>NC_140944.1:16035668-16767543 GCF_014529385.1 Adiantum capillus-veneris
ACCAAAACAGAATCCGCACCAACAACGCCACCAAACCGCATCTCAGTGTGGCTCTCGATGTGAATGAGTTGGGAGTGTCCTACTGCCCAGGTCAGGGGATAGGTCTGCTATAAGATTACCGAGGGTGAGTGTTCACAACTTTGAAGGTTGCAATCCAAATGATCAGGAGTGTAGAAGAGCAACTGCACTACCATCCAAGCCAAGCTCTGGGTGACTCCGGATGTAGTCGCGGGATGCCTGATCTCCCGCATCTCGCGGGGAAACTCTCCAAGAGAGTCTAAAGCACTGTAAGTCCCACTCCAGTCTGTAGATCCAAGCAATGAACCTGTCCAAGAAGAGATCCAGGATCCTCTCCCTAAGTCCATGTAGATGCACCTGTGTAAGCAAGTGATATGACGTGTTGAGGTCAAGTGGTAAGTGTTTGTCCACCCAAGATGGTCATATGCCATGAGCATGGCCATATCTCGTGTGAACTCCTCTGATGAGTGCATAGGTGTGTCCATAGCAAACCACAAGTCACCACCTCTCTGGAGTGCGCAACCACCGAATGATGGTTGGAATGAATGGACCTCCCAAGGATCGTACGCCCGTAAATGATCAAGCCGATGTCGAAGATACTGTGTACTGCAGCAGTCACTGAGAGACCGCATGGACCACCATCGGATGGTGTCCTGGCAGGAGGTAACTTCATCTTCTGTGAAAAACACAAGCCATGTGGCTGCTATCCACCCAAAAACACAACTGCGAGGTGATGAAAACGCTGCTGTCCAGCGATTTTCAGCGTGCTTGTACGCTCTCGGCATGGTGTGGAGCGGTGTAGAGGGTGTAGGGAGGGTGGGGAATCAATGGCACAACCCCAGATGGGTTGAAAACAGAGAAGAAACAGTAGTGGGGAATGGCTGAAATCTGTAGATTTGAAGAGGAACTTCGCTGGCAAGGCACCCGATACCAAGGCCGGGTAGGTGGTGGCGAGATTCGGGGTCCAGAAGCTGAGCGCTGCCCTCCTGCTGCAAAAACGCAGCACCTGTCCAAAAACACAGATGAAGATAAAAAACACAAATGGATTTGGAGGGGTTCTCCGCAACAAAGATGTCCAGAAATGGTAGCGCTAGCAGGGAAATCAGTAGATCTGACGTTTCTTGCAAAAAACGTAGGTTGAGGTGAGGTGACAGGTCCTCTGCGACAGAAATGGATCCCGTTTCTGCACTTGCCTGCTGATGTAAAAACGCCGGCAGATTTGGCTCTAGTTGTAAAAATGTTGGCTGATCTAGCCCTTGGGAGAAGAACCGGATGCGATGTAGCGCCGCAGAATAGGCAGAGCATGAAGCTGCTGATACCATGTGAGAGTGCGCGTGTGCGGAAGCGTGAGAGAGGGGAGAGAGAGAGAGACAATAGACACAAACGCCAGAGATGGTGAAGAGGGGGCGATCAGTCCCATCATGACTACCATGAGCAAAAGAGCCAATACAATCAGATGTGTGTGGAAGTGGGTACCATAGTTACCCGGAATGCGGAACAGGAACATGGGTTCGTGGGGGTCTATGTTCTTCGATTCTTGAGGGTCTTGAGGTTCTTCTTTCGCTTGCAATCTGTGCTAGAGAAGGATCTTCTCTTCACCCGAGTTCTGTTCTTTTCCGTGGGCGCACCCCTTGGTGGCCTTGCGCTCACACCAAGGTTGCTTTTTCCCACCTCACGTCGATTGGCCTTCCGCCAAGTGCACGGTCCGCTCTCAATGAGTGAAAAGAGGCACAAGGGGAGGCTGGACAAGCCCTTCTTTCTTGGGTTTCGTGTCACTCTTCAAAACACGATTAGAAATCGACACGCCCAAGTGAACTGGGGTTCGTGCGACCGCAACAAGACAAAAAAATTTCTATGGTTCTATTGGTTGTTTCCTTGAGTGATATAGAACACTGCCAAAGCTCTGATACCAATGTAAGGTGCAACGGAGTGAATGTTTGAACTTTGCTCAAGATGAGTGCTCCGAACTGTGCTCAAGGTTCCTTTTACTTCTGGAAGGGAGAGCCTTCCGTTCTTAATGAGAAAGTGCAATGGACACAACAAAGTGAATGGACACTGTGTATGGAAGTGCATGAGACTGAGAGATAGAGAAGAGAATACGACACCAGAGACGTTGCAAAACCCTCCTCCGAAGGCCCCACTCCCGTTGGCGAGAGTGGTCTACGATTGATTGCACAAACTGGTACAAAGTGAATGCATGTGACTGATGTAAGTCTAGGCTAGATCGATGTCGACGACGGGGATGACGAGACCGATCTAAGGGTTGAAAATAGGTGCTCTCTTCCTGCTATCCAAAATCGCTAGGGAATCTGCAGAGTCTGATGTCGCCAGGTTGGTCTGCAATGCAAAACGCTGGGGCTGATATGCAATGGAGAAAAACGCTGGCTGTTCTTGGCTGAAAACGCTAGGTCATCCGCCGGGGGGGTCGGTTTGCTTATACACAAACTTAGCAAAATTGCCCTACCTACTTTCCAACAAAAGTCACTTAGACATAATAAGTGAAAAATGTCAAAAATAGGGAAATTAGGTTGAATACATTGGAAAATTCCCCTGAAGGATTCTGATGGGAATGCTTATGATCATGCTGTGTGCAACCAGAGGATATACATCTACACTAAGTGCGTGGGCATGCACGGTCTACGAACCGACTCACAAAAGTGCCAGAACACTGCTAAATCTAGACTGACTGGACTGACTGAACCCTTGTCGTGCTGTAGCTTGTCCACGGACACATAGGGTTGGATGTGTCACGTGACATCCCCTCCTTTTCAAAGTGAGGTACTGGTACCGAACTGTATGGCGTCGAGGGAGATCGCCAATAGCATCCGGAATCCTGGAAGGGACTCTTCGCCGGCCCACTCGGAAGTGTGGGTCGTGCGGTACTTGGACTTCTTAAAGGTTTGCAACGCTTGCTTCTTTGGGCCGCGCAGAAAGCGACACAAAGTCATTGGTAGCTCCTTCAATGCTTCAGCTTTGTCCATGGACGTAGGTCCACCTTCTTCGAGAATCTCCATGGCTGAAAATTCTTGAAACCACTTCCAACACAAAAACATGAACATACCTATTCCATGTAAGGTGCCAAGGAAGAGACATGAAATGTGACTTCCTTGAATGCATACTTTTTAGCTTTTCATGAACAATCCGCATACATTCGTGCTCATTCATGAGTGAAATGTGCTCAACGTACAATATGTCATGCCTAGGTAAAGGGATCACATAAAGACACTGACTAAAATATAGGAAACGACCACGAATGAAACACTCGAACAATGCGCGCTGACAAATCATTTGAACACAAAGTAATTTCTGTAAGGGTTCTTTGGACCTAGGCTCGAGAGCCAAGATCGGTTCTTCGAGATCTATCGAATCTTCTTGTGGGAGATTTGTGGACCTCGACTCGAAAGCCAAGATCGATTCTTCGTGATTGATCGAATCTGCAATGAGGTTAGCTTCACTAGAGAAAGTATAAACTAACACATCATCCTTGTGAACAATCACATCATCTTTATGCAAATCATCATGCTCGTGAGAAATCACATCTTGATCATCATGCAAATCATTATGCTTGTCATTCAAATCATCATGCAAATCTTTTGTATCATGGGTTGGAGAAGAAGAGATTGAGAGAGTCTCATTTTCACAGTTACATAGGACGGCGGGTCGGGGTCGGGAACGGGGTCGGGACAGCAAAAGTCAGGAAATGGGGACTGGGGTCGGAACGGCAAAAAAAAAAGAGAGTTTTTTTGGCATTTTTTGACTTACACACATGCCACACACATAGAGCATCACTTTGACCATAAATTTACACTAAATAGACCAAAGAACACGAGTCATATAGGCTGAAATGTGCTAATAAAACATCGATGATCGATCGATACAAAATGAGAAGTGCATGCCACAAGGGCTCAAGAGTCAAAAAGCCTAAAGGACTTAGGACAAGCCTGAGGCCTCAAGGATAACAAAAAGTACAAAGGGCTATGTAGTAGGTAGAGTCGTAGACTCAAGAGTCTAGACTCGAGAGTCGAGTGATCAATGATCATCAAACTCAAGAAGTGCTCGCCTGCTGAATCTCCACATCGTCGTCGTAGTCGAGGTCGTCAGCAACGTATGAGGGCTCCGGCTCGGGAGGCTCGCATTGAGGCTCGAAATCCTCCTCTAGCTCCTCCAAAAGAGTATCGGCCATAGATGGATTCTCTTGTGCCATCTCCCACTCAGTGAAAGGATCTGCCTTGTGTGTGACGCTCTTGGCAAGCATGCGCAAGTTAGCGCTCACAAACACCAAATCATTGGCCCTCTGAACCCCAAGGCGATTCCTCTTCTTAGAGGCAATGTGGGTGTACACACTCCATAGTTGCTCCAATCAACTAGTGGTACATGCTTGGCTAAGGACACGAACAGCCAAGCGCTGCAAATGTGGGCCATCTCCTCCATAGTCCTCCCACCACAAAACCGAGCCAATCTTGTTGCAATCAAGCTGTGCATCTACACATCCATAGGAGCCCTTCTTTTGCCTGTAGTTGAGTAGCTCGTCTCTAATCTTGCGCCTAATGTCACTGCTAGGCTCAAGGCGCTCCAATGCAAGCCGCCATCCTTTTCTCACCTCCTTGTCGGTCTCTTGACGCCTTCCTTGAAACTCAGGGTCAAGCACATAAGTTGCCGCATGAAGTGGAGAGTAGTATCCATTCCACCTCGACTCACACAAGCCATGAATCTCCGCATACTGAACAGGGTCAGGCACAAGCTTCTCAAGTGCCTCTATCATCCGATCCATGGCTTCGTAGACTTTGCCAATGCATGGCTGCAAGCCATCCACCACTCGAAGTAGGTGTAGAATAGGCTTGACCATGGTGTCAAGAGTCTTCACCTCCTCCCACCAAGCGGCGTCGTCGGCCCATTCTCGGCATTTCAATGCTACTGCTGATGTAGACTCCGGCATGGCCTGGAACTCATCACTGAGAAAGAGTCCCCTTAAGGCTCCGCCACATGTAGACAAGCGGCCTAGCATAAGCCAATTGAATGCAAATCTTGTCTCTGAATATTTGAGCAAAGACAAGTGGCTCCTCTTTGAGAATTCATGGCGCACTTTTTGATGGTTGAGCACAAAGGAGACAATTCGAGAGGCGTCACCAATGGTGGGTGAAATCCATGACAAGTTCCCTATGTCCTTGAGGAGGTTATTGAGGCAATGCGCCATGCAAAATGTGACATGGATGCTGGGATACATGCCCTCAATGATAGCTCCGGCTGCCCTATTTGACGCCTCTCCATCTGCAACCATACAAAGGACATTCTCCGGGCCGGTGATCTCTATGGTGCTTGTCCACTCCGCAGCAAGCATCTCGGCGGCCTTGCCACTATCAGATGCATCATGCGACTCCACAAAGTACATCTCCCCTCGAGAGTAGGCCACCACCTCGTGGATGGACCGCTTGCGGGTGTCGCTCCATCCATCTACAAGAAGAGAGACGCCATTGGTCTCCCACAAATCCTTTGTTGCTTGGGCCGCTTGCTCCACGGCAAGCTTCTCTTTGTCAAGGAGGGTGGTGCGAAGCCTCTCCGATGAAGGTGGCACATAAGAGGAGCCATATTCCCCTATTTTCGTAACCATGGTTCGAAAGTATGGAGACCTATCCACACAAAATAGAGCATGTTGCGTTAGTATGGAGAGTCGAGAAATTATAACCCATTATGAATACAAAATGGAAGATTGCAATGTGTATATGCCAAGGGAAACTCACCGCGAAGCATGGAAGGCAATGTGGTCGTGGAAGAAGAATCGGGCAACCGACCTATCCACCTCTTCCTTCAATTAGGATTCCAATTTTCGTTGAGAGTGGTTTGGCGATGCGGAAGGGAAGAGGACGGTGTAGATCCATGGCTCTTGAAGGTTCGAGAGATGTCGTCAAGGTTGGCTTCCCTTTGCTCTCGCGGTGTCGCCGTGGCAGAGGGATCAACGGCAACAAAACGGCCCCTCTTGGCCGCTTCCGCAACCTCAAACACCGTGAGTTTCTCAAGAAGATCCAACCTCTTCTCGGGAGCTACATGAGGGCAAAACTTCACCTCGTGACCGGGTTCATGAAGAAGATGGGCTCGCACTTTGTTTGAACCACCCGATCTCTTGTATGGACATAGCTTGCACGTCCATGGTCTTGCACCGCCACCTTTGCCACGCGAGCTAAAGTCGACTTCATCCCACCACGACCACGTTTGCACGGCGGGCCTCCTTTGAGAAGAAGCGGCTTGAGAAGTGGAGTTGGCTTGAGATGACATGATGGTGGAGAGACTCGAGAGAGTAGAGCTTAGAAGTTAGAAGGGTTAGAGGAGAGCTTGTGTGGAGAGAGAGTAAAGGAGAGCTTCAAAGTGGGTAGAAGAGGGAGAGGAGAGCTTCAAAGTTCAAACTTGAGCCTTGAGCTTGAGGGAAATGGAATGAGCATTGAGCATTGAGACTATGAGTATTAAGAGGCCCAAGGGAGCCTTTTATAGCCTCCCAAGGGCCAAGGCTTAAAAAATATGGTAGTTGGGGCTGCACAGAGCCGTTGCAAACGATAAAAAACGGCCATTTTTTTGAATCCGACCCCGGCCGACCCTTGCCGTCCCCGTCCGGTCCGTCCGACCCTGGTCCGGCCCCGGTCCGTCCCCCCTACGACCCGCCCGTCCGGCCCGTTTTCCGTCCATCCCTCGACGTTCCCAGCCGTTACCGGCCCGGTTACGGCCGTCCCCCGGCCCTAGGGCCCGTCCCCCCCGTCCCCTGTAACTATGCTCATTTTCCCGAATCTCTTGCATTTGTGCCTGTACTTGAGAAAAGAGTCGCAACAACTCTTGCATGTGTCGCGCTTGCTCATGCTCACGCTCTATGGCTGCCTTTTTTTTTGCTTCTCTTTCTGCTTTTTTTTCTGCGTGTCTGCGATCCATTTCTACCATTCTTTCTACTCTTCTTGCTTCGAGTTCTAACTTTCTGTCCATAAACATCTGCTCCAACTCCTCCATGGGAGTTAGTGCAATCCTTGGCGTAGATGGGGATGGGGGAGGGTCGGAAAAAGCTCTTGGTGGGGAAAATTCTTCTTCGCCTATCTCATGCTCATCACTTCCAAGCGAAGTATCCATTCCGCTTCGAGTGATGACCATGCACTGAAGTCTTAGGTTCTTGTGGTCTTGGGTTCTTAAGTTCACGAGGAACTTGGGTTCTTGGGGGTCTGGGTTCTTCGGTTCTTGAGGGTCTTGAGGTTCTTGCGGTTCTTCTTTCGCTTGCAATCTGTGTTAGAGAAGGATCTTCTCTGCACTCGAGTTCTGCTCTTTTCCACGGGCACACCCCTTGGCGGTCTTGCGCCCACACCGAGGTTGCTTTTTCCCACCTCACGTCGATTGGCCTGCCGCTAAGTGGGCGGTCCGCTCTCAATGAGTAAAAAGAGGCACAAGGGGAGGCTGGACAAGCCCTTCTTTCTTGGGTTTCCTGTCACTCTTCAAAACACGATTAGAAATCGACACGCCCAAGTGAACTTGGGTTCGTGCAACCGGAACAAGCAAAAAAAAATTCTGTGGTTCTATTGGTTCTTTCCTTGAGTGATACAGAACACTGCCAAAGCTCTGATACCAATGTAAGGTGCAGCGGAGTGAATGTTTGAACTTTGCTCAAGATGAGTGCTTCGAACTGTGCTCAAGGTCCCTTTTACTTATGGAAGGGAGAGCCTTCCTTTCTTAATGAGAAAGTGCAATGGAGACAACAAAGTGAATGGACACTGTGTATGGAAGTGCATGAGACTGAGAGATAGAGAAGAGAATACGACACCAGAGACGTTGCAAAACCCTCCTCCGAAGGCCCCACTCCCGTTGGCGAGAGTGGTCTACGATTGATTGCACAAACTGGTACAAAGTGAATGCATGTGACTGATGTAAGTCTAGGCTAGATCGATGTCGACGACGGGGATGACGAGACCGATCTGCAGAGTGTGAGGTCTCCAGGTTGGTCTGCAATGTTAAACGTTGGGGCTGATCTGTAGTGGAGAAAAACGATGGCTGTTCTTGGCTGAAAACGCTAGGTCATCCGCCGGGGGGGTCTTGCTGAGAAGGTGCACTGTGGATGTCAGGTCCCTGCTGCCTCTTCTGCCAGAAAGTGCTAGCGCTAGGTTTGCTTATATAAATGTGAAAAATAGGGAAAATAAATTAAATACACTAGAAAATTCCCCCTGAAGGATTCTGATGGGAATGCTTATGATCATGTTGTGTGCAACCAGAGGATATGCATCTACACCACGGACACACAGGGTTGGATGTGTCACGTGACAGCTAAGGTGAATATTAAGTTTCCGACTTTCAAGGGTCTCTCTACACAGGCTGTCGACGGCCATGCACTGAGGTTTGTTTCTCTCTGCAAAGGTTGTGGCCTCAATCGAGAAGACGCCTACTTAGTACTCTTCCCATCTACCTTGGATGGCTTAGCAGACAAGTAGTACAGTCAGATTGCAGAAAACCACTTTACTACTTGGGCCACATTAAGACAACAATTCTGTGAAGCTTTCAGACTAGGGGACTTCCAAGTGAAGGTTTTGGATGAGTTGGCCAACCTGATGCTCCAGCCCAAAGAGACTTTTGCAGAACTCATGACTATAACCAAGTCTTTGGTCGCTAAGCTTTCTTAGTAACCATGTGAATTTACCCTAGAACTGACGCCACCACCCTGGAGGAGTTTGTCGCGGTTGCGACTCGGATAGAAGGGGCTAGGAAGCTGTTCACCGACCCCCCTGAGGTAGAGACTACCTCAGTCTTTTTGGAAGTCCTTCTGATCCTTTGACTTCTTTACGCAAGGAACTAGAAGCCCTAAAGTTACAGCGAGCTCTTCAAGAGGAGAGGTCCTTCTCTTTTAGACAGGAGAAGCCTCCACATCACGAGGCTTTGGAATAGATCAAGCGTGAGTTAGAAGAGCTCGGGTCTCAGCAAGAGACTAAGGCTATGGTTTGGTGTAGCTCGTGCCGCTCTCCAGGGCACCCTCCACATGAATGGCCCCTTCGGGCTTATTGCCATTACTGTGACAAGTCTGGACATGAGGACAAGGATTGCTACTACCTCAACGGACTGTGACAAATACAACAAAGTCTTGATCCTACTCTTCAACAAGGGCCAACACCTGCATCCAACATGGTTTCCCCCTATGGCCATCCAAACCACATGCCACCTTTGCTGACAGCCCCTCCTATGCAAGGTATGCAGAGTACTTTTCCGTCTCACGGTCTCAGAGATTTTATCATGCCCAAGCTCCCTCATCCCCTCAAAGCTTCTACGCCTCCATCTCCAACTTCATGCACCAGGAGCAAGGACCACCTCGCCCTATGACTCGCCCATTGAATCGGCCCATTTTGTGCTACAGATGCGGGGAATATGGACCTTATCAAAGCAAATGCCCCTTGCCAGAAGGGTTCCCTCCCTGCCGTCATTGCGTCGAAGCGAAGAATCACTACAGTAAGGATTGTCCCAAACTTCGTGCATCCACGGCTTTGAACCCAAGTCAAAGCCAAAATGAGTTTACCTTTCCCAAGATCAATCTGATAGCAGTCAGCACCGTCCCTCAACCATCACCTTTTACTCATGTGGTGGCCCCTAATGACAAGTTCAAGCAGGTATAGGAGCCCACTGGTGTTCTCACTCAGGCCCAGAGGGCATCCTTGGGTCTCAGCCTTCCAGCCAATTCCCCTCTTCTGCCCACGATCCCACGTATGGATACTGTCAGAAACTGGTAACGTGGCAGCCCGGACACACCCTACTGATGTGGCACAACCCCGTGAAATGCGTCGACAGGCTGACACGTGGTAGACTGTACGGACCCCCGCAAATTGCGTTGACTGCTGAGGTGGCAGATTTTCGTAAAACGCGTTGACTTGCTGACGTGGCAGCTCGTACGGATCTCCGCAAATTACACTAGCCAGCTTTTGAGATGATGCTTTAATTTCGAGAAGCTTTTGAGTTTAAGATTTTGGGGCTCTGCTTTTGGGCATCCCTTGTACCAATGAATAAGTTGGTTGGGCATTCAATACTTAGAGCATTTGGACGCAGAGTTTGAGAGTGAGTGCTTGCCGACTTTCTTGTACTTTGAACACAGATTCACATAAAAAGAAATACCGAAAGGGGCGCCAGTCTTTGGGGCCAATACCTCTGGGCACGGAACTTCGCCGGGCCGTGTCGTCTTTGTGAATTGTTTTGAAGTGAATCTCTGTTGTGTCGCGGTAGAATCTTGACTTGGGGTGTCCAAGTTTGTTACAGTGGTATCAGAGCGTGGCCGATTTCTCTTCTACCGGGAAATCTGATCCTTTTCTCGTGACACTTATGGATATCAACAAGAATTAGTCGACTTCTTTTGCATCTGCTAATGCAGGAGGAGATCACGAAGAAGATTTTCACGATCAAACAGAGGAAGAGTACGGGCCACCTCAGCCTACTCAGTTCGAACTTGAAGAGATGGAACGTCGACAGCAAGTTGACGAGGCAACAAAGCAAATGATTAAAATTGTGAAGGATCTGAAATTTGCAAAATTTGTCTTAGCAATCCATCGCAGAAGTGCACACCCAGTGGCAGAAAGCCACATAACCACCCATCAAACCGGGAATCAAGAAACCTCCTTCTTCGAGGATGTTTACAAAGCAAGAATTACAAGAGGTGATTCAGACACAGATCGGTTGGCTTTTGGACGCAAACAACAAATCCAAAAAGCAAGAGAAAAAGCACAAGAAAGGGACTGCAAAATTTTTGTCTTAGCAATCCATCGCAGAAGTGCACACCCAGTGGCAGAAAGCCACATAACCACCCATCAAACCGGCAATCAAGAAACCTCCTTCTCCGAGGATGTTTACAAAGCAAGAATTACAAGAGGTGGTTCAGACACAAAACGGTCGGCTTTTGGACGCAAACAACAAATCCAAAAAGCAAGAGCAAAAGCACAAGAAAGGGACTGACTTCCCAAGTTATTTGGGTCGTCAATCTTCTTTTGCATCGGCAAGAAAGAGAAGAAGCGTGTACGATTTGAAGGACTACCCAGTTCTTTTTCTTCTTCTTCTTCTGAAGTTCTTCTAGCTCTTTTAACTTGAGTGAGGAAGACAGAAAAGGCAAAAAGTGAAGCAAATAGCAAAGCTTCGGAAAGGGCAAGAAAAAGGCAAAGAAGCCCAGTTTTTGACAATTCTACAGAGGAGTCATCCTTAGATAGTTCAGACTCTGACGATCACATGTTTTATGCAAAGAAGAAGCATTTTTACACAACCAACCGATATGACTTTCTCGAAGACAAAAGCAAGAAATTCAAAAAATTCAAAGAAGGTGGTCAGTCGATTAAATTTGAATCCTTTTCTAGGTTGTGAGATGCTTCGAGGACTTTGGCCTTCAAGCTCGAACATGGTGGTCCACCCTTCTTTTGAGGAAGGAAGCTCCAGTTAAATGGTTGAAATTCAAAAGGCTCTTTATTTCTTCTTGGCTGACTCGGGAATACGTGTCACAAACCGGTGGCGTGGCTGGCCTTGCAGCAGAGCATAGACACACCCCCCGGCTGGCAGGCCCGAGAAAATGCAGCAGTGACACGCGGCTGATTTTCGGAATTGGCGTTGGACATGCTGACGTGGCATGTACGGATTTTTGTGAATTGTAGCACTGATTGCGTTGGGCTGCTGACGTGGCAGGGTGTACGGAAAAAAAGCAAGATTGTTTTTCTACGCAAATTTGCTTTGCTTTATCAGAGAGAGAAAGAGAGAGAGAGCTCTCTCGCTTTATTTTTAAAATCTTTTGATTCACCAGCTTTTGATTTTCAGCTTTTAGAATCCCTTGTAATCTTTAAATATGTGGGCAAGGCCTCACAACTCAGAGCATCTGGATGCAGAGCCTTAGAGTGAGCGCCTGCCTACACTCTTGTACTTTCAACACAGATTAATACAAAAAGAAATACCGAGGGACCAATATCTCTAGGCACGGAACTCCGCCGGGCCAGTGTCAAATCAATTGTTTTGAAGTGATTATTTGTGTTGTCGTGGAAGATTCTCGACTTGGGCTGTCCAAGTCTGTTACAGTGGTATCAGAGCACGACCGATTTCTCTTCTACGGGAAATCCGATCCCTTTTCGCGGCACTTATGGCTTCAGGCAAAGATCAGTCGACTTCCTTTGCATCCGGAGAAGCAGGAGGAGATCACAACGAAGGTTCACGCGAGGAGTACGGCCCGCCTCGGCCTACTCAGGCGGAGCTCGAAGAGATGGAGCGTCAACAATTGATCGGCGACGCAACAAAGATGATGCTCAATTTTGCGAAGGACCCAAAATTTGCAAAATATATGAGCGAGACTTCTTTCGATGAGGTGCACACACAGTGGCGGCAGACCACAGAGCCACCCCTCAAATCGGCCCTGAAGGAACCTCCTACTCCGAGGATGTACTCAGAGCAAGAATTAGAAGAGGTGGTTGATGCACGAATTGCACAGCTTTTTGACGCGTAGAACAAAGCTAAAAAGCACGACAAAAAGCAGAAGAAAGGCGCTGACTTCTCGGGTTATTTGGGTTGTCAGTCTACATTTGAAAAGACAAGAAAGCAGAAGAAGCGTGTTCGATTTGCAGGAGTACCTAGTTCTTCTTCTTCTTCTTCTTCTTCGAGTTCTTCTAGCTCCTCTGACTCGAGCGAAGAAGACAGAAAAGATTAAAAGCGAAGCAAAAAACAACGCTTCGGAAAGGGTTAGAAAAAGGTAAAGAAGCCTAAATCTTAGCCCGTGGTTGACAGTTCTACAAAGGACTCGTCTTCAGATAGTTCGGACTCTGATGACATCATCTTTTATGCAAAGAAGAAGAATTTTTATAAAGCCAACCGGTATGACTTTCTGGAAGATAAAAGCAAGAAAGTCCGAGAGTTTAAGGAAGGTAGACAGTTAATTAAATTTGACACGTTTTCTGGTTATAGAGATGCTTGGAAAGCTTTGTCTTTTATACAGTAGTTTGACATAGCTTTCTCAAGAGGGCGTTACTCAGAGCACTCTAAGATTCGGAGAGCTGCCTCTTACTTCAAGGGGAATGCTTGAACTTGGTGGTCCACGCTTCTATTAAACAAGACAGCGCCAGTTAAATGGCTGAAATTCAAAAGGCTTTTTATTTCTTCATGGCTAACTTGAGAGTATGAACGCAACATATGGATTGCTTGGAACCATCTACGGATGACCAAGAAGGATACAGTGGATGCTTATTGCGAGAGATTCTGGAGCTCTTTTCTACCCGCCTCTTCATTTAAGAAGATCTCGTTCAAGGAACAGATTGAGCGGTTCACCTTTGTCTTCCTACAGAGATCCGAGATCATTGCTTAGAACAAAAGTCAGCTTCCATTCAGGAGTTGATGAGTCATGTGAAACGGGGTTTTGCCATTTACTCTGGCAGTTTGACCTACCCCACATATGAGATCATGACGCAAAGAGCCGAACAGACTTCGAAAAATGAAAGTAGGAAGAGAGAGAGCAACCCAGAACAGAAAGAAAAGGGTGCACGACCCAAACTTACTCCTTAAGAGAGGGCTCGCTACATAAAGGAGGGGAAGTGCTTTGGATGCGGGGAAACTGGGTATATCTCCGCGAAGTGTCCTAATAAGGCACAGATAGAACAAATTGACAAGGACGACAAAAGACTTGAGAGTTCGAGAGCAGCTAAGGACCGTGGAAGAAAAGGCAAGATGAAAACAGGACTGGTTCTAGAGTACCAGATCAATCAGTGACCTTCCAGATGGTTAATCAAACCAATTCGTCACATAAACAATGTTCCAACTTGATCCTACTCTCATAAACACTCAAGAGCGATTGGTCCTTGTTAGACATGCATACCGCGTGGAAAAAAGAAAACCGCACTTTATGATTTTCTCAAAGGTGTAACTTTGATCAAAGGCCTGCCCTCTCACTTAAAGTTTGAGGGTTTCTTGTTCAAAAACTCAGGAGTTAGAATGAATTCCCTTGCTCCAAAACTTTCTCTAGATAGCAACGTATCCTTCGGGGAGAAGCAACAAAAATTTGTTGTTTCTGTGTGCAATGGTTCCCATTGCAGTGTGGGGATTAGATTCTTCGTACAATGAAGTGTACACTTTCAGCTTGCATGGCTGACTCCACCATACACAGCAATGCATCTTGCGGATATATCTGCATGTATCTACAAATGTCAGGTGTAGCGGAAGAGAATAAGGATTTTGCTTGGATCTAGTACTCCGCAAACAAACACAAGTAAAACTTTACTTCACTTGAAAGAACTGAACTGAACTGAACGAAAGAGAGATGATGAGAGAGAAAAGAGACGACACAAGGATGTCGGGTCCCAACCCTCAAGGGCCCCCTTGCTCTGTTGCCAGAGCAAGTACTTTCTTTATTCTTGCACAAATGCTACTACAATGATTGGATGTTGAGATGCTGATGCTAAGGGGTACTGATGCTGTGGTACTGGGTACTGAAGGGATACTGAGGTTCTATGTCGAAGACGATGATGCCAACGACGGGTACTGCAGGTTCTATGTCGAAGACGGGGAGGTCGACGACGAGGTCTATGTCGAAGATGATAAGTCGACGACGAGGTATCAAGGGTCTTTGTCGATGACGATGAAGTCGACGACGGTGCTGTGTCGAAGACTGTGAAGTCGACAACGGTTTTGTGTCGAAGACGGTGATGTCGACGACGGGGTCTATGTCGAAGATGATGATGTCGACGACGGGTACTGCTGGTCTATGTCGACGACGACGACGACGATGGTGACTGTGACGATGACGACAATGGTGTCGTCGTCAAATCTGGGACTGCGATGACGATGACGAAGTCGATGACGACGATGGTGTCGACGATGACGGCATCAAGGCTGAAAACTGAAAACGTTGGGCTGATTTGGGCCTTCTTCTTCTTGAGAAAACGCTAGGGCTCCTGTTGAGGTGCTGCCTGACTGCTGGGTGCCTGCCTCCTTATGTCCCTGCTTCTTCTGCTTCTACTGAGTGCCCAGTGTGGTCACTTTGGAGAAGGCAGCAAAGCTGGAGGATACATTAGTGATGCCTATTGGGAAAAGAACCACAGAATATAAGGAAGGAAGAAGTGGCGTAGGTCCTAGTAAGAAGAAGGGAAAGAGCCATGAAGGTGAGGATGTCAAGGCCAAGAGGAAAAGAAGGGCTCGTTTCGCAAGTTTCATGTTTCAGATTTTTCACTAGGAGATGGGCAATTAAGCTATGACTTGAAGGAGGATCTGATAAGCAGGAAAGCAAATGTTACTTTTGGGCAGCTAATAGAGATGGTGCCTAAGTGAAACGAACGAGGAGAGAGGATCTCCCGGCTACACAGATCGCCTACAGATACACGTCGGATGACGAACCACTCGACCATAGCCACCATCCGGCTGCTCCCCCGTGTTGGGGCCAACGTCCGAGGACGTAGGCGTGCACCTGTAGGACCGAGCGTCCCATATCACCCGGCCTCACCTCCTCGAGGTGACCTCGCGCACTCCTAGCCTTGCGGGCTAATGACTGGCACTCTGTCAGTGGGGGTCGATAACTGCAAATGAGGCCTTGGTCTCCCTTTTATAATAATGGCCGGCCACACTTGCCATGTTCACACTACGTCTGTCCGGACACTAGACGCCCATCCCGATGGTATCTGGGCTAGATCCCCTCTCCTGTGAGCGGGACATAACATACTTCCCCCCTTAAGAACCATTGATGTCCTCATCAATGAAGTGGGGATACTGAGCCTTCAAAGCTCTAACAGGTTCCGAAGTAGCAAACCTTTCAGATTGACCCTTCCATTTAATTAAGTACTCGTCATAAGCCTTTTGACGCGAATGACGGGTACGATGATCTAAAACTGCTTCTGGTTCTCGAGGAATATACTCAGTTTGCATATCTTGCCATACATTTTCCTCGATAGGCACAACAACGTCGGCTTCGCCCAATTTCACTCTAAGGCGGCTGACATGAAACATTGGATGTACACTAACATCCGAAGGAAGAGCCAGTTTGTAGGCAACTTGGCCAATTTTCTTTGTAATCAAGAATGGACCACAATATCTAGCCGAAAGCTTATAATGCTTTCCTGTTCGCATAGTCTTGGAATCCTTGGATATCTTCAGATAGACCCATTGTCCCACATCTAGAGTCCTTGGAGATCTCTTTTAATTAGCATAAGTAGTGACTCGATCACGAGCCGTTCTTATACTATCCTTAGCCAATTCGAGCATTTCCTGCATGTCATACAAGAAATCCCGAGCTTGGCGTTCCTTGACTTTCTATAAGCCAATAGCAATTGGGGATTTAGGCTCAAATCCATACATCAGCATGCATGGGCTAAATCCAGTGGCGGAATGCTTGCTACTATTATAGGCAAACTCTAACTGTGGAAGATACCTTTCCCAATCAGACTGCCTGTGAGAGACATAGGCTCTCAACATGTCCTCTAACGTCTGATTCATCCTCTCAGTTTGTCCGTTGGACTCAGGATGGTCAGAAGACGACATACTCAACTTCGTTTGAAGATGAGCAAACACATCTCGTCAAAATCGGCCAGCGAACTTAGTATCTCGATCACTGACGATATCTTCTGGGAGACCATACATCTTATAAAGTTGATCGACAAATAAATCCGCCAACTCATGGCTTTTTACTGTCGACTTTGTTGGTATAAACTTCGTCATTTTTGTGAGTCTATCAACCACAACCCAAATAGCGTCATTGCCCCGACTAGTATTTGGCAAACCAACGATGAAGTCCATGGAAATACTCTGCCACTTGGCATCTGGGATTTCCAATGGATGTAGCAGGCCAGCTTTCCTAAGGCGCTCTGCCTTATTGACCTGACACTGAGCGCATCTTTTCACATAGCTCTCTATTTAAGAGCGCATCCTTGGCGAATAGAAATATCGCTTGGCCAAAGCCAAAGTTCTCTGGATGCCTGGGTGCCCAGCGCTAGGAACATCGTGGCATTCGCACAAAATCCTTTGTCGAATCTCATCAATTTCCGGCACGCAGACTTTACCATTTCTGAACAATAGTCCACCTCTAATGGAATATTGTCGTTGTCTTGTCTCTCTAGCACGACTCACTTGGGTCTCCGGACCACCCAAGCCTGTATGCGAGTCATGCCCCGTTTCGACCTCGTTCCATATCTTGCCAAAATGGCCATCAGAACGACATAGCCCTGAGAGAGAGAGATAGAAATCCGTTGAGATTTCAGCCATAGACAAGGTGTTAACCTCAGGAATCTTGCTGAGTGCATCGGCAACTCGATTGCTGGATCCTTTTCTATAACGGATCTCAAAGTCAAACTCTTGCATAATCTCAACCCATCTAGCCTTCCGGCCTCTGAGATCACCCTGATCACAGATATAGCGCAAGGAATGATGATCTGTCCATGCAACAAACGTAGATCCATACAAGTAGTGCCGCCATTTCCTCAGGGTGTGGACTACGGCGTAAAGCTCCTTCTCATACGTTGGATAACGCATCTCGGCATCAGAAAGTTTCTTACTTTCAAACGCAACAGGACGTCCATCCTGGTATAATGCCGCACCAATAGCATAATCACTAGCATCTGTTTCAACCACAAACGGTTTGCTAGGATCCACAATGTGCAATATTGGCGTAGTAGTCACCAAGTGCTTTAGTGTCCGAAAGCTCTCGTTGAGACGCTCATTCCAGACAACAGGGGGATTACCCTTACGATGAGGACCCGAAGTCTTCGGCCCTTTCACCCCTCTTTTTAACAGTTGCGTAAGCGGAGCAGCAACTTTAGAGTAATCCTTGATAAACTTGCGAAAGAATCAAGTAAAGCCTATAAAGGACTTTACTTGGCATACATTCTTCAGAATGGGCAAATTTCTCACTTTATCCAATTTTTCAGGGTCAACGCGAATTCCATCGCGAGTAATGATGTGACCCAAGTGCAGAAGCTCTTTCTTAAAGAATTCACACTTAGAAGCTTTAGCGTAAAGCTTCTTAGTTCTCAGTACTTCGAGAACAATGCGTATATGCGCTAGGTGCTTAGGCAAACTTCGGCTGTAGATCAAGATATCATCGAGAAATACAACAACGAAGTTGCCTAAAAATGGTCTCAGCAGATCATTTATCATTTGCTGAAACGTAGCTGGAGCGTTGGTCAAACCAAAAGGCAAAACCAAAAACTCGTAGTGATCATAACGCGTATGGAAGCCTGTCTTAAGAATATCTTCCAGTTTGATCCGGATCTGATGATAGCCTGATCGCAGGTCTATCTTCGTAAAATACAACGCTCCATGGAGCCGATCTATCAGATTGTCCATGCGCGGGAGCGGATACTTATTCTTGACAGTGAGTTTATTCAACCCCTTGTAATCCACGCAGAAGCGCATAGTGTTATCTTTCTTTCGAGAAAGAAACACTGGCGCTCCCCACGAGGACTTACTTGGTCGAACAAAACCCCTGTCGAGATAATCTTTCAGCTGTCGCTGAATCTCGTTCTCCTCGGTTTTACTAAACCGATAGGGTTGCTTTGAGAAGGGTTGACTACCAGCCACCAACTCAATGCCATGATCTACTTCTCTCGAAGGCGGCAAGCCAGGAGGTAGATCATCAGGAAAAACATCCTTGAAATCGATCATGATTTCTCGGATAAGCTTTGATTCTCAGAATCCCCAAGTTGAACAGAAGAACATGAAACATTTTTACGATACTTAGTTACAGAAGTACCAAGCACTAATGAATCAAACCAAGCAGATGGTACACATTGATAAAAGTCAACATCAGAGGACTTTATTTCTTTATACATTTCCAAAGCAGTAATCACTGATATTGCAAAACCATTATTTACAGACTTCTGATCACAAAGCGACACAGATACATGAGGCATGTTCTGCTTAACAAAAACAAGAGAGTGATGTACATAGTCTATATACAATGAGTCTTGTTTATCATAAAACCATGGAATTCCTAAAATAGCATCTGCTCTGTTCAGGCGCATGATGTGGAAATCCAGGTTCTCTTTGTAATCAGCCAGCTTGAGCGACAAGTCTGGAACCATCCGATTTCATACATCCGTATCCACGCCACGAGCCATCTTCACGCGATACTCATGGTCACTGTCCCGCGTCCGTAGGCTCAATTTCTGCACCAATTTTGCATCCACAAAATTGTGTGAGCTTCCATTATCAAGGAGTACGGTCACGTCGTGACCATTGATCTTCCCGGGGAAACGGAGAAGATCGTGCTTACCAAACACTTCGGTGCTAAAAGTACAATTAGTGCATGAACTGTGCGCTAAATGATGGATTTCAACTTGAACAACATCAGAGTTACCTGAGATCTCGTGAATCTGAACCAAGGACAACCTTGCGGTTTCTGTGTCTTCTTCTGCTTGGGGCAATCCTTGATTTGGTGACCCGTCTGGCCACATCCGAAGCAAGCCCCCTTCTTCACTGCATCAACAACTTAAGCATTTTTGGCTTTCTTCTTCTCCTGAGAAGATCTCGGCGGTGATTTGGACTTATGCTGGAATCGGGGTGGCTTCCTCGAAGCACCCTCACCGGATTGATGGTTTGCAGTTCTTTTCTTATCATAATTCGCTCCATTTATTAAATGGAACGTCCTGGCCTTTGCCACTGCATCCTCGACATCAGTCGGGGCTTTATCCTTAATTGAGGCCCAACGGTAATCCTCATGCAACCCCAGCAGATACATGTGCACAGCGTGCGTAGAATCCACCTTGCAGAAGGTGAGCGCCTCTTTGAAAGCTGTCGTATATTTATCAAAAGACAGAGTTCTCATCGAAAGACTCTGCAGTTTGGCATAAGCTTTCAAAGGGTCCATTTTGGCGAAATCCCTCTTGAATTTCACACAAAAGTCAGCCCACGTCGTAGGCTTCTCTGTCATGTCGCGCCACCAGGTAAGCGCCTTACTGCGTAGATAGAGAGGAATCGTCTGAATCCTCTGTTCATCATGCTCTCCATGGAGATCAAAATATGTGGTCCACTGGTGCAGCCAGTTGTTTACGGCTAGTTCTGTACACTCCTTCTCTTCACCTAAGAAATTTGTAGTTCTGTACAGAATTGTGGCAGTCGGACCATCATGTGAACGCCCAAAAGCAGCAATCTGCATCCGCAATTGCTGGAGATGGGTTTCGCCCTCGGAAACACGCGTAGTCGTCGATTGAGCCATATTTTCGAGAGTAGAGAGTCGGGAACTGAGCCCTTCCTCGACCCCTTCGAGAGAGGCCAAGCGAAGGTTTGTCTGAACGTTCGCGTTTTCCAGAGCGATAACACGCTGGTCGAAACTCTGGAAAGTACTTGTAATCCATGTGTAGAGAGCATGCGTGAATGGAATTGGATATTACCTGGCGCGTCGTCACGTTGCACGTCTGAGTTGGAGGAATCCATGGCAAAGTGCATGAAAAACTAGAAATTTTACGTGAAACCGGGCCCTTTTTGCACTTTTCGGTCGCGAAAAGTTCAAGTTCAAAGAGCTCCGCGGGTTGGCGTGAGTGTCTGAAGGCGAGCATGTGATGGCGGGAGCGTGGGAGCGTGAGCAGGTGAGAGGGAGGAGCAGTAGAGAGAAGTAGGGAGCCGAATAAGGAGTTTCTCTGCAGGAAAACTCAGTCTTTGTAAGTGACTTTTAATAATAAGCAGGTTTCATACTCTCTTAAAAATGCAAAGTGTCCAGGCCCTTCTTTTAAATAAGACAAGTGCCCTTGGCCACTTAAATAAAAAAAGTCCTTGGGGAGTTACTAAAGCCAGCGCAAGGAAATCAGATGCGTAGGAAAAAAAAATCTTCGAGGGAAGCAAAGCGTGCGACGCGTGGATAGAGGACTAGCGTGTGGTTGCTTGTGCCCAACACGCAGAAAGGCGCCAGTTCAGAGCCAGCGTGAGCCAACGTGGAGTACTCACCCTCTCTCGCTTGTCAACACATCTCCCTGCTCTCCCCTGTAGATTGCGCAAGCAAATCTCCCCTCACTCCCCTGCAGATTAATTAATCACTAACAATTACATGAAATTGAGGTTACCCGACTCAAACGGATCCGTAGGTGTGCACATGGTCCCTCGTGCAGCCAAGCCGGCTCTGATACCATGAAACGAACGAGGAGAGAGGATCTCCCGGCTACACAGACCGCCTATAGATACACGTCGGATGAACCACCCGACCATAGCCACCATCCGGCTGCTCCCTCGTGTTGGGGCTAGCGTCCGAGGACGTAGGCGTGCACCTGTAAGACCGAGCGTCCCATACCACCCGGCCTCACCTCCTCGAGGTGACCTCACGCACTCCTAGCCTCGCGGGCTAACCACTGGTTATAGAAGTAGAGGCGTATGATGCAAAGGCGGTGGTTGATTTTCATGTGATGCCAGCGAGGTTGGGAGCCTATCCTATTATATTGGGCAGACCATGGTTACGTGCAGTGGGAGCTGTTTAAGATTGGAGACGTGGTACGATCAACCTCTATGGAAAGACAGGTACCAAGCAGTTATATAATATGGACACAAGGAAACTATTGGAGGAACTTTATGAAGATGAGGATGAGTCTATTGATAAAGACTATTCCACAGTGACTGACGAGGACAGTGATAGTAATACCAGCAGTGATGAGGATGTTGATGTTGCATTTCTTTTGATGGACAAAGAAATCCATGAGTCTGGTTTAGTTGCATTTGCAAATGAGATTGAAGATGAAAGTGAAGGACCTTATGAAGTGATTGAAGGGTCGATGCAAACCAAGGGTTGAATTGTCAAAGAAGCAAGAATTGATGACAGAAACGATCAGTGGAGAGCTCTCAGCTATGGAAAAGGAGATATATTTGCACATGCTGGCTAGTTTTCCTGATTTGTTCATTACTTCATATGAAGAGATTAGAGGGTTCAAAGGAGAAGAGATGCATATAGAGCTGAAGGAAGGTGCTAAGCCAGTGCGGCAAAGGCTAAGAAGGATGGGTCAAGAGCAGATGGAAACCTTGCGGGAAGAGGTGGACAAGTTATGGAAGGCAGGGTTCATAGTCCCAGTGGAGACCACACAATGGGTGAGTCCTGTAGTAGTAGTCAATCCAAAAGAAGGATTGAAAGTGGAGGATTTGTGTAGATTTTAAACCCTTAAACGCAGCCACTAAGAAGAACCCATATCCTCTTCCATTCATCAATCAGATCTTGGATTCAGTGGCAAGTTATAAGAGGTACAATGTGTATGATGGTTTTTCAGGCTATTTTCAATTGAAGATCGCTCTTAAAGACCGAACAAAGACAACTTTCCTTACACCATAGGGTTGTTATTGCTACACGGTATTGCCATTTGGGTTAACAAATGGACCATCCTTCTATCAAGAGAGAGCAAATTGGGTATTGGCACCATTCATTGGTAGTTGTGTTAAAGATTTTATGGACGACTTTTGTGTCTACAGCAGTAGGGCTGAACACCACGAGAAGCTGCAGATGGTATTGGTTGGATATGATGAATGTGGAGGACAACTAAATCCAAAGAAATGTCATCTAGCACAGCCAAGGGTGAAGTTATTGGGCCATATGGTGTCAGAAAATGACATTGAGGTTGATCCAAAAAAGGTTAAGTTATTATTCTTCTTCCATCTCTTCCATCACGTAAGAGTACAAAGCAATTGGCAACCTTTATACACAAAGTGAAGTACATGGCTCGATTTATTCCATTGTCTTCACAGCTCCTTTATCCATTACAACAAGTGGCAAAGCATGATCCATTGCAACGGGATGACAAGTGTGAAGAAGTGTTTCAAGAGGTGAAAGAGGTGTTAGGGGGGTTGTCAGCCATGCGGGCTCCTGATTGGGAGCAAGCGTTTTATGTAAATCCATCAGTAGGGGATGATGCCATTGGAGCCATGCTATTGCAAAAGGGGAAGGGCAACCATTATATGAGGCCAGTGTATTGTGCAAGCCGATTGAAGTTGGTAGCAGAAAGAAAATTGTTGGAAGTAGAGCTAGTGATGGCCAGTATAACGTTTGCTTGTCGACGATTTCATCATTACTTGCTACCACGACCTTTTTCTTTCTTAACGAGTTACGCTTTTTTGCCACAGTTAATTAATGGCACTAACATGTCAAATGTGGTCAAGAAATGGGTAATTGAGCTGCAAGAGTTTGACTTCTCTTTTTTAGTGGAAGACAGTACAAGAGCTACCCTAGCTGATTTGTTGACTTACAAGGAGAATCCCCTTCTTGTTAAGGACTCCATCGGTGTGTTCCTTATCTCGGCAAGGTGGGTTGTGTAAGCCGAGTGGTGCCCCATAGTGTGTGTGTGTATTTTCTGAAGAGTGTGTGTTGGGTGATTATAGAGGCGTTGTGTGTTTCCATCCGCTCACAACGTGAGATACTTTGAGTGTTATGATAGTCCAAGTGCGGGACACCCATGTGTAAACAAGATTCGTAGTCTTGTTAAGAGGCAATTTTATTGGTTTGTAATGTGTAAGGATTTCCTAGAATATGTGGTTAAATGTAATAAATGCGAGATCAATAAGGCTGAAAGGCTTAAGATGGGAGGACTACTCCATCCATTAGACATTCCTTCAGGGAAATGGGAGAGTATTTCCATGGGTTTCATAATTGGTTTACCTAGAACACAGAGGAGGCACGACTTTGTCTGGGTAACAGTGGATACATTAACTGAAATGTCTAGGTTATTCGAGCCAAATCTGATGTTAAAACTCTTGAGTTGGCTAGATTATTTGTTGAAAATCTTTATCGATTATATGGATTACCAGCAAATATTGTGTCAGATAGAGATAAGAAGTTTAATAGCCATTTTTGGAGAGCTGTGTTTAAGAGGTTGGAAACTAAACTAAGCATGAGCACAGTTGGGCATCCTCAAACCGATGGTCAAACTGAAAGGGTTAATCAAACCCTAGAAGATATGGTACGAGCATATGAAAGTAAACGGCAAACTAATTGGGAAGAGTACTCACCTATAGTAGAGTTTGCATATAATAGTACCAAGCACTCTTCCACTAGATATAGTCCATTTATGGTAATGTATGGGTTTCAGCCTAGAGCTCCTTATATAGGACTACAAAAGGAGAGAGTTGAGGCAGGTAAAGACTTATTAGAAGACATGAATGAAATGCTAAAACTTGCTAAAGACAACACTAAAAGGGCTCAAGATAGAGCAAAGACATACACTAATTTGCATAGAAGGCCTTTGACCTTTGAGGAAGGGGAGAAAGTTTATTTGAAAGTGCTTGAAAAGTCTGAAACCATGAAGACGGGACATGTCTAAAATTATTACCAAGGTATTGTGGACCTTACGCAATACTAAAGAAAGTAGGGGATATGGCTTACAAATTCCAATTACCAGAGACAAGTGGCATACATCTAGACTCAAAAAGAAATTGGGTCAATCTAACAATCTTATTCAAGATGATCAGATAATAGAACTCATTAAGACTCAATCTCTCCCACATGAACTGGAAAAACTACTAAACACTAGAGAGAAAAGAACTAGAAATACAATTTATAAAGAGTGTTTAGTTAAGTGGAAAGATGTACTGAAGAGAGTTTAACATGGGAGCGAGTAAGCAGTCTCCAAAAAAGGTTTCCTAACTATAGGATTATTCCTTCCAATCAAATTTTCAAGGACAAAAATTCTTCCAAAGGGGGAAGGAATATGAAGTATCCTACAGCTAGGGCATACGCACAATACTCGGCTAGGGGCAAAGACCGTGGGTCTGTCTCTAAGGGCATGGAGAAGGCTCGGGGAGGCCAAGTGTCAAAAAGATAAGAAATTATCCATGTAGCAAGGTGGCAGCCCTCACGGATCTTGAAAGAGGAGTGGCGGAGCTGAGTGTGTGTGTGTGAGAGAGAGAGAGAGAGAGAGAGAGAGAGAGAGAGGTGAAATGAAATGAAATGTTGAAATGTTATATTAACGTCTTCAAAAGGCCAAAGTGACCTATGAGACCAGAAAGTTACAATGTGGTGGATCTGATACAGAGTCAGAGTAACAAAATAACCACATAACAAAACAAAAATACTATGGAATCCTAAGGTGTTCAATGTGAACTAAGCAAAGTGAGCAGCTGGCCTTGATAGCTAAATAGTTAAATCACAGAAGATCCAACATCGGTTGCTGGCGGATCTCATCAATCTCCTCCATGGTCAGTAGTCTGACTGGGCGTCGCGCATGCCTGGCCAAAGTGCTCCAAATCTTCTGATGTAGCCTCCGTCGATGCTGTGTAGTCCTCGGCAGTCGTGGGCGCTTGGATATCCCCAGCTCAATCGCTCGGTCGATCAGTGTGCCTCTGGTGTGAGACGAATGTGAGCTCTGCTGTGGGAGTAGCTCTTGCGGCTGTCTAGTGTTTTCTCTAAAGAAATTTGTGATCCGTCTCTGAGACTGGCTAGCCTCTCCACTCATCAGGCTATCTCTGTGTCTGCGCAGCTCGAGCAAGAACAAACCCAGGCATCTCTGGTCCTGTGTCCCATGACACTGGAGAGTGGTCCAAAACCCTCTCTAAACAAGCAATGGAAGCGGCCTTGTATCTCGTAGTAGACGGGGCAGCGGCATGTAATGAAACTCCGTCTCAAGCTCCATGTCACACAAGGGGCATGTCCTGGCCTCTGCTGGTACTCCGTTGTCTCTCCCAGTCTCAATCCGCAGCTGGTGAGAAGATGTGCGTATCTGGCCAATAGCACATCGTATCCCATGAGACAGGTGGATGTCCATGTATCTGGGTCTCGTCACAAAACCGTCCTCCGTAAGCTGGAGAAGATGCTCTTTGTAGAAAGCCATCTTCGTGCCCAGCTCTTGTGCTGGCCGTATCCATGTCCTCCTGGTGTCTAGCTGAGTCAAGTCTTTGTGAGAGAGAGAGAGAGAGAGAGAGAGAGAGAGAGAGAGAGAGAGAGAGAGAGAGAGATTGCTTGGAGCCAATGGCTTTGTAAAATCATCTTTGACTCTAGAAAGTTTTTTTGCTCTCACAGAACTTGGCGACAGTATGCTCTCTCGAATCCTCCGCCTAAACGTCACTTTTGATTTAGGTGGGGTTTTATAAATACCGTCATCCTCGAGGTAACATGCACCTCATGTGAGGCTTCGTATACAGTATCTGTACCAAAACCGTGTAATAGCTAGCCCTAGCTGTGCACACTTCTTCCTGTCTGCACTGTGATGAAGCCTGGTGAAACCATCTCCTGATTGCCTGCGCTAGTGAAACCTGCTCATGCTGCTGGGCTCACTGCTAGTATTGGTCCTGCTGTGTTAACTGCGCCCGAAATTGAATTGGGAGCCCTTGCCTGTCCCAGCTTGCTCGTACAGTCTGTACCCGTGCAGTACGACCTGTTGTTTGCTGCCCACCCTCCACCCGTGTTCAATTTGAGAGAGAGAGAGAGAGAGAGAGAGAGAGAGAGAGAGAGAGAGAGAGACCACCCTTCAGCTTGCCATGCTGCAGATAGTTTGCCCTCACCTCGTGCTGCAGGGGGCTGCCATCATCTCATGCACCCTCCACTTGCACGCTGCTCAATAGACCATGTGCGCACTTGCAAATCTGCATGCTCACGCTGCAGAGAGTAGAAAGTTGCCCTCACCTCGTGCTGCAGAGAGCTGCCATCACCTTGTGCTGGAGAGAGAGAGAGAGAGAGAGAGAGAGAGAGAGAGAGAGAGAGAGAGAGAGAGAGAGAGAGAGAGAGAGAGAGAGAGAGTTGTGTTGGCGCTTTTCTGTCTAAGTTGTTAGCTCGTTCTTGTTTTGCCCTCAGCTAGTGCTGCAGAGAGCTGCCATCACCTCGCACTGCGCGCGCGCGCACACACACACACAGAGAAATGAAATGATATATTAACGTCTTCAAAAGGCCAAAATGACCTATGAGACCATCAGATACAAAGTGGTGAATCTAATACAATGTCTGAAGTACAAGTACAAAAAGTACTGAAAGTAAAAATGAGAACTGAAATGAAGTGTGAAATGTGAGATGTGAAAATGTAGAATAGGCCCTCAATGACAATCTGGGTGTCGTGCTAGAATGCCTCTGATCCTCTGCTGGAGTCTCCGTCG
This sequence comes from Adiantum capillus-veneris, assembly GCF_014529385.1. Taxonomy (NCBI): domain Eukaryota; kingdom Viridiplantae; phylum Streptophyta; class Polypodiopsida; order Polypodiales; family Pteridaceae; genus Adiantum; species Adiantum capillus-veneris. The sequence goes on from NC_140944.1 coordinate 16,062,654, forward strand.
ATGTAGTGTGCTCCTGTGTCTCGGTCGTGGTCGATCTCCCGAGCTCAATCGCCCTGTCAATGACGGTGCCTCTGGTATGAATGCGGGTACAACCCTGTGCTGGTGGTTGGTCTCTTGGCTCCCTCGATCCAAAGAAATCTGTGATCTGTCTCTGCGACTGTCGTACTCCATGTCTCCCCAACAGACTGTCTCTATGTCGGTGTAGCTCAAGTAGATATAAGCCAAGGCTCTCTGGTCTTGAGACCTCATGACTCTATCTAGGGGTCCAAAACCCTCCCTGAATAAGCAATGGAAGCGCTCTCGTATCTCATAATACACAGTGTAGTGGCATATGTAGTGTAGCTCTGTCTCTGGCTCTCTACCGCATAGTTGACATATCCTAGCCTCTGGTGGTATCCCTCTGAATCTACCCGTCTCAATCTCCAGCTGGTGTGAGGATGTGCGAATCTGACCAATAACACATCGCAGACCATGAGATAAATGAGTGTCCATGTAGATCGGACGAGTCACAAACCCATCCCTTGAAAGTTGGAGAAGGTGCTCTTTGTAGAAAGCCATCTTCGTGCCCAACTCCTGTATCGGCTCTACCCATGTCCTCCTGGTGTCCAACTGTATAAGATCCTGACGAATGAGTCTAGTGATCTCCGTCCGTGTGACTGGCAGGGAGGGTGCATCCAAGGAATATTGAAAAGGAGGCAATCTATCCATGCTGAGACCATGCCTCTGAAACCATGAGGTCATCTGTGCATACCAACATGATGCATCTCCCTGCATCGCTAACTGTCTAGAGGACTCAAGAGCCAGTCTAGTATATCTGCCTCTATGTTTATCCCATAGACTGTGCATAAAGGACACTGATCTGGTAAGAGCCTCAATCTCTATAGGAGGGGCAGCTACCTCCGCTTGAATAATCGCATGTGGTACCGAGGCCTTGGCTCTAATCATCCGGGATATCAAAAATACCAAGGGTCTCTCCATGTTCCTCCAATTGTCATGATTCACAGATGGTCCCAAACTTGGACCCCATAAAGCATAGCTGAAGCAACCAAAGTATCAAAGAGCCATAGTTTTGTTCGTGGTTCTTGAAACTGAACCTACGAACACATCCTCTCTAGCCCTCCTAATGCCGCATAGGCTCTGGATAGTCTAGTCTCTGCTGCTCTCCTCAGGGTAAACCTCGGTCCCGTGAATACCACCCCCAGATATGTATATTCATCTGTGTACTCCACAGTGTCCTGGCCATATACGAGTGTAGGTGCCGATCTCTTGACCCACTGTGGTGTGGTGTTAAACACCATAACCTTGGTTTTACCAAGGTTCACAGACAGTCCACTATCCTCTACAAAGTTGTGCAATGCATCCAAATGTTTTTGCATGCCCCCTGGCGACTCTGACATTAACACAATATCATCAGCATATAATAATAAAGGGATCCATGTCCCTGCCAGCTGAGCGCCTCTGTCACCCTCTCTGTCAATGTAGTCAGAGACCTCATCTACATACATACCAAAAAGTGTAGGGGACAAAGGACACCCCTGTTTCACTCCAATAGTGGAATGAACAATGTCAGAAATCCCCTCAGGAGTGCGTACCTGGCCAGTCATTGAGCCGTATAAAGCCATGATCCCTCATATGATCTCTGTGGGTACTCCCAACTTCAGTAGCCTGTGCATCAATCTGGCCCTCGGCATTGTGTCAAATGCCTTGCGGAAGTCCACAAAGCAACAATACATCCGTCCCCCATGTGCCTGACCCTCCTCAATAATGGCTCTGAGTGTAAGAATATGGTCCAAAGTGGAGAAACCCCTCCTGAATCCAGCCTGTCCTGCTGCTCGTATGCCCTCATTTTTTGCCCATTTACTCATTTGCTGTTCAAGAATGGATGCATACAACCGTGCCAATGTGTGCCCTATCATAATAGTACGGTAGTTCCCTGGTACCGTGGGGTCCCCTGCCTTGAAAAGAGTTACAATAGTAGATAATCTCCAGGACTCGGGTAGTCCCTCACACATGACACGGTTAAACAACCGCGCAAGAACCTCTGACAGTAAATCTCTAGCATGTATCAAGTGCTCTGCCACCAAACCATCATGATCATATGCTCTCCTAGTCCTCATCCTGTCAATGGCGTTCTTCACCATCTCAGTGGTAAAGAAGGTACTAGTGGCTGGACATGGCTCTAGAGGGTCTGGTAATGGTGGTTGCCCAGGTACTGTATATAATGATGCTGCATAAAGACCCCAAATCTTGGGAGAGGTAATCACTGGAGGAGGTGAGTGCTCATGGAAGAGACGCGAGGCCTCACCTGAATCTCGGCTCAAAAAGAGCTGATACAAATCACGTTCCATCTGGGCTAAAAAGGCCCGCTTCTTCCGTCGCACTAAACGCCGAAGGGCAATCCGAGACTGTCTATATGTAATGACTCCAAGTATAAGCTCGCTCCGATTCTGAACTCTCATCTCTCTGCACTCCTCATCATACCAACTATTCTGAGGCATGTTCCCAGAACGTCTTCTCTGATCTGGTTGAGTGTGTGGGTATGCCTCTGCTGCTGCCCCATGCAAGATCTCTATCAATAAAGTGGTGATCTCCTCCACTGTATATACAGGCTCGGCTGCCCCCATCCGTCTGTAAATCTCTTCCACATAGACTGAATCCGTCTCTGGTGTAAAAGTATACCGTGTGTGTGCAATCCTTCGTGGTGTTTGAGAGACACTATACTGGAAAGAGACTGAAAAAGTCAGGAGAGCATGGTCCACTGCTACTCCAACAGGCCTAGGGCCCACACTGAGATCTTGAATATGAGAGATGAAGCTCGGTGAAGTTATGACATAGTCCACTGTACTGGCCCCATGTCTGTGTGGAAAGCATGTGAATCCCCCAGACGAAGGAAAAATCTCTAGACCATTAAGTATGGCCAGACCATGCGTAGTTGTCATCTCCATGAGATATCTCCCATACTCTGTGTGCTCTTTATCCTGTGAGTGTCTGTCAAGTCCCATCTCCGATATATCCATCTCTCTAAGCATCTCCTCCGAGGTATCATAAAATACCGTTTGGGAGTTGGCCGTCCTGGCATTAAAGTCTCCCAAGAGAATGATATCTCCATCTCTAGAGAACTCCCATATGTCAGCATCAAGTATAGAGAAAGGGGATTGCCCTCTAGGTGAGGTATAGACTGATGTGCTAGGGGGAAAGTAACATATAGCAATGTATAAGAATCTGCCTGTCTCAGCTCTCAGTCTCACCCACATGTATCTCGCCTGGTCATCTCTCTGGACAATCTGTAATAGTGGCTGCAACTCTTCCTTGAATAAGACTGCTACCCCTCTTGAACCTCGACTTCCATGCTGGGATCTACTAGCGTCTGGCCGACAAGCTGTCCCCCATAAATAGCCAGTCACACTTGGCATCAACTGTCCAGATTTTTGATGTGTCTCCGAGTAAAAGACAATGTCTCTATTTTTGAAGCTATCTTCAAAGGCACCCCCACATCCAGCCTATATGATCCATTACAATTCCATGCCGCCATCCGGAGTGTGGTCCCATATGTCTCGCACCGTCATGTTGTGCGTTTTTCCAAAACCACTACTTTCCCTCCTCTGTAAAAGGCAATTTTTCCCTTCTCCCTTGCTGCCTTGATCTCTGGCATCAACTCTTGCATATGTGCTATTTGTGCTAAAGTAAGGTCATCCCCCATAAATATTCCAGTTTTCTTAAGTGCTGGTCTCTTCTTCAGAAATTCCTTCCTTGTTTCCAAAGTCGGGAAACGCAAAATAAGTGCTTTCTCTTTGACGTTTCCCTTCTCATCCACTCCCTTCTTTCCTACTCTCCAAGCACCTGTGTGCATAGGTTCCGGGATGCCCATGCGTTGCAAGAGTTCCTTCACTTCGTCTTCTACATTTTCGGTGTCTTTGATATCAGTAATACGCACATGGAGGGCTCTAGTCCTCCTCTTCTGTTCCTCCTCAATGGTCATATTGATGATGGTAGAAGTCTGTGCGGCTTCTCGCATCCGGGCCTTTCCTTTCTTTGCACCTTCAATCCATTTTTCTGCTTCGTCAACTTTATCCTGTGTTTTAGAAAGGCGCTCCGCCCATGAGGAAGTCTCTTTCGAGTTTAGTTCTTCCCCTTCGCGCAGAGTTTTCACCTGCTCCTTAATATCTTCGAGCTCTTTAACATCGAGAGCTGATTTCCCCCTTTTGTTTTGGGCATAATTTTGCACGCTGCAAGTTCCCCTTTAAGCTCTTCAATCACTGCATCTTTTTCCTTCATGCACTTTTCCACATTGGTTTTCCAAGATTCAAAGCTTGCAATTGCCTCATCCAACTTTTTCTGCATAATACATTCCATTACATTCACTTCTGCCCGCATTAGAGCCTGCATCTCCCCTTTCACAGATAGATACATCTCATCATGCTTACCAAGCATCGCTTTATCGAATTCTTTCCTCATATCTGCATACATAGAATTCTTATAACTCTCTGCGTTTGTGTACATCTCTTTCCTGATGTCATCTCTCATAAAGCTGAGCTCAGATTTAATCATCACTTGAAACCTCTCCATCATTAAATCATCTTGGATTCTGACGGTTTTCCCTGCCCGCAATGAGCTTGGCGAGAGTATGCTATCTCTGTTCCTCTGCTTGAAAGTCACTTTCATTTTTTGTGGCGTGGTGAAGCCACTTGCATCACCATCCTCGACTGGTTGGTCCATCCGAGAGAGAAGAACAAAGCGAGCACTGAGTCAAGGCCCTCACCAGCTGAGGTCTGGCCTCCGCCCAGGTTGGCCTTGCCCTCGTCACCAAGTCCTCGCCCTCGGCCTGGCTGACTTGGCTGCTCTCGTCCTCGCCCTGGCACTGGTCTCGTCTGGTCGCCCTTGGCTCTTCTAGCCCTCTCCCTTGGTAGGCAGCTAGCTCTCGCCCTTGGCACAGCTCGCCCTCGTCCTTCAAAGGATAGGGCCCTCGTCCTCGCCCTTGGCAAGCTGCTCGCCCTCTTGACACAGGACCAACAGCTCGACCAGGTCCACCTGCTCGCCCTCGACCAGGTCCAGCAGCTGGCCCGCCTTCGACCAGCAGCTCGCCCTCGTTCCTCGTCCAGCAGAGAGAGAGAGCTCGTCCCTCGTCCTTCGTCCAACAAGTTGGCAGCGCGACGAGCTCGTCCTTCGTCTAGCAAGTTGGCAGCGCGAGAGGGTCCTTCGCCTCAGTCTCCTCCCCTCAGGCCTGCTCGTCCTCGTCAGCCTGCTCGCCACATAATGCTCGCCCTCCTCAGGCTGCTCGCCCTCGTCCAGCTGCTCGCCCTCGCCTCAGGTTGCTCGCCCTCGCCTCGGCTGCTCGCCCTCGTCCAGCTGCTCGCCCTCGTCCAGCAGGTGCAACTCGCCCTCGCCCTCGCCCTCGCCCTCAGGCCAGCTGCTCGCCTTCGCCCTCAGAGAGAGAGAGAGAGAGAGAGAGAGAGAGAGAGAGAGAGAGAGAGAGAGAGAGAGGACAAGCATTATTGGGCACAACTTTGCAAAACAAGAGAGTAGAAGGCTCTTGAACACGACCAGAATGAGGGTGCCCCCCTCTCCCTATAAGGGGGGCTAGCGACCCACATCCAGATAGCCTACCACCTAGAAATTGGGAATAAATGGGAAAAACATAGAAAAATAGGGTGCGCAACAAAAAGGCCTACAAGTGGTCAGCTGGATAAAAAGTGAAAAATCAACCCACATGCTTAGAATCTGAAAACACCTCACAAGGCCGGGCACAACCACAAAGAAGGTCTCGCTCTCATAGGATCTAAACAGGGAAAACCAAGAGATGGCCTCCAAAACTCCAACACCCCCTTTCAAATCTTGGGTACACAAGGCCAGGAATTTGAGGCCTCCAAGAGTGATGAAGGAATCTGCAAGTCCAATCCACCAATGCATCAAGCACACCTCTCTACAGAGAAGTTAGAATTGTATGGCACTAGGAGAGAGAATCCTATCCACCAATGGCAAGGAGAGCTCAACAGCGACAACAATGTCCATCGGGCTATGGAAGTCTCTGTCAGCCGTACACGCTAGAGCTCCTCCCTTGAACACCATGCCATTGGTTATTGAAAGAGTCGGAGATCGGCATGGCCTCCTCTTGGAGCTAGTCGAGACACCTTGTTTGAAAGTCCAGCTCACAATGCCATAAGCCAACATACAGGCGTCCCGTGATCGAGTATCGCAAAGATGAACAACATTTGACTTGTCTACGACACCATCCTCCTAAGACTGAATAGGTCCTCTAGTCTCTGCCAAGAAAACTAGGAGCAACCACTGGTCCTCCTCATCCAACACCATGGGAACAAGCTCCTCCCACGTCAAGTCACTGGTCCTCCCTAGAGTAACCAAGGCTAAATAGAAAGTATTGTACTTGGGAGTCAAATGCGTCATCAAGATTATAGCCATATCTTTTGAAAAGATTAGCTTCCTTGCCTGAAGAATCACTCCTACATCTTCTCAATGTGATCTTTCATGGATTTCGATGACCAAGGGTCCAAGTCCAGTTCAAGATCTCTCGAGCATTAGCCATACTCCGAACATGTCCAAGTGCCTGCTGCGTACAATTGAAGAAGATGAAAGATGATCCCAAGCACGTTAAAGCTCTTCAAGCTTTTCCAACACCTGGAAGCAAGGGACCCGTTTGTAGGAGCCTTCGGCTGCTCAATCTCGTCATGCATCATCAAGATAAGGTCGTAGGTCTCCAATACCGCCTCCTTAAGCACCCACAAATCTTGGCACATAGTGGCGCATGGATTCAAAATTGGTCTCTTTTGTTGCAGAAATTGCAAAGATTTTTGCAAGCTTTGAAGCATCGCTTTTGGAGTTGTGGTTTTACAGTTACGGTCTATTCTCTGTAGTGTACAGGATATGGAAGCCTCCAGGATATTGGAGAAGAGAAAGGCGATGGAACCCTACATGTTGTGAGAGGGATGTACGATTTGAAATTGTGGGTTTTTGGTATTGAGTTGTGGAAGAGGAAGCACTTGTTTTCAAGTGGATTGGTTGGCATGTGCTATAAATCCATGCCAAGGCAGGTGCTTTCGTGCTTCCATGGCGATCTCTTGGGTGGGCATTTGCTAGTAAAGTTTCCAAGGGTTCACATACTTATGTGTTGAGGGTTTTGGGAGGTTCTTTTAATCTGGTTTATGGTGCTGTTTTTGTGTGCTGAGCACTATTGGGAGACATTGCTATAGAGGTGCACCAACTTTTGGTTGCCCAACATGTAAGAAATGCTAGAGTCTTGAATCTCATGGTAAGGACATGGCTGCCTTTTAGAGAAGCTATTAGTTGTGTTGCAACTATTTTGTTGGCACAGCCTTTTGAGAGAAAGGGAGTGTTGATGCGGAGATTTTTTGATCCCATGTATAAAAGGGCACACTTATCTCAAACCTTGCTAAGTGGGTGGGAAGAATAGTAAGATCTCTCTCTCTCTCTCTCTCTCTTTCTATATATATATATATATATATATCTCATGCGCCCATCGGAAGAAAGGCACTGTCATAGTCTGCAGAGGCAGACTGCTAGTTTTTATGTGTGCACCTTTTTTAGTGCATGCATCGAGTGATAGTAACCCGTGTTAACACAAAGATGGTCATTGAATCGTATATAGCAACTATTTTAAATCTCGTTCAAAGGTTTATGTTCTTCCTGTTCTATGTTTTATTGGTTTTTTTTGTTGCTATTTTTATTGTATTTCTAAAATCATTTTGTTTATGTTCTTCCTGTTCTATGTTTTATTTGATTTTTTCTTGTTGCTATTTTTATTGTATTTCTTAAATCATTTTTGGTCGAAGTAGTTTGGTAAATTGATGTTGTCACTGCCAATGTTTTGTTAAGATATTGATAATCTCTTTTCATTTATAAGGTAGCAGAAATGGTCAGCCCTATTGCAACCTCAGAATCCTGTCTTCCAGTGAAATCTATAAGCTTGGAAGGAGGCATGCTAGGAGGGACTATCATGCCAGCAACTTCAACAGGAAGACTGGAGCTTAATCGTCCATTTCATGACACCCCGGGGGGGCTTCATTACTTTGGACAGACAGTGCCACCTCACTTGCTTAGTTCATGTTCTTGGCCCACTAATCAACTTCTGAATGAGAACCAGGCTGTCTGCGCAAAGTCTATAGACTACCATGGCAACATCCAATCAGCTTTCCTCTTGAGCAAAGGGAAGTTTTCAGCAACCAGCGACGAAGACGAGTCTAGCTCAAAGGAGGCAACCGATGAGCATAATTGCGAGAAAGGCAAGCGGACATCTCCTTGGCAGCGCATAAAGTGGACAAACGATATGATAAAGGTGCTCATTAACATTGTCAATTATGTTGGTGAGGATGGCATTTGTGATAATCTTGACATCAACAAGAGAAGCATACTCCAAAAGAAAGGGAAATGGAGGTCAGTGTCTAATGCCATGAACGAGAGAGGGTGGTATGTGTCGCCGCAGCAGTGTGAAGATAAATTCAATGACCTGAACAAGCGTTATAAGCGCTTGACTGACATTCTTGGCAGGCATACTGCTCTTCAGGTGGTGGATGATATTAGTCTTTTAGACAACATGACTAATCTTAGTGTGAAGAGGAAGGAGGATGTCAAGAAAATCCTTAGCTCAAAGCATTCCTTTTATAAAGAAATGCATTCATATCATAGTGGCGTCAAGTCACCGATGATTGTGGATTTGCGGACGCATTCTGCAAAAGTAAGGGAAGCATGCGATGCAGGCATGGGCATTGCAAGGTCTGTGCTGGTGGAAAATGGAGGGATGCATACTGATGTAAAAGCAGACATGGAAAGCTCCTTGTATAACCATGCCTGTAATACCATGGATGGTGCTCTCAAGAGGGTGCCCTCTTTCCGAGAAGGTTGCTCAAAACACCCCGATGATAACCATGGTGCACTTTGCCATAGCGATACTACTGTAAGTCCGGATGCTCCATGCAGCCTGCAAGGTGAAGCTTGTTCTGGACTAGAGCTGACCGATTTACGACGTCGGTTGATGAATCTGGAGGAGCTGAAGGTGGGTCTTCAAGCACAAGCGCTGGAATTGGGGCTGCAGCGTCACAGATGGCGAAAACTTAACTGCAAGCAGAATGATGAGCTTGAGAGGTTGAGAGAAGACAACAAAAGGATGAAGAAGGAGAACGATCAGTTGACGTATCAGCTGAAACAGAAAGAGCTCGAAGTAGAGTGCAAACGCTCAGTTACGTCGATGGCTTTATTTGACCTAGTCTTGGAGAAACTAAGAGCAAAGGAACAGCAGGAAACTATGCAAGCAAAGTATGGATGATCTGGTACACCCATGTTTTGGTGTTCATTGGCTACATCTCTACCTTTTGTTTGATCGTGGTTCATGGGTGGCACAAAAGGTGTTTGTTCAGCTTGCTCCAAAAACTGCACACACCTTATAGTCAATGGTGTGACCTTACCAGCACGCCCAAGGTCCCTAATTGAATTTTCCGGAGTACTAACGGCTAGACGGTAAGACCCCGCTATACTTTTGCAGTGACATCCTTGATTTAATGTGTAATCTTGAAATACCACTCTCGTGTCGTTGGATGTCTAATCGCCGCTGCTGTCAGAAGCGGGCTTAAAAGACATGGAAGCTGTTGCCTGATCACACCATCAGCGCAGCGTGAGGTGGTGAGTGGTAGTTAATTATGGTACAAGGAGGTGTTCCAAGATGGAAAACTGTTCGTTGTTGTTGTTGGGAGCATTTGAGATGCAGACTTTTGTATGCGAATGGATCCATGATGTTTGGTCAAGAATTTTCTTGGATGTGATGGTGTGGTGCTTGTGGGCGCATGGGAGTGGAGTTGGGCACCGAGGAATGATGTTAGCTGCACCTTCGAACTTCAGCCCTGTATCTATAAGATTTTTTATAGGTAATACCCACACACCCAAGAGTGGTAGATTGATTATCTCAGTTTGCTCCAGTTAACACGCCCTGCCCGCCCCCCTGCCGCCCCCCCAAACCCAAAACACACACACACACACACACACACAATTGTGGTAAATTGGTTATCTCAGTTCCCTCTTGAGTAGCAAGAATTGAGTTCCAAGTTCCCTTGGATTGCTCTTACAACGATAAAAAACTTTCTCTCTCTCTCTCTCTCTCTCTCTCTCACACACACACACACACTCACACTCACACACACACACACACACACACACCCCTTTGAGGTCTCTTGGGATCGTTTCTAGTCTCATTCATTTCTTGGAGTCACCAACATCTTTCAACTTCTTACCCTCCTTGTTTGCACATATGCTTCTACTAGTATTGATCCATTGGTTTTCCCCCTCAGCTTTGTGCGCTCTCTCTCTCTCTCTCTCTCTCTCTCTCTCTCTCTCACAGATCTCTTGGGATAGTTTCCTACAACGTTAAAACTCTCTTCTTCTTCTTCTTCTTCATGGCTGAAAATATACATGCAAAAACTATAATACATGATTGAAAAGAAGCGCACCAAATGGTATGCTTACTTTTGTGGCTTGTCATTGATTTCTCATTACTATTTGAACTTTTAGACTTGCATAGACAGAGGACAATCTTGTGAAGGATTTGAGGAGGATCTTGTGCATTTAAAAAACAAAAGCGCGTTATATATTGGGTGACATGCAACTTAGCATATAGAATATGAACTTTTAGACTTGCACAGATACAGGCCAATCTTGTGAAGGATTTGAGGAGTATCTTCTGCATTTAAAAAACAAAAGTGCTTGCAGTATTTTGGGTGACATGCAACTTAGCATATACAATATGTAGACATTTCGTATTGCTCTAGCAGATTTGAAATGTATTCATAAATGACCAGGCTTTGATGGATGAAAAAAGGACTACATCCTTTTGAGAAATTTCTTTTTTATGTGAATGATACATCTGCATGCTTATTTAGGATGCTATATCACTATGGAAATGTATTGATGAAATTAATGTAGAAAGCACAATATGAATAACGTGAAGAAGTAAGTGCTTCTTTCATAAAACATCATGTGTAGCATTCTACGTTATGTTTAATCAATGGAGCTTGAAATCTGATTATGTTATTTATTGTTCTAGCTTGGGAGGGTAGTCTAAACATATAGATTGGTACTGAGGAGTTCATATATATGCTTTTATGGTCGAACAAATGTTGCAATAGGCAAATCTTCACCATGTTGCATCCTTACAAGTACGAATGTTTTATTATAAAACACATACCTCTAAAAGATGTCAAACAATCGTACAAGAACGAAATTGTTTGACAAAGCATGTGAAGATGCTCAAAAGTTCTTAATCTATTCGGATACAAACAATGATAAGAGGCTTTTCAAATGTGTGGAAATATATATAATGTGCTTCTCCAAAAATGGGAACATATGTACAATTTTCTCAAGCTCATGGTAGCACATGCATGTTCAAATATCAAGCTTAAACATGGTAAGCTTGGATTATTTCTCACTTACACTATTATTAGAACAAGGTGGCGGACACAAGGATCATTGCTAGTGGTAGGACACTTAGACATGGTCTACCTACTGAGAGTGACGACCTTATTTTATCGGCTCACTCACTAGCGGTTTCACATCGACCAGTGTACATAGTCTCCTATTATCTTGTAGTTCCAACTTGTTATGTAGACCTTATCATCATTTTGATAGGGAAGAAGAAGATCATCTCCATTGTGTGCTCTCGAGGTTGTGTGCGTAAGAGCCAAATTGAGGCTAAGGTTTTTGAGACACATTTCGACCTTCTTTTCAGATTTAGAGTGCACATGTGTGGAAAAATTCAGGCTCATTAAATTTCCTAGTTTGGTACTGCGAGAAGATATGTTGGTATTGTAATTTTCACTACTATTGTATAGTAGTAGAAAACATGGCATTGGGTGTTTGCATGCACATTATGGTTACATCTTGTGATGGATACATGCTATTTTTGGTCAGCTATAAGTTTCGTGCAAATGTTTGATTTTTAGCAAATGTTTTAACAATGATGGAGTCAATGCGGTTGTTACTAAGAAAAGATGGACGAACAACTTCCATGCTTGGAACTTCAAAATGACCACTTTTTGGTTGGGAAAAGGCTATTAAGAATACATAGAAGATGAGTACAAAGATGAACCTCGAGGAGAATCCTACTCCTCCCAACATGTGAATTCTTTTAAAGACTTAGAATCGAGGAGCACAAAAGGTCATGTAATATTGAGTGTTAATGTGTTGGATACATTGATTGAGCATACACATAATGCTACTTCTTCCAAGGAGGCTTTCAACAATCTGGTCTCACTCGATCTTACCAACAACAAGGCAAGAAAGTTGCAATTGAAGGGAGAGTTGAATACAATGAAAAAAAAGACCCATCAGTGAATGATTATGTTTTAAAGATTAAGATATATGTGAATCCCTTGCATTTATTGGTGTCTATGTTGATAATGAGCTAGGGCGTTTACTAAGGGTTACCATATGGTATCATGTGTGTGTACAATAGGGGGGTTTCATGAGACAAAAAAGATAGATTTTTCAAAGGAGGTTTCCATAGATAGAGGTCAAAAAAGCATTTTTGGTGCACTTAGGTCCTTGTACTACTAGTGAATTCCTTAGGGATAATGATCACAAGGTGGAAGCCGGCTTGTGTGGTTTAGGACAAGCATACAAGAATTCAAGACTTCTATTCATACTTTGGAGAACATTTTGTGTTTTATAGGTCTTGTGTTCATACTGATTACGAGAGAAAAGAATGTTGGTGAAGAATTGTCTTTACAAGGTACTCAAAAATATGAACACATTCTCTACAACACCAGAGGTAGAGGTAGAGGATGACGTGTACGTCTAGGAGGTGGTTGTGGTGGAAATCAAAATCAAGATCAAGGCAATTAGTAAATGTGTGAAAATCAAAGATGCAATGCTGGTGGTAAGGGAAATTTTCAAGGTAGGAGGCATTATAACCAAGATTTTTCAAAGTTTGCAGGTCTTTAGACCATTCACCATGAGTGGTCATGTGATTCAATGTACATACCATGCATTATCACCACATTTTGAAACATCTATAGACATGGTGTTCATCATATGCTACATTACAAACAATCTCTCTGGCTCCTGTATACACTTGCTAGTAGTAGTATAATTATTTTTCTTCCTTCTGTGTGGATAATCACGCTCAAAGCAGTCTTGCATGACACGTCCCAACATTCCTTGCCTTTTTTTTAAAAATCACTCACACAAAATCTTCAAAAGCCTCGTTGACTAGATTGGGAATGATACGCTGCATCCTATCGTGCCAGTGTCTTTGACAAATGATTAAGTGGATAGTAGATATCGTACTCCAAGCATCACTCAAAATTGTCTCAGCTCCTAGGGCCTTCATGTAAATGTCTGCATCTACTTAGTTGTCCTCATGTACCTAAGGTTGATGTCACTAGCCATTATGTCCTATCTGTGATGAAGTGGTAGTGCACCTCAATGTGATTTCTCATTGCATGGAATAGTGAGTTTCGTGCCAATTGAATGTTGCTAAGTTATTGCAATAAATGACAACACCCAATAAGTTATTGCAATTGTGGCACATATCAATGGGTTCCACACCAATTGTATGCTACTAAGTTATTGCAATAAATGAAAATCTGCCTCTATACTTGTATGCCCAACTCTCCAATTAGCATTTGCAGCCATGCTACCTCAGTCAAATCATAACAGTCTGCTATGATACCCAAGAAATCAAAGATGATATTGCAAGAAGATTGAAAGGTAGTTCAAAAAATTGATATCATTGTAGGATTGAGGGTGGATGACCACCCCAATGAAACACTTACTTCGCATGTGAAGACGGTGAGAAGAATGAGGCAGAGCGAAAGGAACCCAAGGATTCAAAAATGGACTATATGGCTGACATGGACACATCTATGGACAAGATGGAGACCGAGCTTAACAATTCTAACCCTAAATCCAAAGATGGTAAGAGATTTTTGTTCTATTGGCCCGGTATGCGTGGATGACTTTTCATATTCATCACTAATGGCAGGAGGTGATGGACATAAGGATCATCACTAGGGGTACTAGAGCTAGACTTCACCAACATGGTCTACTTATGGAAAGTGATGGCCTTATATCTCTCGAACTCACTTGATAAAAGTTTCACATTGATCGTTGAACATAGTCTTTAATGATATTGTATCTCCCACTAATATTTTGTAGACCTTATCATCATGTTGAGTAATAAAAAAGGAGGAGCAGCTTTCATCCTCCTTCCTCAGTATGTGCTCTCTTCGTTGTGTATGTGTGTGCTTAGAAGACTCCAAAATCTCCTTCTCTATCTCTTTATGATCAATTTTCTAGACACTTACAAAGAAAGCATGAATAGATTTTTGGTGATTTGACGCTCTCTCTCTCTCTCTCTCTCTCTCTCTCTCTCTCTCACACACACACACACACACACACACACACACACACACACACACACACACACACACACACACACACACACACACACCCACACACACCCGCACCTTCTGATAGGGAAGCATTAATATAAACTCACACACATATACACATCTTGACAAGAAACAATAGTACACATACGCAATGAAACTCTCAATAGTGAAAGCACTAGCATTATATTCTAGGAATTAGTACTTGCCATAGCCACATCTCGACAATTTACACCTCACAATCGTGTGATTTTTTTTGCTTAGATGGCTGAGGCATGTGAGACAAGTTACACTGAGACAACAAACATTGATTTATGCTTGGAAGCTACTTCATAACTATTTATCTAGTAAATATTGTCATTTTATTGAAGCTTGTTGATAGATTGTTATGGCTCTTCATGACTAGCATGGATTTTATTTGTTATAAAATCTCTGTCGTTTATTTTATGTTTAGCTTTAAATTCTGTCATTTATTTTTAAACTCTAAAACCTCTCGTTAAGTTTTTTTCTCTCTAGATGTGTATCTCTCTATCTCTCTCATTCATTAGAAAACTTTGGTGTGCCGGATTGAAGAGTGGATGTCTTGTTAATATCTTGGATACATGTTTGAGAATAACTAAGTGCCCACACATAGGCCTATTGGGGGTGCAAAATAAGGGGTTTTCTTTTTAACCATTGCTCTCCTTTTTCAACAAAGCATTCTTCTCTGTACACACACAAAACTATTTTCATAACTCTTGTGCTCCTTCACACCAGGGTCAAAAATATATTGTCCTTCAAAATAAGGACATGATTTTCAAAAATGTTATCCTAGCCTTCTAAATATAGCTTAATGAAGGGTGTGTTCAAATTCACCCTTTAAATGAAAGATTTGGGTCACTTTATAAAATGTCCTCTATAATACGGATGATTGCAGTTGTCTCAAAGTCTTAGGATGAGTGAGAAAGCACGTGTAAAATTTGACAAAAGTCATCATACATGAGATTTTGGGTACATAAACGGCGGAAGACTTGACATCTCGCAAGCGCTCAATCTCAACCAAGCAATGTTTTTTCACACTTGATTTTTGCTAATGAAGATATGTTGGTTGCCTTAGCGCCTTTGACTAGAAATGTAGCCACTATACTTGGCACCCAAGGGCCCACACAAACAAAGAGAATGCTCAAGTATCCCTATGTGGCATGGTGTCTAAGAACCTCAAATTTTCCATCATTCAAAAGGGGAAAAGAAAGTCCTTACATGTCCATTGAATAGCGTTGTGAGTCTCCACTTTCTCTAGTGTCTTTTCTCTTGTTCAATGCCTCTCCTTGTCCTTTTCACGAAGACAATAAATATTTAAGGAAAAAGATATTGAATAGCGTTGTGAGTCTCCACTTTCTCTAGTGTCTGTTCTCTCGTTCAATGCCTCTCCTTGTCTTTTTCATGAAGACAATAAATATTTGATTGACGTTGTTGCAAGTTGGCACTACTTGCGCCCCTCGAGTATTTCGAGCTCCATGTACTCATCACCTGCATTCTTTGTTTGTTTTCTTCCCAAGTAATCTTTGTATAAATTTTGTTCATTGAAAATGGCATCCCTACTCCTAAAGATTTTACCATCTTTAAGATCCTATAGGCAATACCCAAAGTCTGCTTCTCCATAGCCAATGAAGAAATACTTTTTGGACTTTGCATAATAGCGTCAGAAAGATTTATCTTCGTTGAATAAACACATGTCTTCCTAGTTGCATCATCTATGAATGTTACTTAGTATAATGAGCCATCAAGGGATGGTATACTTGCAGGACCCTATACATCAAAATGAATTAATTCAAGATTTTTGGATTTTCTTTCATTTCCTACTTATAGAAATTTCACTTTCTTTTGTTTACCATAAACAAAATCCTCACAAAATTTCAAAGCCACTTCTTTCAAACCTGGTAGAAGTCTCTTTGACTGAAGGATTTACATTCCTTTAGCACTCATATGCCCAAGCCGATAATGCCCACACCGCACCATTAACTTCTATATATGTTGCACAAAATTGAAGATTGTGTGTTGACCGTACACAAGTAGAGTGTGCCCACCTTTTCTCCTTTTGCAACCACCAAAGATCCTTTCTAGACCTTCCAAACGTTTTTTTCTGAATGCAATGTTGTGACCTTCATCGTCTAATTGACCTAAGGAAATTAGGTTTTCTATGAAGAGAGAGAATATGCCTAACATCTTCAAGCTTCCATTCATTTCCATTTCCAGTTTTGATAGAAACTGTACCTTTGTCGACTATTTCACAAGCTTCATCATATCCCAAGTATACGTACCAAACATCACCTTTGGTGTAATCTAGGAAGTACTACGTGTGGGGTGTCACATGGAATGAAGCCCTAGAGCCTAGTATTTGAGAATTGGATACATTGTATAGTGATAGAATTAGAGCATCTTGCTTTACTTTACCTGCCACATTGGCCTTCAATGTTAGCTTTTTGCCTTGAGACTCCGACTCCTTCTTCTTCATGGACTAGGAATCCTTCTTGACGTGGTTCTTCTTGCCGCAATTCCAACACTAAAGAACTGACTTTGTGTATGACTTGCTCCGCCTTGAGCGATCACGACTTCTTTGGTTCTTAAACCTCTCCTTCAGTCTTTCTCTTGTTTCCACCAACAATGCAATACTTGATTATTCACTTGTGCTTCTCCTTTGCATTTCCTCGCGCAACTATTCGGCAAATGTTGAAGTCATCAAGATGTTTTGTAATTGAACCACTCTCTACCATTTTTAGATTGAACAAGCACTTCATGATGAGAAACACCTTATTTGATGCGGATGGTTTCTCGTAGAGGCCGTCAAGGAACTTCATCAAGTCCTTCATGGTCTTCATTTTTGAAACGTTAAAGGCCACTGTTGATGCCAAGTATAGCCGGATTGTTCCCAATTCCTTTGGATCAAGGACATTCCAAGTTTCACTTGCCATTGTTGAGGGATTCTTTGCAAGACCGCTTAGTGGAAAATAGAGATCCTTTTAGTAAATATAGTATTCGATCTACATCCTCTAGTGTTGGTAGTTTTTGCCATTGAACGTCTTGATGTTGAGCTTACCTTCCTCTGCCATCACTCCAACTCAATTCGAGGGATCCTTTCCTTTAGATATTTTAGCTACTAGTAAACCCCGCTCTAATACCAGTTGTTAGGAATAAGAAGTAGCTAAATAGAGATTAGAGTGGTTTACTTAATGAAGAGAGATAATTTTCACACACAAGAGAGATTATAGAGAAGAGAGAGAGTGAGAGAGAGAGAGAGCACACACAATATACGTAGTTCACCCAAGTGTGGTTTACGTCCACGGGAAAGTAGACAGTCAATGGTTTTGCACTTCAAACTCGAAGTAATTAGAAAGGGATTAGACACCCTTAATAGAAATTTCGTCTTGCTTCACTCTCTTACACCACTTCACACACCACAATCCGTTTTGTGTGTAGAAGAAGCCTCCTTTTTATAGGCCAAAAGAAGCCTCTATGGGCTACCCCCTCATGAGAGACACTCATGTGTAGCTGCCCTGATGTAGACAAGTTCATGTAGAACTCTCCCATGCATCCATGTATAGCCACCCTTTGGTAGACAAGTCCGCCTAGAAATCGGCCATCATCCACTCTGAACGCCAACCACCGACCATTGAATTTGGCTATCATCCATAGACTTCCGACTACATGCCAACTGGCCATTGACCACCAACCATTGGCCAACCGGCCACCAACCGCGATCGTTTTTCGATCACTTTTTGACCATCGTTTGGCCATTATATATCGACAAGAAGGAATTTTTGGTATTTCAGTGAGTGATTTTTATCACTCCACGATGGTTTCTCCTCATAACAAGGGCCCTACAAATGCGCATTTTTTAGAATAAATATTACAAAGGGTGAATCAGGCTCCATACTTAACAGAAGCTCCTAGAGAGAAAAGCCCTCTTTTCCTATAGAGGCAAGGGTGTTACACTTGATATAAATAGTGCGAACAACACCATGCCCCTTGTACAGACTAAAGCTTTAGACAAAGTAATGAAAGTGGAGGTGTGTGTGTGTGTGTGTGTGTGTGCTCATGTGGAGCATAGTCTTTTGTAGGGTTCCCATAGCTTCCATTTTGTTGCAATGGTATCAGAGCCTAGAGAACGCTCTTTGTTAGATATGCAGGCCATGTGGCCAAACCCGCAACGCACTAACCCATCTAACTCCTAACCTTATTCTTTGGTAAATAAAATGAATAAGGGAGTCAATCTCCATTGCATTATGACTCCACTAAACGGGATAAGCTCTATTGCTCCACTCCATGCACCACACCCCATAGAGCAGAGAGAGAGCTC
Source organism: Adiantum capillus-veneris (assembly GCF_014529385.1). Lineage (NCBI taxonomy): Eukaryota > Viridiplantae > Streptophyta > Polypodiopsida > Polypodiales > Pteridaceae > Adiantum > Adiantum capillus-veneris. Next base: position 16,081,395 of record NC_140944.1, read on the forward strand.
TTGCTTTTTCACCATCCAAAACTTGCAAAAAGGAAAGAGAGAGCCTTTTTCAAATCTCCAAGAGCCAGCCTCTTTGTCTTCTTGCCAAAATGTTAAAAAAGGAATACATGGGCCAATGAAAAGTGAACACTTTAAGGTGCAAGTTGATGTGCAAGTTAACACAAGTGCTCTCCCAAGCTTGCTAAACTTGTGTGAAAAAGAGGAATGAGGGGAGGCTGGACAAACCCTTCTTTTCTGGGTTACCTGCCACTCTTCAGAAAGACAGATTAGGGATCGACACGTCCAACTGGTCTTGGGTTATGTGAGATCACAACAAGTACAAAAAGTTTATGTGGTTCTTTGTGCTCTCCTTTTTCAACAGGAAGCATTCTTCTTCCTGTCGCTCTCACAATAACGCCCCCCCCCCCCCCCCCCCCCCCCCCCCCCTCCCTTCCCCCCTTTTACCCTTGTTGTTGTGCTCAACTTTCAAACTACAGAAGAGTTATTCAAGGGCACATGAGACACGGACCGAAGGATGTTTAGGGCAGGTGTTACATAAAACGTTTTGACATAGTACACATTTACAGTAAGTGATTTTGCACATTGATTGTTTACAACTTGTAGGTTCCACAATTTATTCATTCATCAAGAATATTCCATCACACCATATCGTTTGTGACCCTCAATTGAGAGAGAGAGAGAGAGAGAGAGAAGAGAGAGAAGAGAGAAAATTAGAGATAGAGAAATAAAGAGAAAAATATAAGGGTGGAAAGATGAAGTGAGGTAGAAGGGAGAGAAAGGGAAAGGGAGTGCTCGAAAAAAGTTTTTTTTTTCCCCCAAAAAACCTAGCACACCTACATATGAAAATTTTATGAGAAATTTCAGAGGTACATTGACTAATTTTTGAAGGTTTTTACACTATATTACAAGGAATTTCTCAATTCCTTGTAACTTTCAAACTCAAAAATTTATAGGTAAACCTCAAATTTTGTAGGTGGGATTACACTAAACCTAAGTTTTTTTCGAGCCCAAATTGGGAAGGATAGGTTTAGACATAGAAAGAGCAGGAGAGAGAAAAGAAATGAGAGAATAAATGCAAGGTTAATACAAAAGTAGAAGACAAAATGACGGAGGAAAAAAAATGAGAAAGAGAAGTGATCGAGGGTGGTTCTTTAATCTAGCCTCAATGAAGTAGTGCTCTGAAATTATCTATCTATCATTGTATAACATACAAAGCATAACAGCAGGATACCACTATGGGCTAGGTCGAGTATTTTTTGAGCTTTTGACCAACGATTTCATCCTCATGATGAGACAAGTCGCCATTGACTTCACCGATCAACAACTGGTTACTCCAGCTGGTTCACAAGAGAGCGGTGCCCACAGGACCTAGCCCTATGTACATATCGAGTGTGCCCCATGGTAAGTGAAACTACCACATGACTTACCCAATATACATCATGGTTTCAAAGCGCATTAGTATGTTGTACACATTTATCCACATCACTATCTATATCAATTTTTCACTCTATCACGCGATGGCTATTTTTTAGGACAAGAGATACCCGCATAGAAACCAAATTAGCAAAGTTCTTTTAACTACACCTTAGGAAGTGCGTGTCCAAATGATTGTCTAAATTAACACAATCCGAAAACTGGCGGAGTTGTAAAAAATCGACGCAGACGAGCCAAAAGTGCAAGACGGCTTCAAGTATTTTCCTTTTTGAAAATTCCACCCTTCATTTATATGCGATTTTCCTAAGGATGTCAATAGCATACCCGTATAAACCTATTAGAGAATCTAATTCTTACTCTAGATTCAACATAATTTTAGCTTATAAAGGAAAGAGTTTTCCTCAAGAGAATTGGACAAGAGGAGACTAGAGATTGTGTCGAGATGATTTTTTTACACAATGTGCACATCTGTCGCACGTCTCAAAGAAAGGGACTTGCCGTAGACTGTGTGCGAGCCACAAATGGCTGCAAGCACGCAACCAGATTAGTCTAGCAAGCTCAAGAGAGCAAGGGTGTGTCACTCACCGCCATACACTCGCCTTCGTGGAGGATATCTCACCGCGAAGAAGAGAGAGCTACCACCGTGCCACACTCAACTGCCTGGCCGTCGCAATGCTCTCTCTCTCTCTCTCTCTCTCTCTCTCTCATATACACACACACAAGGAGATGAAGAAGAAGATGGAGATGGAGCAAGAGCACTCTTCAATTGCACAAATGAGAGAATCAATGATTTTTAGGTTTAGGTGACTTTTATATGAGCTCGCGCATTCACACTTGGGCACCCATGCTTAGCCAACTAACCCTTGAATGTTCCAGTTAGAGTGCGGCTCTGATTGGCGATCACTCTTACCCTTTTCCTATTGGCTTGATAAGCCCGATCCATGACTACTAGAAGTAGATGCCGGTTGTTAACATGACCCCTTTCCTGATGTAGATTCTGCCCTCGGAATATAACAGTGCAGCATCGGGATCCACGATAGGAGTACCTGTAGTAGAAGAAAAACAACATTGTGAAAGCTCAAAGGCAGCATGTACATGCGTGGAATAAGTGAGATGCATACATGATATTCTAGGAAATATAAAAAATAATTCATGAATTATAACATTGCCAACTAGAACAAACGTAGTACCTTAATAAAATGCAGTTGAGTTAAGGTCTATTAAGTTGAATCTAAGAGAAGTACACAAGAGCTAGGGCTAAAGTAAGTACTAGATTGACCAATGTTAATTAAAAAATATCGACTAAAGAGTAGTTAACCCTAGGAATGCTCGTCGGGGTCTAAAGACTAGTGATCTTGTCACTTATACCACTTAAGTGTGATCAACATAAAATACAAGGAATTTTGTGCTATTTTCTTTCTCTTTTCTCCTTTTTTTGTTGTTGTTGTTATTGCTGTTGTTGTCATAGTTGCTACAAGTAGCTAGGGGACTCGAGGTCTCAAATACCAGTAGCTGGGAGATTCGAGGTCTCAAATATCAGCTTGAGCATAAACTAGCCGAAAGACTCGAGGTCTCAAATACCAGCTTAACATATGGACTTCCACAACACAAGTCACACTTAGGTGGAATAACCTAGAGAGAACTATATCCTCATAGCCTAAAACATTACTAAAGTTACTACAATTAATAGACTATTTAGGAATTAAAGTAAGCAATTAAGTGGCCTAGTTTAGCTTAAGGTCTTGATACCTACTTAAAGCCAACTAATAGACCAACCTCAAAGAGGATGAAAAATTATAGCATCTAAATTGGCAATGTCACAACTTCATAAATTTTATGCATTGTTAGAAACTCAAATGACAAGATGCAAACATGTAACTATGGAAATCATAGATAAAAGGAAGTAGTACACCTGATATAATGGAGAACATCAGTTGTAACATGTAAACATCCATTGTTGTTATCTCTCGAAGGCATCCTTATGTAATCACAAACATGTTATTCCTTGAGCTGTAGGGCATTGAGTTGGTTTCTACATCGTGATACTCTCGATCTCCCAATCGATATTACATTTGACTGTAGACATCCATTTGTGCCCCAGGTTTATATTACCCTCCATAGTACCAACAGGCATGACCAAAAAGCTTTGAACCACGGTTCCATTGTCATAAATAACAAGAGTGTGTAGGATTCCAAAAACAATGGTCTTCTTCCTACTGACACCCTTGACTTGGATGGTGCTTGTGGATAGGGGTGATTTTCGTAGCTGACACCAAACTCCATAGGATAAAAAATTATGTTGAGCTCCTGTATCCAATAAGGAATTATATAGTACTCTTCCATAGAGGCTATTTAGTTCAATTGGATATCGTAGAGGTGGCTCAGATTCCAATGAATCATCATCAGTGTCTTCAAAAAACGCTTCTGTGATTCCCAGATTAGCCTCTCGTTGGCGTCTAAAACATTGTTGTCTTTCTCGAGCCTCAACTCTTGCTTGGATCTTTTTAAGCTCTACATGTTCTTTGGCTGCTTTCTTTTGATAGATGGCTTGTAACTCTTCCTGGCTTAGAGGATCATAGTACCTTTTGAATTTACTCTCATTGAGGAATCCAATGGTTTCAACTCCATCTAGAGTCTCCACACGAATGGTACCTTGCGGGGTAATTTCACACACTCGATATGGTCCTTTTCTCGCATATTTCAAATTTTTCTTTTTGTTACGCACTCCATACATAAGGACTTTATCACCAACATTGATATCTTTGTTCTTTAGATGACGGTCAAACCATTTCTTCCTTCTATCTTTCTTCGCAAGTGCATTTTGCGCAACCGATTGTATTTCTTTATCTAACCTCTCAAGGATGTATAAGCGCTCAACTAAAGGGTTACCATCCCAACCTTCTTGTGAAGCTATGTGCAGACTAGGAATTACAAACTCCCATGGCATAACTACTTCTTGGCCATGTACCATTTTGAATGGTGTACAATTAATAGCCACTTTGTAAGAAGTACGATAAGCCCATAGAGCTAATGTAAGCTTTACATCCCAATTTGTACGATGAGCCTCAACTGTCTTTATCAAAATCGAGATGAGAGTTTTGTTGGTACTCTCAGCTTGGCCATTTGCTTGTGGATAATAAGGTATAGACTTGTGGTGGGATATCATGAAGTCTGATGTGAGTTCTTTTATCACTTCATTTATAAAATGGGTTCCATTGTCACTCGCAAGTTCAAATGGGCATCCAAAACATGTGATAATGTTCTCAAAGAGAAACTTAGGTGTTGTCTTTGCATCAGATTTTTGTGTTGCTTTTACTTTAGCCCATTTGGTGACATAGTCGGTAGCTACAATGATATATCGCAACTGAGTTACGTGCAGCTGGACTAATCGGACCTACAAAGTCTAAGCCCCACTTTTCAAATGGTTGGGCTACCTTGATGGGATATAGAGGCATCTTATCCTTACTTTGTGGCTTCTTAAAGCGTTGGCATTCATCACATCCCTTCGCAAAAAGTGATGCATCCTTGAATAAGGTAGGCCACCAATAGCCTGATTGCAACACCTTTCTAGCTGTTAGTTCTCCTAAAAAATGTCCTCCAGCTATACCCATGTGGGATTCTTGTAGTATGTATAAATACTCATCCTCACGGGCACAACGTCTAAGAATATCGTCCTTCCCTAACCTGTAGAGAGTTCCTGCAATGAGAGAATAAGGTTCACATTCTTTTAACAGTTTTTGAGCTATGTCCTTACCAAGCTCTTTGGGTGGAAAACCCTTCACTAGAAAGTTCACAATCTTCTCACTCCATTCAGGCATGGTCGCGACTAGAAATACGGAAGTATTGGGAAATTCATCATCGACTCCAGTAGGGGCTTCACCATTGGGTATACAAGACAAATGATCCACCATGACATGTCTTTTATCAGGTCTCACTGAAGGAGTACGAGCGGAAGTGCGACGCGAGAGAGAGTGCGAGAAGAAGAGCACGACGATATGGTGAACTCGCTCTACTATAATGTGTAGAGCATAGTGAGTTCTTATTAGGTTTTTACAAAAGAATATGTGTACATACCTGGCGGCCCGCCCACTTACCTGGGCGACCACATTGGGCTTTATACCCCAACAACCTCCCACTTAAAGTCTAATGTGGTACTTCAAGTGTGAGAGAAGCTACTATACAAGCTAATATACAAGAGATGTAGAGAAGTGATGTACTACCGTACACCTAACTGCTTGCGAAAATGCGCAAAGCTCTCTGAGGGAAGTCCTTTTGTAAGTAGATCAGCAGGATTTTCTGTGGTGTGAACTTTGACAAGCTGAAGTTGCTTATCCTCGAGCAATGCCCTAATGAAATGATACTTCACATCCACATGCTTTGTCTTTGAGTGATAAACTGGATTGCGAGCCAATTGTATAGCACTTTGACTATCACAATATAACACATGCATCTCTTCTTTGATTCCCAAATCTGTTACTAGTCGATTAAGCCAAATTGATTCTTTGCATGCCTTTGATGCTGCAACATATTCAGCCTCTGTAGTAGACTGAGTAACACAATCTTGTAATCTAGAACGCCATGATACTGCTCCACCAGCCAGTGTAAAGACATACCTTGACGTAGACCTTCGGTTGTCTAAGTCACCTGCATAATCTGAGTCTGTAAAACCCTTTACACTTAGCTCTTGACTCCCATAGCATATACGCATACTCTTTGTAGCTTTCAGGTATCTCAATATTCCTTTCACTGCCTCCCAATGTTTCTTGCCTGGGTTTGACATGTATCGACTTACTACTCCCACTGCAAATGCAATGTCTGGGCGAGTAGCAATCATTGCATACATCAAACTACCCACTGCAGACGCATATGGAATCTTATCCATTTCAGCCTGTTCTTCCTCAGACACAGGACAATCTTGTTTGCTAAGTTTCACATATGGTGGCAATGGAACACTCAGTGCCTTTCCCTTCTCCATATTGAAACGTTGCAAAACCTTGTCAATATACTCTGTTTGAGATAACCAAATCAACTTCTTTGATCTGTCTCTCTCAATGCGCATACCAAGTATATGACTTGCCTCACCCATGTCTTTCATGTCAAACGATTTTGCCATCTTTGACTTCAAAGCTGAAATTTCTTCCAAGTGCTTGCCAGCAATCAACATGTCATCCACATACAAAATAAGGATCAGCCAACTACCATCCTTAGCCTTCTTTGTATATAGACAATGATCGAACTCACTACGTTTGTAGCCTTGAGAAAGCATAAACTTGTGGAATTTATGGTACCATGCCCTCGGTGGTTGTTTTAAGCCATAAAGACTCTTTAACAACTGGCATACCCAATCTTCCTTGCCTTTCTCAACAAACCCTTCTGGCTACTGCATGTAAATTTCCACATCTAAATCACCATGCAAGAACGCTGTCTTGACATCCATTTGGTGCAACACCAAATCTAATATGGCAACCAATGCAAGAAAGCATCTCAATGTAGTCATCTTGACCACCGGAGAGAAGACTTCATCAAAGTCAATGCCTTGTTCTTGCTTAAAGCCCTTGGCAACAAGACTTGCTTTGTACTTTGGCTGACTATCATGAGCGGTGATCTTATACCTGTAAACCCATTTACAAGGTAGAGCCTTTTTGCCCTGTGGTAATTTAACTAGCTTCCATGTCTTGTTTTTATGCAGAGCTGTCATCTCTGACTGCATGGCCAATTGCCAATTCCCGGAGTCCTTCATTTGCACTGCTTCCTTGTAACAAGAAGGCTCATTGCAATCAGTCAACATGACATAGTTCATAGATGGAACAAACCTATCAGGAGGTCGCGTGACACGTCCGGATCTACGCACAATAGGTGGCTCAGGCTCAGCCACAACCTGTGGTTCCACTCTATCTTGTCCTTGCTCCTCTTGAGCCCTGACATTTTGTCTTGCATGTGCAGGTCCATCTTCTTGGAAGACAAACTCTTCTAATCTCCTCAACAATCTCTGGTTTAGAATGATATTTGGATTCATTAAAGTGAACATCATTGCTGCGGACAACCTTTCTGGATTCGGGATCCCAAAGTCTGTACCCCATCTCACCAGAATTACCATAGCCTAGAAAGATGCACTTTCTACTCTTTGGCTCAAGTCTGTTCCTAAATTCCTTTGGAACGTGAGTATATGCCTCACAGCCAAAGACTCTGAGATGCTTGTATGAGGGCATTTTGCCTGACCATACCATCTCTGGCACTGAATCCTTCTGCAAAACCTTGCTAGGAGATCTATTTACAAGATGAACAACTGTTGATACAGCTTCAGCCCAAAACCCATTTGGCAGCTGTGCATTAGACAACATACTTCTGACCTTCTCTTGTATGGTCCTATTCATCCTCTCAGCAACACCATTTTGAGGAGGATTGTAAGGAGCGGTAAGTTCACGTTTTATACCTTTTGACTCACAAAAGTCCTGAAAGGCCTTTGAAACATACTCTCCACCATTGTCAGTGCGTAAGCATTTAAGCTTCTTGCCACTCTGATTCTCCACAAGTGTCACAAACGTTTTGAAAACACTTAACGCTTCATCCTTGTGCTTGAGAAAGTAAACCCATACTTTCCTCGAGTAATCATCTATAAATGTCATAAAGTAAGAAGCTCCCCCTAGAGATAGGTTAGGCATAGGTCCACACAAATCACTATGAACAAGTGCCAACTGTGTATCTCTTCTACTGCTTCTATGCTTATGTGGCTGCTGTGTTTGCTTACCATACAGACAATGTTCACAAAATTCAAAATCATTAAATGAAAAGCGAGGCAAATAACTAGAACGAGACAAGATTTCCATTCCCTTCTTGGACATATGTCCTAACCGGCTATGCCACAAAGAAACGTTCGGCTGCTCGGTTACATTGATTACATTTTTAGAGACATTTGATACATAAATCATGTAAAGTCGTCCAGACTTTACTCCATGTGCTACTGTCATAGAACCCTTGAATATCTTCCACATGTTCTGTCCAAAAGTGGTGACGTAGCCAGCATCATCAAGTAAACCTGTGCTGATCAAGCTCTTTGTAATTGCAGGAACATGTCTCACATTCTTCAGCGTGAAAGAAGAGTCATTCTGAAACTTCAATTGAACATCTCCAACACCTAAGATCTCAAATGTCTGCCCATTGCCTAGCCGAACATGATCTTTAGTGGTCACATAAGAGGTAAACCACTCCTTGTTTGGAGACACATGAAGTGATGCCCCCGAGTCTATAATCCAGTCACTCAGTGCATTTCCATCAGATGCTGTAAGAAGAGCTGAGTCCATTGTATTCTTCAAGAAGTAGATGTCTCCTGATACTAGACTGTCATCCTCTGCAACAGTGTTTGTCACATTTATTTCTTGAATCTTCACTGAGCACTTGTTCTTCTCACCATGGTTTTCAGCTTTCTCTTTGCCTTTTTCTACTTTCCATTCTCTACAGTCTCTTTTCATGTGACCCTACTTGCCACAATGGTAGCATTCTATGTCACTCTTCCCTTTAGCACTGCCGGACTTGCTACGAGACTGATTCCTCTTTCCACCTTTGTACTTTTCTTTGGTCCTTCCCCTGACAACTAAGGCTGTTCCTTTGCCTTTGTCCATTGTCTTTCTATTGGTTTCTTCAGTAAGCAGACTTCCTTCTACACCTGCTATGTTCAAACCATCTGGAGGTGCAGAATTACTCAAAGCTGTGCGAAAAGTGTCCCAACTTTTTGGCAATGTGATCAACAGGAACATAGCTCTAACATGTTCATCAAACTTGACACCTTGAGCTGACAACTGACTATAGATTGTGTTGAATTCATTCAGATGATTGGACATAGGTGTCCCTTCTTTCATCTTCAAGTCAACAAGCTTCTTAAGCCAGTATACCTGTGAAGCTGCACTCTGCTTCTCATAAAGATCACTCAGCTTTAACCATGCTTGATAAGCCGACATCTCGTCTGCTACATTGAAGTAAACGCTTTCTGCCAAAGTCAGCATAATGGTAGAAAGTGCCAATTCATCCATTTCGTTCCATTCATCTTCGTCCATATCTTTTGGTTTTATCCCCTTGAGCTTTATAGGTTTTATCTGCTTCTTTTGTACCAACACGTGCCAAATCTGCTTCTTCCACAATGGGAAATTGGTTCCATCCAGCTTCTTGATATTGTAAAGAGCAGTGTCTTGTGATCCAGCCATAGCTATGCTTCACAGTAGTTTACTTTTCTGGGAAAAATTCGGCAGAGTTTCCCCTGTAAACTGACCTCTGAACCAATATCAACCTGTCAAATGAACCAAGAAAGCTTCAGATTCTGCAGAAATTTTGGCAGAGTCTCCTTTGTAAAATGGCTCTGGTGTACTAAAAACAGACCAAAAAACAGCTCAAAAACACTGTCTCTCTGACACTGTAAGCTGTGGGTAAACCTGTCCTGCACCTGTACTGTCTCTGACTGTCCCGTCACTGTCTTGTAAGCATAGACTGCGACAATGCCTCAACGGCAGTAAAGCAAAGATGCAATCCCAACTGTCTAACTCACAGTCAATACATCCTAGTTGCCTATCTAAGGGTGCTTGAGGGATCGCTCCAAGACCTGTATCACCGAAAGGATCTCAACATTCGAGAATCCCCCAGCTCAATAAAACCTCACTCGACCCTCAACAAAGGCTGCAGTAAATCTGACAGTACATAGACTTCCCACAAAGTCATACATCCACAAATTTCCCACTGTATGCTGTAACCGCTGCGGCGGTTGTTTGCTGCGTGACTCACAGCCAGCAAACCCTCAACAGACATACATCATCTCTGACAATACATCCCATGTGGAAGTACCTGCAATGTCAGGATGAAATCTGGAATATCAAGCAGCAAACACAAGCTACCTGATGAACTAGTGGATGTCGCCTACAATCTGTGTGTAGATACGTCCGTGTCGTATGTGACACATCTCCAAGAACTGTGAGCCGTCCTTCGATGTGTAGACAGCCACAAATCAACACTCTGGGAGTGTCGATATCCTCAGCACCTGCAGTCGTAGGCCGAAAACCCCAAATTTGCAGAGTCGAATCTGCACCTGCTGAGACCACGTAGTCGAAAATGACCTGCGCAGAACTTTGTCGAAGCCGAACGGTGACCGAGATGACCTCAGAATGAAATTCTGACAACACCCAGCCCATTGGGCTTTCCCACGAGATTTGGGGCCGTGTCTTCGCCTGTCGAATTTCACTCCAATCTGAGTTGGTGACTCTAGCCTCCTGCAGTGCTGCCCCGAGCCTCGATCTGAGCTCTGATACCAGTTGAAGGAGTACGAGCGTAAGTGCGACGCGAGATAGAGTGCGAGAAGAAGAGCACGACGATATGGTGAACTCACTCTACTATAATGTGTAGAGCATAGTGAGTTCTTATTAGGTTTTTACAAAAGAATATGTGTACATACCTCGTGGCCCGCCCACTTACCTAGGTGACCACATTGGGCTTTATACCCCAACACTCACCACAACGATAAAATCAAACTCAAGGAGAATTAACAACCATCGTGTAATTCTTCCCATGGAACAAGGTTTGTTTACTAGATACAACAAGGCTTGATGATCCACATAGGAAACAAACCTATTGGCAAGAAGGTAGTAGAAAAATTTCTTCACTGCATAAATCATAGCTAAACTTCCTGCTCTGTAGTGGTGTAGTTTCTCTCGGCATCATTCAATTGACAACTTGCAAAGCTAATGGGGTAGTCCAATTTATGTTCTCCTGGTTGAGCTACAACACACCCAATAGCAAAGTTTGATGCATCAATATGCACATTGAAAATTATATTCCAATTGGACATTCGTAGAATGGGAGCGCTTGTCAAGGTCTTTTTCAATGACTCATAAGCATGGTCACACTCCGCGGTCCAGTGGAACTCAATAAGAAGCTTGTACAAAGGACGAGCTATCTTGGAAAAGTTTACAATAAACCGTCGGTAATAACCAAAATGGCCCATGAACCTTTGAACTCCTTTATAGTTTGTAGGTGGTGGAAATTCAACAATGGCTTTAATTTTGCTCTCATCTGTGAAAATCCCATTTTTGGACACTATATGCCCTAAAATGACTCCATGTTTAACCCAAAATTGGCATTTGAAAGGGTTTAAGGAGATACGATACAATATGCACTTCTCAAACACTTTTTGTAAGCATGATAGGTGTTCTTTCCAAGAGGAATAAACACAAAATTCATCTAAGAAAGCTTCGTAAAACTCTCTCAAATATTCTCTAAAAGCAGTGCTTATTAATCTTTGAAGGTAGGAGGGGCATTGGTTAAGCCAAAAGCCATAACACGAAATGCGAACACTCCAAATTCGGTTATAAAAGCCGTTTTAGCTTGGTCCTCTAGTGCAATTGTGATTTGATTGTATCCAAAGTACCCATCTAAAAAGCTATAAGCTTCCTTTCCTACAACTCTTTCAAGCACATGTTCTGAATATGGCAAGGCGTAATGGTTCCTCCTAGTGGCGACATTGACCTTCTTGAAATCCACGTACACTCTGAGTTTCCCATTATTTTTTGGCACAATCACTATTGGAGAAACCCATTCTGAGTGCTAAATAGGGTATATGAATCCGCATTTCACAAGCTTTTCAATCTCTTCTTGAACGATCTTTGCATATTTAGGATTCATTGGGTAGGGTCGTTTGCTGAATTGGTTTAGCCATGCTATTCATGGGGATTGTGTGTTGCACCACGAAAGGTGGAACACCTTATCATGATATGAAAGAAGCAAATATATCCTTGAATTCCTTGAGAAGTTCTTTAAGTACACACTCCTCAGTCTCTGTCAGATCTTGGGCAATGAAAATAGGTTTGGAATCTTCTCTCCTGGGTCTACTAACTCTATTTCCTTAACTACCACTGGACCGTTCATAAACTCCATTGCTTCCATTGATAGGTTTTCTTTGAGCCTTTGTATACACAACCTTACGTTCCTCTGTGGTGTAGGATTTGAAATGTTTAGGTGCAGGGTGTAAGTCTGTGGAGTCCTGCTGTTCTGTGGACTTTGATTTCAATTTCAAATCCTTTCATTGTTGAGCTAACTCTCAATTTCCTTATGGTACGGCTCAACTTTGGCTTCTCTATAGCCTCTAGTTGTGTGATGTCAATGGGTTGTGGACTACACCACATAACGCTTTGAAGGTATTCACCCCAGTTATCTACGAACTTCCAATGAGCATCACATGCCCCTATATAATTAAGCCATTCTGCGGTAGATTTCTTTTCATTTATTCTAGCACGCACATTTTCTTGATATCGTTGCCTCTTATATCTCTTACTCTTCTTGTCTAATTTTTTGATTACGGCCAATCTCTAGTGAAGAGTCACTAGATGAATTGCTACTTGTGTCTTCTGCTCCCTTGGATAGATTGTCATGTAGGGTACCACTGGGCCTTGAATGGTTTGTCCCCACATTTGCACTAAGATTTAACTCAGATTCTTTGTCCTCAGAGTCAATTTCAATTGATCATTTTGACTCAAAATCGTGTGGGTTATAGTCTTGTGAGACGCTACTGGTTCCAATGCTAGTCAAACCTTCATCTGGTAGGTCATCAGAAGCTATATGCATTGCTTCTAGCATATTTAAGGGTACGAGTGGTGGCATTTGATCCCCCTCAGATGTTACCCATGTCGTCCCCCTGTTTCCTCAAGTGTTTATGGTTGCTGCTAAGTGGACCCAATCCACATTGTCTGACTCAGTCATCCCAAGTAGTACATCCATATAAGGAGAATCTTCCCCAACATCAGTGTCCACTTTACATGTGTAAAAATACTGCAATGGGGCCGAGTGAACTCTGGTGTCAGATCTATGATCAATTATAAACCTATTTTCTAAAGGATGTGCTCGACTAGTTACAAGATCCACTCAAATGACGAAATCTTGGAACTGCAAGTAGACATGGTTTTTAGACCAGTAATGCACCATTTTTGCTTCCCTCATGAAAGGACGTCCTACGATCATCTCAGATGCCATAGTGTGCTTGGAGAAATCCATAACAATGAAGGTATTTCTTATTTTATGTCCAAAGAACTTGATCTTGAGATCTTCTAGCATCCCAATAGGTTTAACAATAGATCCATTGGCCATCTTTACTACTATGGTTGTGGTCCCAAGGTGAGGTCTTCTCATAGTTTTCCAACAATTTTTAGTCACAATGCTAACCCCAACGCCACCATCAAGGATTCCCTTCATAGTTAATCCCTTGGTAGTGATTGGCATGGTTTCATTGGATTCATCGCCCTCAAAGTATTGTCCCAACTTATTAACATGTATTTCTACAATAGGGTTCTCATCTAGGTTGGGTTGTGGATCTAAGTGTTCCTCCTCTATTGGCATCTCCCTAGCTCCATCCATCTGTGCAAATTGTAATAGCCCGACCTTCAATTTTCCATTGAGGAAAGCTCGAAGAGCTAAGAATAGCTCAAGGTCTCCATGTTGGGTTCAAGCCCTGTATCATCTACCCGTGGGAACATAACCTTGTAGCATGCAACTGCAACTCCACTACTTTTAGAAGTGTGCATGGCACTTTTCTTTATATTGTAAGGGTTTCACAAGAAATATACACACAAAAAGTAGCGTTATTTTTCTACTGTGTTGAGTCTCTCTCTCTCTCTCTCTCTCTCTCTCTCTCTCTCTCTCTCTCTCTCTCTCTCTCTCTCTCTCTCGCTCGTTTCTGCTGCATCTCCTCCTCGCCATGGCACAGCTCAGGTTGCATCCACCCTAGCTACATCGTGAAGAGGAATTCCAAAGAGCGAGCGAGATTTTTCGAGCAAATAAAAAAACGAGCAAACTAATCCAAGTAAACTTCAAGGAGCTTATGTATCCCTGTCTCCTCTAATAGCATTTTGGACTTGATTAAACATCAAAGTCTCTTAGAGAAATCATTCTAAACACATCCATATGAAGCCATCTAAAATGAAGTTTGAGAAAAAAGGAATACACAACTCAACATGCTAGCACAACTCACTTAGATCTACAAACATGGGCTCCACACTATGTAGTATTTTGTTGATCAAATATCTGTATTCTAGACGATGCCTCTAGTGAGTCTAAGTGGTAATATTGCATTATGGTTAGGAATGCAAGAATCACTAGAAGGCACGTGAAAGTTACCAGGAAAGAGAGGCAAAAAAGGCTATCTTGGTGGACCTTTGCTGGGATGACACCATTTTCTTTCAAAAGAAGATCCCTTTCTTTTGTCTCCTTGAGCATGGAAAATGAAAGAGCACATTCATGATTACACTTCTATTTACCCCCCCCCGTTAGGTTTGTGTCACTCGGGTACCGCCCTAGTATTTCTGTGTTTCGGGACAAACAATTTGGTTTTATATCAAGTCTTCAAATACAAGCTTCTCATTTTAGTAGCAAAACATGGTTGTGCATCGTTTACCTTTTACACATGTCAAAAGCACTACTTTGAGAGCATCATCGTCACAAATTTATCATAATTCACCTGTCCATCAACATCTACCTCTCAAATAATTTTATCAACCTACTCATCTGTCAACTTCTCTCCTAGATTTTTCATCACATGGCAAAGCGCCGTAGCAAAAACAAACCCATTTTGGTCCTTATAAAAGCCTTGAATGGTTTTTTCAACTCCGCCTTAGAGTTGGTATCCATCATCTTACAAGACATCAGATTCAAAAACTTGAGAAAATTGATCGTTCCATTGCCATCTGCATCCATTTCATGGATCATCTCTTGTAGCTCTACTTCTATTGTTTTTTGTCCAAGTGATTGCATCCTAATACCAAGCTCTTTGGTGGTGATATTTCCATCGCCATCTTTGTCAAAGAGAACGTAAGATTCTTGTACTTTGAGATCTTCTCTCCAATCAATTGCTGAGCCATTGTGCCAGAGAAAGCATGCACAGAAGATGATGAAAAAAAGACGAAAGAAAGAATGGGTAGCCGTAAGAAGAAGGATGATTGAAAATGGAAAACCGTGAGGAGGAGGACTGCGTTTTGCCACTCAAATAGTGAACAGATTCAAGTTTCTTCACCACATCCATGCCCTCAACAACACGTCCAAACACAACCTGCTTTCCATTGAGCCACTGGATCTGGATAGTGTAGAGTAAAAACTCCAGAGCCGTTATTGTTGGGCTCGACATTGGCCATGGAGAGCACACTAGGGTCAGTGTGTTTCTTGATGAAGTTCCCATCGGCAAACTTAGCCCCATAGATGGACTCCCCACCAGCTCCATCCCTGTGGGTGAAGTCTCCCCCTTGGCACATAATGTTCGGGAAAATTGTGCCTCAGCTTAATACATGCCATTTCAATTTCAAAAATGCCTTTATAGAGAAAGGGAAAAAGGAGAAATTCAGCCCCAAAATAGAGAAAAATAGTGCAAAGAGCCAAAAAAAAACCTAATTTTTTAAAATTTCCTCGTCGGAAATTCAAGGAAAAGAAATTTGTACGTTTGGATCAATAATTTTTCCCAAACACTATTGGCAAATGAAGTTTAGAATCACCCTGTGAAATGAAGAGCCCTTGAATTGCAAAGGTTTGTCAGACTTGCCTGGACCCTTCTCTTCAATACACATTAAAGCCCTAAAGTTCTCGGCATTTTTGGGAGTAGTGTCAACATTAAGCTTCATTATGATGCGTCCCGCCTGCTTGTCACCAATATTGATGTCTAAGAACTCCCTTGGGTTGGCGGCCAATGGCTATGGTTCCTTAAACTTTGAAAGACTTGGCGATGGAGGATCAGATCGGTCGTCGCAAAAAACAAAACAAGGTGACACGAGATGCTCAACTCTCTCTCTCTCTCTACTGACCCAAATTTAACGCCTGCTCGTGTCCGAAAGAGGTCCAAAAAACTCTTCAAATCAGTCCGCGCCGCCGCGGACTGTTTTGAGGAGTTTTAAAATAAGTAAGTCATTGGAAATCTCCTCCGCTGCAGGTCCTTGCCCAGAAAAATATGGCTGTAGGTCACTGGCTATAGCACGCTGCCTTCGATGCGCAGGCATGGCCCTGGCTCTCTCTCTCTCTCTCTCTCTCTCTCTTTCTCTCTCTCTCAAATAAACTACACTGCATCAGGCCGAACAAAACCAACTGCTCCCAACATTGCGCACCTCGCATGGATGGGTTCATAGGCTTGGTGCTTGTCAAAGTCTGCAAGTTTCTTGCTAATACCAAATGGATCAAATCACTTCCACACTGATATAGGCAGCCACGTCAAATCTGGATTACAAACCCTCATGAAGGTAAATTCTGATTGAGGCTCCTCGTTAGCGGGGATCGGCTTTGGCGGCCTTGCGGGAAGGCTTGGGCTTTTTATTGCCTAAGATAGCCACAATGGTGGGGGGTGGGGAGGAGACGCAGGAAGGGGTGAAGGCGGTAACGGCCTGTCCCAAGAGCTCGGGCCAAGAAGAACTTACGAGGGATGTCATTTCTACGGGAAGAGGAAGACAGGGTAGAGGCGGCAATAGCCTATCCCAAGAGCTCTCAGGCCCGGACAGCAGGGAAGAAGAACCTGCAAGGGCTGCCATTTTTGTTGCTCTCCTTGCTCGCTACTCTCTCTTTCCATTAACCAAGCTCTCGCCAGCAGGCTGGCTCTCTCTCTCTCTCTCTCTCTCTCTCTCTCTCTCTCTCGTGTCTGAAAGATGTGATGTCCAAAAGCTCCGAAAACAGTCCGCGGCGTCGCGGACTATCTAGAGGAGTTTTGAAATGATTAATAAATCATTTCAAATCTTTTTGCATTGCAGGTCGCCGCCTAAAAAAAGTTGTGGATGTAGGTCACTGGCTACAGCCGGCCGCTTTCGCATGGTGGTGCATGTCCCCTTGCATGCGTAGTGCAAATTAAGGCTTGTGTGAGTCGCATGCATCGTGCATTCGATGGAGTTTCATTTCTCACTTAGGGCATGGTCATACGGGGCATAATTTCTAGTTATTAGGAACTAAGCCAAACTAAGCTCTTGCATCGACAGGCGCCACAGACGTGGTCACGCGACACAACAACAAAAAGGCAAATGCAATTGGCACATGGATGGAGAATCGGTTAGAGAGAGAGAGAGAGAGAGAGAGAGAGAGAGAGAGTAATTTTTGCAATAATGAGAGGATGAGAACCTCTTCGTTGCTTCCACATCTATGCATCAAAGAAAAGGTTGTCAATAATCAGTCTACAATTAAAAAATCACCGGCATAGTTTTGCTACTATGCTTAAATTGGCATAGTTGCAAAAGCAGGGCTCCATTCTACTAAGCTTCAACTCGCTTGTGTGTGACCACAATGTTGGCTTAGTTATCTATCAAAATAATTGATAACTAATCCTCGTGCCACACAACCTTACAACTTCCATGGTGCACCTTGATCATGCATAATACTTTATTTTCCATAGCTTTAAGTTGACAATAGACTCTCTCATTGAGTCCCCTCTTTTTTCTTATCTTGCAGACAAGACATAGCCATCACTTAGAGGTAGACGGGCGGATGGTTCACAGAGAGAGAGATAGAGAGAACTTGCCCTACCCGCATATTGGGCACTTCTCATCATGTGATTACACATTGGGCGAAGCATTTGCACCCACCAACCGATGGTATCGGTTCCTTTTAGCACATCGAGAGCAGATCACATGACTGAAGCAAGAAGTGAGAATGCCTGATATATTGTTTGTTCCCCTCTCTCTCTCTCTCTCTCTCTCTGTACAAGTACTCAAGCAACTGGAACAGACACACTTATGAAATACCGATCAACCACTTTGATTGAAGTGCGATCATGGACTGGGAGTCACCCACATTGGCCTATATGAGAGAGAGAGAGAGAGAGAGAGAGAGAGAGAGAGAGAGAGAGAGAGAGAGAATCTCAAAAGGTTTCCTTTCATTATTCCTTTTCCAAAATTGGACCTCCCCTACTACTATTTTTCTATACGAAAAGTCTCTATTAATGATTAGATTCCTCTTTAAGAAAACACCTAGGTAAAACAAATATACACACAAGAGAGAAGATGAGGTGCTGTGTGTGTGTGTGTGTGTGTGTGTGTGTGTGTGAGAGAGAGAGAGAGAGAGAGAGAGAGAGAGAGAGGAGAGAGAGAGAGAGAGAGAGAGAGAGAGAGAGATGGATGATTCCTCCCGTTGCTTCCTTGCAATCCTGCATTAAGGATGTCTAGCAGGCTTAAATAAAAGACGATAAAAAATCTCCTAATTGCTAGCCTCCAAAATAGTAAAGGAGAAAGACTTTTAACAGATTTTGTGGATGGTGGAATACATGTTTATTCCTCCTAATAAGGAACAAAATAAAATCGGAGAGACCTAATAGGGCAATTAATGCATGCCCACAAAAAATGTACAAATTTTGGTACACAATGCACATACAAGGCTTTATACATCTATGCATCAAAATTTTGAAGGATGCATCAATTTTTATACTTTGATGTGTAAAAATTTAATGTCTTGATTTGCTTGAAATCTATCTTGGGTTTCAAGCTTGAAATCTGACATAGATTTCTAAAAAATACACGAAAGGTAAGTGTTTTTGTGATGCCTTGGAGAGAGAGAGAGAGAGAGAGAGGGAGAGAGGGAGGGAGGCCTCATTCGGTTGGTACATAACCGTGTAGTGTGACTACTTTTCAATTATCAAGAAAAAGAGAGTTTAGTCTTTGTGATGGGTCTTGCTCGATTTTACCATTCGCTCGGTAAAGCTTGCTCGGTGTATGGTAAGACTCCATCCTCAACACATGGTATCAGAGCTTTGGCTCACCTCGGCACTCGACACAAGCAACACAGATACAGTCACTTACGAAAGGAGCGAGCAACATGTCAACTTGCATCAAATTGCACAAAAATTGCATGAACAACATCACCCTGGCTTGCTGATGCGATCCCGACTCTTGAGCGGCTTCAAATTAGGCCTCTACAGGCTCCCTTTTTCATCAAATCGCCATTTGCGCTGTGTCGGCGTCTGCAACACAGAGCTCGTTTGATTTGGTTTAAATCACACTTTAATAAGTGTGGCCAAACTCAATTAACCCCTTAAGAGGGATTTACACCCACACAAGCATCTCTGAGGCATAAATAAAGCCTACGACTTCAAGCTTCTCAACACCATGTTTGCCCACAAGTGAAGAAGGAGTTCTGTGCGTCGAGCATTTTGAACGGCCATCATATGGCAAGGCAAGCCAGTATGCACTTTCCTACAACATTTCAAAATGCTGCCAATGATGGTAGCAGTGGTAACAATGATAAGGAACGTTTCATCAAGGCTCCCAAATGGGCATTTTGCATCTTAATTTACATGCAACACCTCTCTCAAACGCGTATGCCAAGTATACCAGTTTAGTGGTTCGGATACAGCTAGCAATGCGGCAAGTGATGTAGACCATGACGATTTTCTTCAAAGCACTCAGTAAATCAGTAAATGCTACACCATAAAGATCTCCTTCGAGGTTGCAGTACAAGTTTTCACAACTTAGTTTACCAATTCAGTGTTATACTCTTGTTTTGTCATAAACTTTCCAGTCAAAGCTTTTTCTTTTACATTGCCAGTTATTGTCATGCTTGTCAGTTATCATCATATCAAAATTTGTACAGGACATAGAAATTGCCATCCATAAATGGTAAAACCTCCCAATTTTTATCAGTTCTCATCCTATTTTTACCGCTTCTCGTGAGGTTACTGGGTACACCTTAAACCCAAGGTTTGGTAGTAAAACAAAAACTCCATTTTTGGTAGCTAATTTTTGACCTACACCCTATCTGTTCAAGGGGGGGTTCTACTGACATAGCACCAGGTTATGGATACACCAAAAATCCTTAGTTGTGAGAGAACCTAAAACTCATGGTTGACGAGTACACCAAAAACTCGAGGTATCATGAGAAGGCCTGTCTAGTTCAAACTTGATGGGGAGGTCTTACCACTCATATGTGGTGGCAATGTCTATTACCCGTACAATGATGAAAACTGACAAGCATGACAATGACTGACAACAAGTAATGTAAAAGAGGCTTTGACTAGAAAACATAATTTTGTTGACAAAACATAACAGATCTATGATACTGAGGGAAAAAACAAATTTTTGTACTTTTTGTTGATGTACCGAGTGCTCGAAGAAAATCCATCTTCGTTGTTGGGACCTTCGATATGTCGTAATCCTTGGACAAGATAAATATTTGCATACACACCAAGACGTGTAGGCATAATACCCACAACACTCCCATGACCTTCACAAATTGCTTGAAGTGAGTACCTTTTGATGCCTCTTCTAGCAACTCTGTTGTGGTTCATCAACACAGAAAAATGCTAGTTCATCACAATTCTCTCAGCATCTCATAACTCAGAAATAATACACAGAGATACTAACATCATACTGAAGATAAGAGATAGAAGGAATTGATAACTCAGAATTAAGAAACAAGAGTACTTCATTGATCAAGAAGAGCTACAACATCTCTGAATACAACTGCGCCATCACAACTCACAGAACCGACTTATAACCACCATACAAACAGACTGGTAATAACAACCTCAGTCTTGATATATCATAACTGTTAAATATCCGATTAAGCAACATCCAACTAACTATGATCCGACTGACTACATCCGATGAAGCACTTCCGACTAACTACTAAATTGACACTCTGATATGCCTGTCAACACATGGCACAACTCGGTGGTGGATTTCTCAAAAATCCGACTCGAATCCACATATCCGTTGATCAGCAAGGGATAGACAAAAATGAGTCCTGACCACCCTAAACTTCAAACATATCTTTGAGAATTGTTTCAGCATCAGCTTCTTGGATTGTAGTCACCATAGTCTCCTCATTCTTTGCTGCACTCATTTCTGGAACTTCAACATTTGCAACATATGTAATCTCCTTCTAATTTTCAACCTCCATTGGCAAAGCTTCTCCACTTGACTTCTGAGTTTCCTCAACAGATTGCAGTGTTTGAAGAGAAACATGCACTAGTTTTTTAAGTGCAGAACCACCTTGTATCATGAATTCTTCATCCACCTGCAACTGTTTATCCTTGAACTCCTGGAGCTGCTCCTGATAAACATCTTTTTCCTTCTTTAGAGATTCCACTGTCTCTAATAAGGCAGCTTCATGAGAACTGATGAAGCCTGATCTCACAGCCTCATAGGGATACTCGATATCTGATGTCAGCCTTTCTCTCATTGCTTTCCAAACATCCTGCATCCCCTCAACCAACTGTTGCCTTACCAGATTGAGATCCCCTTCGTCCATGAGCACTCCAGAAACATTGATATCTTCTTGGGCTAATACTTGCTTTTCCAGAGCTTCCAAAGGTTTCAACCTTTGTTGTAACATTTCATTCTCCACCTGCAACTCAGTATTTCTGCCTGACATCTTATCCAGCTCAGAATTGACTCTGCCTTCCAAGTCCTTAGTCCATTCTTGAAACATTCCCAAGGAGAGCTTAACCTTTGCTACCTCTTGTTGATGTAGTTGCAGTTGAACTTGCATCTCTTGTTGATGCTTCTCCTTCATCTCTACCAATTCCTGCTTCAAAGATTCCACCAACTCCGACTGCTGGTGCAACATTACTTTAGATAGACCAGATTCAACTATATTTTGTAATTGTTCCTCCATATTGTGCTACTGATACCTTACAAATCCCTGTAATTCCTGCAACATCTTCAGAGCTGTTGGTACATCAGTAATAAGCAAATCAGATTTAGCAGAAGTTCTAGGACTAGCTTGAGAGAAATCTAATGATTTGGCCACCTCATGCAAAGCACTATCTAGCTTCCTCTTTTTGGGCATGTTAAAAGTTTTTCCTATAACCCTACTAGGAGTTTGTGCCTCAACATCCAAACTCTTGAGAAAATTCCCCATAAGCAGTTTATGCTCATGACTAGCCAACCCCATCTTGGCCTCATCCTCAGTGTATCCTGCTTCAATAAAATCCTGTATGGTCCTCAGCTTTTCATCCATGCTTTTACTAATCTCTGCTTTGTCAGATATTCTCCCCTGTTCCGGCCCAGGACTAACCTCATTGATAGGAGTAATGATAGAAACTGTGACCTCCCCTACGTCACCTTTTTGGGCAAAAGCAAACAAAGCAGACAGAAATGCTGCTAACCTGCTACTCAACTGGGTCTTTCTTTTATCCGAGGTGAAGATTTATGCATGAATCCTATCATACACCCAATGTGCCCAACTGACCTTCCCCCCATTTTCAGCAAAATACAGTGGTGCCCAGTTTTCCTTAGACATGTAGTCATATTTAGCTAGAAAACAAACTCTTTCCAAAAACCATTTCAGTTGTTCTCTCCTCCAATACTCGACATTCTTCAACATAAAGTACTGCCTACCTCCTTCTCTTGGTCCAAATTCTTTTTTCAGATCTTCATCTGAACATTTTGGTACTGCAGTAGCTGAGGTAAAGGGAAGCTGAAATACCTGAGCTATCACACCAGGACTAAGATGTACCTTCTCAGAAATGGCACCTTTGGATTTTCGTAACAACTCCATTTGAGTTTTTGCATAAATGTTCCCTTTCCATTGGCCCCAGGGTAGAGTAGCAAAATCATATAAACCTATTGCCTTCAACCACTTCTCATTTCGTTCTGCCTGACAGTCAATTTCCACCCTGAAATCAGTGAAAGGCTCCATTAAACTTTGCAGCATCTTGCTTGATGACATTGGTGCTCATTCTTCCTCAGGCAGCACTTCGACCTCGTCCTCTGGGTTAGATACATCAACTCTGAGCACTACTCCTTTTCTGCGAGGGCGCAGCTTACCAACCTCCCCTTGCTCATCTTCTGGCGATGGTCTCATGACAGAAACAGGTTTAGGCTTAGGCATAGCGGAAGCAGAAGTAGTAGAAAGCTTAGCAAGTTGTGGAGTATGCATGCGCGCGCTACTTACGTGAATCGCACAAGCGCGAAGGCCTCTAAAAGTGTGCGAGGTAATGATGTCGTCCCTAACTCGTATGATGGAGTTAAGTGGAAGGGATTTTGCACCCTTTTCGACGCAAATTTTGAAATTTAAACATTGTTTAAGTAATCGGATCAGGTGAACTCCGACCCAGTAGACTCCGAGCCAACAAACTCTGATGTAGTACAATCCGATCCCTGACCTGAATGCAAAGCCTATGCACTCTGATGATAGATCAACAGTGACCTGGTCCATAGTACCTGAAGAGAACTCCACCATTTCACAAAATGCAACCTCTGGTATAGCAGGTTTGAGCCAATCCAAATGGGGTGGCTTGCCCTGAAATTTTTTTAACCTGAATCCATTAACAGGTTTCTCTACCCTTGTGCCAAAAACATCTGCTACAATAAAAGTTCCTTGACCTAGGTCTGTCATAATCTGATATGGCCCTTGTACCTTAAATTGAGCTTCCCAGGATGTGGACCTAATCTGGAGTTGTAAAGCATTACCCAATCACCTACCTGGAAAACCTTAAACTTGACATTCATGCTGACCAAGGCTTTCCTTCTTCTCTGAATGACTTCTGTTATATAGGAGATGATCAACCTGTCTTCTTCCAGCTGCATTAAATACTTGCTTCTATGCTAAACTGACGGCTTTGGAGTCATCTTCTCAGCAGTAATCCTCAGACTAGGTACCACAAACTCCATTGGTACTACAGCTTCCAAGCCATACACCAATCGGAATGGGGTCATACCTGTTGTCACCTTGAAAGCTGTTCTGAATGACCACATAGCAGAATCCAGCTTTGCATCCCAATCCCTCTTATTCTCCTGTACAATCTTTTTCAGAATCTTTATAAGAGTCTTATTAGTACTCTCAACCTGTCTATTAGCTTGGGGATGGTAAGCGGTAGATTTCTTGTGCATTATCATGTGGGTTTTTGTTAACTCAGAAATCACTTCATTCAAAAAATGTGTACCTCTATCATTGACCAACTCTACTGGACATCCAAACCTAGTCATGATGTTGTGATACGAGAACTTTGCCACACTCTGAGATTTGTTATCTTTCAATGCCACAGCTTCCACCCACTTGGTACAATAGTCAGTAGCTACTAGAATGTACTTGCATCCCTTACTTGTTGTAGGCTTGACTGGTCCTACAAAATCCATACCCCATTTTTGAAATGGCTCTAATGGCAGTATAGGATGATCTGTCATTCTGTCTCTAGAATCAGGTTGACCAAATTGTTGACACACCACACAGCTTTTTGCATAGGAATGAGCATCCTTCAACACAGTTGGCCACCACAAACTAGCTTGGAGTATCTTTTTTCCTGTAATGTCCCCTGAGAAATGTCCTCCTGTTGCTCCATAATGGGCTTCTTGCAACACAACTGATTGCTCAAAATCTGGTACACACCTTCTAATGACCTGGTCAATCCCTTTTCTGTATAATGCTCCAGCAATGACTAAAAAGGGTTTGCTTGTTAGGGAAAATTTCCTCCTTTGGTCTGTTGTAAACCCTGTTGGTATAACACCATCAGTCAGGAACACCAGCATTTGGTCATACCATGAATCAGAAATGGAACTCTGAACTTCAAATAAATCTGCATCTGGCAACTGATCCGAAATCCCTGTCGGTTGTTCCCCTGTCTCAATCCGACTTAGGTAATCAGCTATTGCATGTTCCTTGTCAGGTGTATGAACAATAAGGAAGTCAAACTCCTGCAACAATAGCATCCACCTTGCCAATCTACTTATAAGTAGAGGCTTTTTAATAAGATAAAGCAATGCTTGATGATCCACATGGAATATGACCCTATTGCACAAGAGGTAATTTCTGAATTTGTTTAAAGCATAAACCATCCCTAATGCCTCCCTCTCAGTCACTGCATAGTTCTTCTCAGCAAATGTAAGCACCCTAATAGCATAGTACACAGGTCTAAACCACCCTTGGGTATTCTCCTGCATTAAAACAGCTCCAATGGATATATCCGAGGCATCAACAAACACATGAAATGGCAATACCCAATCTGGAGGTTGTAATATGGGAGCAACTGAGAGCATTTTCTTGAGAATCTGAAATGCTTTTTCCTGTGGTTCAGACCAAACAAACTCTACATGCTTCTTGGTTAAATGGGTAAGAGGCATACATACATTAGCCAGATATCTGATGTACCTGCTGTGCCACTTAACTTGTCCCACAAACCTGCTCAATTCCTTGATATTGCCAGGTGCTTGTGCTGATTGTATTACCTCAATCTTCTTCACATCTATTGACATCCCTTCCCGAGAGACCACATGACCCAATAGCACACCACTCCTGACAGCCATCACACTTTTGTAGGGATTAAGGGACAATCTGAACATCCTACACCTTTCAAAACATAATTTCAGATGCTCAAGGTGTAAATCCCTTTGACCAAAAACTGAAAAGTCGTCTACAAACACTCTCATGAAATCCTGCAAATAAGGTTCAAATGTCTTATAAGCTGTAAAATTAAAGGACGGTGGTCCATTCTTAAGGCCAAAGTTCATGACTGTAGATGCAAAGGCTCCCCAATCTGTAATAAAGGCTGTTTTATGTTGGTCCTCCTCTGCAACAGTTGAGCCAGCAGAGGATCACACCCACATTTTTGCTCACACTCATCATTTTGTAACCATTGATTGTAATAAATATTTTTTCGACATTGATTTTGATTTGAGCCATTCATTAAGTAACGGGACTCAATTGAGTTTCCAGCTTGTAATCCCGAAGTAATTTCACTTGCTGATGTAATTAGTTAGAGATGTTCTCACCTCCAAGGCTGAGGTATATAAGCCAAAGTTTTTGTAACCTAAGGAGATACAGATTATTAATCAAGGAGAGTTTTTTGAGCGCCGTGACTGTGTCTGAGAGAGAGAGAGAGAGAGAGAGAGAGAGAGAGAGAGAGAGAGAGAGAGAGAGAGAGAGAGAGAGAGTCTTATCTACTTGCTACGCGAGCTACGGAGCCGCCATTGGAGAAGTGACACCGCCATTGTGTTAGCAACGGCGAGAGCTACGCACAAATACCAAGAGTGCGCGCTATCGGCTTCTATGTGTGGTAAGTTCCTACGAGCTTCGGTGTGTGTTTTCTTCCAACTCGTGTGTCGGAATGGAGCGTGCAGCATATCTATAGAACCACAACGAGTAGAGCTACACATTAGTATCATCGGGGTCAAGCTTCGATCACCTGTATTTTTCGGCCTGTCTTCATACGCGTTTACCGCACGGAGTGGTTATAGGTTGAGTTTGCAGTTCAAGTCTTTAGGGTGTTGTTCTTACCTAGTGTATAGACTTCCCCTTGAGTTTGAGATCGATTCAATGATTCTAGATCCTGTTTCGTATAGCATTCGTTCGTAGTACGGATTTCAGTCACTTGCGTATTTTAGAACTTAGATTTGATTTCCTTAGTAGTGATTGTCATTAGAAGGTCGAGTAGGTGATTTGACACCCACCTAGTTGTTTCCATGCGCCTGCGGGTCAAGCTCCGTCCTCGTCTGACAAATTCTGTTGTTGGTTGAGTTCTCGCTATTTAGCTTCCGCTAGCGGCGTAACCGCCTTAACATTTGGCGCCGCTGTCGGGGACGAGAGCCCTAAGTAGGTGACCTTAGACTAATCCTACGAGGTGAGTCGTATAAACTACTTTGTATACTTTAGTTAGAAAAGATCTAGGAGTGGTGGACTCCGAAGATCTCGAGAGATACTAGGAAGTGGGGTATTCCTGGGTCTTCCGTGTTGACAGTATTTTTAGTTTAGCTTAGATTTGGTTGTTGTTTTGTTGGTGTTGAGTAGTTGTTGATAGAAGAAGAATTTGCTAGTCCGTGAGTGACAGTGGATCTCTTTAAAATCACAATTACCAAACCCATTTTATGATTAGGAATAGCTTAGATAGGACTTCATTTGATCCTGATCTAGAGCTAGTAATCATTGGAGTATTTGCTTGATATGGTTGATTGCATGTTAGATCACTAAACCGTCGAGTTAGTAGTGAAACTTGCAATAAACAAAAGTCAGAGAAATTTTTTGTGTATCTGGGAGCTGCTGAGCACTTGAGAAAGCTTTAGGAAAGATTCTGTGCCAAAAAACTGGAAATATGTAACTTTAGACATCATACGCGTATGATGTCTAAATGACCAAACAGAGACCAAAACAGAAATTTTGACTTTACCAGAGTGTTCAAAAGGGGGGTTATACCCTAATTTCAACTTAAAACAAGAGCATTAACACTCAAAGAAACCCAAAAAGACAAGTCGGAGTCCAAGAAACGCAAAGAATAGGAAATTTTGGATTCAGATCTTGTTTTTACATTCAAACCTAACAAAAACACTTGAAACTCAATTATAAACATTGGAGAAGGCTTAAAACCAAGAATAGTCAAAATCTGGGATAAAAGACATCATACGCGTATAATGTCTTTTAGCACATCCACTGCATATTTTTGATATTTGACCTGACAAGATTGTTGCAAACACTGTAGAAAGCATAAATATCAAGTCTTGTCCCAAATTGATGAAAAAGACATCATACGCGTATGATGTCTTTTACCTAATTTTGGACATATTTTGATACTTTGCCAACACAGATCCATTGTAATAGCTGTCTAGAGGTTATATTTCAAGTTTCATCCCATTTGGATCACAATTGACCCAAAACAAGTCAAAAGCGGAAAATTGCCAAGAAAAGCCTAAATTGGCCATAACTTGCTCAAACAGAGTTCAAACTGAATTTTGTGAGTGGACAGAGCATAAGGGGGCTACTGAGAGTGAGCATAACCAAAATAGTCCAAATCATAAGTGCAACAAAATTCTCACTTGACGAAACAGAAGATGTCCAACTGACAAGATTAAACAATTGACCAAGTATTAGTCAGTTTGGATCAATTCTGACCACAAAAACTTGGGAAAACAAATTGCCGTGACGAAAAAGTTAAAGTCCTGTAAGGGAATTGATGAATTTGAGATCGGGCAGGAATCTCCAGAATAACCAACCAAAACAAGGGGAACAAGAAAGTGTCATATCAACCGATGGAAGTGTAAACCAAAGTTGGGTGCAACCATTAGAGCCGATCTTTGAAGGAAGTGTTTCTGATACTTCTTCGGAGAGATCTTACGAAATTTTCACCGAACACTTGGAACACTTGAACCTGAACAACAGAGAAAATATGGCAGCAGGATCATCAAACCCTTCCGCCACAATGAAGCTATTGTTCATAAAATACCAGTACGACAATGAGCAAGGTGCCAAGATCTACAAAGATGGAATGGATCGCTATTGTGTAAAGATAGAAGATAGACCTAGTGAGTTCAAGGACTTAGTGCCTGTGAGCTATAGCGGAGATAGATATCTAGATGACGAGGGTACCATGTACTTGGTAGTCCTAAACCCTAACATTGTGGACAAGTGGGGATTGATGGGCACCAAAGCCAAAGTAGATGAAGAACTCGAGGAGAAAGCACCAATAATGAACTTCCCTGATGCGAGGTTAAGAAGAGAGAATGAAACTACAAGGATCAACACTGATAACATCTATGTGGGGCTATACAAATATAATAATGGGGAGCAAGATCTCTATTATAGATGTGAAGAACCCTACACCGGAGAGTTGACAGACCAAAAAAGACTTTATGTCTTTTCCTACACAGAGGGATCGGAAGTGAAAATTGCCGCTTACGACAAGTATGGGAGGCAATACTCAACAATGGGCAAGAAAGAATTAGAAGGATATACATACTTTGGGGGACCACTACATCAGTATTATGTTACTTCTAGCTCACAAAGACCAGCACCAACAAATGGAGTGCAAAACCCAATGACAACAGGAGGACAAAGAACTCAGGCTGCTGACTCTTTCAGTCAACCTCAGTACTCGAAGCCCGGACCAATGGGATCATTACATTCCAGAGAGTCAATGGATACGAATCGAGGTAGTGCAGTTCCAATCCCCACATATACCACTCCAGGTCCAAGGTTCGAAGCAGAACCATCACATTTACCTCCTAGTAGTAGATTCAGGGCTGGGGAACCGACAAGGGTAACCCATGAAGACCATGATGCTAGAGAAAGCTTTAGCCAGGACACAGGAGCAATGAGATTGGTAGCAGACCATAGACGTATGAGACCATCTCAAGTAGCCAAGTGTATGCCAAAGAAGTATGGTGGTTCAGGAGATCCGTATGCACATGTGTCACTCTTTAAGCAAGTCTTAAGAGCTGAGCAGATAACAGATTTCCATACACAATACGAGGGATTTGGTCTTACTCTAGAAGGTACGACATTGACATGGTTTCAACCACTGAACAGAGGGGGATTCCATGACATTGACCATTTGCTAAGAGAGTTTGCTGAGGAATTCTCAAAACGAGGGATTAAGCACAATACGGTCTCACAAATATATGCTTTTAAATAGAGAGAACACGAAAAAGTGAAGGAAGCTTCACTTCGCTTCAAACAATACATTGAGAGATGTCCAGTACGTGAACGACCACAAGATGACAGACTATCTGTTCTCTTTATTGAAGGATTGAGAAACGACACTCTCAAGAAGGACTTGCACTTGAAAGCTTGTACAAGTTTTGAGCAAGTAACGAGAGAAGCATTGTACTTAGTGGATAACTGTACGGTTTATGGAGAGGTGTCTGCGGATACAGATCTTGCATCCAGTAGCTCTTCCTCCGTAGCGAGCAAGACTACCACTAAAAATAATGTTCAAACAACAACCATGCCAAATATAGAGCAAATGATAGAAGATGCTCTAAAAAGGATGGCACCATTCCAAAAACCATTGCCAAAACCACTGAAATGGTGTGCTATTGAACAAAAATGGACAAACCACCCAATAGAGGAGTGCTATTACAACAAAGGGTATGTAAGGGAGCGTTAGTATGCACCTCCTGCTCAATTAGCACCACCTCAGGTACATCCAGTACCTCGATACCCAACGGGAAATGTACCAGGACCTATGGGGATAGAAAGACCGCAACCGGTATTGGGACAACAACCACCTTTACCAGGAGCAAGACCAGTGGGCATTAGATATGCCCCAACCTTAGAGAATCAGGAAGAACAAGCCTTAGTGCCTGTTCAAGCCTATTATGAAGAATCTGGTGCACACATGTCTCCAACTGTATTACCCACCAGAAGAACCCAAACAACCAGAACCATGGGGCATGATTGGGAATGTTGGAACCAACAGTTACAAGTGCTTCTGATGAAGAGAGATACAATTTGGACGCAAGAACATTGATGTTCATAGCTCATGGAGGGTTAACAGGACAAAGACCATCCTATCCACAAAGGACGAATCAAATGGGACCAAGACCAGCACTAGGACCCTGTTACAAGTGTGGAGGTGACCATCTGATGAATGTTTGTCCACATACGGAAATCATTAGAATTAACGCTTATTGCACTGAGTGTGGGGTTACTCACTTCATTGAGGATTGTTCAAAGAATCCAAACAAAGTGCAAAAGACGACATTGAATATGCTAGAAACTATTCCTACCAGCAGTGGGTCTGAAAATGAAACTCTGATACCAACGCAAGTTGTTACTAGAGCTCAAGCTAAGAAAACCACTAGAGAACCTGAGAATGGAAAGTTAGCGACTGAAGTGGTTAGTCAAGGACCGCGGAGTCAGAAAACACATGGAAAGCTAGAAAAGCACGCATGAAGTTGAGAAAAGAACGTGAAGACGCTATTCTAGCTGAGGAACTAAAGCAAACTAAAGATAGATTAGAAAAACTTGAGAGTCAAAACGGGAAACGAGAGATGAGCCCGGAAAGAACGAAACAAAAGAGTATCAAAGAAACAACGAGCTTAAGCTCAGGGGGATCAGTGCTAGTCGACAAAGTACACGAACCATTGGACGCACTGATGAGAGCTTACGAAGCTAGGTTAAAGAACAACCAAACACAAGAACAGAGGTGGATGACATACCCAAACGCGGAATTGGAAAAGCAGAGACTTGAAATGTGCCAGAGAATGATCGAGACTGCACAAGCCTTATTAGAACCACCAAAGAAACAATGAATTGTGGAACAAAAACCCAATTCAGCAAGAGACTATCATTTCACGGTAGCTGAAAAGACTCCCAGTGCACAAAAGCCTGAAAATACACACAAGGATGACCGCATAGTATTGAACACAACCGATCAGGAGATAGAGAGTTTTCATCCAGTCATACAGAGGTCTTACGGAAGAGATGAGGATTACAATGAATTTTGGAAACAAGTGAGAGAGGCAAACTTTGCAAACGAGCTAAGTTGCCAAGCTAATCAGACAAATTGGGAAAAGGACATCAGGAATCCTCCCATAGTGGAATTTGAGGCAGGATCTCAAGTGGACTTGGATCTGCAATCTTACTGGGGAGATGGGGGCTCTGTTAGAACAATGGAGAGCAAACCTCATTCACTGAATACCTTACCTTCATACTTAGGAGAGTATGAAGCAAAATCCGAGATTAGAGCACTTCCCTCACGAAGAATCTCATCAGAAAAAGTCATGGACTCGCAAGGATTGATAGAGATCTTGTCAACACCAGTGACATGCACTATCACTCTAGCTGAGCTTTTGAGGCTAAGACCACATATGTGGACCACTGTAGGAAAATGCTTGGAGAAATTTGGGATAAAAGACCCAACATCGAGACTGCAAGAGGGTATACAAGAGCTGAGCAAACCACAAAAGAACGCTAAGCCTGTACCCTTAAACAAGGTCGGAGAGTATTGCAAAGGTGAAGAGGGGAATACAACCTTACCAGTTGAATTCCAAGGAGTGAACACGATGGCAATACTAGACAGCGGAGCTGGGGTAGCCATTGCTACAAAAGAAATCTGGAAAAAATGGGGGAAACCAGCAATAAGGAAGACTAGGTTGAAACTCCAATTAGCAGATGGACACATGGAGAAACCTATGGGGTTATTAGAGAAAGTCGTAGTGACTTCTTGCGGCATTGAATACGAACATACTTTTGCTATTGTCGATTTTGGCAAGGAGAATAACTATGATATCATACTGGGAAGACCATTCATGAGACAGTTGAAAATGGTCCAGGATTGGGGCTACGATCACATATACCTGAGAAATATGGAAACCACTACACGTGTGAACCTGAAAGACCATAGCTACAAAGATGTGAACCGAACACCGGTAGAGGAGTTTGATTCAGCTACTTTGGCGGGATCCGAATTTCCAGCTTGGTTAGGTAAGCCCAAGGAGTTATGGATGTGTGGAGCCTCGAAATGTGGAAGTCTGAGGCGAGAAGAATATGTTTTAGAAAGGGCTATCGAAGACGAAACTTATATAGGAGAACCCTTTCCAGAGGACACGCTTGAACCATTAGAATGGACACACATTCTAGCAACCCTAGATGTTTGTGCAATTCCGGATGGTCCCACAACGAAATTTTGCGACAAGGACGGGTACGACGTGGTTCCGTACTTCATGTTGAGAACTGTACTCGAAAAAGAAACTGAAAAGAACGATACACTGGAAAAGGAAGATGAAGAAGAGGTGTTTCACGACATTCCCGATCATCCAGAGTGGGGAAATGAAGCAGACAACGAGTCAACGGACAATTCAAGCGGAAACGAAGAAACTATAACGGATGTCCGATTTTATGATTTTCCGAACCAAACTAAACAACGCCAGAAACGCTATAGAGCAAAGAGAAAAACAAAGGGGGTTAGAACCAATCCGATGCCTAGAATAAGAGGAAAAAATCAATTCCTAATGCTAGTAAAGGCGGAAGATTGTGTTAAGGACAAGATTTCTGGAAGAATGAGAGGCAATGATCAAAAGAGCTTACGAAAAGACAAAAGAGGCTCAAGAAATCAAGTTCAAAGGAATGGAACGAAAACTGAAACAGAAAAATCAGAAAAGAACAAGCGCAACAGAGAACACACGGAGTCCAAGTTAGAACGTAGAAACAAGTACAGAGAGCTCAAGAAAACTCTGAAAGAAGTTTGGACGACAGAAATTGAGAGTGGAGAGGACGAAAACGCCAAAATCAAGGAAAACATGGATGTTCCCTCTCACTACAGGAAATTCACAATAGAGGATAGGAAGGTGGTATTAACCCAACCTATTCGAGAGAGAAGGAGAACGAATCTTATGACGGACCGGAGGATGCAAAAAAAGTTGATTTAGCAGCTCCAGGTGAGACACCTAGACCGGTGTACATAGCCACAGATTTGTCTCCAAGCGAAGAAGAGAGACTTTTGAGTCTTCTCAGAGAGTACAGGGATGTGTTTGCATGGTCTTATAAGGACTTAAAGGGAGTTGACCCATCGATATGCCAACACACAATCCCACTAAAACAAGACGCAAAGCCTAGCAGACAGAGACCATACACATATAATGATACGTTTGCTAAGCAAATCAAAGAAGAGATAGATAAGCTAATGGAAGATGAATTCTTATACGAGATTGAACACACTGATTGGGTATCTCCGATTGTGGTGGTACCCAAGAAGAACGGAAAACTCCGAGTGTGTGTCAACTTAAAGAAAGTGAATGCTGCAACAATCAGGGACAATTATCCCCTGCCGATAACTGATCATGTTCTAGAGCATGTATCAGGGAAAACAGCATACTCCTTTCTTGATGGTTTTTCAGGAAGATCAACATAAAACAGCTTTTGCAACGGAGTGGGGAATTTATGCTTATCGGGTTATGCCTGTTGGTCTAACTAATGATCCCGCAACCTTCCAGAGGCTGATGACGCATGCTTTCAAAGAATACTTAAGGTTGTTTCTAGAAATATACATGGATGACTTATGTGTACATTCTCTTCTGAGAGATGAGCATCTAGAACACCTAAGAAAAGTATTTGAGAAATGTAGGACATATCGCATTTGTCTCAATCCTGAGAAATGTGTGTTTATGGTCCGACAGGGCAGAATTCTGGGACATATTGTCTCACAAAATGGAATATCCACGGATTTAGAGAAGATAAAAGTTATAGCGGATATGCCTAGACCAACCAATGCGAAACAAGTACAGAGCTTTATGGGACATTGCGGATATTATAGACGATTCATTTACATGTACGCTATAGTAGGCCAACCACTTTACAGGCTAATAGTGAACTTTGAATGGACAGAGGAGTGTGAGGAATCCTTCAAGAAATTGAAAGACGCACTCATTACTGCTCCAGTCTTGAAATCACCAGATTGGGAGAAGATATTCCATGTGCATATAGATGCTTCGGCATATGCATTAGGATGCATTCTGGCTCAGCCAGAAGAAGGAAACATGGATTTTCCTATCTGCTACGCCAGTCGACAGCTCAACAATGCAGAGAAGAATTACACCACAACAGAGCGAGAAGGATTAGGAATGATATATGCTGTGAAGAAATTTCGGCATTATCTTCTAGCCAACAAGTTTGTGTTTTTTACGGATCACCAAGCCTTGCTCTACCTAGTGAATAAACCATGCAATACCGGGAGAATAGTGAGATGGTTCATTATCTTACTGGAATTCGACTTCACGGTAGTAGTAAAGAAAGGAAAAACACATCTTAGAGCTGATCATCTTTCGCGATTGACGAATGGGGAAGACCCTATAGGAGTAGATGACGACATGCCAGACGCGTACTTGTTCAACATAGAAATGATACCGAAGTGGTCTCAAAATGTCGTTAGCCTATTAACCTATGGAGGAGAGTTTGATAGAAGAGAATACAACCAGAAACATATTGCTATTCAGCAATCCAAGAATCTTCAATTGGTTGCAGGAAGGTTGTATCAATTGGGAAATGATCATGTTTTACGACTATGCATCAATCCTGAGGAATATAATATATATCTGCGCGAAGCACATGTTCAGGAATGTGCATTTCATTGTTCAAGAAGGAACACATATAGGAATTTGTTACAATTGGGAGTCTATTGGCCAGGAATGAAAGAAAGCGTACATGAATATGTCACTGTATGTATTGTATGTTCATCAAAACCGCCAGCAGAGTATTCGACATTATATCAGATAATGATCGCTCCGAAATGGAGTCAGTATATTGTTGAATATCTCACAAATAGAACTTTCCCAGAAGGAACGTCAAAAGCTCGTCAGAAATCTGTAGAGACAGAAGCTAGAGATTACGCTTTAATAGGAGATCAACTCTATAAGAGAGGTAAAGACAACCAGCTTAGGATTTGCGCATCAGAGTCTGAGTATGTGATAATCCTGGAGCAAGCTCATGGAGGAGTAGGTGGAGGCCATTTCTCAGGTGATAAGACAACAAAACTTGTCTTAGCCGCAGGAATATGGTGGCCAACATTACATATGGACGCTGAGGAATACGTTAAACGGTGTGATGACTGTCAGCGGACCAAAGTACCACTTAAAAGAGATGATATGCCGCTTAGACCAATGATGGGGGCAAGAGCTTTTGCAAAATGGGGGATTGATTATGTCGGACCCATTTCACCTCCTGCATATAAGACTCATGCACAATACATCGTTGTGGCTACAGACTATCTAACAAAGTGGGTCGAAGCAAAGGCAACTCAAAAAGCAGATGCCAGGACCACGGCACAATTTCTATATGAATACGTCTTTGTACGATATGGATTGCCAATAGAAATTGTGAGTGATCGAGGCACACATTTTATAAATGAAGTGATAGAGATCCTTCTAGATGAATTCATGGTAATCCATAGGAAATCAGCCCCGTATCATCCACAAGCAAACGGACAAGCTGAAGCAACAAACAAAACCATATGCACGGTCCTTACGAAGATTGTATCTGAGTCGAGAACTGACTGGGACCAGAAGTTGCATTCAACATTATGGGCATATAGGGTAGCATATAAAACATCAATAGGAACGACCCCATATAACATGGTTTTTGGGCTAAATGCTATCTTACCAATAGAATTCTTGATTTCAACCTTAAGGGTGGCTAAGGATCTAGAGTGGACAGGGCACGAGCTTTCTGATAGAATAGATGACCTGGAAAAGCTAGACGAGCTTCGCCTAAAAGCAGTAGCTTCTATCTACGCTCAAAAAAGGCGACAAAAGGAATTTTTTGATAAGCATGTGCGGACTAAAGAGTTTAAGGTTGGGGACTATGTCCTAGTTTACACTCTGAAACAGCATGCTAAGAAGCTTAAAAAGCGAGGGATGGGACCTCTGGTGATTAAAGATCTATCACCAAGTGGAGCCGTCAAGCTTGCTACATTAGACGGAGAAGAAATGCCCAATTGGATTAGTGGATGCAGAGTGAAAAAGTATCTTTTGCCGCTAACCCAAGACATGCTTCTCAAAATACATCAAGAAAAGCTGCGTGTCCAGAAAAAGAAAATGATTTGGAGGAAGCGCAAGCCGAGGCGAAGGAAAGAATGGAGAAAAGAAGACTACTACGTCAGAAACAGCGCAATGAAGGAGCAATACGAATAAACGCAGTCAGTATAACAGAAATGGATAATGACAAAGAAGAACCCATCATTGAATGCAAAGTAGGAACCAACCAAATCAAAGCCAGAGCACTATTGGATTCAGGAGCTCAAACTAACCTACTTTCACTCAGTTTGTATAGACAATTGACAAATGACACTAAACTACAAACTGCCAAGCAAGAGTTAAAGAGTTACTCTGAGAATTCAATCAAAACTGTCGGATGCACAGTTTTACATATACAGATTAACCAGTATGTGTATCCTCATATGTTTTACGTGGTTGAAGACCAAGCTACACAACATCCATTATTGCTAGGACAACCATGGCAGAAGCAATACAATGCAATGATTGACTGGAGTTCTAAATCAGTGCTTATCAAATACGAAGGTGAAAGTCAATCAGTTAAGTTCACCAAAGGATCAGAGCCAACTCCAAAGGAAGAATCCAAGAACAAAGGTAAACAACAACCAGAGAAAAAGAAGAAGCAATGGCAACCAAAAGTTTCTATACAACTGGATTGCTCTTCGACGAGGAACTCTCAACATTGGATAAGGAAGACAAGCAATAATATAACAGCTCAACCTTGGAAAAAAACGGAGTCAAAGTTGGTATGGAGACCAAAAAAGGTTGTGCCAGAGAACACAAAGGTGGAAAACAGAGTCTTCAATACCAGACAACAGAGTGATTCCAGACAATCAAGGACAGGGAAACAGATATGGATTCCAAAGAAGTTCATGATGGCACAAAGCTATAGCAAGCAAATTTGGATCCCAAGGATTTGTAAACAGGAACTCCCTTCAGTACAATCCACGGAAACTCCTAGGTATTTCAAGGCGAGGAAATCAACACAAAGAACAAAGCAGGTTTGGGTCGCAAAGAGTTTGTGGCAAGCACAAGTGAAGCGGAAGCAGATTTGGATTGTGAAAAAGAACAACAAAGTAAAGAAGAATCCATCTACTGATTCTACTACCGAAGTGCCAAAACCAACCCAAAACCCGACCACCAATCCTTCAATCAAACAAAGAGCAGCTTTATTGGAAAGACTGTTGTATCATCGCTCTGCAATTGCATTGGGAACTTATGACCAAAACAACTACAATGCTTCACCCAAAGACACTTCATAGTCGTCCGGGAGGACTCAGACTAGGAGGGGGGGAGTTATACAGGTATACAGGAGCTACAAAGCAGCTACAAGCGAGAAAAACAAAGGAAAACAAAAATTATATTACAAGGGCAGTGTCTACATGATTTTGCAATTTTTATGTTTGATTGCGGATATTGATAATATTTATGCCCTTATATACCTTGTTTTGCAACAAGAAGAGATCAAATGATGAATTTGGGTCTCTAGACGTGTAAATATCACTAAATAAGAGTCTGTTTGGAGCTAAAAAGTGGAAAAAAGTGGTAATCCAAGTCCAGAAATCACAAATAAGTGTATATTCATATACACAGGGTTACCAGCTATTTATTGTGTATGTTTGGATTTTTTTGGCTTCAATTTGCTATTTTTCTTTATTTCTTATGATTTTCTTAATAAAAATAAAAGAAAAATAAAAAAGCAGGTGAAACGAGATCAGAAAAAAGAAAAGAATAGATGGTGATGATCCTAATGACAAGGGCAACCCATGGTAAAAATTGAGTACAATTCGGGAAAAGTTGCGGAAAGCCCGAAATGACAGAATTTTGGCAAAGTGGACAGATTTCTCAGAAACAGGTCAAACGGAGTCCAAATTGAGAAATTTCAAATCCTAAAGTGCATTTCACGACGAGATAGGAGCACATGTCAAATTTGGTAACAAGTGATCCGGGAAGTCCGAAGTTAAGTATTTTTCACTTCACTTTCAAGCTCATTTCCACTATTACCTTCTTGGAGAGAGCAAAGAGCACACAGAAGCATCCAACCTTCTACAGCCTTCTACGACTGCTACGAGAGATCAAAGGACACCAGACATGAGAGGTAGACTCATTGCCATAAGCTTTTGATACTTATCATTAACTTTTGTCGCGAAAACTGACCAAAACCAAGAAACAAGAGCAGACGGGGAATGCGGTAGAATGCTAGGTAGTGGCACAACCGCCTAACCAAACCTTGAAAGAATTTATAGGTGGGTTACCCTAGTATAGAAGATGGGTTTCTAACACTCAAAGCTCGAGAAAGAACGATTGGAAAAACCCTAGGTCAACAGAGCCTGCAAGAGGCAGACAGGAAAAAATTGTCGAAACGACACGAAACTTCACAGGAAGTTCAACCACATCAAGGACAATGCAACCATAGAGTATCTCCAGGTTTGGACCACCAAAAGTAGGTCGGAACAACCGATTCGGACACACAAAGCGTCATTTTGGCATAACGGCTGAAATTGACGACTGAATGAAATGAAACTTCACAAGCAGCTTCAAATATACATGGATGACTTATGTTTGCAAGCAAAACCCAAAAGAAAGCTGATTCACTTACCGATGGTGAAAAAGACGCTTTCGGGCAACCAAATGGAGAAAGATGGAGAACGGGGAGCCAAAGTCAAGTTCAACCAAATAGATGGCTTCACAACATATCCAATGAGCTGGAAATGAAACTCTCGAGAAGAAAAGTTGAAGAAATTCAACTCCAAGGCAAAAAGACGACTTTGGAGACTGAAATGCCTATAAGGGGGCTTTTTAGCTAAACCGATGACTTTTTAAGTTGAAAACTAGTTAGCAGGGCTTAGGGCACTAGCACAAAGCATTCTTTGCACAAAAAGACCAACATTTCAAGAAAAGACATCATACGCGTATGATGTCTCACAGCATGAATTTCACATCCATTTCAACATTTGAGTGCATAGCCTCATTCCACATGTTAATCACATCCTATGAACCAAGTATCATGAGAATTGGAGTTAGAAAACCCAAGCAATACCAAAAAGACGCAAAGTAGGCCATAAAATTGATTTTTGGTCCTAATTTTGTCAAAGTAACTCCAAACTCATTGAAACTTTGTAGGATTGTTGATTAACACATCTACAAGCTATCTGGAACCAAAAAGCACCATTTTGACACAAAAGACATCATACGCGTATGACGTCTATTTGCACTTACAAAGCCAAAACTGCTCATTTGTCATCATACATCCATTATATATATCTAATACATGCTACATATGAAATTTGGAACCATTTGGTCAAGAGGATCACCCCAATAGCCCAATTGAGGAAAATCCTTCACCTAGAGCCTATTTTTGGCCCAAATCCAACATACTCAAGTCCAAACAAAGATTTGAGTAGATATAGTCCTTCACTAGTACATGGGGAGTCCACAGAACCAATCCCATGCAAAATTGATGAAAAAGACATCATACGCGTATGATGTCTCCAGAGCCATTTTTAGCCCAAAATCTATCCAAACTTCATAAATCCACTGAATAAGCCTATCTAAAGCCAAATCCAAGCTTATAGAGAAATTTGGTCCAAAAATACACTAAAAGACATCATACGCGTATGATGTCTCACTATGTGATTTTGGCACCTCAGGGCTTCAACCACCAAACAGAAGTGATCTACATGCCATTTGAAAGTGAACCACCAAGTTTTATCCAAGTTGGATCATAAAATCCAAATCCCTTTCAAAATTTTGCCAAGAGCCAAAACTGGACTAAACTGGCCAAAACTTGACCAAATGGTATCCAAACACAAATCCAAGCATATGATACTCATGTATACACTATCAGCTACAAGCACAACCAATATGAAGTCATTTTGACACAAAAGACATCATACGCGTATGATGTCTCCAGCATGATTTTGAGCCCATTTTGCATATTTTTTCACCTACCTTGCATCCTTAGGCCCTGAATAGCTCATGTTTCAATTTTCAAGTCATTTGGATAGTTAAAAGCTTCATTTCGGCTTTTAGTCCTAAAAAGAAGCTAACTTCTGAAATTGGAGTTACAGGATCCATGGATTCCGCCAAGTCATCGGCAACGAAGAGAAAAAGACCGACAATCAAAGATGCTCTTGCAGAAGCGGAACCCTTTGACATTCCAGCAGAAACCCTCAAGCCCACAAAAACTTGGGTGGAGGAAGCAGTATTGGAGAAAGAGGGAATAAAGATCTACCAGGGGACTTTCAGAGATCCTCAAGGGCAAGCGGTGGATGTACCGATGATCCCACAGGAATTGGTAGATTATAGCAGGTCAGAAGACATCAGCAGGTACCTGGAAAGGGCAGACTTGCACAGTTTCTTCACCTCGAGACCATCAGGTGTGGATACAAGAAGAGTCTACGAGTTGGCAACATCCATTCAGAAGGATGGAAAAGCCACATTGACAGCCATGGATGGAGAGAAAGTAGAAGTACAGATCACTCCAGAGCTCATTGTAGACGCATTGAAGCTGCACAACAAAGGGAGCTTGGTCAGGGAAAGAAGGGAGGCCATAGAGGTCTATGGGCCCAAGAAGCAAAATGCAACCTATGGAGATATGGCGGACCCAAGAGCGGAAACCCTTTGCCGACTGTACAACCAATTTCTTCATGTTTGCAGTAAAAGACTGCAAAAGTATACGACACCACCCCATTCCATTGCGACCACCATCACATGGGCATTTAAGAGAAATATGCCAAAAGAGGTGAATTACGCTCAACACATCCACGAGCAAGTAATTGCCATGCACAACGAGAAGCCAAGGTACATAGGAGGAGCGGAAATTCTGACAAGAATAGCTTATGAAGCTATTGGAGCTAGAGATCAGTGGCCAAAGGTTCCCTCCCAGAATGAGTGGCTTAGAGAAGCCGACGAGGAGGAAGAACAGCCCGAAGTATCCAAGAGGGCATCCACAAGAGCACGCCGGAAACTAGAAGTCGTTTCAGAACCTGCAGAGGATGTGGACGAGCCGCTTAGGAAGAAAGTAAAGAAGAAGGTTGCTCCCAATCAAACCAAAAGGCAGAAAGCGGCAAGAATGGAAAGACTAGTGGAGCAGTTTAGAGCGGAAAGAGCTCTAAAGGGTGACTTTGAAGAAAAGTGGGTGCCAGACCCCACTAAAGTCGGAACTAGCTCAGCCAGGCCACATATTGATCAATACGATCAATATATTAAAGCTTATGAGGAGTCGGAGGCCATTCTGGAGCAGCAACCTGTCGAGCCATACACTGAAGAGGAGGTACAACAATTAAAAGCTGAGCTGAAAAAAGACGACAAGGGGAAAAGGAAAGTAGATGAGTCTACTAAGCCTCAAGAGATAGACGGGCAAGCCGACAAAGGGAAAGCCAAGGAAGCTGAGGACAAACATCCCTCTTTTACTGATGTACCAAGCCCAAAGAAGACGGAAAAAATTGTGGAAGAGACCACAATAGAGGTGGACACAGATGTTATGGAAAAGCCAGAAGCCGAGACCAAAGAAAAGAAGATAGATCCAGTTCAGCAAAAGAGAAATGATTATGAGGATCTGGTAGCGATAGGATACACTGAAGAAGAGGCCCTTGAGGCAGTTTATGGGATCACCCTACAAAAACAAGATGAACGGAGAGGGACGGAGGAAAAAACAAAGAGTACAAAAGAAAGTGAAGAGAAACTGGACGAACCGAAAGCACTAGAAGAGCCAAAGCCAATGGAGGTGGTGGTAGAAAGAGCTTTAGAGTTGACAGATGATGATGAAAAAGACATGCACATGGTGCATGAACTGCTCAGCAAGATAAAAGAAAGGTCCAAGGCAAAGGAAGTAGAGATTGAGACAGCCAAACAAAGGGAAGCGGAGTTGCAGATAAAATTAGAGAATGCTATGACTGAATCTAAAAGTCATAAAGCATCACTCTATGATGCGGAAAACGAGAGAGACGGCTTGGTACTCCAGTTAGCAGAGGCTTCAAGAGAAGTGACAAGTGCACAGGAAGCAAGGGAGCGGCTAGAGGATGAGTTGGAGGTGGCCAAGGATGAGCTCATTGAGCTAAGGGAGAGAGTCGAGCTCCAAGAAAGAACAATCACTAGACTCAGGACTACCCCTAGAGCTAGTAGAGCAGGAACCGAACAAGAGGGAGTTATCATACCATCTTTGGAAGACCAGGTCCGAAGCTTACAAAGAGAGCTGAGATTAGAGCAAGTGAAAAGGTTGCACATTGTGGAGGGATCATTGGCCGCAGAGGAGAGGCTCACATTAGAAAATCAAACACTACGGACAGAGAATGAGGCCCTCCGCAAACAGCTCCAAGATCTACAAGAGCAACAAAGAAGAGAGACAGAGACACTACACGAAGAATCAGGTGGAGCAGCCATAGAGCTACTAGAAACTGGAGAGGCAACCACAATTGAAGATCCAGCCCCAGCTCAAGAGGTGGCCTCGACTTCAAGAATCTCTGAAGAAGAAGAACAAAGGCTCCATGACCAAATAGAAAAGTCAGCAGAGGAGAGTGCCAAGGCGGAAATGGAATGGGAGAGGAGACTCCTAATCTCCATTAGACTTCAAGGACTTGACACAAAAGTGCTCCATGAACAGTGGATGCAACCCAGCCTGCCTTTCCCTTTGATGAAATTTGAAGTGCTAAAGACGAAAAAGAGAATAGAGGAGGAGCAGTATGTCGCTCTTTACGAAGGCGACATCACAAAGGAGGAACAATCAAAAAAGATAGCAGATTCACAACCTAGATGGAGGAAAGGTTGGCTGAACAAATACCCAACCTACCTCATCTACTTGGTGGAGGCACTAAAGGAGATTCGGGAGGATGCAACCTTCTGCCCTGTGCCAAGAGT
The DNA here is from genome assembly GCF_014529385.1 of Adiantum capillus-veneris. Lineage (NCBI taxonomy): Eukaryota > Viridiplantae > Streptophyta > Polypodiopsida > Polypodiales > Pteridaceae > Adiantum > Adiantum capillus-veneris. The sequence goes on from NC_140944.1 coordinate 16,124,855, forward strand.
CAGAAACTGGAAAGAGCATGGCAGGATTGCAGAAAAGAAGCCAAATTGGCTTAATTATCCCAGGAATCCAGGACCAAAGGCAGGAGAGAGAATAGTTAAAGCCTACATGGTGAAAACCCTAACGGGCACCATCAAGCTCTTTACTGGCTCTCCTGACCTTTCGTGTCAGATGCTCAAGAAAATCTGCAGGACTCTCTTAGCTTGCATTGAAGTGTTCGCCCCAGATAAAGCCACGACCTCGAGTCTACTATCGACGGCCGACACGGTGACTGATATGATGTACGATCTTTCATTGCAGCCTTCTCCAAAAGTGTTACACCTCCTATACCAAAGGATTATGTTTTTGCCTAGCTTCCACATGCAAACATTCGAAGAAGCTTTCTACACCGGCTTTTTCAACCACGAAAGCAAAATATTCGGCCCAACCTTGACCATCGGCAACCTACGATACGGATCACATTTGCAGATGCTCAAGACGACAGGACTTTATATACCAAGCATAAAAGTCATGTCAGGGACGACATGAACGCGGAGGGGGGGGAGTGTTGAGCCAGCAGAGGATCACACCCACATTTTTGCTCACACTCATCATTTTGTAACCATTGATTGTAATAAATGTTTTTTCGACATTGATTTTGATTTGAGCCATTCATTAAGTAACGGGACTCAATTGAGTTTCCAGCTTGTAATCCCGAAGTAATTTCACTTGCTGATGTAATTAGTTAGAGATGTTCTCACCTCCAAGGCTGAGGTATATAAGCCAAAGTTTTTGTAACCTAAGGAGATTCAGATTATTAATCAAGGAGAGTTTTTTGAGCGCCGTGACTGTGTCTGTGAGAGAGAGAGAGAGAGAGAGAGAGAGAGAGAGAGAGAGAGAGAGAGAGAGAGAGAGAGAGAGAGAGAGAGAGAGAGAGAGAGAGTCTTATCTACTTGCTACGCGAGCTACGGAGCCGCCATTGGAGAAGCGACACCGCCATTGTGTTAGCAACGGCGAGAGCTACGCGCAGATACCAAGAGTGCGCGCTATCGACTTCTATGTGTGGTAAGTTCCTACGAGCTTCGGTGTGAGTTTTCTTCCAACTCGTGTGTCGGAATGGAGCGTGCAGCATATCTATAGAACCACAACGAGTAGAGCTACACATTAGTATCATCGGGGTCAAGCTTCGATCACCTGTATTTTTGGGCCTGTCTTCATACGCGTTTACCGCACGGAGTGGTTATAGGTTGAGTTTGCAGTTCAAGTCTTTAGGGTGTTGTTCTTACCTAGTGTATAAACTTCCCCTTGAGTTTGAGATCGATTCAATGATTCTAGATCCTGTTTCATATAGCATTCGTTCATAGTACGGATTTCAGTCACTTGCGTATTTTAGAACTTAGATTTGATTTCCTTAGTAGTGATTGTCATTAGAAGGTCGAGTAGGTGATTTGACACCCACCTAGTTGTTTCCATGCGCCTGCGGGTCAAGCTCCGTCCTCGTCTGACAAATTCTGTTGTTGGTTGAGTTCTCGCTATTTAGCTTCCGCTAGCGACGTAACCGCCTTAACAGCAACCTTAATCTGATTATACCCTGAGAAACCATCAAGGAAACTATACATCTCTTTCCCTGCTACTGCATCTAATATAGCATCACAAAAGGGCATTAGGAAAGGATCTGTAATAGTTGCAGCATTTAACTTCCTGTAATCCACACAAACCCTAATCTTCCCATTCTTCTTTGGTACCACAATGATTGGAGATAACCAAGTGACTTCATGAATAGGCTTGATGAACCCAACTGCCAGTAATTTATCAATTTCCAGCTTAACCTGCTGTGCAAAGGTCGGATTCATCCTATATCTCTGCTGGACAATCGGAATGGCATCTTCTTTCAGATTAATGTGATGCTGATGCAGTAATGGATCATTACCTTTTACTTCTGCATAATCCCATGCAAAAACATCTTTATATTCCAACAATAACTGCCATAACTCTTGTAGGAATTCCCCATCCACATAAATGCTAACCTTGACCATCCTTGGTTCTTCCTCAGTCCCTAAATTCAATTCTTTCAGTTCATCCTACTGAACCCTTTTAGATCCTCCAAATCTTTTGTTGTAAATCTTTTCCACCATATCGCTGGCATCCCTCTCCTCTTGCTGAACTTCCTCTTTGACACTAGTTGATACACTATGATCCATCAGCTTTAGTATGTCAGAACCCTGAATTTCCTGTCCCATGACAAGTTCATCAAAAAGCTCCTCTCTTTCCTGATCTTTTTGCAAAATTCCCTCAATATCAACTTCAAAAACGGGTATGACAGTCGGATTAGCCTGCAAAAAGGCTTCCTCCTCATCATCCTCTACTTCCTCAGCAAGACTGATTGATTGAGCAAACAAGGGTCTTTCTTTTCCATGATTGAGCAAACAAGGGTCTTTGTTTTCCAGGAATGTGCTTTCTTCCCAACATAGGTATGCTGATTATCTGTTTCCCTTTGGTAAGCACCACCTGATTCTCACCCCAATCCTATTTCACCTTGGCTAACCTAAACCAAGGTCTTCCCAACAACATCTCATAGGAAGCATCACCTTCCTTCATTCTGAGAACAACAAAATTAACTTGAAATTGCATCCCTGCAATCTGAATAGAAGAGTTCCTTAAAATGCCTATTGGCTGAACCCTCCTTTGATCAACCATTTTAACTTGGAAAGGTGCTGGTTACAATCTCCCTAAGCCCATTGTGAGATAAACTGACTCAGGTAAGATATTGACACCAGATCCTCCATCCAGCAATACCTCCTCAAATATCCTGTCCTGTAAAGTCACCTTGATAACTGGAACCATGAAATCCACATCAGAAGGATGAATGCTATTCACCCCAGGCTCCTCTTTCTGCTGCATCGAACTTTCATAGTGCTTTCCCATTAACTTATGTAGCAATCTCTCTTTAAATGCTGGTACTATAGAAAGCATTTGGTCTAAAGACAAGTTTAAAGGAGAGTTAATTATTACCTCAAACCAATCTGGTTCAGGTACTTCAACCTGCTTTTTCTGTTGTACTGGTGCATCAGAAGATTCTGCATGTTCCTCCAAGTGTTGACCTTGCTGCTCCTTCTAAACCTGCTTCTGCACCTGATCTCTAACCCCTTTTTGTTGTTCCCAATCAATAGGACCTTTAGCCTTGGATCTTGTCACAGCCAGCACATCAATTTCATCTTCCATATTATCTGGATATTGACAATCATTCTCCACATTGTCATACTCTTTAGTCGGAAGTACTGTTGCTATTTCATTAGGGGTACCCTGATAAATCGGAATGTCGATAATGATCACATTTGCTTGTGCATGTGGTTGATTTTGAGGTGGTTGTGGAGGACCTGCTTGCTGGTTATCCTGATTGAATGGAACAACAGGAACACCTCTCTCCTCACGATGTTTTACCCATAAGGCACAACGAAGGCCAACCCAATGTGTAGGGTCACCACAGTATACACAAGGCATAACTCCTTGGGGCCTTCTTTGGTTATTATCCTGGTTTCTTCTAGGTCCCCTCTGAAATCCCTGTCCAGGAGGTCTTCCTTTGTATGGAGCCACCTGATTTGCCTCTGCTGAAGCAGTACCCCGCCCAACACCTGTACTCGTTTTACCCCTTTGCTTAGGGTTGTACCAGCATTGAGCAGTGGTATGTCCATCTCTTTCACAAATCTCACAGTATCTTTTTTCTTTAGGTGCTATGACTAAATAGCCAATATTCTTTAATTGCTGAACTAAATCAACTTCACCCCCTGTTTTGTCCTTCTTCTCCTTCTTCTTCTTAGGACTCTTCTTTTTCTTCGTTTCCTCCTCATCAGATGAACTACCAGTATCCGATTCTTCAGAAGAAGATGTCTCTGACTCTGAACCCGTTTTAGATTCCTTGTCTCCTCTCTTACTAGACTTTGTCATTCCAAGCCTCTTCTCAACTCTAGAAGCAGCCTGTACCAAATTATCAAAACCTCCTCCAATGTCAATGCTGGCCACTACATTTTTAATACCACTCCTCAATCCTTTGAGAAAGTAGCCAACCAACATTTCATTAGTTGGCCTTTCATTTCCTTGCAATCTCTCAACAAATATTCTAAATCTCTGAGCAAAATCTTCTACTAACATTGTCCCCTATTTGATGCGTCATAACTTCCTTAAAATATCTGTAGGAGTTTTCTCCTTCCGGAATCTTTGTAGAAAAGCCAAACTCAGTGCAGCATAAGTAGGAAAGTGAGCCATACCATATTGGCTGAACCAGCTCATGGCCTTTCCTTCCAAGGTAGCTGCAAATTGCTGTAATTTTATAGGATCTGGAAACATCACCTGGTATCCACTTGCTTGCCACCGGGTTTCAAATTGTGCTACATGACAATCTGCATCCTCTTTGGGATTCCCTCTGAACTTGGCTGATTTGATCTGCGGGTTAGGAGGTGGTTGAGCCATGGGGATGGGCTTTGGGAGTCTTACAGGTCTTTGCATGCTAGAACCTCTCAATGGGTCAAATTGGAGTCGCCTTCTACTTCGTGCAGGTCCTCCTGTCAAGAGTAATGCCCCCACAAGTTGCCTCACTGCCCTGTCCTTTGCTGCTCCAGAACCCTCCTCACCAAAATTTACCAGCCGTTCTTGAGGTTGTGGATCAGTTTCTTGATCTACAGTCACATCCTCATAATGGAATGGATCTATATTGCCTGCTCTGACTTGAGCCCGTGTGTAATATATTCGAGAGAGTCTTCTACCTCGCTCGGACATGCATTATCACCAGAATGAAATTCATGAACCGAAGAATAATACCTGATAACTGCATACGTCCTCAGCCACGAGAACTGAACCAGCAGGATCGCCAAATGTGTTGTGGTTCATCAACACAGAAAAATGCTAGTTCATCACAATTCTCTCAGCATCTCAGAACTCAGAAATAATACACAAAGATACTAACATCATACTGAAGATAAGAGATAGAAGGAATTGATAACTCAGAATTAAGAAACAAGAGTACTTCATTGATCAAGAAGAGCTACAACATCTCTGAATACAACTGCGCCATCACAACTCACAGAACCGACTTATAACCGCCATACAAACAGACTGGTAATAACAACCTCATTCTTGATATATCATAACTGTTAAATATCCGATTAAGCAACATCCGACTAACTATGATCCGACTGACTACATCCGATGAAGCACTTCCGACTAACTACTAAATTGACACTCTGATATGCCTGTCAACAAACTCTTCCACCATGTGCAAGTCCTTTGGTGATAGCATTTTGAAATGTTTGGAATTGCCTCCACCGTTGCTATGTTGCTATTGGATACTAACACCGTAGACGGCGTTTTTGTAATATGTAGTATGCAGGAAGGCTTCAAAAAACCTGATGAAGTTTTGTACCTCAAGAGCTGCTCAAATACTGTCTTAAATCTTTCGAGCTCCGACCTTATGTTCTGCAAATCTAGTACTGGGGTGTGAAGACGCTCTAAGGAGCAAGGCTAAAAAATAATGGCTGCTTTCTTTTATAAAAAAAGTGTGAACTCAAATTAAAAAAAAGTCAAATTCTCTGTGTAGAGATGCTATTGTCTGTAGTCCAAGGGTGTTTTGAGAAGCTGTTGATGGCCGAGATCGCAAAGCAGTGTTTTGGAACGCTTTGCTTGCGTAGTCTTGACACGGTCAACATTATGCCGGTCTGGGTCTGCTGTAATCGTGGATTGCAAAGCCTAGGGTTTTGCCTGCACCACCAACTACAACTTCTTTTTGTGACTTACTGATATGCCAACACAGGACGGAATTCGATTGCAACTGCTGCTATGCAACCATGCCGACTTGAAGCTCTTTTAGCAGCGTTTAAAAATGCCCTCCGACACTACTTGGTAGTATGACCACCAGAGTCGACCTCGTTTCTGAAGCGATGCTTGTCACAGAGATGGCATTTTCAATATGCCACTTGCTTCTCATGAGGTTACTGGGTACACCATAAACCCAAGGTTTGATAATGAACCAAAAACTCCATTTTTGGTAGCTAACTTTTTAAACCTACACCCTATCTGTTCAAGGGGTGGTTCTACTGACATAGCACCAGGTTATGGATACACCAAAAATCCTTGGTTATGAGAGAACCTAAAACTCACGGTTGAAGAGTACACCAAAAACTAGAGGTATCATGAGATGGCCTGTCTAGTTCGGGCTTGAAAGGGGGATTGTTGGGCTCAAGCCTTGTATCGTCTACCCGTGGGAACATAACCCTGTAGCATGCAACTGCCACTCCAATACTTTTAGAAGTGTGCATGGCACTTTATATTGTAAGGGTTTTACAAGACATATACACACAAAAAGTAGCATTATTTTTCTACTGTGTCGAGTCTTTCTCTCTCTCTCTCTCTCTCTCTCTCTCTTCCTTGTTTTTGCTGCATCTCCTCCTTGCCACGGCACCGCTCAGGCTGCATCCACCTTAGCTACATCCCCAACACTCCGTATAGTTTGGACATGATGGTGGTTCTAACTTTTGAAGCCAATATTTAACGGCACCTTTTGGGCTTCAGTCCCTTGACGCGGGGAAGATGGGATCTCCATTTCTTCGAAAGGGTCAGGTAGTGTTGGGGTATAGGCACCTGTGCCTTGCCCGGCCGCCCAGAGTCTGGGCGCCCACTGACTTGTATACCTTATACATAGCATTAGCGTATAGGGGGCTGCTCACTCTTTGAGTCTCCCCACCCATATCTGTGTGTCGTGTGTCTCCTTCTCTCTCTCACTCTCCGTCTGTGGTGCTCTCCGATCCCCTTCAATTGGTATCAGAGCGATAGGTGTGAGAGCGTAGATGGACGGCTTCGCCGATGAACTCGTCGGCTATGGCGGAGTGGTCACATATCTGAGCAAAGAAATAGAGGAGGCTTGTGGACAGCCATATAGAGGCTTGCAGGAGAGCTCTCAGGAGCTTCCTAGTGCTCACAAATCAGTCCACAGTTCCTTTACATATCAGCCCACTGTGTACAACATTTTCCCTCTTCTCGGCAAGCTTTGCAACGGCTACATCGGCGACAGATTGGAGCTTGGAGCTTCCATAGACATGGAAGCATTGTGAGATTGATGCATTCAGCTCACGCATCGAGGTGGGAAGTGAGTTTGAGCCTTTCTATGAGCTCAAAGAATCACATAAGAAAGTTGTTCAGTTTTTGGCAGTTTGACAAGAGTCTACTGTTTTTCTCATAACTTGAGCTACAAAGCTCTGATTTCAAAACTTTTTGATTCAAAACAGAGCTGGCTTCAAGCTCTACAACTTTGTAGAAGGAATCGTTTTCTGATTCAGAGTGCAGGTGGGTCTGAAATTAAAAACACCAAAACTGTTTTTCGGGACAGTTTTGGGCTCTGTTGTTTTCTTTGCTGCAGACAGCTTACCCGTGCACACTGCAGGTAGCAGGCACATATGAGGTGTTACAAGATCGGGTTTGACTCCCAGGTACAGGTTGAGTCTAGTACTCCCACAGGTGTTGTCAGTTGCAGTTGAGTGGTTCTTCTGCAGTGTTGTGGCTTGCATACATGGTCTTTGAGCGGGTAATGCTCTATGTATGCTTATGTGGTGAGCAGTAGATCTTGTGAGCAAGTGCAGAGGTTGGTTGTGGATGACATGTATGGTCACCTGTGGTACTCTTTGTGAGCATTTGTTGGACACAGATTTGTAGAGCTTATGCATGTATGTTAAGTGTAGTTTGATGCGCATTGATTGCTCATTGTATTGAGCTTGCAGGACAATGGTTATTTTGTGTTGATAGCCATTGTGCGTCGAAACTCTGACGAAATTTTCCTAGGAGTTTTATGCGCATCATTTATGCGATCTAGGTAGAGATTGCAGGTTGCACTCAGCGTTTGCGTACGGTGTTCTCTGCAAGTGGGAGATTTGTGCGTGTGTATGCATCGATACCGCACAGTGTGGGCTTGGTGATTAGCTCACGGTTTGACAGTCATACAGTTATCTTGGCACACTCACAGGAGTGAATATTGTGATGTATGCTTGTGTGGCTACGAGCTAGGTAGCCGGATTCGAGTTATATTGACTCGTGATTTTGTGCAAGGTTTTGCACGGTTATTGGTGCAATTTTGCATCAGGTTTTGAGCCATATTTGCAGACTTTTGTTGATGCGATACGAGCCAGTTTAGGGCTGATTTGGTTGACATTTGCTACTCATTGTTGGTTGCTCTTTTGCGAGCATTATGGCTGATTTTTCATTTGACTTCCAGCGTTATGGTCTGACACAGTTTGATGGTGCAGATTTTGTTGCTTGGAAGGAGCATATGCTTGTTGCATTGGTGGATTTGGGGTAGGATAAACCCTTGCGTGGTTTATCGGCGAAGCCCAAGTCTATGCGTGATGATGCATGGTAGGATCTTGATGAGTTAGCCATGTCTACGATTCATTTGCATCTGGTTGAGTCTGTTTACTGGCAGGTCTCGAGGGAGACTACAATTCATGCTTTATGGCAGAGTTTACATGCTATGTACACGACATCCATGTCTACAGGGGAGTCTAGTCCTACTTCTATGTCCATGGGAGAGATTGGTCCCACACGCAAGTCTCGACGGCATAGAGACTTGACATGTTGGCATTGTGGACATAGAGGGCACATTAGGCGTCGAATTTTCAGGTGTTTGAGACAACGGAGGCGACAGATGCGTGATGCAGATTTGGGCATGACAGATGCTAGTGAGATTAGTACGATGGTTACGGATTATGCTTGTGACGACGATGTCACATTTACATCTAGCTTGTCTTCAGATGATCTTATGTCTATGGATTGCCAATCGGATTGCACATTGTCTTCACATTGGTTACTAGATCAGATGCTACTTTCCATGTCACATCGCATCGTGAGTGGTTTAGCACGTTTTCTAGTGGGAGACTTGGTTGTGTGCATATGGCTGATGGTGTTTTGTATGACATTGAGGGTGCAGGAGACGTATGTTTGTCCTTGCCCAGTGGTATGAGATTTACCCTGTGTCATGTGCGTTATGTGCAAGATCTGAGATGGGATTTAATCTCAGTCGGACAGTTACGAGATTGTGGATGTCAGATTTTGCTTTGAGAGCAAGATTTTGTGATGCATTTGGGCTCGCTAGTGATTGCGAGAGGTGCTAGGAGTGGTCCAGGTTACCCATTGCATGTGGATCACAGGAGAGACGGTGTTGTCTCTGTGATCATGCAGCCAGGTAGACAGTGAGAGAGCAGGAGAGTCTCTTTTGCTCATGGGTTGCAGGGTGCTTTGCATGGAGTGCAGAGTAGTGGCTCGTTGTGCACACAGTTGGGGCACGACTTGAGCAGTCACACAGAGAGGTGACAGAGTCAGACATGCATGATTTGCTAGTGACTGAGCAAAGCAGAGAGTCAGTTGTGTGAGATACTTCTATGCAGGATAGACAGGTAGAGCTGTCTTGCTCTAGTGAGTCACGATAGGAGGACGTTGTGCAAGAGTCTATGCATACGGAGTTAGAGCATGAGAGCTCTAGTGAGTCACAACAGATTGAGTGGTCATGTTTGCAGTGGATGATTGCAGAGGAGGCTGAGATGTCAGCGATTATGCATTCATTCCTTTCTATGCTCGACAGTGAGCATGGGTATATAGTTGTGCAGGATATGTCTTCCAGCAGACACCTAGAGCAGTTGGTTTGCTCTGAGGTTGCACGACAGGTTGATGCGTCTTTTGCGAACAATCAGGAGATGCATGTGGTTGACACGCCTTGTCAGTCATGAATGCCTATTGCCAGGGATATATATGTTGATGCATGCTCCGTAGAGCTAGCAGGGCCCGCTAGCATTGCATCGGCATTCGGTGGTCTCATGTATGAGATGCTGATCTTGAGACCGGATATCATAACTGCAGTGGGAGCATTTGCAGTTGGGGTTGTCAGTCGTTTGTTGACTGATGATGGCATAGTGCACGAGGGAGATATGTAGGTATTGCGTACATACTTGCAGTACGTGTGTGGTGCGTCTGGTGGTGTATGGACTTACACGGGAGCAGGACAGCCGGGGGCACATGATCACAGCCAACCAGTGGACATCGGTTGAGAGCGATTTTCTCTCGCCTTTTGTAGTCTTTAGACTAGGTTCCCTTGCTTAAAGGCACAGTCGCCTTTAAGTGGGAGGTTGTTGGGGTATAGGCGCCTGTGCCTTGCCCGGCCGCCCAGAGTCTTGGCGCCCACTGACTTATATACCTTATACATAGCATAAGTGCATAGGGGGCTGCTCACTCTTTGAGTCTTCCCACCCATATCTGTGTGTTGTGTGTCTCCTTCTCTCTCTCTTACTCTCTGTCTATGGTGCTCTCCGATCCCCTTCAGGTAGTCCCTCTGTAAACATTCTTTCTAACAAGAAGTGAGTACACCCACTTTCCCATGACTTTAAGTCACTTTCTTCTTGGATGACACTAGGTATGGCTAGGGGTCTATGGATTTTGTGAGGTTGTTGTTGTGTAGGGAACAATGTGTCTGTAATCTGGATCTGCCTAGGTGCTGGTTCTAGATCCCTTTGGGCATCTTCTACCAAACTCCTTAATTGCTTGACTTGCTTGAACTCCTTTGTAGGGTTTGGATAAGTTCCTATCTTCTTCTTAGATCTTGGCCGTTGTGGCTCATGACAATCTTCCTTGCTAGTTTCTTTTCTAGTGGTCATTTTGGTCTCCATGGTTTCACCTGAATCAGAATCCTCCATTAGGGCCAAAAACGACTCAAAAAGGCCTGTGTAAGGAATTGGTTAAAATACTAATTAGCAGAGCCGTTTATGGTCAAAACGGCTCCAAATTTGTCCGTTTTGGTCATTTAAAGCATATCTACGCAATCTAAAGCGTATCTAGGTACATATCTCTAAATATTAAAAAAGATATCGTTTTCTTCACATTCCTTTGTGGCTCACCTTGAAATTTGTTTTCATTTACTTCACTTGGCGGCAAATAGTTGTTTCCACTTTTGAATCTCTCTTTTTTCTCGCACCTTTCGTGAGCTTTATCTCTTCTTCTCTGATGCACCTTGTTCTGCTGCTATATTTCCATTATACTTTCTGCTCCTTCATTACTTACATTGACTAATACATCTTCCTTTAGTGATAACAACAAGTTTCACTTGAACATTAAGCTAAAACAGGAATATGCTACTACACGGAGTGTCTATCAAAGACCAGTTACAACTGCAAATGAAGCACAACACCTTCGCAACAAGGGAAAGAAAAACATTGATATATGGACAGATGGGAGCTTGTATCCACCGGATCCTATCACTGGAAGGTATCCATCTTTTCACACACCTCATGATTTGATGAGATTTGTTGGTGATGGGGTTGATGGCTTACTAGGATATAGTTCTAGGTTATCTCATTTACACATTGATCATACACATTACATTCAATATCTCAAAATTGTTTTGTCTTCAAATGCAACAATAATTTTAGAACTTGAAAACCAAATAGCATCTCTAAAACAAGAAAATCACCAACTTCGGACTTTAAAACAAACTCCAATAGGATTAAGAGCACGAGTAAAACAAATGAGAGATGTAGTAAACTTAACAAAAGGTTCTGGACAAAGACAAAAAAGATTAAAGATTACTAGAGAACATGTGACTAGTCTTTTAGGATTTGATATGTCCAATGTTCAAGAAAGGGTGAGATTTTTGAATGAGATAATGAACAAAAGTGATATTCTTAAACTTTTGAAACTTCTTGAAAATCAAACTCATAAGAAATTGATATTTCAAAGTTTACTGAAAGATATGGGTTTAATGGCCCAACCTTCTCAAATGCAAGAAGTTTGTGACACAGTGGGGGTGAGTAGAAGGGGTTACATGGCCATCTCTAAAACTTGGTTTCAAGTTTTAAAGTATTACAAGATTAAAGCTTTTGGGTTGCCTAGGCCTCACAGTGTTGGGAAAGTTAGGACTCTATTAAACGAAGAAATACCCGAACATTTTGGAGAGTACTATCATATAGAAGGAACGATGCCATATGAAAAACAGAAAAAAAAATCTTCTTTTGAGTATAATGTTTTTAATAACATTTGGATGAGTATAAAAAATGTTCAATCTGCTATGGTGAGATACTATAATATGCAAGAAGTAGATTGTGAAGGAAAACTTATATTTGTTCTGAAATTGGATGAAGCTCAAATTCAAAAATGTCAAAAAATGGAAAGAGTATCCATATCTCTTATGAATAGAGCATTGGACTATAGCCAGGGTAAGCTTGATTCCCCATACCACAAAACTCAATCAGAAATGGAGCTTTGGTGGATCAGAGCAGCTCAAATACCAGTAGAAAATCACGATACATTGAAATGGCTGTTTTTGCAGACCGATATCCCTTCTGTTATACAGAACCAAAATGCAGGTGAAAAACTCTGTGTAGATGGCATGGGTGACGTTTTTGTAGAATGGCACTTGAGTGCCGACCTAAAAGCATTAAAGTGCATGTTTGGTGTATGTGGAGGTGCCAATACCAAGTATCCATGTCTATATTGCATGGCAAGCACTGGAACAAAAGGATGGCTTGCAGAACACGAGGTTGAAAAACCACCATCGAGAAATAGTGTGAACGTCATCGACTACCCATCGTCGTCTATGATTTGGGATCCAATTCTAACAATAGATTTAAAAAATGTACATATATGCACAATGCATGCAGAGATTAGAATCTTGGAAAAATTGCTTCAACTCCATCTTGACTATGCATATTCTATTAAGCCAACTAAACTTGCAGACGAGTGCATAGAAAAATGCAAGGCTTTGCTCTCTCAAATGGGTTTTCATGGTGGTCAAGTGCATCTAAAAATATATCCCACTCTTTCAAAAGGAACCCATGATGTTTTGCAAGATGTTTCAATGGGTGGAGCAAAAGCCAAAAGATTTTTGAGTAACCATGACAACAAACAAGTTGATGCTATGTGGAACTACTGGAAGGATCTTTGTGTTATAACAACCAATGTCAAAAGTAGACCAGATGTAGCCAACAAATGCATGGAAGTGTGGAAGAAGCTCAACAATTTTTTGAAAGTTTTGAGACAACAAGTTAGCTCTGCTACTTATGTAGATGACTTTAAAAAGACAATAAAGCTATTACAGATGCTTGGGGATCAAAAGACATCACATATTACTTGGTGAGTATTCAATTACTTTCTAAAGTCTGGATAGTATTTTACTTTGCATGCTATTGAGTTCAACTAGATTTTTTTAAATTTTTAGCATATCTCTACCTGCATGGACCATATTTTGCAAAACAAGGATCCCTTGCAACATGGAATACTCAAGGAATGGAAAAATTTCACTATCAAGCGAGGACTTCTTTTTTCAAATGTACGAAAAAGGGAGGGGGACAAAGAAGGAGCAATGCACTAAAGGAATTATTCAATTGGTTCTATAGGAGGCAATTACAACGGATGAGATCAAACAACCATGCTGCTCAACCATAGATGGAGATTAATACTTCACTTTGAAACTTTGTACCGAATCTTTCTAAAGAGATTCAAATTCAAAAAAGATATTTTGGTGCAACTTCTTTTGGAACAAGGTTGCAAGGCTTTAAATGTAATTGACAAGAAATGGTAGGTGGACAAACAAAGGAAGTCTTCTTAGAAAATCTTCCAAACCTCCTTGTTACTTTTCCTCTCTCAATTGAGTTGGTAGTAAATTCAGTTAGATGGCAATAAGTCTTGCCATCTAAAACCAAACACTTGCCTTCAATTGCCTCTTCAAACTCTTTGAATTCTTCTGACAAGAAGTCCTTCAAATGGTCTAACAAAGCTGCAAGATCAAACATAGGCTTGAATATTTCATATGCTTTGGTGTACACTTCCATGTCACCACCATCCATCACAGCAATCAATAGATTCTCACTTGGACTCTCCTCCAAAATCTCCTCCCGACCTTCGTTCATGGTAGAGGAAAAATCGAACCGGTGAAGCTACCTAGACACAGGGTGAAGGTCGACAAATACGCACCAAAGTGATATATAGAGCGATAAGGGGGGAGGGTTACATGATGAGCAAAGCGCTCAGGGCACTGGGTGAAGGTGTCTAAGAACCTCACTAGCACGCCCAAACAAAGCGATAGGGGAGGGTTCCACGATGTGCAACCTGCTCGGATCGCGTCGTGCTGGAGCTGCCTAGTGGAACCAAGTAGAAGCCTTCGGAACCACGCGATAGAGGCCTCACCCGGGGTTTGCAAACGGGTTTTTTCGCGTCCTGTGGGACCAAGGGACAAAGCGACACCAAAGCGACGCATAGCACTAGTAAAGGGAAGTGAAATAAACGCAATTTCTCACGTCGTGTGGGACAAGTAAACGTGTAACACCAATAAAAATCGAGATCAAACTTTATATAAGGTGCAAAATATTACCGTTATGGACACATGTCAGCCATACAGACATGCCACGTGGCCTGCTTCCAATGGTTGTCGTACGGACGATCGGATGTATATAAAGCTCTCTCACGTGCTCATTTTTTCCTTTCCCCATACCTCACATTCGTGTCGTGTCATCCACACTTTCTTATATCTTTATTCCACCGACCCGCGCTACCCATCCTCACTCAATCTGCTGCACTTCCAATCTGTTGCCGTACGACGCAATACGAGCAAGTGCTAGACAGTGGGTGGCCAATCTATCGCGCGGTGCGGTTGTCCTTTCCATTGCCAAGATCAGCAGCTTTGAATACGACGCGACTCGGATATGTTCTAGCATGTGGGTGGCCGGGCTATCGCGTCATGCAGGTGTCCATTGATTCATTTTTGACAGCTTCACATACGACGCGATCCTGCCCTGTTCTAGGATGTGGGTGAACTGGCTATCGTATCGTGTAGGTCTTCTTCCATGATTTATAGGAAAGGTCAAAGGATTCACATACGACGCGATACGGACGTGTTCTAGAGTGTGGGTGAGTCGGCTATCGCGTCGTGCAGGCCTTCTTCCTTGATTTATTGAAAAGGTCCAAAGCTTCCCATACGATGCGATACGAACATATTCTAGAGTGTGGGTGACCTGGCTATCGCGTTGTGTAGGAGTCTCTCCATGATTCTTACCCAAAATCATTTGCTTCCCATACGGCGCGATAGGGACAACTTGTAGATTGTGGGTGACCTAGCTATCGCGTCATGTGGTGTTTTGTGACCCAAATGGCGAGGACAAAGCAGACTGCAAGGAAAGTCTACCAAGCCCCAAATGATCCAGAAAAAGATGATTTAGAGAAAGATCCAGAGAAACCACCGCCTCCACTACCTCGTCAGAGGCCCACTGCTAGAAAAAGGTTGAATTATCAGTTCAAATCTTTAAGAGAAATAAGAAAAGCACAAACTTCTACTTGTCTACTGATTCCAAAGCTATCTTTCATGAGAGTTGTCAAAGAGATATCTGATAGACTTGTAAGCATGATGAATATCAAAAAATTTGTCTTAGTAAGGTGGCAATCTCAAGCTGTGATGTGCCTTCAGGCTGAGGATTTTCTCATAGACTTTATGAATGATAGCTACATTGCAGCTGTATTTTCTCATAGGGTCACACTTATGAGCAAAGATTTTGTGCTTGTGTCAAGGCTGAGGTACAAGTTTGATAAGGCTCTTGAGCTTATTTCTAGTGAGGATCTTAGAGCCTTCCAAATTTTAAATATCCCTCCTTCCAGGCAGCAGAAAGATTCAGGGGTTGTCATTGAGGATGTTACACATGAGTATGAGACAAGAAAGGCCTAGGATATCAAAGCAGGAAAGGAGGTTGAGAGGGAGCAAGACATGATATCAGAGGATGCTATCCTTGAAGAGAAAGCAGAAATTTTAAGAGCATTCAACTCTCTTCTTAATGAAAAAGTTACAGGCCAAATGGTGGTGGATGTCTCCTTGCTTGGAGATAATGAGGCGTACTTGGACATATTCCCTCAAGACACAAGTATGCTTGTAAATCCCAACATTGAGCTTGGTGACACTCTGCTCTTTATCTGTCTCAGGTATGTGTTGCTCCTTTGCTAATTATTAGTGCACGTGCAAGGCAGGCACAAGGGCCTCATTGGGGGGTGTGTTTTCTTTTTCAGGTGTCTTATGAGGGATCTTCTAGAGGCTCTAGCTATGCAAATTTCCATACTTGACCCTCTAGTGACACAGTGCCTTTTTAACAATCAAGGAACCCTTTCAAGTTTTTTTGAAGATTTTAACATGCTGACCTGCAATTGCATAATATACCCCTATGTTGAAGGGTAAATCTTAACTCCTTACATGTTATTTTTAACATTTTGTGGTATTCCTAGCTAATTGTTATTTTTTGTAGAGGACATTGGAGTCTTATTATCTTCAATCTTTTGGAGAAAGATATTATATTTATGAATTCATTGTCAAGTATCCATGGAAGAAGTAAACTGTAAGTATGAAGTATGATCTATGCTTGATGGCCCATTGTTTTCTATTAGTAGCTTTTTGATTCAATGTCTTCTTGCAGTGCTACCAAACTTATTGTTGGTCACCTGAGTACCACAAATAAGGATTACAATATAGAAGCTTTCAAGTACTACAATCAAAAAGTGCCTTTACAGATAGACTCAACATCTTGTGGATGGAGGGTGCTTGCCAATGCATGGAGATATCTTGAGTCAAGGTGGCAGATGACTACACTCACTGTAAGTGTGTGGCTCATGTATTTATTTTGATGTCTTAACTATGTATGTATGTACTCATGTCCTTTAATTCCTTTTTCTATTTTTTTCAGTTGCATGACTATCCATAGTCTTGGGTCACGTGGGTGAGAGAGAAGGATGTTTCTATGGTTTTGGAAAGATGAATAAATAAAAATGATCCAGAATCTCCTTTGCCACCAAAGAAAGGTAGAGCCACCAAAGGTTTGGATGTAAAGAAAATGGATCAGAAGAAGAAAAGTCCTGCAAAGAAGATCCATACAAAGAAAAAGGATCACAAGAAGAGTCCTACAAAGAAGAGCCATGCAAAGAAGAGTCCTGCCAAGGGGAAGAGTCCCACCAAGAAGAAGAGCCCTGCAAAAAAAAGAGCAGATACAAAGGGACATCCATTCCACTCACCATTGAAATTCAAGGTTCAAAAGCGTCGTACACTTAAGAACAGTAAGGGGGAGGCACCTAGCTCACCTTTCAAGCTACCATTCATGTTGCCAAAGAAGGTTGCCAAGTCACCCAAACCAGCCACTCCTCAGGAGCCCAAAGCACCAACCCCTGCCAAGTCATTGTTAAGTATGGAGCCTGATTTACCCTTGTAATTTTCTGTGGTAAAAGTGCACATTTGTAAGGCCCCCATTATGAGGAGAAGCCATCGTGCGTGAAGGAAAATCACTCACCGGAAACCAAAATTTTCACGGACAAGAATCAGGGGCAACTTTAAAGGCCTCGGGGGCGGAGGCCCCCGAGATTTTTTTTCACCGGAAATATTCTTTTTCGCCGGAATATTATGGCCGGACGGCGGCCGGAAAGTGGTTGGAAAACAACCGGTCGGTTGGCCGGTGGCCGGTAGTCAATGGCCGATGGCCGGTGGTCGGAATTCAATGGCCGGTGGCCGGTGGTCGGAATTCAATGGCCGGTGGCTGGTGGCCGAATTCAATGGCTGGTGGCCGAATTCAAAAGCGGACTTGTCTTCTCAAGGGTGGCCACACATGGGCGGATTGGAGGGTCCGATTTGGACTTATTCGCACAAGGACGGCTACACATGGCTGTCTCTCATAAGAGAGGGCAGCCCTTTTGGCCTATAAAAGGAGGCCATTTCTACACACATTTCATAGTGTGAAGTTGATGCAACAAGGTAAGTGTGAGGTGGTGAGAGTGAAGCAAGGCGGGAGCTCCATTAAGGGTATAATCCCTTTGTAAACTACTTCTTGTTTTGAAGTAATAAAGCCATTGAGTGGCTGCTTTCCCGTGGACATAGCCCACATTGGGTGAACCACGTATATCGTGTGTACTCTCTCTCTCTCTCTCTCTACTCTATAATCTCGTGTATATAAATCTGTCTTTCTCCATTAAGTAATCTACTCAATTATCTATTTAGCTACGTCTTATTTCCTAACAACTGGTATCAGAGCAAGGTTTGCTCCTAGCTAAATTATCTCAAGGAAAGGATTCCTTGAATTGAGTGGGAGTTATGGCGGAGGAAGGGAAGCTCAAGATTGAGAAGTTCAACGGCAAAAACTACCAACATTGGAAGATGCAGATTGAAGACTATCTCTACCAGAAGGACCACTATTTGCCACTACGCGGTCTTACGAAGAAGCCCGCAACAATGGCAGATGAAGCATGGATTGTCCTTGATTGAAAGGCACTGGGAACAATCCGGTTAAGCTTGGCGTCAACGGTGGCCTTCAATATTTCGGAGATGAAGACCACGGAGGACTTGATGAAGTCACTTGACGACTTCTACGAGAAACCATCGGCATCCAATAAGGTATTTCTTATGAAGCGCTTGTTCAATCTAAAGATGGCAGAGAATGGTTCAGTTGCAGAACACCTAAATGACTTTAACACAAACATAAGTCAACTTCGATCAGTGAAAATCAATTTCGATGACGACGTGCGAGCTCTCCTTATACTATCATCTCTACCGGATAGTTGGGACAGCCTTGTGATGGCTGTAAGTAATTCTATCTCTGGCACAAATACTCTTAAGTTTGATGATGTTGTGGGTGTTCTCCTAAGCGAGGAAATGCGAAGGAGAAGCACAGGAGAATCATCAAGTGCTGCACTATCAGTGGAAACAAGAGGAAGGCTTAAGGAGAGGTTCAAAAACCAAAAGGGTCGTGATCGCTCAAGGCGGAGCAAGTCACGCACAAAGTCAGTTCTGGAATGTTGGAACTGCGGCAAGAAGGGCCATGTCAAGAAGGATTGTTGGTCCAAGAAGAAGAAGGAGACAGAGTCTCAAGACAACAAGCCAACATCGGAGGCCAATGTGGCAGGTAAAGTAGAGCAAGATGCTCTAATTCTCTCATTAGACAATGTGTCTAATTCCTGGATAGTAGATTCTGGGGCTTCATTCCATGCGACACCACACAAGCAACATTTCCAAGACTACACCAAAGGTAATTTTGGGTATGTATACTTGGGAGATGATGAAGCTTGGGAGATTGTTGGCAAAGGTACAGTTTCTGTCAAAACTGCTAACGGAAATGAATGGAAGCTTAAAGATGTTAGGCATGTTCCTTCTCTTCGCAAAAATTTGATCTCTACAGGACAATTGGATGATGAAGGTCACAACATTGCATTCGGAAACAAACGGTGGAAGATCTCAAAGGTATCTTTGGTGGTTTCCAAGGGTGAAAAAGTCGGTACACTTTACTTGTGTACTGTTAGCACGCAACCTTCAACTTGTGCAGCAACTACAGAAGTTGACAGTGCGGTGTGGCACTACCGACTTGGGCATATGAGTGCCAAAGGAATGCAAATCCTTCAAACAAAGGAGCTTCTACCAGGTTTGAAAGAAGTGGACTTAGAGTTCTGTGAAGATTGTGTTTATGGTAAACAAAAGAGGGTAAAATTTTAACAATCAGGAAATGAAAGAAAAAATAAAAAACTTGAGTTGGTTCATTCTGATGTTTGGGGTCCTGCAAGTACACCATCACTTGGTGGCTCATTGTACTATGTAACATTCATAGACGATGCGACTAGAAAAACATGGGTTTATGTCATAAAGAATAAATCCGATGTATTTTCCATATTTCAAAGGTGGAAAGCCTTTGTGGAGAATGAAACAGGTACCAAGGTTAAATGCCTCACATCCGACAATGGAGGCGAATATTGCAGCCAAGCTTTTGAAAGCTTTTGTGCTAGCAATGGCATTCGGAGGCAAAGGACAACCCCAAGGACACCTCAACAAAATGGGATTTCGGAAAGGATGAACAGGACAATCATGGAACGAGCACGAAGCACGCGGCTACATGCAGGCCTACCGCTTGAGCTTTGGGCGGAGCTTTGGGCGGAAGCTGTAAGTGCGTCTGTGTACTTAATCAATCGGTCACCCTCAACGGCATTGGATGGGGGAGTTCCAAAAGAGGCATGGACAGGTAAACCGGTGAATTATGCATTTCTCAAAGTGTTTGGGTGTGAGGCTTTCATGCACATAGATAGAAGCCTAAGATCAAAGTTAGATGCAAAGTCCAAAAAGTGTTTCTTCATTGGCTATGGAGAAGGAGACTTTGGGTATCGCCTATGGAATCCTGAAGATGGTAAAATCTTAAGGAGTAGGGATGTAATTTTTAACGAACAAAATATGTACAAAGATTACTTGGAAAGAAAACAAACAAAAGAAACAGGTGATGAGTACATGGAGCTTGAGGACGGTGAAGACTCAAGGACTGTAAACGGTAACAATGTGCAACAACGTCAACCAAATGAGGAGCCTCAACCTATTCCCCGAAGATCTACAAGAGCAAGTAGACCTCGAAAAAGGTTTGTTCCTTCCTTCAACCATCTCTTGATCTCAGATTCTGGATAGCCGGAATCATATGAAGAAGCTATGCAACATGAATCCAAAGAAGAATGGACGAAGAGCATGCAAGTGGAGATGGACTCACTACATCGCAACCAAACATGGGAGTTGGTTGAGTTGCCTAAAGGTAAGCGGGCACTTCAAAACAAATGGGTGTACAAGCTAAAGGAAGAAGAAGGTGGGAAGAAAAGGTACAAGTCTAGGCTTGTGGTAAAGGGTTTTTCTCAAAAGAAAGGTATTGACTTCAATGAAATATTTTCTCCTGTTGTAAAAATGAACTCAATTAGGCTTGTCTTAAGCCTTGTGGCTGCTCATGATCTAAATCTCGAGCAAATGGATGTAAATACGGCATTCCCTCACGGTGACTTAGAGGAGGAAATCTACATGCTTCAACCAAAGGGGTATGAAGTAAAAGGTAAGGAGAAAATGGTTTGCAGATTAAAGAAGAGCTTGTATGGTTTAAAGCAAGCATCAAGACAATGGTACTTGAATTTTGATCGATGGATGTTGGATCATGGATTCACAAGATGCAACTTGGATCACTGCGTCTACACAGAGAATTTGGGAGATGGGAAATTCATCATCCTAATGTTGTATGTTGATGACATGTTGATTGCAAGTGCTAACATGCAGGACATCAAAGACCTAAAAGAGGAGCTGTCCAAATCTTTTTCAATGAAAGATTTAGGTGCTGCAAAGAGGATACTTGGTATGAAAATATCAAGGGACAGGACGAAGAAGACAATAAAGCTATCTCAAGAAGATTACATCAAGAAGGTACTAGAAAGGTTTGCAATGCAAAATGCAAAACCAGTTTCTACACCTTTGGCTGGTCATTTTAAACTAACGAAGGATATGTGTCCAAAGACACAAGAGGAGATAGCCTATATGTCTAAAGTTCCATATGCTGCAGCGGTAGGTTCTCTAATGTATGCTATGGTCTAGACAAGGCCAGACATTGCACATGCAGTGGGAGTTGTGAGTAGGTTCATGGACAACCCAGGTAAAGAGCATTGGCAAGCTGTTAAGTGGATACTTAGGTATTTAAAAGGGACAACAACAAATGCTTTGTATTTTGGAGGAACTAATATTTTTCTAGAAGGGTATGCTGATGGAGATATGGCAGGTGACAAAGATACTCGACGGAGCACTACTGGCTATGTGTTCACGGTTGGAGGCACAGCAGTAAGCTGGGCTTCAAAGCTGCAGAAAGTGGTTTCACTTTCTACCACGGAAGCAGAGTATGTAGCAATGACGGAGGCAAGCAAAGAAATTCTGTGGCTTCACAGATTCTTAGAAGAGCTTGGATTCAAACAAGACAATTGTGTCTTGTACAGTGATAGCCAAAGAGCTATCCATCTTGCGAAGAACTCAGCCTTTCATTCAAGGACAAAGCACATTGAGGTGAGATATCACTTCATACGCACTCTTTTGGAAGAGGGACAACTAAAGCTAGGAAAGGTGCATACAAGTGAAAATCCCGCAGACATGTTTACAAAGGTGGTCAACAAGGAGAAGTTGAGCTTTTGCTCATCTTCAATCGGCATTCAAGGATAAGAAGCCAAAATGGAAAGCAATCACAGGTTTGGTTTGGAGACCAGTCTCCAAGTGGGAGATTGTTAAGTATGGAGCCTGATTTACCCTTGTAATTTTCTGTGGTAAAAGCGCACATTTGTAAGGCCCCCATTATGAGGAGAAGCCATCGTGCGTGAAGGAAAATCACTCACCGGAAACCAAAATTTCAACGGACAAGAATTAGGGGCAACTTTAAAGGCCTCGGGGGCGGAGGCCCCCGAGATTTTTTTTCACCGGAATATTATGACCGGACGGCGGCCGGAAAGTGGTCGGAAAACCACCGGTCGGTTGGCCGGTGGTCGGAAGTCAATGGCCGGTGGCCGGTGGCTGAATTCAATGGCTGGTGGCCGAATTCAAAAGCGGACTTGTCTTCTCAAGGGCGGCCACACATGGGCGGATTGGAGGGTCCGATTTAGACTTATTCGCACAAGGGCGGCTACACATGGCTGTCTCTCATAAGAGAGGGCAACCCTTTTGGCCTATAAAAAGAGGCCATTTCTACACACATTTCATAGTGTGAAGTTGATGCAACAAGGTGAGTGTGAGGTGGTGAGAGTGAAGCAAGGCGGGAGCTCCATTAAGGGTATAATCCCTTTGTAAACTACTTCTTGTTTTGAAGTACTAAAGCCATTGAGTGGCTGCTTTCCCGTGGACGTAGCCCACATTGGGTGAACCACGTATATCGTGTGTACTCTCTCTCTCTCTCTCTACTCTATAATCTCGTGTATATAAATCTGTCTCTCTCCATTAAGTAATCTACTCAATTATCTATTTAGCTACGTCTTATTTCCTAACAGTCACCCGTGCCAAGCCCTGAGGAGCCCAAAGCACCAACCCTTGCCAAGTCACCCGTGCCAAGCCCTGAGGAGCCCAAGTCAACACCACCACCCTCTCCTGAACTTTCACCCCCTTCTGAACACAAAAGAAAAAGGGTCTCTGAGGATGTAGAATCCTCTCAGGCAAAAAGAAAAGTGGAGTTTCATGATTGATTACTATGTACACTTTTGTTCATTTTGTCCATATGAACATATATATACCCTTTGGTGATTCATAATTTTGTACTTCAAATACTTAGTGCCAACTATCGATTCTTAAATGTGTATCATGATGTCATGTAAGTTTAAAACAACATAAATAATGTTCACAATAAGGTAGAGAAAAGATAAATATATTTACAAAATGATTACAATATTGAACTTGTTTTTTCAAGTCCTTGCAAGTGGCTCAAATACAACTCTTTTTGGGGGAAGGCATGTGATGCAAGAGGTTGAATTCTCCATCCTTGTGCTCACCACAATTTCATCCACTTTGAATCTATACTCGGGAGATGTTTCATCAAGAAACTCAAGATATTCTCTAACATCATTTAGTCTCCAATTTGTTGTTACTATCGGTGTGTGGATGGACTGTGACCTTTAGTTCAAACTCTGGACAATTTTCCTCAGAGTCGAGAGGAACCCAACTACCTAATTTGCTTCTCCATCTCCTATAGTCGTAGCCCATAACTAATAATTGACCACATAGTTGATATGAGATAGACATAGAATTTGGGCTTACTCTACAACTAATATTATCACCAATATGGAAAGTTTCTTTGGTGCTCGATCCGTTTCCAAGTACATTATCCAGTTCAGTCATAGAAAGTCTTCTATTAAGCCACATCGTCTTTGTCCTCTGCAAGTCCATTGTTTTGAAACATGCCACAAAGACATGTATATGCAAGAACCATTGAACTTTAATCCTTCTTGATATCCTGCCCGGAGACATAGCTTTAAGGATGTCTTCTTTGATCGTGGATTTGAAGCTTGATATAGTACATGCATCAGGAGCTTCCCAGTCAAGTGAACTTATGGTGGGAACGGGTAACTGATGTAGTTCTCCATATGCACCTTCTCGTGATGGAACTTTGTATTCTGCAAAATAGACAAACAAATCCATTGTTTTGTAAAAGGAAGGTGGCTTGTCAGCATACATAGCATCTGCAATCCCTTTATGCATTGCTTTGAACGTCCCACTTAGACTCTCCACAGGCTGCCATTCCACAACTGTTGAAGGAAATATATCTGGAATGGAATCAAAAAATGAGAAAAACAATGGGATAATGAAAAATTCACTGTATCAAATAGAAGTTTTTTTTGTACTTACAATAAGAATGCAGTGTGGGATGTTCTTCCCAGTCTAACACCATATCCTTGGCCATGTAGACATGTTGAACCTTAGCTAGCCAGCCATTGTCGGTCACTTTGAAAGCAAGAACACGACCTTTCCAATGGTTTTTTACTTTATCATGTTTAGTTCTCTTCACTCTGTGTACACCTTTGCATGAAGGAAGCATTGTTACCAAGTCATTCACACGAAAAGATATGGGCTTCCAAAGACCATCCTCTCTAACGTTATGAAAGTCACAAGAAGTTATGTTATGTGAAGGGCGATGTGCAAAAGACACCATGGAAACTCAGAGATTAGAGAAGAAGAAAGAAAATATAAACGGAAAGACTTAATCCTCTCACAAAATAGAGAGAGAGAGAGAAAAAGGTATACTTTTGAAAAAAGTAGGTGATTTGTCATTAATGCCCTTGTTTTGAGAGCTTTCTGACATAGATTTCGTATCTTTTGACAATGCTTTTATGAAATATAAAATACAATAAAAGATGAGACTTCATTACTTTGAGCCGCAAATTTAATGAGCTCTCTCGCCGAAAGCACCCAAATATAGCAGTTTTAGCCTTATGATCAAGACATTTAGCGGTTCTCCGTCAAAATAGGACCACCAAAACCCACAATGGAGGAGACAAGAGTGCCATACTTTTGTATACGTGTCAAATAACTATTGGACTATTCCTTAATCCTTAGATTAACAAACAACCCTTTTTGAGTTGTTTTTGGCCCTAATGCTTCAATATCATTCATATATACGGGGTCGTCACCAGTCCCTATCTTGGTCTTTGAACTGGGGTTGGGACTTCGCTGCTTTTTGCGATCTCTTCCTTCGTGTTTTGTTCTTCTTCTGAGATTGGGCAATTGATGTCCTGACTCTTTCTTCAAGAATATAATTTTGTTTTCAGAGCATCGATCGTGTGAGTACATTTCGTGGTACCACAGGTGTACTTTGTGATGGCTCCTTGGTAACCTCAATCAAGTTTAATGGTGTGATCTTCGACGCATTTGGATTATTTGAACATTGGACAATCAAATGATCTATACCATATTGATTACACACGAGTATTAGCATTGTAGACGTGTTTGCTTGATTGGTTTGCATTAGTGTGGCGTTCTTTTGTAGCCTAATAGGACACTCAGCCACACGATGTGGACCTCCACACTCATAGCATTGAAGAGGTGGTCTCTTGGCAGTGTAATTGATGTTTTGGGCTCTTGCAGCAAGAGCAGCTACTTGATAGAGAGGTTTGACTTGTCCCCAATAGTCCTCCATGTAGTATTGTGGATTTTCTTCAAGCGCATCAATCCCATAGGCAATATTAGGCTCTATATCTTCCTTGCATCCTTCCAAACAAGAAATAGATGACTCACAACCCACTTGATTCATAGAAGGGATTCTCGGATGCGGTGGTTGCAGTCCTAGCACTTGAGGTGGTAACATAGGAATAAGTTCCCTTGAGGCCCATTGAGCTCTTGGAATAACTTGAAATTTCAAGTTCTCCAAATGGTGCATACAAATGGGAAGATCTTGTGATATGGGGCACCCTCTTCTTGGCTCATAAGGAAATTTGAACTCAAAGCGCATAATTGAAAGATCCAAATGGTGAGATCATGTGATATCGACCTCCGTCTTCTTGGATCATAAGAAAAAGAGAAAATGGAAAATCGACATTGATCATTTTCTCTATTTTTTTGGGAAATGATTCTCCTACCACCCATAGGTCACTCTAGGCCCCCTCGGGCCCATTTTGGAGTGATATGAAGGCAAAAATTTCCTTGTTTGGCCCCTGTCTCTCACCCCATCTTCACCTCTCAATACTATCCTCTCTCATACACTCTTATTATTGCTCACGTCCCTTATCTTTTCCTTCATTAATCAGCCCTCTTAAGCTTCCATTATTGCACTTCATCTTATCCCCTCTTATGTGTGTGTGTGGACTCTCTTACATACCCACAATTTTGTCAAAGTGGACAATGCGAAAGAGTAGAGACCAAGGAGAGTATGCACGAGAGAGAGAGAGAGAGAGAGAGAGAGAGAGAGAGAGAGAGAGAGAGAGAGAGAAAGAGAGAGAGAGAGAGAGAGAGAGAGAGAGAGAGAGAGAGAGAGAGAGAGAGTCATAAAAAAAACTAATATCTAACCAACCCAAATGATTTTCTCATATTAAACTGATCACTTAATGTTGGAGAATAAACGGGAACAAGGGTTAAGATATTGAGATGTGCTTATAGATCTATCTCAACACAAGGCCAATAAAAAAGGGGCCCAAATGAGAGATTTTCTATCAAAGAGCAAGGCTAACCAATGGAGCAGAAGACCTTAGGGTTAGCTTCATTGAAGACCTCCAATAATGTGTGTAAAAGTCCTTTGACCTTAGGTAAGCTAGGACTGACCTTGAGGCGCGGGAACCCGACCCAGCTCGAGGTGCTTGTCCTGCTTGTCATGCTTGATAACTAAGGTTCTTGAGGTGCTTGATGATTGAGGTGCTTGAGGTGCTTGATGATTGAGATGCTTGAGGTGCTTGACATGCTTGAGATGCTAGGGCTGTACTTGAGGTGAGAACCCAGCCCAAGCTTAAAGTGCTTAAGGGCCAAGTGGTGGGAACTGGGCCTATGCATGAGGGGTTGAGGTGTCAAAAAGTCAAATATTTAATCCCTACAAGGAGCGGGCGAGCCCTACATGAGGGGGATGAGAGAGAACACCCACACACTCACACAAGGCATGCATGCCCGGGGTATTCACTCTATATACAAAACGGGATGCCACCTGTGAGCGGAAAACTTTGATAAAACCCCTATATACAGCTCATATTAGGGAATATGTCCCCCCTTTCTATGCTTATACGACAATCAATGAAGAAAACTATCATACCTCTATCTTAAATATAGAACTTAGGTCTCACGTGATCTAAGTGAGTAAGCTAGTAAAAGAGTGTGTAGCATAGTGGTGGCAACATACTAAGGAACCACTTTTGTTGATAACTAGATGTGCCCTCAATGTCTCTTAATTTGACTTTCAAACTATCTGCCCAATCAGCCTGCACTCTGGCTACTCGTCAAATTTTGGCCCATCCAAAGTTGGTGTAAATCAACCGTTTACCTGCTCTAAATCAGCCCTTATCTATGATCGGCTTGATGCAAAATTTGATATGTGAGCTGATTAAAAAACTTCCCCAAAATTCATTCGAGTTCTAGTGCACATCAGGTCCCCCCCCCCCATATATATGATATCCCCCTCCCATATTTTTAAGCTTGGTAGATAAATTATTGGGGGCCTTCCCCTAACATATACGCTTATGTGAATTGGGAAAAAACCCCTTCCGTTGCACTTACATGGTGCGGTAAGTTTTTCATGGTGAATCCCCCGGGCATGCATGGTACAAAGAAAGCAAAAGGGACACTTGTCAAGTTCCTCCTCATGTTTCCCTCATGGTGTGCCCGAGGCCTATTGGTTGGTCACCCAAGGGGTCCAATGATAATTTAGGAGATTTAATTAATTGATTTTGAATTTATCAAGTCCTCTCTCTCAAAGGGGAAAGGGGGACACTTATCCTAAGGCTACCCTTGCTGCTTGTAATGCCTCCTGCTTGTGATTGGCTAGGCCTGGAGGGGTCCAATGAGCTTCAAGCATGAGCTACAAGGGGGGGTCAACCCAAGAAAGCTAGGGGGTTTCTTAGGGGGTATACTCACCCACACACACTCACAAACACTCTCATGGCATGCTATGCAAGGTGCAAGAGCTCCATCTCCTTCTCCAAGCTCCTTGAGAAGTTGAGAGCCTACACCAACACTCTTGGATATGGAATGCAAATCTAACCAAGAGCTATGCTTCAATGCTTAAGCTTTCCATCAACTCCCTCTTCATTACTATGCTATTATGTATGCTAAGCAAGAAGAGTGATGATAAGTGAGGAATTATTTCTTTCTCCTATGGAATACTTCTTCTTCCTCTTCCCTACCCTCATTCCCTGCAACTCTCTCCACCTTCGAAGGTGTTTGAGGTCTTGGGACTGAGGCTTGGGATAGTAAATGCTTTCTACAAAGTGCATGTTATTCTTATTGCAAGAAGGCTAATGGTTCATTGCAAGTAGATTAGTTACTTAATGCAATTAGATTAATTGTATTGCAAGGTAGATTAATTGTTGCGTTAGGCACAAGTTGATGCATAAAAGTATACATCTTCATGCACTCAAATGATTTAGGGAACACAAAGACTAATGATGTTCACAACTTCCTGATTGTTTTCAAGCTAAGATTGATTGTTGATACTATGCAAAATCTTGGTGTATGAAGCTTCCATCTTCATACTGCCAAAGAGGTCTCAAGGAACACAAAGATTGTATTGTACCAAGTCTCTCTTAATGAGAGAATCTATAATACAAATGCCTTTTGTAGGGGGGACCGGATCCACATAAATCCGGTCCTCAACTATTGTCTTATTCTCTAAACTCTCTCTCTTGCAAAAGTATTGTTCATGCCTACTTAATTTAGTGTTATGATTAAGTTGCTACTACCAATTAAGTTCACCCTCTATGATCTCAAAGTTGCTCACTCTAATTCTTTTAATTCCGCTATTCTCTAAGTTCATAGGCCATTTCCATTACATTGGTATCAGAGCATTTGGTTTCCCTTTTCTCTACTCCTCGGGGAGTAGGTTGAATACCTCTATGCCCTGCATATGGAGGAGCATGGGATTCATACATAACTTTCTCATGAAGGGAATGGGTAACACATAGCCTATTGCCATGGAGAAGATAACCATCCTGCAAGGTGAATGGTTCCTCTTTCTTCCCCAAAGCAAGGGTTGACATTATGTCTTTAAAATCAAGGTCAGTAGCATACTCGTCTATCATAGAGGATAGATCATTGTGAGTAGCTATAGACACCACATTATCTTTTGGTCGTCATGAAAGTGCATCGGCCACGTGATTGTGCTTACCACCTATGTGAGCAATATGGAAATTAAATTGCAAAACAAAATTTGCCCACCTCATTTGTTTGTCGAAAAGCTTGGTTTGCGTCATGAAATACTTGAGACTTTGGTGGTCGGTTCGTAGGATAAATGGAGTCCCCAATAGTTAGTGCTTCCATGTGTCTAGGGCATGTAGAACAGCTAAAGCTCTTTCTCATAAATGCCCACGATTCGTTCATCAATATTGAGCCTTCGGCTCGCATACGCTATGGCATGCCCTTCTTGAAGCAAAACTGCTCCAAGGCAATCACCACAAGCATCACATTGGACCTCAAATGGCTTTGAGAGATCCAGAATCACGAGGATTGGTTGGGAAGTAAGCTTCTCTTTGAGCTTATCAAAAGCATTTTGCTCCTTAGCAGTCCATACATACTTAACGTTCTTCTTAGTTAAGTCCTGTAGTCCTGCTACTTGAGAGAATTTTGCTACTATGAAGCGTCTATAGTATTGCTCACATACCAATAAAGCTTCTTAGCTCATGTAGATTTCTTGGGTTAGGCCATGATTTTATTACCTCTAACTTTGATGGATCCATACAGATACCATCGTGAGAGATAATATGACCTAGGTATTGAATCTCTTGAAGGGAGAATTCGCTTTTCTTTTGGTTGAGAAAAAACTTGTTCTCACTCAATGCTTGAAAAATCACTTGGAGATGTTGCTTATGTTCCTCCAAAGACTTGGATTAGATGATGATATCATCAAAGAATACTCCAGTGAATTTGCGGTATGGTCTAAAAATTTCCTCCATCAGACGATTGAACGTAGCTGGTGCATTAGTCAAGCCAAAAGGCATAACTAGATATTCATAAATACCAAACGTTGTGCGAAATGCGGTCTTTAAGATATCTTCATCCACTATCCTTATTTGATGATAGCCACTCTTAAGGTCAATCCTACTGAAGTAGGTAGAGCCTTGTAGCTTATCAAACAGATCCTCTACCCGAGGCACATGAAATTTGTTTTTGATAGTGATATGGTTTATTGCTCGATAGTCCACACACATACGGTATGTACCATCTTTCTTTTGCACTAAAAGGACTGGAGAACAAAAGGGAGAGGAACTAGGTCTCACCATCCCTTTGTCTACCAATTCCTGTACTTGCCTCATGATCTCCTCTTGTTGATCTTGTGAGACTCGATAAGGAGGTTTGTTAGGCGGTGAGCTTCCTGGAAGGAGCTCAATGCGATGATCATCATCCCCTCGTGTTGGAGGTAAGTCAATAGGGATATCATTGATGAACACATCTTGGAATCCTTTTAGAAAATTAGACAAGTCTAACTCTTCTTGATTCCTACCATTTACATTTGATGAAACATTGGTATCTTTTAGAGACTCTTTGACAAAAATCATGTACCCAGAAACTGAGCTCCATTAGGAGAAATATGAACCTTGCATGGGCCTTGTAAGGAATCCTAATTTTTAGGGATTAAGGCTAATGTTGTGTGGGGTTTAGGGGACAAGGGCATTGAAGAAGGTAGTTTTGAGTAGGCTTTTCTAGCCTTTTTTTTAGACAAATGTAGGATGTGGACCTAAAAGGTTGCTTTCTCTCTCTAGCTTTTTTTAAAGTGAAGGAAGCATAGGGGTGTGTCCACATCAGCAATTCCGTGGGTCAAAAAGAGTCAAAATTTGACTTTTTAAAAAAAAATTATTTTTATTTGTTTTTTACTTAAAACTCCCTCCCAACATATATACATATCCAAAAATCATTTTTTGACCATTTTTTAACCCACAAGTTTAGAAAGTCCATTTTTTCAAAAATCTTTTCCCCCAAAAAGTAATAAACATTTTGTTCTCTCATCCTCCTCCCTCCTCCCTCCTCTCTCCCTCTCCCTCTCCTCTCCCTCTCTGCCCCTACCTTCATCCTCCTCCCCAATCTCTCCCTCCCCTCCCTCCCTCCTTCTCTCCTCCCATCCTGCTCAGCCTCTCTACCCTTCCCCCTCTATCTTTTCATCATTTGCTTCCTCACGCAACAGCTTCCATGGTGCTCACGGACATCACAAATGGTTTTCTTCCACCACCACGTACTCCGCACACCAAAAGCATACATATTCGCTTACCCACGGCATTT
Organism: Adiantum capillus-veneris; assembly: GCF_014529385.1. Lineage (NCBI taxonomy): Eukaryota > Viridiplantae > Streptophyta > Polypodiopsida > Polypodiales > Pteridaceae > Adiantum > Adiantum capillus-veneris. The sequence continues at coordinate 16,156,072 of NC_140944.1, forward strand.
GCACCGAAGACCACTAGTGAAGGTGATCAAAGGTCATCACAGGAACGTCGAACCGCTTGTGAGACCAATGTTGACATTTGGGTGGATGGCCATTTGTACCCTTACGATCCTATAAGCCGCTTCCATCCACCGTTTAATAGCCTTTCCACATTTCTTCAATTTCTTGGGAGGGGAGAAGCAGGCTTGTTAGGCTATTGCAAGCGGCCGTGTATGGGTGCAGGTGCTTCTTTGCATATGTGGATGCACGAATGTCAAGCTCTTCACCTCAAGACGACGGCATTACAAGAGAGTGTTGCCTCTTCGGAGAGGGTAGTTAAAAGTCTTGAACAACAAATGCAAGAAAAGGAGTCCCACATCTAGAAGCTTACCAACACCATCATATACTTGAAAGAAACACCCCTTGGTGCAAGGGAACGCAAACGCCCGTATTCATCCATTGAAACTCTTGCACATTCCGGAGGAGCACGCAAACGACGAGTTACAGCCACAAGGTGATTTGGTCTTTACTTGCATGCTGCATTCGTACTTCACACTATTTTCTAACATTTATGTTTATTTGTTGCTAGAAACTTTATCCAGGAAGCATGCGGTGGAACAAGCCAAGATAATCGAGTCAACCTTCTCACTAGTTGTCTCAATATCGAGGACGTTATTTCTATCTTACAATCACCTGGAGGTAAGCACATTAAGGATGCAGTCACCAAGGACCTTATGCGTAAATTAAGAAACGTGGTTAATGATGATGACGTTCAACAAGCTTGTGATGAGGCTGGAATCAGCACCAAAGCCTATCAGGCTATTTTTCAACTCCTAAAGGATGCCCTCAAAGAACATGGCATTGTGGAAAACCTATTTCCCGTTCCTCACAAGGTCAAGCTCGCAAAGAAGGCCACAAACAAAGATGTGTTCTCCCGCATTGGGACATACCTACACATTGAGGACACAATGCCAACTTCCCTTTATGCTTCGTGCGCAACAAAGACAAGGGGAAAAGGTAAGAAACAATCCATAAGACCTTCGAATACGGGCTTTCCTTACACAATGTGGAACAATATTTTCGTGGATCTTAGAAGGCTTCAAGAAGCCATGCTTAGATTTTACGAGTTACCTGAAGAAGGTGACATACTTTACTTTTTTCTTTGGTATTATTCTTTTCATAGAAGCTGAAGTTTAAGGTCTTAGCACTATTTATTTTGTAGTGCTTGGCACAAAAGTCGCTTTTGTGCTGAAACTCGATGAGTGTCAAATAGTGAAAGGCCGAAGGTTAGAGAGGCTAAGTGTCACTCTAATGAACGAGGCCCTTCTGCAAACCAAGCGAAGGGATTCAGTCGAGCCATATCCCACCCTATCTTTTAGCGTGCAATCAGAGAAAGACATTTGGTGGTTGGGTGCTATTGAGGTGCCCAAAGAGACCAATGGAGTACTTTCGTGGATTTTTGAGAGAACTCCATGGATCACAGAAGTAATACACTCCCAAATTGCAGGTCAGAAGTTGGAGATTGAGGGCTTTGGTAGTTATGATGTGGAGTGGCACTTAGGTGGGGATTTGAAGACCACAAAGTGTTTGCTTGGCTGCAAACAAGGGGCTTCTTCTCTCATGCCTTGTCCATTTTGCACTCGAGGGTACAAACCTAATGGACAAAAATCACATAAGAGCACTGCAAAGGCCAGTTACATGCTTCCATGGCAAGGGCATGGAGAACAAGGGTTAGATTGTCATGATGTCGGAGATGAAGGTAGAGAATGGGAAGCATCTATTCTGAGATGTCCCATGCTCAATGCCCCAGACCGTGATCAAAAGGACCACACTTGGAATCTAATCTTTCGATTTCCTCTATCGAATGTACATTTTTGTACATTACACGCATTCATGCGTATTTTTGATAGGCTATTGAAGCTCCACATTGACTATGCTTTCACAATGAAACCGTTGGAAAAGTCCCAGGAAGCGATCGAAAGAGTGGAGGTACTCTTGAATTCCATTGGCTATCATGGTGGAAATGTGTCTATAGTTGCTGCAAAGAACACAGGGGAGGCCCATGAAATTGCTCAACAAGTGTCAATGAGTGGACAAAAAGCTAGACACTTTTTGAAGAAAGTTTCCCAAGGAAAGCCAAGTCGATATGATGCTCAAAGCAGCTCCAACCAGCAGGCAGGTAACCTTTGGGAGCTTTGGAAGGAGTTATGCAAAGCTACTACTGACAATGATTCAAATGGCGAGCTTGCAAACAAGCGCAAGCAAGTTTGGGCCCATTTTGATAAAATGGTCAAGCTTATGAGCCTTAACAGCACAACAGAAGAACAACGGCAATCATTTCAAGAAGCTTTGGCGGATTTTACCAAGGTCTTCACCCTTTCTTGGGGTGAAAATAACATCACACATTACATGGTAAGTCATTCATGGTGTATTCATTACAAGGGATTGTTTTTATTTACTAATGTGGATCGTTTGCTCATGTGAACAACATATCTTGTTTGCGCATGGTGCATTTTTTATGCACAAGTATGGCTCGCTTGAAATTTTTAGCACTCAAGGCATGGAGAAGTCCCATTATCGAGCAAGGGGAGTGTACTTCAAAAATACTCGACATGGTGGTGGAATGGTGCAATCCAATTATTTGGAGGAGATGTTCAACTGGTTTTTTCGCACAACATTTGCTCGTAAGCTCACAATGGAGCGTGCACGACAATCCAAGATTGCTATTGAAGTGCGCAAATGGAGTCGTCAAGAGCATAGCAACAAGTGGCAAATGTCGCAAGGTCCCACCAAGCATGCTGCATGGCGGCGATGCAGAGTGCGACAAGGATCAAAGTGGATACTGCGCGAGTCACTAAACGTGAACGCAGGGTCCAACTCTTAGCGACATGTTTATTTAAAAAATAATACTTCTTTTAAAAAAATTAGTGTGAACAGGGCCCTTTTTAAATGGGCCCTTATAAATATTGCATGCTCTCATAAATCACTCATTTCTTAAGAACAGGTGAGCTCTTACCAACGAAATGGCGTGCACCAAACAAACCGCGAAAGAGCATCCGCCTGCCAACAAAAACACCCTCCAAGGATGTGAGAAGCTGTCATGGCTTAAAGGCAGAAGAAAACGGCCACGAACACCTGGCCGTTCCAGGAACTCTTCTGGTAGTGGGCATGGTGGTAGGGCACGAGCGTCATCAAGGACTGTTGAATCTCCACCTCCTCAAGATATAACACCTAGAAAGAGAATGAAGCAACGTGCCCAGCGCTGGAGAGAAGCAGAGGGCCAACAAACATCAGAGTCCGATAGGGAGCAGCCGTTGCGCCCCCAATCACAAGCAGGACCATCCAGGACTCGGGTGGTCAATACAGACACCGAATCAGAGAGTGAGCCACCATGGCTGCGAGAAAACATACCGCGCACACACCGGGTGGCCGTTGGGGGGAAGACATTGCCTCAAGGCAAGGGAGCTCTCCCCACACGACAAGATCGGCAACCAAGGGAAGAGGAAGAATCAGAACAGGCTGCAGAACCAGCCTCTAAGCATGTAAACAGACGCAAGTCTAAGTTTTTCAAGAAGCCTTCACGCCGCCCGCCAGCAAATGTGCAAGTGCCCCCAAGACAACCGCAGCGGCGCCGAAAAATAGCAAGGGCATTTGCAGAAATCCGCCACTACCAGAAGACGATGGAGCTCTTGATTCGACGCGCCCCCTTTGATCGCACTGTGAAGGAAGTGCTTCAAAGCTATGGAAATCAGTATAGAATGCAAGCAATAGCGCTAGAGGCTATTCAAGAAGCTGCAGAGGCCCACATCATTTCAGTGTTGGAAGATACCAACCTATGTGCCATTCATGTAAAGTGAGTGACAATACAGCCAAAAGATATGCATCTTGCACGACGATTGCGACGAGACTTCGAGCATTAGCCGAAGTTACCCTCTTTTTGTATTGCACACCCTTATCTTTGTAATGATTTGACTTTCCAATGACAATATGATCAACAGTTGTGTCTACTCTGTCTATTATCTTTGTAATTTCAAGTTCTGTATGTAATTGTAGTCAATTTCAGTAAATTTGTGCATTTTAAGTAACCTTAGGGGTAGATAAGCCTACAAGGGGCAGAAAAAGGCCTGGCCACAAGGGCGCGCAAATGGAGGGTACTTAAAATAACCAAATTTACTAAAACCTATTGGTTTTGCATCAATATTTTATATGGATCCTTATGGACACCTTTTTTTGGTCATTTCAAGCTTTGAATTCCTTATAGGATATCAAAACTAATAACATATTGTGAAACCAAGTGTCCAATGTAATTTGACTTTTTGGTGCAAGGGTGTAGTAGGTAGAGCTAAAGCAAGTGATAGTTTGCTTGAAACTTCATTTCATAATTGATTTGAGCTTTTCAAGTGTCCTTGAGTGTGAACATATACTGGAATTGCCATAAAAAGGTTGCATTTAAATGAATGATGCAAAACCAATCCATTGCAATAAATTTGTGCTTTTTAAGTACCCTAGGGGGTAGATTGGCCTATAAGGGGCAAAAAAATGCCTGGCCACAAGGGCGTGCAAATGGCCCATCCAAAACTGATGGATGGGCCATTTGCGCGTCCTTGTGGCCAGGCCTTTTTTGGCCCCTTATAGGCCAATCTACCCCCTAGGGTACTTAAAAAGCACAAATTTATTGCAATGGATTGGTTTTCCATCAATATTTTATATGGATCCTTATGGACACCTTTTTTTTTGTCATTTCAAGCTTTGAATTCCTTATAGGATATCAAAACAAATAACATATTGGGAAAACAAGTGTCCAATGTAATTTGACTTTTTGGTGCAAGGGTGTAGTAGGTAGAACTAAAGCAAGTGATAGTTTGCTGGAAACTTCATTTCATAATTGATTTGAGATTTTCAAGTATCCTTGAGTGTGAACATATACTGGAATTGCCATAAAAAGGTTGCATTTAAATGAATGCTGCAAAACCAATCCATTGCAATAAATTTGTGCTTTTTAAGTACCCTAGGGGGTAGATTGGCCTATAAGGGGCAAAAAAAAGCCTGGCCGCAAGGGCGCGCAAATGGCCCATCCAAAACTGATGGATGGGCCATTTGCGCGCCCTTGTGGCCAGGCATTTTTTGCAGCTTATAGGCTAATCTAACCCCCTAGGGTACTTAAAAATCACAATTATACTCAAATTGACTGCAATTACATACCTTGAAATAACAAAGTCAAAAAACAATTCATATCACCAATTGAAACAATTTTCAAGATTGACAAATCAGATTGAAAAGAATTTGCAATATAGAGAGACAATTTCAAATATTTTTTATTCCTTCTAGCACGGTGATTTTACATCATGTATCTGAGGAGTTCAGAATTTTTTTGACCATTTCCTGGCTCCTATTTTGCGCGTAAGGCAACTCCCCAGTCAAGAGGGACTGCGCTATGGCATTTGGGTCAGTTGAGCCAATGGAAGCATGTATTCCTATCTGGGCAAGCACTTTACCACGAAAGCCAGTGCCAAACGCTGTGCATACAAGGGATCTACGCACTAGGAACACTTGATGCGTAGTTTGAGCAATGGTACTCAAACACAAAAACTTGCTCAAAGCTTTTAACGACCAAGTCATAAAATGGGATTGGGGAGTAAATTCATTATGGATAATGGCCACATCGCCAGGGGGGAGTTGTCCGAGGTAATGCGCAAGGGAAGCTTGAGGTCCAAAGCCCCGTCCGCTTGCCACCCGTCCTTGCAGCAAAATCATCAACCTCCACAACATCCTGTCATAAACCGATGAAGGTTGAGAAAAAAGACAACGAAGGATAAAATAGTAACATGAAAATTAGGATACAGTTTACCTCCTGCTCCTTGTCATCCTCCTCCCTGTTGCCCTTTGCATCCAAGTCAATGGTCCCATGCACCACAGATACAAGCTTTGGATCATCAGATGGGAGGTTGCATAATGGCATAGACATCCTAGCAGCCTCAACCTTGGCTTGCGTGGCTTGGAAATCTTCATCAGCCACGTGCAACTGCTCTGCTGCCAGGACCTCCGCACATACAACTACAATAGTGTCAGCAACAGAGTCCCCATCTGGAAAGAGCTTGCTTTCTAGGGCATCTGGCGTATTGTCTAAGGGACATTTGCTGCTGTTGCATAGCACACTCAAGCATTCATCCATGCGCAGGCCAAATGCTTTTTCCAAATCATGCAGGAACACAAACTCCTCCCCATCCACTAACACTGAGGAGAAGCGGCTAATTTCTACCTCTGGGATAGCCACATCCGTCAGTGGTAGTGGCACTGGAGTGTCACTAGGGCCAGCCGCAACTATGGATTTCTCAACCACTTCCTCAAGACCCCTAGGGTACTCCAGCTGGTGTGCTTTTCCTTCCGCTGCAGGGTTCATGGGGATAACCTGCTGCTCCTTGGTGTCCTTGATAAAGGACCCAACTTGAAGGTGTGGTAAGCGGAGCTCCTCCAAATCAGGTTCCTCGCTCACCAAGAAGATAAATGTTGCGAGCCGAGAAAGGTACTCCACCCCCAACTTGCGCTTCTTGAGCGCTGACACCCCAGGGGCTTGCTCGTCCAAGTAATGTCCTGCATTGGTTGCAATTTCTTGGAATCGTTGCAACCGCTTGGCGAATGGGCGATCACCTTTGTGTATATAGCGCAAAAGATCGCAAGGCACCCAGATCCCTGCATGTGGGGGGATAGATACAGAATATTTTATGATGCTCTCCTCCATGAACGCAAAAATATCCTCAAATGCATCCATGTGAAGGGCAACTGTGGCGTCAAGGTCAGGGAGACGAGTAAAAAAGGTGTGGAGGTCCAACTTCCCTTTGTATTTGGTGTCCTCGAGGAAGAGGATGAAGCGTGACAAAGGGGTGGATGTGGGTACAGATGCAGAGGCTGTGGCAGCATCCATGTTTAGCCTAGGGTGTGGATAGAGAGTGGAGGAGCTCAGGAGTTGCAAAAGTGAAAATAGTGAATGAGTTAGGTGGCCCCCCTTTTATAATGTACCCTTTTTTTAAGACATTAAAAAAAAAAGGCACTTTCACCAAAAAATGATTTCTCATCCCAATGCAAAAAATTATATTCAAAGTCATGATTTGCCGAAGCAAATCATGTTGATTACAACGGGGATCAATATGAAAATTGCAAGAGTTACAAAGTTATAAGATCGATAGCATAGTTCCATCTATCCCTCAGTCCTCTTCGACCTTCAATTTGTCTTCCATTCTCTTCCCAATCTGCGGACATTCATTACAATAAGCATCTAATGATCGACAAACCATGATGTATTGAAAATGTGGTGGAAGGATTCTCACCTTGTGACCCTGTAAACGAAATTGTGCTTGTTGAAGGGCCTCAAAACCCATAATAACCAAATGTTCTCGAACATTACTGAGAGTCCAATGCTTGTTCACTTGGACTGCCTCCAAAGCATCGTTGGGCATCTTCACTGCAATGTCAAAGCTTGCAATAGCGCCGTCTACACTCTGTAAGGGAGTCCACACTCCAAGCTTGCACATCCAACGATCATAGTGAAATCGTATGTACAAGGAGGTGCGGGATTTCAAATAGCGCATTCCAATACCTGAAGCTCCAACCTTACAACGGTACCGGTCCTCGTTGTGCATGCCCTCCACAAAACCCCAGTCCTCTTCTAAAAGCCTTCCTAATTCCTCGTAATGCGCATCTTTACATACAAGCATTGTGGTAGTCTCCACAAATCCAAACTCTTTAAAAATGTGCACAAAACAATGAATAGGCAAACACCAGCTCAAGCCCACAGACCTAGAAGCTTTAGAGTATTTCAAAGAGTTTTGGACATCCATTATCATCTTTTGCTTGAAAGATGCTACCGACCACAAATCTGGGACCGGCCACTCCATACTTAATAAGGAAGTTACTTTGATGGGTTCAAGCGTTCCAAATGCTTGTGTAGAAGTAGGGACAATATAGGAGTGAGAATAGAAGAAAATCCTTCTTTGAACCAGTTTGGTTGGGCAAAGATGCGGGAACATTATTGCTCCAATATCCGCATGTATAGCATTGAATGTGCCGGAGAGACTATGTAGTGGCTGCTCCTCCACCAACGTGGATGGAAATATGACTATAAATGCATGACAAATGTTAAGTATGAATTCATAATAACATTACACTGTGATTTCACACCTAGCTTTGTATTCTCAAAACATGTACTTATAATGTGCTGGAAATCGAGGTGGTTGTTGCAAGTGCATGGTTGACATTGAGAAAACATGTTGCACAATGGCTATGGTCCCCTTGTCTTTGCGGTTCTTGAAGCCAAGGAGCTTTCCTTTCCAATGAAGATCCAAGTTTGCACGATTCCGCACACGATGAGGGCCAACAGCAAATGGTTGCATGTATACCCAAGCACCTTTGGTGAACTCTTGTGGCACCCACTCATCATCTACACCTCTAGTGTTGTGGCATGCAAGTGCTGTGACCTCATCCTTTGGTCGCCTTTGCGAAGTAGAGTTGGCCATGGTTGAGCAAAGCAAACTAGGAGGAGAAGAAGAACCTTGCTTGTTGCTACAATGTAGGTGTGATAAAGTGATATGAGAAAATGGTCAGCCCTTGTGGCAATGGGAGGAGAAGGTGGACAACCCTTGCTTGGTGTGGCACTGGGAGGAGAAGGTGGATAAGCCTTGCTTGGTGTGGCAATGGAAGGTGGTAGGGGAGGAGAGAGGAGCTTCCTTGCTGCAGCAATGGAGATGGTGTAAAGAGAGAGAATGTTGGAGTAGAGGATGAGTGTGATGGTTGCAACCAAGGAGGGGTTGGAAAAGGGGTTCTAGAGAGAGAAAATCCCTTTTTGCCTAAAAACTAATTTTGGGGGAGCTCTGGATAGCAAAAAAAGATTTTTTAAAAAGTTTTTTAAAAATTTTGAATTTTAGGGTTTTTGGATGCACATTTTGACTTTTTGAGATCAAAAAATGCTTTTTTGACCATAAAATAGTTTTAGGGGGGTTTTCAGAAGATGAAATTTGAGTTTTGAAATTTTTGAAAAATTTCAAATTTTTGGGATTTTTTCAAAACCGGATCAAAAAGGAGGGAAGTTGGAGGTTCCATATGGCCCACCCCCCCCCCACACACCTTCTCACTAGGTAAGAGCCCATTTAAAAAGTGTAAGACTACTTTGTCCCCCTACATTTTTGAGGGCATAGAGTGTGTCCACCACCCTCTTCTCATTGGATGGCCTCTAATTAACCTTAATCCCAAAGGGTCCCTAGAGGGTTCATATTTTTCCTAATGCTTCATATTGACTTATCAAAAGCAAGAGGATTTACAAGTGGAATAGTGCAACCACGCTCACTAGCATCTATATACATGTTCTTTCCCCTGTAGGTGAAGTAGATTCTCCTTTCAGGGAACTTCATGTTGGCAGCCATGCGATCAAACCATGGCACCCCTAGGATAGCATCCTCATGTTGGAGAGGAGAGATGAAGAAGTCTTCTTTGTCGACATAGCTTTGGACATGAAGCCTCAACTTCCCAATCAAGGGAGCAATAGAGGCTTGCTGTCCCTTGAAAGCTGTATTAGCCATTACAATATCTCCCATCTCAAAAGCTTGAATGCCCAACTTGGTGGCCAACTCCATTGATATGAAGTTCAGAGTAGAGCCAGGGTCAAACAAGATGAAGGCACCATGCTCTCTTACCTTTCCCCAACCATAGGAAAGTGATTATCCTTTGCGATGAGCATCCTCTTTTGGAGCTTCGATGGTGGAATCCCTAGGAGTCTCATTGCAAGTATTCTTCTTGGGGCAAGAACGATAGCCATGTCCTTGCTCCCCACACTTGAAACACTTATAGTCCTTGCGAAAAGTTTCAAGCTCTTCAGGAGAGAATTTGTTTTTACCTTTGTAAACTCCCTTCTCCTTGGACCGATTGTTGTTGTTGTTGGAAGTGACTTGGGAAGTATTTTGAACATTGGTTTTCCCTTTGCATCATTTTTGTCTTTGTTTTCCATGGGCTTGACATTACGTTGAGCCCCTTGATGGAAATTGATGCGTGAAGCAACCATGGTGTGATGGATTACTTCTCTAATAGTACCAGGTCGTTGAGAGTTGATGTATTCGGACATCTCTTCAGGTAATCCTGCACAAAATTGCTGCCTTTGCTCCACAAAGTCTATCTTTTGAAAGACAGTAGCCTTGAGATGTAAATACCAAAACTTGTCTACGTCCTTGTGGATAGACTCATGACAGAGAAGCTTCAAGCTGAACCATTCGGTAAGAACTTTGTCTTTTGCATCGCTTACAAGAAATTGCTTCATGATGGAAACTCGTAGAGTTTTCCATGTCTTTGGGGCTTCACCATTGCCACGAAGGCTAGCCCACCATTGATGAGCTGATTTTTGGAAGTGCATAGCTACATGGCGTAGCTTGGAGGACTCTGTGAAGCCCTCGTCTCCAAAGGCCGCATCAAATTGCTGGATGAAGGCCAACACTTTGTCGGTAGCACCAAAGGTGCCATCAGAGGTGAGAAAAGAGATACTCTTTCCTCCCTCCTTGAACTAAGTTTAGCTTTTGTGACCTTCACCATGAAGGAAATGATTTGTGATGTCCTCCCCTCTTGTATTTCTAGGAGAATAGCCATAGCTTTCATCGGAAGAGGAGGAAGATGAAGGAGAAGGAGAAGAGGGTGACCTTTTCCTAGCCCTTTTCTTCCTTTGTTTCCTCTCTTGCCTTTCAGAGTGATGAGGAGAATAACTATGTGTTGATCTTTTCCTCTTGGGAGGAGTGGGCGATCGTCTAGACTGCCATCTTCGTGGAGCCACATCTTCAGAGGAACTTAAACTTTCATTGCTTTCTTGCTCTTTGGACTCCTCCTCTCGAATGGGAGAGAGTCTTCTTTTGGGGGTCTCTTCAAGAGGCCTCCTAAGCTCTCTCTCCTCTTGGAGAGGAAGGGAAATTCCATAAGCACGAAGTTGTTGAGTAACTTCGGCTTGCAAAGCAGGGTTTCCCATAGCTTGCTGCAACCTAGTGACGAGATAATTCACAAACATGGGAGCATCATCATTAGCACCTTCATGTGCAAAATCAAAGCTATCAATGTTCATTCTACTCTCTTGATTATTGTCAGCCATGTTAACAAAATTTATGTATGTACTTAGTGTATGCTTTAGCAATTCAAAACCTTAGTTGCCACTCCTCTTAGCCTTTGAAAATCAGCTCTTAAGTATCTACACCCACGGCTCGAAGTGGTTAATTATAGAGAGTAGAGGAGTAGGTCTAACATAGCAGAGTTGCCGAGGGCTAGCTCCTTTCGGACTTCTTATGGCTCAATAATGGTAAAGCCGTAGGCAAGTCTAAAAAGACTCCATTATTAAGTCCAAATCTCCCGAGGTGTGCACCATCCCCCACATAGTGGGCTCAACAAAACCGATAATAGATCCCATTTCCACTTACCCTAATATAATTAACAACATCAACCATTTATAGGCTACTTAAGGTCCTCTCTTCTTAAGCAAGAAAAGAGAAACAAAATGCTCGAATTTACTCTGCTAGGAGTAAACGCATACTTGTTTTGGCTTACCAAGAAACAAGAACATACAAGGGTATGTTTCAAAATGTATGGTATGCCAAAAGATGAAGTATGATAGAAGGACCATGGCTTGCCAACATCTAATTGTGTCGAATAGAAATCCTACCATGACCACTAATTTCAGATAGGGTCTCTATCAGAAGCAGAGTAACCCTGTTATGTCGGCCTACTATTCCAACGGATGGCCAAAAGGAAAATCACAAAACTAATGATCCTTGATCTACTAAAAGCCTGTGATTCAAAGTAGATTAATGCTCAAAATGGGAGAAGTACTTACTCTAATAATGTGAACATACTTCTAAGGGGAAAGTACCTTTCGAGGCTAAAGATGGAAGATCCAAAAGTCCCTTGTAGCTTAAGGTACATGGGAAGATCTTCATTGCAAAGGAGTATAGTCGAGATCAAAACGAATCTTTTTAGAAGATTAAATAGGCTATATCCATCTATTAGCTAGGCAAAACAGGCTCCTGCCATTAGGCACAAAAGAGCCTTATCCTTTAAAGAAAAAATAAAGTTGGGTCTTACTAAACTTCCCCAAGGCTCATCTAAGGCAAATTACACACAAGAATCCTACGGGCCATTAAAGGTAATATGCTAGCTCAGCACAAAGATACTATGGCCCCTTCTAAATTTTCAAGCCCATCCATAAGATGGCTTATCAATTAAAGTTTCCCAACTACTGGCTTTTATATATCATTTTTCATGAGAACCTATTCGAGCCTTATTAAGGAGAGCCACCAATAGAGGCTATAAATGAAGACCCACCAAATATCGAGGATGAAGCAAACGAGCTCCAACCCAAGTTCATCCTTCGACAAGAACACAAGGTATCAAGAAATGGTAAGATTACTGACAGTATCTTACTTAAGTTAAAATTATCCTTTCAAAGATGCTAAATGCATGCAAAGAACATAGCTTAAGGATAATATGAACCTTGTTAATGATGCTTACAATGACACAGAAGAGTAAGCAAATGTAAAAGAAATGCATTTTAAATGATCCATGTTTTTGTGCACAAATTTTAAGAAGTATGCATACTTAGGATCATGTTTGTGGTGACTAACTCTCCCAAACACCAAGTAGAACTTGTCACTCTACTTTGGAAGTATGATATGGACTAAAAAGAGCACACATGCTTGCGGCAGACAATGTCTCTCAAGCACCAAGTGGATTAGTCATCCACTCTAGAATGATGTCGTAGGATAAAAATGGATCCTCTACCCGCTAAGACCAATGGACTAATGGGTGAGACTTTACCATCTCTACCTCATAGTCGAGGAAGACTATGATTTCAAGAGAGAGGTAATGTCCTAAAAACTAATATCTAACCAACCCAAATGATTTTCTCATATTAAACTGATCACTTAATGTGGGAGAATAAACGGGAACAAGGGTTAAGATATTGAGATGTGCTTATAGATCTATCTCAACACAAGGCCAATAAAAAAAGGGGCCCAAATGAGAGATGGTCTATCAAAGCGCAAGGCTAACCAATGGAGCATAAGACCTTATGGTTAGCTTCATTGAAGACCTCCAATAATGTGTGAAAGTCCTTTGACCTTAGGTAAGCTAGGGCTGAGCTTGAGATGGGAACCCAAACCAGCTCGAGGTGCTTGTCCTGCTTGTCATGATTGATGACTAAGGTGCTTGAGGTTCTTGATGATTGGGGTTCTTGAGGTGCTTGATGATTGAGATGCTTGAGGTGCTTGACATGCTTGAGATGCTAGGGCTGTACTTGAGGTGAGAACCCAGTCTAAGCTTAAAGTGCTTAAGGGCCAAGCTTGTGGTGGGAACTGGGCCTATGCATGAGGGGTTGAGATGTCAGAAAGTCAAATATTCAATCCCTACAAGGAGGGGGAAAGCCCTACATGAGGGGGGATGAGAGAGAACACCCACACACTCACACAAGGCATGCATGGTACAAAGAAAGAAAAAGGGACACTTGTTAAGTTCCTCCTCATGTTTCCCTCATGGTGTGCCTGAAGCCTATTGGTTGGTCACCCAAGGGATCCAATGATAATTTAGGAGATTTAATTAATTGATTTTGAATTTATCATGTTCTCTCTCTCAAAGGGGAAAGGGGGACACTTGTCCTAAGGGGGACACTTATCATGTTCTCTCTCTCAAAGGGGAAAGGGGGACACTTGTCCTAAGGCTACCCTTGCTGCTTGTAATGCCTCCTGCTTGTGATTGGCTAGGCTTGGAGGGGTCCAATGAGCTTCAAGCATGAGCCAGAAGGGGGGGTCAACCTAAGAAATCTAGGGGGTTGCTTAGGGGGTATACTCAGCCACACACACTCACAAACACTATCATGGTGTGCTATGCAAGGTGCAAGAGCCATCTCCTTTTCCAAGCTCCTTGAGAAGTTGAGAGCCTACACCAACACTCTTGGATATGGAATGCAAATCCAACCAAGAGCTATGCTTCAATGCTTAAGGTTTCCATCAAATCCCTCTTCATTACTATGCTATTATGTATGCTAAGCAAGAAGAGTGATGATAAGTGAGGAATTATTTCTTTCTCCTATGGAATACTTCTTCTTCCTCTTCCCTACCCTCATTCCCTGCAACTCTCTCCACCTTCGAAGGTGTTTGAGGTCTTGGGACTGAGGCTTGGGATAGTTAATGCTTTCTACAAAGTGCATGTTATGCTTATTGCAAGAAGGCTAATGCATTAGGAAAAGTTTAGACTCAAAAATGGGCCTTTTAAGAGTGCCACATCATCAAAGTTGTACAAAAGAAAGCAACCCGGTAGACCCCTCTAAATATTGCTTAGAACCCCTTGATATGACCTATCATTGGAAAGTTCTTGAAAAATGGATTCTAAAGAGCCAAGGTCCGAAAAGTTTGGATGACTTCTATAAAAGTTGTGCCATTGTTTTTCAATGAGCCAGGTTTTGTTACCGTTACGATAATCTAAAATCACCTTTTTCTAGATCTACATCAAGGCAATGTCCGATACATGCATGCTATATATCAATAGATAGCATTTGAAGAGTAGATTCTAAATATCCAACCTCCGACAAGTTTGGATCTTATTTGCAAAAAATTTATCGATCCCCACTTTTTGAAAGCTATGCCACATCAACAATTCTTACAAAGCCCATTTTTGAGTCCAAACTTTTCCTAATGGGTTTATTGCAAGTATATTAGTTACTTAATGCAAGTAGATTAATTGTATTGCAAGGTAGATTAATTGTTGCGTTAGGCACAGGTTGATGCATAAAAGTATACATCTTCATGCACTCAAATGATGAACACAAAGACTAATGATTTGCAAAAGTATTGTTCATGCCTAGTTAATTAAGTGTTATGATTAAGTTGCTACTACCAATTAAGTTCACCCTCTATGCTCTCAAAGTTGCTCACTCTAATTCTTTTAATTCCGCTATTCTCTAAGTTCATAGGCCATTTCCATTACACACACACACACACACACACACACACAGAGTCTCCTAAACCAACCAACCTTGGAAATGAACAACTGATGCTTGTACAATGGGGGCAATGGGTTGCATATATACCCATCTAAGTAAATTTCCATACCCAGACCCCGAGGGATTCACTGTGTCTTTCCGTCTAGTACCATGTGAGTGTACAAGAGGGGGGTTTCTATATTTTGCACATAAGCGTAGACAATGGGGTGGCCCCTCATTATTTCATACTCATATCGTATACATAAGGAATGGGGGGAGGAGAGGGGGGGGGGGGGGGGGGGGGAGGGGGGTGTTTACATACAACTACCTGAGCCACCTTAAATACAATGGTTGTTTCCGAGAGAGAGAGAGAGAGAGAGAGAGAGAGAGAGAGAGAGAGAGAGAGAGATTGCATCCTAAGCTCCCATGGATCCCCTCTCTATTGCTCATCAATCGTCAATGTAGGCCGATTTAGCTCGTTTTTTATATCCTTTGATAAAATTTGAAGTTTGATTTTTGAAGTCTCAAGATTGGAAATGAAACCTTATGCTTTGTAGATTTATCAAAGTGGAGCGCTTGCATTGTTGATATAGTATTATAGACTAGACTACAATCACATAAAGTGATAGCTCTTATATTGACTAAGTGGTGGGTACTTCCCTGAATGTGATTTATTAAAACAATTCAAATTGTTAGCACTGGAGTTTGCATTAAGACCCAAGAGCTCAATAAGTCTTACATGGAGTTGTGATTTCTCTACATCCCCAATAGTTAACCTGAGAGGAAATTTTATTGGGAAGCTGTCATAAGTTGGATGTCTATTTGTGGACTCCTATTAGAGCTGCCTATATCTAACAAATATGGGTTTGCAAAAACAGAGACCCTACGGTCAACCCTATGGTGTCACCTCAACCAACGATAGTTTTTGACCCCCTTGTGCCCTTCAAATGGCTGTAAACCTTGCATTGGAAGGGTTTACTCGTGAAAAACCTTGCACTTGAAGGGATCAAATTGAAGTTGCCCTTCAACTCCGAAGGAAGAAAATTTGTCTGATCTGTCATTAGAAGGGCTAGCCATGCAATTGCCCTTCAAAAACCGGCGTCAAAATTGAACTATAGATTTTGTGATTTTTATATTTTAATGATAATTTTTAGGGAAAATTACCAAAATATCCTTCTAATTTGTGAAAATTTCTAAAATACCCTTCAAATTTCCAAAATTTCCAAAATGCCCCCCATATTTTGTCGTAAATTTCCAAAATTAGATTCAAATTTTTCAAATTTTCCAAAATACCCTTGGTTCTGAGAGTAAATTTCTCCAAAAATAAAAAAAGTCGTAGATTTTCATAAGAAGACTAATTGTCTATCAATATAAGATACTAAAACTAGAATTTGAGCTGGTTACGTAGGCTTTGGAGATGAATTGCTTCATTATTTTTAGACATAATTGCCTTTTTTGGGAGGTAATTTGTGACAAATTACATGCTAAGCATAAAAAACGGATCTCAATTGTCAAAAAAGAATAAAAATTAGGGAATCATGAACAATCAAACCAAAATAGATACAAAGGTATTTCGACATCTTGGTAATTTCCTCTAATTTTTATTTCATAATCGAAATTCATCATTCAACCTGTGAAATTTAAAGTTTGGACATTGGGGTTTGTCCATGACTCCATGGCCGTGTGAAGTTTGAATGCATATGCAACCCTTAGGGCCTAAAGGGCCACATTGAGTCATGACAAATTCTCACACTCGTCTTGAATCATCTCTGCCTGCTTCTCGTGAGTTTGAAGTTGTCACTGAGCAGAGAGTCATCGTCATTGTTGCCTGCATTGTGCAGCGCTCTCAGCTCCGGAGTCTGAGTCGCGACCTACTGGCACTGAGTCCTGACCTGCGCGGTTGAGTTCCTCTGTGGACTTTCTGAGTTCGACTGTCCTAGTCACGAATCCTACGACCTGGTTGAGAGTTGCGGTGTGACATTTCACACTCTGTCCGACTCTGACGGTCGACCTAGTTGAAGCTTCGACCTACCGCGACTCAGCTCAAGACCTGCTACCTCTTCCGTTTTTGCCCGGTGTTTACAATGTAGCTTATGTAAATTTTCCAATTTTCTTCTAAAGGTCCCCATAAACTTGAGCTTTTATCTGTGTCTAGAGCCTCAGGTCAAATATGTATGTTTCATAAAACCCTTCAACTTTAGTCATTTTACCTTTAGAAGTTTAAGTCTTTAAAAATAAACGTTTCTTAAGCACTGACATGAATCCACATACACACATAAATAAGCTTTGAAACTGAATCTATTCCTTGCGAAGTTCGAACCTTCTTCCTCTTCATTTCTTATTTGCACATACTGACCTTGATGATTTTATGAGTGTGCGCTCCTTGCCGCACTGTCGAAGCAAGGGACTTGCCTAACACTGTGTGCGAGCCACAGACGGCTCCAAGCACACAACTAGCTTAACTAGTAAGCTCAAAGAAAGCGATGGTGTGTCACTCACTGCTCTATGCTTGCTTCATGGAGGATTCCTCGTCGCGAAGAAGAAGGAGCTGCCGTGCCGTCGTCGCAATGCTCGATCGCACTCTCTCTCTCTCTCTCTCTCTCTCTCTCTCTCACACACACACACACACACACACACACACACACAAGGAGGTGAAGAAGAAGAAGATGGAGATGGAGATGGAGCAAGAGCACTCTTCTATTGCACAAATGAGAGAATGAGTGAATTTTAGGTTTAGTTGGCTTTTATATGAGCTCACCCCATTCACACTTGGGCGCCCATGCTTAGCCAACTAATCCCTTGAATGTCCCAGTTAGAGTGCGCCTCTCATCGGCGATCACTCTTACCCTTTTCCTATTGGACCGACAAGCCCGGTACGTGACTCTACCAAATAAATAATACAATGTCCACCATAGGTTACAACGTCCGTCTCGTACGTGATAGGGTGTCTGTGAGCCGTGAGGGTTAACATGCCCCCCTTCCTGACATAGATTCCGTCCTCGGAAGCTATTGAGTTGAAGCTCGTTGGTCGAGGTGGAAGAGCATTTGAGATGAATGTCTTTAGCCTTCATTAGTCACTGCAAAATCAAACAACATTGCACAGTAATTGCATTTTCATGAGCGATTAAAAAGCATATGCAATTTTAGGCAGACAAATTGATTGGTAAAAGAATTTCAAACAATTTGTCAGCAATGAACATTAAATTGCAATGTAATCAAATGCATAAACAGATGTAAAGGTAAAAAATTAAACAAGTCTGGGGTCGCTAATTTGACGGTCGAAAGGCACTAGAGATCGAATATTAATACCATGGGTAAGCTTCTTAATTTTCTGTGGTCAATTAAGTTGTTTAATCACGAGAGCCAAGTATTCATGTTCGAGGGCTGACTAGAGGCTATATCTAGAAGACCTTGTAGTTAAGCTACCATAAAAGGAATTTCTCATGAAATCATCGCCTGACTGATTACTTTTTCTTTGACCCCCCAAATTCTTTTCACAGTGATTCAATTTTGATGTGTGTGCTTATTTTGTATGCCTTGGGTTTTTTGCTTTTCAAGAAAAAGTGCCCATACTGGGAACCTCTAGGGCTCTAGTACCATAGGCGATACATGTGAGTGAAGTACCCAATCAAGTTGAGATTTCTCTTCCAGCTTAAGATTTTACAATGTGGCACTTTGATTTTTTGTTTGTTCATCTTCATCATTTTAATTTTGTAACTTTGGGGGGTCATATAACACTGATACACCTCCCAAGGCTCATCACACTAGTAAACTCCCTTTATAATACTTAAGCTAAAGGTCAATAGGGTCAAGCCCACTAGAAAGCCCTAGTACATTTCACACAATGTTGCCTAAATCGGATTAAGAACCTAAGTAACCATTAATTATTAGGAAGGCATTCCCCATGGTATTAAGAGAAGATCTCTAACACCTAACTTGGTCAAACTAGCTTAGTCAGACTTGATTGATGTCTAAACCTAGACAAGGGATTATGACAAAAAAGACATTGAATTAAATGTTTGATACTAAGCAAATGTGCTGGATATTATGCTACCAATCACAATCAAAGCAGACAATCATAGATGCAAAAAAGATAAGGGACAATGCTAATGGACAAGAAACACCTGTTTGTGTTGATGGTGGCGCTTAATCTGAAGTGTGAACGAGAGAAAGGTTCCATGAAGGTCCAAATCCTATCAATAGCAACACGCTCCTGTACACACTAGGAAACAAAAGGAATACCTCCAGGAGGCACATTAGTGGGAAAAGGTACCAACACTTATTGAACACAACAAAAAACATAAGGAACCCTAACCTAATTAGTTGCACTCCCCCTAGAGAGTCAAGGGAATAGGATATTGTAGAGGTTGGGGGGAAACCCTAAGGCTAAACCCCTATCCTCGTCGTCGAGATAAACAAAGTCATCATCCATGAGACCATATGTGCCATCTGTGTAGTCCTGTAAATTTTCTTCTTCATCATAGGTGCCCATGTTTACTAAGAAGGTCACTAGACGCTTATAGTCATCTTGGTCAAAAGGGTAGGCTTGTGCAATGGGAGAAACGCTCTCTACTAAGTATGGATCAGACGTGGTCAAGAGACGTACCAACCATTCTAACTCCTCAAAATTCCTCTCACATGCTAGCGTACCTATCAAATCCCATTCACATGCAATCACTGGAAAGACCATGTGAAATATTTGTGAAAAGTAACGAGGGTACCTCTCACCCAAGGCAGGAGTGGATGACTCTAGCGTACTAGCCATATCTGTACACGCAAATAGATGATGGTTAGAGTGAAAACATTACAAGGGTCGTGTTCTTGTGCATAATTTTTTTTTATGATTTTGTGTTATGGCTCTTGCTCTTTTACTTTTTTATCTTGTTTTTGTGAGTATAAGGCTTTATATATACATTCCCTAAGATTGGAGATTAAGAGGTCAGGGAGAAAGGTTGAGAGGGAAGCAAGTGAATGATGACTGTCAGTAAACACTCCCCCCTTCCTTGGGTAGATCATACCGTTTGAAATGAGGTTGTCACCCTTTGAAACCAATTGTTCCAGTTGGTAATAGGTGAGGATTTTTGCCAGTAGTTTTCTATTACCATAGGTGCCTCATCAAGTTGCAAGGGTGGTAAGGTACTCTCCCAGGATCGAACTTGAAGTGGTTCATCAGGTGATTCTTGAACACTGGGAGGTGTGGATTCTTTTGTAGCTTCATGGAGGTCCACTACTATAGATGGAGGCTGTGTAGAAGCTTTTACCTCTATGGATGTATTACATGATGAGCTAGAAGCTTCATGGAACTCCCCCCTTCCTGAGCTAGGTGGAATAAATTGGTTTTGCCTTGGAGCCCAAACTAGCTCTGGACTAGGTGTGTAGCATTCTGTGATCTTTCCCTTCCCATGGTCTGCCATTGGCTTTAGCGTTACACTGTTTGACTCATATGGGTTTGTTGTCGATAGGGAAGGACACATTTTACGTTTAGGTACCCAAATTTGCTCATTTCCATCATAGTAGCCCTTGGCTTCTAATAGTCGTTTTGGAATCCATCCTGATTTGGTCTTGACTCTCCTAGAGCGCGCTCTTGGTTCTCCAGGGAAATTTTTTCTTGAAAATGGATGGGAGGGTTGAGGTAGTTGGAAGTAAGGCCTTGGGGACCCATTGATATGTACTCTTAGGTCATGCAGGTTGAGTACTTGCAATATTACTGCTTGCTGCAACTACAAGCGTTGAAGTGCTAGGTTCATGGGTAGCTGGCAAAGACGAGTTAACCACCTTGTCTTGTGAATGTTGGCTATCCTTCAACTTTGCTAGAGTTTGCAACGTAGGTGACTTTGCTTGAATGATAGGGGTAAGAGTCGGTGGTCGCGTCGTGACACTACCAGTATCCCAATCAATAGTGCATTTGGTTGCCAACATCCACGTGCGTCCCAGGTTTACGTTGCCTTCCATAGCTCCCGCGGGCATGACTAGAAACCTCTGCACTATGCTTCCATTGTCATAGACAACAGGGGTCTGAAGGACTCCAAGAATAGCAGTTTTCTTTTTATTAATTCCCTTGACTTGCATCGTACTCGAGGATAGGGTCGGTTTCCCTAATTGACACCAAACTCCATAGGATAAAAAATTGTGTTTAGCTCCCGTATCTAATAAGGCATTGTATAGTACTTTCCCATAGGGGCTATTTAGCTCAATTGGGTGTCGTAGGGGTGGCTCAGATTCTAATGAGTCGTCATCTGTGTCCTCGAAAAATGCTTGCGTGATTCCCAGATTAGCCTCTCGTTGGCGTCTAAGACGTTGTTGTCGTTCTCGAGCCTCAACTCTTGCTTGGATTTTTCTAAGCTCTGCTTGTTCCTTGGCATCCTTCTTTTGATGGATGGCTTGCAACTCTTCCTGGCTTAGAGGATCATAATATCTTTTGAATTTACTCCCATTAAGGAATCCAATGGTTTCAACTCCATCTAGAGTCTCCACACGAATGGTACCTTGCGGGGTAATTTCACACACTCGATATGGTCCCTTACCAGCGTATTTCAATTTCTTCTTTTCATTAGGTACCCCGTACATAAGAACTTTATCACCAACCTTGATGTCTTTATCCTTTAAATGGCTATCAAACCACTTCTTTCTCCTATCCTTCTCCACTAGAGCATTTCGCACAGCTAATTGCCTCTCTTCATCTAGCCTTTCCAGGATATATAATCGCTCCACTAAGGGGTTACCATCCCAACCTTCTTGAGAAGCTACTCGAAGACTAGGAATGACAAACTCCCATGGCATAACTGCTTCTTGGCCATACACCATCTTAAACGGTGTGCAATTAATAGCAACTTTATACGCAGTACGATAAGCCCATAAAGCTGATGTAAGCTTTAGGTCCCAATCAGTGCGATTAGCCTCAACTGTCTTTGTCAAAATGGAGATGAGAGTTTTGTTGGTACTCTCACCTTGGCCATTTGCTTGGGGATAATAGGGTGTAGACTTGTGGTGAGATATCATGAAGTTTGATGTGAGTTCTTTTATTACTTCATTTATAAAATGAGTTCCATTGTCACTCACAAGTTCAGAGGGGCATCCAAAACGTGTGATAATGTTCTCAAAGAGGAACTTAGCTGTTGTTTCTTGCATCTGCCTTCCGTGTTGCTTTTGCTTCAGCCCATTTGGTTACATAGTCGGTAGCCACAATGATATATCGTGATTGCGTGTTACGTGCAGCCGGACTAATCGGTCCTACAAAGTCTAAGCCCCACTTTTCAAATGGTTGGGTTACCTTGATGGGATGTAGAGGCATCCTATCACTTCTTTGTGGCTTCTTGAAGCGTTGGCATTCATCACATCCCTTTGCAAAAAGTGATGCATCCTTAAACAGAGTGGGCCACCAATAGCCTGATTGTAAGATCTTTCGGGCAGTCAACTTTCCTGAAAAGTGACCACCAGCTACGCCCATGTGTGCCTCTTGTAGAATATATAAATACTCATCCTCGCGGGCACAGCGTCTAAGAACATCATCTTTTCCTCTCTTATAGAGAGTTCCCGCCAGTAAGCAATAGGGTTCGCATTCCTTGATTAATTTTCGAGCTATATCTTTTCGCAGCTCTTTGGGTGGAAAACCATTAACTAAGAAGTTAACAATCTTTTCACTCCATTTAGGCATTGTCTCAACAATGAACAAAGGAGTATCAGGCAATTCATCATCAACCCCCGTAGGATCTTCGCCATTAGGGATATGAGATAAATGATCCGCCATGACATGTTTTCTCCCAGGCCTCACAACAACGGTGAAGTCAAACTCAAGAAGAATTAACAACCATCGTGTAATTCGACATGTGGAACACGGCTTGTTTACCAAATATAGCAATGCTTGATGATCCACATAAAACACAAACTTGGTAGCAAGAAGGTAATAGCGAAATTTCTTTACTATGTAAATCATAGCTAGACCTTCGCGCTCTATAGTAGTGTAGTTCATCTCGGCATCATTTAATTGGTGACTTGCAAAGCTAATAGGGTAGTCCAATTTATGTTCTCTTGGTTGAGTTAGAACACACCCAATAGCAAAGTTTGATGCATCAATATGCACATGAAAAGGTACATTCCAATCAGGTGTTCGCAGGATTGGAGCACTTGTTAGGGCCTTCTTTAATAACTCATAAGATTGATGGCATTCTTTCGTCCAGTGAAACTCGATAAGAAGCTTGTACAATGGACGCGCTATCTCGGCAAAGTTTAAAATAAACCTTCGATAATAACCAACATGGCCCATAAATCTTTGAACTCCTTTATAGTTTGTAGGTGGTGGCAAATTGGCAATGGCTTTAATCTTACTCTCATCTGTGGATATCCCGTTCTTGGACACTATATGCCCTAGAATGACTCCATGCTTAACCCAAAATTGGCATTTGAAAGGGTTCAATGAGATGCGATAAAATCTGCACCTTTCAAATATTTTTCGTAGATATAACAAATGCTTCTCCCAAGAAGAATAAACACAAAGGTCGTCTAGGAAAGCTTCACAAAACTCCCTTAGAAATTCTTTAAATGCAATGTTTATTAATCGTTGTAATGTAGCAGGGGCATTTGTTAAGCCAAAAGCCATAACATGAAATGCAAACACTCCAAACTCTGTGATAAAAGCAGTTTTAGCTTGGTCCTCTAATGCAATTGTGATTTGATTGTAACCAGAGTGCCCATCTAAAAAGCTATAAGCTTCCTTGCCCGCAACTCTTTCAAGCACATGTTCTGAATATGGCAAGGGATAATGATCTCTCCTAGTGGTTGCATTAACTTTCTTGAGGTCCACGCACACTCTTAGTTTCCCATTCTTTTTTGGCACAATGAATATTGGAGAAACCCATTCTGAGTGCTCAATAGGGTATATGAATCCACATTTTATAAGTTTTTCAATCTCCTCTTGTACAATTTTGGCGTACTTAGGATTCATTGGATAGGGTCGTTGCTGGACGGGTTTAGCAGTGTTGATCATGGGAATTGTATGTTGCACCATAGAAGGTGGAACGCCCTTCATGTCATGATATGTCCAAGCAAAGATATCCTTGTATTCCTTGAGGAGCTCCTTAAGTACACCCTCTTCAGTTTCGGTAATGTCTTGAGCAATAAAGACTGGTTTAGACTCCTCACCTGGTTCTGCTAATTCTATCTCTTTAACTACCGCTGGACCATCATAGACTCCCCTGCTTCCATTGGTAGGTATTCGTTGGGCTTTGGCATACTCAACCTTTCGCTCCCCCGTGGTATAAGATTTCAAATGTTCAGGATCTGTATGTAAGTCAACAGGCTCTTGTCCTGACAGAGACCTTTCTTTTAATTTTGCCTCCTTTTGTTGTTGAGCTAACTCTCGGTTTTGACGTCTTCTTATAGTTCGACTCAATTTCGGCTCTGTAACCTCCAATTGAGCGAGGTCAATGGGTCGCGGGCTGCACTACATGACACTCTAGAGAAGTTCACCCCAATTGTCTACTAGCTTTCGATGAGCATCACATGCCCCTAGATAGCTAAGCCATTCTGCAGTAGATCTTTCCTTGTTTATCCTAGCTCTCACATTTTCTCGATATCGTCGTCTCTTATATGACCTTTGTTTCTTGTTAAGGTTTTGATTTTGGTAAATGTTTGAACTCGACTCGCCTGATAGGTCTTCGCTTGTATCTTCTTCACTCTCATATAAATTACCATAGATGGTCGTACTAGGCCTTGAGTGTTCAGTTTCTATACTTGGCTCACTCGATGTTTCCTCAGGTTCTGAATCCATTTCTCCCTGAGATTCCGTTTTTGATTTGTATTGGGCTGAAGCCTTTGAGGAATCATCAGTTTCACTCTTAGGTAGGTGTGCCTCTTTCTTATCATCGGATGTTACATGCGCTACACCTAACATGTTTACTGGTGCAATGTGTGGTATCTCTTCCCCATCTAGTGTT
This sequence comes from Adiantum capillus-veneris, assembly GCF_014529385.1. Lineage (NCBI taxonomy): Eukaryota > Viridiplantae > Streptophyta > Polypodiopsida > Polypodiales > Pteridaceae > Adiantum > Adiantum capillus-veneris. The sequence continues at coordinate 16,180,967 of NC_140944.1, forward strand.
ACCCAAGTTGTTCCTCTAGCTCCCCATGTATCTATAGTTGCCGCTAGGTGTACCCAATCGACATTGTCTGACTCAGCCATTCCGGGTAGGATATCCATATAAGGAGAGTTCTCCCCAATATCCGTGTCTTCGTTATACGCGTAACAATATTGTAATGGAGCTGAGTGAATTGTTGTGTCTGATCGATTATCAATGATGAATTTATTTCCTAGAGGATGCGTTCGACCACTTAAAAGATCAACTCGAATGACAGAGTCTTGGAACTGTAAGTAGACGTGGTTTTTGGACCTGTCATGCATCATTTTTGCTTCCCTCATGAATGGACGCCCTAAGATCATCTCAAATGACATAGGATGCTTGGAAAAATCCATAACAATGAAAGTCTGCCTTACCTTGTGTCCCAAGACCTTGATCCTGAGATCCTTTAGCATTCCAATAGGCGTAACAATAGATCCATTAGCCATTTTTACCACTACGCTTGTGGCTTCAAGGTGAGGTCGCCCCATAGACTCCCAACAACTCTTTGTCACCATGCTGACTCCCGCACCACCGTCAAGGACCCCCTTTACAGTTAATCCTTTAGTAGTGATTGGTAGAGTAGCATTAGATTCATCACCTTCAAAGTATTGCCCTTAACGGGTACTTCAATTACAGATTCATGTCCCACTAGGTCAGATGGTGGTGCTAAATGTTCCTCATCATTCATTACCGAGTCAGGTTTGTTCATATGTGCAAACTGTGGTAATCCGGCCTGTAATTCTCCATTGAGGAAGGCTCGAAGAGCTGAGACTAGCTCGGGGTCTTTATATAGTTTGGACATGATGGTGGTTCTAACTTCTGAAGACATGAAATCCATCAATTTGGAAACATTTAATGGCATCTTGTGGGACGTAGGACCCTGACAAGAGAATGGTGAAGATGGAATCTCCACTTCCTCAAGGGGGTCGGGCATTCCCTCACCAAACATTCTCTCTAGTAGGAAAGGTGTGTGTCCACTTTCAGATGTCCTACCCTCACTCTCTTCCCGAATGATACTGGGTATAGCTAACGGCCTGTAGTTCTTGTGAGGTTGAACTTGTGTGGGAAACACTGTGTCCGACATCTGGATATGTTTGGGTGCAGGTTCTAATGTTCGTTAAGTTTCTTCCACCAAACCCCTCAGTTGTTGGACTCGTTCAATTTCCACTGTTGGGTTTGGATAGGTTCCAATCTTTCTCTTCCAATCCTCATTTTTTGTCTCTCGTGGCTTATCTTGGGGGTTCGCAACTAGGTAGTTTAACTTTGAATACTCTTTTGGTGTTCGTCGTAATTCCCTCTCGTGATCCTCCTCACTGGCTTTTTCCTTTGTAGTAACAGTTTTGGTCTCCCTGGTCTCTATCGAATCTGAGTCATCCTCAGGGTCATTCGTATACACGGGATCCTCTCCTGTCCCTATGTTAGTCTTTGAACTAGGTTTTGAGCTAGTAGCATTAAGGGATTTCTTTCTTCGTGTTTTCTTCTTTCTCGCTCACCAATGGATGCATCATCTCTCTCTTCGAGGATGTAATTTTGCTTTTGGAGCATCGACCGTGTGAGTGCATTCACTGATGCTATGTTTATAGTTGGTGGTGTCCCATCAACAATCTCTATTATGTTCAATGGTGTGATTTTCGGTGCGTTTGGATTGTTAGGACACTCTGCGATCAAATGATCTCTGCCACAACGATTACAAGTGAGTATTGGCATTGCCAATGCACTCCCTTGACTTGTTTGCATTAGTGCAGCATTCTTTTGCATTCTAATGGGTCACTCAGCTACTCGATGTGGTCCACCACATTCGTAGCACTGAAGAGGTGGTCTCCTAGCAAAACTATTAATGTTTTGGCCTCTTGCTGCTAGCGCAGTAGCTTGATATACCGTTTTGATTTGTCCCCAATGGTCTTCCATATAGTACATGGGACACTCCTCAAGCATGTCAACTCCATAGGTGATACTAGAGTCTATGTCCTCTTCGCAATCTACATAAGTACTAGATGACTCGCAACCTATTTGGTTCATAGGTGTAACTCTTGGATGAGGGGGTTGCGGTCCTAGCACTGGAGGTGGCAACGGTGTGGTTTGGACCACATTTTGGGTTCTAGGGACCATGTGCTCTAATGGCAACTGTTGCTCCATGGGTGGGGTAGGCATCAATGCAGGAACTCGAGGTGAGTCTGCCCAAGCTATAGGCGGTCTATTTTCCATGATGCGTTTAAGCATTAGGCAATCCTTCGCTTGATGGCCATACCTACCACACGCGTTACAAGTCCCGTTAAACTTTAATCTGAAAGTAGGGCATTCACTCGTAGTATGTGGGCCCAAGCAAATTGAGCACCATTGTTGCTCCCTTCTTGGATACATATGAGTGTTTTGTGGAGCACGATTACCCCTAAGGCTTTCTTGGATGGCCTTGGTGAGATCTGCCAGAGTAATCTCAGATATCATTTTCTCTTTCACGATTGGCTTTATCTTCATTGGCTCATGCCCTGACGCTTGCGAGCTACTAGACTTCGGCTTGGCAGACACTCTTTCTCCTGCAATCATTAAATTATCCTCCAATTGGATTGCATTCATGGTGACTGCTTCCCAAGTAGTGATACCTCTAATGACTAGGCCATTATAGATACTTTCATGTCTTAGTCCCCTAATGAATCTATCAAGCAATTGGTTGTTGTTGAATCGCTCGTTTGGATTGCATCGAGAATTCAAATTCTTTAGGCGCCTAATGAAGTCTCTCACGGATTCACCTTCTTCTCGTTGGGCTTTCTGGAGCTGAGAGGCTACACCCCAAAGTACTCCCTCTCGTATGTATTCTTTTAAGAACAGTCTCCTAAGAGTAGAGTAGATCGTTTTCTCTTCTACTCTTAAGGTTCTATACCAATCTCCAGCCTTTCCGCTTAGGGTCAAACTCAAAGCCTTACACTTATGTAGCTCATTGTGCTCTTCCAAGGAATCGCACACATGTTCAAAGACTTCCATATGCTTTCTAGCATCTCCGTCTCCACTGAATTTCTGTGTGAGCTTAGCTACTTGAACTGCCTTGCTCCTAGGCTCTCTATCAGGTGCACTACGCATGTTTTCCGCAGTAGAGCGACCGATAGTTTGAGCAAATGCTGCCAAATCTCTTATTTGAGCAGGTATAATGGGTGTATGTGCTCCTGGAACCACATGTGATATGGGAGTTGGCCTTGGCCTTGGCATACACGCGGCTCTTGGGTCCCATATTTCATATGGTGGTGTACCAGACGGTGGTCCAAAGTTTACAGGCGTGGCCCTAGGCATAGGGGGTGCCTGATATGGCATGTTATTATTAAATGGCATGGCTCCACTTGTATAAGAGCTTGGATAATGCCATTGTGGATTGTAAGCTCTTGGAATAATCGGAGGTGTAGGAGCTACATGAGGCTGAGGTACGACAGGTGCACATGGTTGATACATACATGTAGGTATAGTTGGGGGCACTATGCTACTAGGCATCGGCGCAGTATTAACAAATGAACTCCATGGTGTACTTCTTGTCATGCTCACCACTGGGATATGCATGGTAGCCGTAGTGTCATTAAGAGAAAGATGAGCTAGATCTGGGAGGGTAAAGCTGCCACTTGTGGGCTCAGATTGTACTGAGGCTCCTGGCGAAACAACATATGGAGGATCAATGGGGCTCACTGAGGGAGTCTCCATTTGTGATAGGCTTGGTTGGTTGGCCTTTCCCGTATCCAAGAATCTCATTAGGCCTGTTGAAGGCATGTTGATCCCTGTGTTCTGTCTTTCTAACTCGACAATCCTATGGAGGACATCACAGACTTTCTGTTGTTGCTCATTTATGCTAGTAGCACCCGATGTGGATTGTAGAACATCTAACCAACCCACATGATAGGTGTGTTCTGTGTACCGATCAGTTAAAGCTTCTGCTTGTAGGTCATACTCCCAATTTTCGTTTAGGAATATCCCATCTAGGCCTGGCGTGCTGGAGGTTTCCCTCAAGGTGGAAGCATTATTGCTCCCCATCGCTTGCCCCTCCGTGACTGCTACCTTGGGAGCACTCGGTTGCTCGGCTGGAATGATTGTTGTCATAGGAGCCTTTGCTTTCAGGGCTCGACTTTGTTCTAGCCTTCGTAGGTTCTCAATTTCCCTCTCCCTTGTTGCTTGCATATAGCGTTCGATCTCTTGCACTTCGGCAAGACTCCTACCATCGGGTAGTAGAACCTCAGAGGGAGATAGTCCTAAAGGATCAGGAGGTGCAGTGGATGGAACATTCACATGCACACTCTCAAGAAGCATAGGGTCTATTTTAGGCATGAATGACGAATTTACTTCCCCACTCCCTTCATTTATTTCATTAACCGCATGTTCGGAGCGAGTAGCTCCACTAAGGGTCTCTTTTAAGCGGCTAAACACGCTGGACCCGGGCCGTGGGCCCATGGCATGCATGTCTTGACTTGAACTATCAAGGTTTGGTGTAGGATACCCCTCCATGACTTCGTAGTCAGAGGAAGAATCACTAGGCGCGATATGAGGATCTTGATTCGCGCTACCTTGAGTCCCGGCCGAAGGTCCAGAACCTAGGGTGGAGGAATAATGGGTGCCCGTGTAAATGGAGGCACTACCAATATGCTCGTGCTCTAACACTCGTCCAGAGCGTAGGTGCATGTGACCTCCACACTCTAAACGCATTGGTGAGTGCCCGTGAAGGCCGCTCACTTAGTTTTTTTTTTGTTTTTTTTTTATAGGTGTTTATAACCCAAGTTTTTCGTTATTCTTGGTAATTTTTTGTAACCAAGCCACAAAATATGGCGTGTAATAGCTCAAGATGAGCGTTTTGGCTAAAGGAACGTGCCATGCTTTACAGCTCCCTATTCGGCTACGTGAAGCCCTCAAAATCCTAAAAATAGTCTTTATAGTCCTCGAAATCCTAAAAATAGTTTTTAAATATAAAAAGGTGTATAAACTATATTTTAAAACTGAGGACTGAGGTCAAGGTTTGAGCTTGGGCTTGGGGAATGATCCCCAGCCGATCCTTCTTTTTAAAATATTTTTTTTTTAAAGTTTTTTTTTTTTTAAAGTCGCAACGGCCGCACCGCGCACGCGCGCACACACACACTTAACCTACACCTAACTTATCTACTTACAGCTAATAGAGATACTGTCACACACACTCTAACACTGTTTACACAGTACTACAGTAGCTAACAGATCTACAAAACTAACCTTACAGAACTAACATTCCATAGCTAATACCTTAATTCTAACAATACATTGCAAAAAAATTGTAACTCTTCTTTACAGAAAACAAAAAAGACAGTACATTGTAACAAAATCTTCTCCACACAACCACACACCTTTCTTCTTCACAAATCCTTCTCCACACAACCACACACCTTCCTTCTTCACAAATCCTTCAATTGAAATTGCATCACAAGAAAGCGTAAGGTGCTTAACCGAGCTTCGTGTAGGGCATTTCCCCGGCAGCAGCGCCAAAAATGTGCGCTCCTTGCCACACTGTCAAAGCAAGGGACTTGCTTAACACTATGTGCGAACCACAGACGGCTCCAAGTACACAACTAGCTTAACTAGTAAGCTCAAAGAAAGCGATGATGTGTCACTCACCGCTCTACGCTTGCTTCATGGAGGATTCCTCGCCGCGAAGAAGAAGGAGCCGCCGCTTCGCCGCGCTCAACCGCTTTGCCGCCGCCGTGCCGTCGTCGCAATGCTCGATCGCACTCTCTCTCTCTCTCTCTCTCTCTCTCTCTCTCTCTCTCTCTCTCTCTCTCTCACATACACACACACACAAGGAGGTGAAGAAGAAGAAGATGGAGATGGAGATGGAGCAAGAGCACTCTTCTATTGCACAAATGAGAGAATGAGTGAATTTTAGTTTTAGTTGGCTTTTATATGAGCTCACCCCATTCACACTTGGGCGCCCATGCTTAGCCAACTAATCCCTTGAATGTCCCAGTTAGAGTGCGCCTCTCATCGGCGATCACTCTTACCCTTTTCCTATTGGACCGACAAGCCCGGTACGTGACTCTACCAAATAAATAATACAATGTCCACCGTAGGTTACAACGTCCGTCTCGTAGGTGATAGGGTGTCCGTGAGTCGTGAGGGTTAACAATGAGAAAGCCACATATTTATTTGACACAAACATGTGGAAGTCTCTATTATAAAAAAAAACTATATTGTGGGTCCTATTTTTCAATACACCAACTAAGAACTTCTCATTCAAAACCACTTTATCCATGTTTCAGTATATTCTTTTGTACTAATGGAGTGGGTATAACTGAATGGAACAGAAAAGTTTTAAACGCCTCAATATTTTTTTCTTTGGATTTACTCATAATTTTGAGTGGTAGTGTTCTATTAACAAAATGTCAAGTTGTGCCTCTTTTTACAATAAAAAGCGTTATAGATTTTAAGATTGTTAGTTTCTTTTCTATATAGTTACACATTCTATAGTTTCAAATTTTCACATGGTCATATGGCTTGATCCGGTGTGTTATCTTGAGCTATAGTTTCTTGTCAAGACACGTCTAGTATACCTTGGGTCTATATGACACACATACATATAGTCTCGATTTGTCACATGGTCATATGGCTTGACCGGGTGTGCCATCTTGAGCTATAGATTTTTACCTTCAGTCCTTCTAGCTATCCATATAGATTGATGAGTCTCTTGAGCTATCCATTCTTATCAAATGTTAATTTGTGTCTCTTTTTACAATAAAAAGTGTTATAGATTTAAAAATTAGTGTCTGGCTCAATTAGTGTCTTTTGGAAAGTTGTTTCTATTTGTGCTCTGAAGTGAAATGGCACCTACAGAGGTTTTTGTTAAAAAATACTACAAACCCAATAATGCTTCTGATGCACTTGCACATGTATGTGTGTATGTGAGAGAGATTTTAGCTCTTTGTAAATGAGGTGAACTCAAAATTTACCCTTCCTACAAGAAGGGTAAGAAATTTTCAGCACTATAATCTACACTTTTGTTCATTTGCAATTCAATCTGTATTTTTGCAAAAGCACGTGCTTCTAAAATTGTCATATCACTAGTATAGTTAAAATAGAGCCACATTACATTCCGTACAAAATCTGTATGATGGGGGATAGCTCATTACGAGAATGGCCATAACTTTTATGTATGTATGGGGGTAGGTTAGCATGTAAGATATCGTACATAGTGGGGTTTCTCTAGTTTAGATGCACGCAGGTGACATCCCCCTATTATTAATAATGAATCCCCCGGGACCCAGACTTTGAAAAGTAAGTAAAATGAATGCCTAAAAGCCAAAATAAATAATGGGATCACATTGGGAAGTCTAGTTGAGATTACATGGTATTGGTGAGTGCATTTTTCATAGCCAATAATTGATCATGAATAACCTTCATAAGAAATGATTGCATGGAACTTCCAAGTGGAAACCTGATGGAAAATAATTGTCCAAGAATTGTGAGGGCTCACATCATAGAATCTCAAGCAAACATTCCAACGAGCAGTGAACCACATATCATTAGCAGGCTTCAAAGTCTGGATGGCTAAACAAATTTCCTTTGTAAAATATTATGCAATGGCTAACACTGCCTTCACATTACTCCCATCACAATCGACACACGATTTTTGATATTCGTCATCTTGAAGGCTAGTGTACCTATTGTTGGGATCCTTTGTAGGATGGGCCTTTTAGCCATCAACTATGTCCCATAAGCCTTTCCACATGAACGAGAGTTGCATAATCAAGTTCGTGTAGTTATCACTGTTCAATTTGTTGCTGGTGCTTGAGCAAGGGGGGCCAATATCTGGATGTGGGACGCATGTCGAACCTCACCATCCTATCTTATTACAGTATTAGCGAGAACCACGATTAATTTGTCAAACCATGGGACGAAGTTGACTCGACTAGTGCATAGAGGCTACAAGAGGTTGTCAATCTCTTGGAAAACAACTAACACCTCGCATCTAACTCAAGCTACACTCAAGTGACTGAAATCACCAAAAGCCAATCGCTCATTGGCAAGCAAATCACATCCGTTACAGCATCAAATGACATCCAAACGTAACGAAACTTCTAGGAAAAGTTTATAAGACCTAAGCACACATGCCTATGGCCTCAAACCCCACTTTAGGTCAAGTTCCAAAATCGCGATTATTAACAGCAATGGATTTTTGACCTAGTCGTTTTCGACCCAGAATGCATCTAAATGCTTAGCAATGATGCCCTAATACCCCGCCTATGCTTAGTTTTCGTTTTAAAAGTGTAAATTCCTAGTTATGATGAAATTAGGCTGCAGGTCGGCGACACCAAAAGCTACGAAATACTGTGAATGGCTTATGTCAATGCGTAGAGCTCTTACCTGTGGTTGCAATGCAACAAACGCATTCGCAATGTGACAACCGAGGAGGGAGTAGGAAGTGCGAGCAGAAGAGAAGTGAGCTCCGTTAGCTCATGCTGTGTATTTCTTATCCCAAAAACTTATAAAAAACTTACAAGAATTGGCTTTTATACCTTAGCCAAGGTTTTTGGGTAGTCAAAAGCAATAAGCTGGAGTTCTACCAAAGCTCGCAATTGAATGGCTGATACAATCTGGAAGCTTGTAGCCCCGGCTCATTAATTACAAAGTTTACCAAGAAAATAGAAGTTACAATATTCCCGATTTATCAAAATAATAATTGTTTTTACAAAGACAACTCCGAAAAATGGTGTCCGCGTTAGCCTGCTGCTAACATTCCCCCCCTCCTCGTCTGTGTCGTCCCTTGACACAACTTTATGGACTGAAGTAATCTTCGGGTTGACGGCGGGCGAGGCGGTCCTTCAGTGCCTCCAGTGCCTTTTCGTATTTGATTTTGCGTTCTTTGTCTGGCACTTGCAAAAATTGCATGGTGACTCTATTTTTTAGTTCCACTGCCGAGTATCCTACAAATCTTACTGTGAGGTTTCTTATCACTGGCGCAAATATCTTCGTTCGCCAGGTGAAAAAGTTAGTGTAGAATGCCTCCTCAAAAGCTAGCATATTATGCGAGGGCAGAAACATGCATCGGGCATAAAAGCCATAAAGAACTTCCTCTGAGGGCTACCCACTTAGATCATAGCAGAGGCCTTTGTTTCCTTCCAAATATGAGAGCCATGGGGCTCCTGTTTGCTCAGGATCATTGAAGACCTATATGCATGTGAGTAGAATCCTACAAATTTTGTATAGCATTGCGCAGAAGAGATCTGGTCGACTTTTGAAGAATGTCATGGTGTCCGTTAGGGTTTTCACCATGTATTCTTCTGTTGCTTGGCCTCTCTCTGGAGTTGGCAGCCTGGGAAAATTTAGCCATGTTGGCCTCTTCTTCTGCAGTGCTTCGTGCGCTTGCCACGTCCTTACTCGAGGTACCGGACAAAATGTGGGATCTTTCTGTATGACCGCAGGTGCTCTTGTGAATAGAATCAAATATCTTGGATTCTTATTCAGCCAACTTAGCCTCCAGTTCGGGTGGTCTTGATCTGCGCCATCTTCTTGCATATCCTTGTATAATCTTTCCTTTACCTATAAGAGTTCTACCTTGATGAAAGGGTATGGCAGGGATTGTTGGTGCCATTGAGCATTGATTTGATTGGGAGTGAGTTGAGTGACGTTGATAGAGTGTAAAACTCTCAACTCCCAATCCATAGCTGCCTTCCACTGCTCATCTACCTCTAAGGCGGTCTTCTCCTTCAGTGCATCTTCTTCAGCCTTTGACAGTTGGACTATTGGCACTGTGTCTTCCTCTGTGATTTGGACCTGAAAATCTTATCTCCCACTCGGCTCTTTGGTAGACTGTGTCTCGAATTCAGTAAATGAGACCGAGGAGATTTTCACTTGGGCAGCTCTGAAGTGCCTGCCTCTTCCTATATATCTGGCTTTCCCTCTTTGAGGAGCTGATTCATTCTTTTCAATTCTGTAATTTCCTTAAGGATCTCCTCGTCTCTTTGGACCCGCATGAGTGCCAGATCTCTGTGTTGTGACTGCTCTAGCTTTAACTCCAGTTCTAAGTCTTTGTTTTTATTTTCAAGGGCTTTATACACTTCATATGTTCCCTTGATTGAGTCCACGGCTGCATTTTCTCTTAATTGCCCCCGCAAGAAAGTGGCCTGATCATTAATTCTTTGTTCAGAATACTGTAAATATGTGTTGCTACATCTAATTATACTTGAATCTTTTGAGCTGACAGAGAGGTGGTAAGAAGTTCATTTGTCACTTCTGTTAGCTGCTCATCTTTCACTTTGCAGGCATCAGATAACTTAGTCAGGAGGTCACCCAAATCCTCCATTTCCTTCTGTTGGCTGTCTCTGGGCATCTGATGACGTTCTGCTTCAGTCTTTAGCTCTTGTACTTGCCTTTGGAGATCCGTGATAGTAGCCATTTTTTCATCGAGCTCGCTTGAAGAGCATCGATGACAATTTCTAATTCTTTGGCTTCAGTACTGCCGTTAAAGGCTACTGAGCGGAGTTTCTCCGCCGTCATGATTTGCATATGCCTTGCATACTCGTTTACGTGTAGAATGACTTCATCATTGGACTACCACTCCTCCTGTCTTGCAAGTTGAGATGTGTCGGCATCCTCTTGTTATTGCTGGTGTTTCTATAGAGATGGTTGCTTTTCCTTGGCCCTCTTGAGGTTTTGAAACCTCGGCAGTTGCTGGCTGAGTGGAAATTACTGTTGTGGTCTCAACCCTTTCCGGTTCCATGGTTGCAGGCCTTTCCACTTTCTCAGTCTCGGCTTCTTCCTCATGTGTAGTGGTTTGCTCTTTTTCTGTATCTTGCTCTTTATCAGTTTCATCCGCCTCCTTGTGAGTATCCTCGATTGTCTACTCTGGTGCTAGTTCAGCTTCCTTTTCTTCATGTTGCTTGGCGTGGTCAGTTTGTTGTGTAGCTTCCGTTTGGTGGGTGAAATCAGAATATTTTTCCTTGTCGATCTCGGCTTCTTTAGTGGTCTCTTGGCATGGCGGTGTTGTTGGTGGAGTGGGCATGGGCTGGTCCTGTTGTTCCGGCGGCGGTGAGGTGGGTCGAAGGGATGCCTGGCCTTGCTCTTGAGTTGCTGCTTCCTCACCTTTCTTGGCCGCTTCTTCCTCCTCTTTCAGCTTCAAGGCCTCTGCCTCTTGGTATATTCTTTCTAAATGATCCTTAGGATCCTCGGCCTCTTTCCTTGAATGATATTTCGTTCAAAGTCCTTTCAAACCGGTGGGTACCCACTTTTCTGGGTCTTTTCCCTGCGCTTGCCTAGTGCGCTGATACGCCTATTTTTCTCGTTCAAATCTTGCTTGTTTCTACACTGGCTCCTCTTGGTGGGCAGCCACAGCTTTTCGCTTCATTTCTTCCCTCCTAGCTCTTTTTTCTTCGTTGTCAGAGCTTTCACTGCTATGCTGCTCTATTAAACTGCATCGGATTCATCACCTGATTTAAATGATCGCTTACTAGATCTTGTAGATCTTGGAGAGAGTTGAGCTGCCAAGATCCATGTGTTTTGATCCGGGGCAGGCGGTAGGTTTTCAGCCATGCCGATGGCATGATAGGCTATTCTAGTCAATACTTCCAGCGCACCCAAGTATGTTATTTTTCCCTCCTTCTTGGTGGCCTTCAATGTTTTCAACACATATTGCCCATGGTCCACAAGTTGTCTGGTGGTTGACTTCAGAACTTGTGTAAAAGTGGTGGCTACGGCATGATTTGGTGTCGTGTACCTTGGTGGCCTTTTCGCCAAGAAATAGAAATGTTGATGGTACAGACGAGCTGGCTCTTCCATCTGCTTGTGGATGAGATCAGCAAATGTAGCCGTAGTTGTTTCCTTTGTAAACGTGCCCGCTGTTTTCCTATCTTTTGCCCGCATGGTCATCCCTTCAGTGGACAATCTGAGTGCCTCTGCCACTATTTCCTTTGTAATTACAACCTCTGCCTTATTTCCTTGGTTGTTTGAGATCTGGGCAGTTCCGTCTTCCTTGATGGTGGACATAAGCTCGTAAGCTTTTTGAAAGTCTATTCCGCAGGGCTCTTGTTCATAGAAGTGTCAGAGTCCCAACCTGTAGTTAGCCTCCTTAGTTTCTGGATTTGCAGCTACATCGTAGACCTCCTTAGGCAAGAGCTGTAACTCCACCGGATGCCCTTCTTCACTCTTAAACCTTCCCGTGAAGACCGTGGTGTGGTGTTCTTCTAACTGCTCTTTAGAAAGGTAAGATGCCTTTGTTGCCTTTACTGACTCGAGGTCCAATTGATATGGGGGCAGTTCTTACAGTTTCTCCTTTTGGTTTAACTTCTTCTTGGCCTTCTCCGCGGCTTGCATTGCTCCTGTTCAGTGAATAGAGTGCAAAGTTAGCAGATTTGTCGGATTTTCTCTGGAATGTTCTTTTAGACTGAAATGCTGATAATCTGGTCCAAATTGCTTCAAATCAATTTTTGAACAAGCAAAGATGCATAAAATCATGCAAGGAACAAAACTGTATGGTTAAAACACAAATTTGCAACCAAAGTAAATAATCGCGATTATTTACAACTGGGAAAATTTTCAACTTTTTTGCAACCTTGGCTTTATAGGCTTGAAGTATTAGCCAATTACATGCTCTCAGGGAAATATGGGCTCATTTGGATGTACAAAGTGAAAAGGGTACCAGATTTTGGGTTGAGGTCTCTGAAATAGTAGATATAAAGCAAATTTGAGATTTTGAAATTCAAATTGACTCAAAATTGGCTAGTGGGCTTATCTCAACATGCTCTTTGGATGTATGATGACAAAATATCCAAATTGCCCCATTTTGGCCAAAAAGTAAATAATCATGATTATTAACTTTTCTTCTAAAATTGACAATTTTTTGGCATGGTATAGACCTTGGGTATGAATTATAAGGTGATTTGGATCAATAAAAGTTGTTCATAACCCAAATTTTGGCTTTTACAGACTTCTTTGCGTTTTTTGGCAATTTTGCAAGTAAGGGGTGGTCATTTTAGCTCATACTTGATTTTTGGCATGTAATAGGTGTGTATGCATGATAGGTGAGGTGAATTGACAATTTCCAAGCAAAAATATTGCAAAAGTAAATAATCACGATTATTTACAACAGTGACAAAAACTTTGCATTTCACATAAATTTTGACCTAAACATGTTTCATACACCTAATACAAGTCCTAAAATGAATTTGGTCAATTTTGGTCATGCCGGCATCACTTTGTACTCTGTCGACTCTGAATTCACCATTTTTTGTGATATTTATGTATGTTAGGTTATCCAGTCAACTTTGAGACTTTGGACTTATCCGTAACCTCGTCGTGAAGCTACATGTCCAATTTTGGCTCATTTGGAGTTACTTTGGCCTCGTATGTCAAATTTGACACTTTGTAACCTTCGAGCTATTTTCTGTTTTTTGAGAGCCTTACTTGATGGATTTCTTCAAACCAATCATATACATTGTATATGAACCTCATTAGCAAGCCATCTATGGAGTTAGGTCGAAATTCTGGCCTTTTTCAAAAAACCCTAATTCTCTACTGGGGACCCCCTTGACCCCATCCAAATGGTCATCTGATGGTATGGAAAGGTTCTATTGTGTTAGGGCATGCTATGGTTCAAATCCCATCCGATTTGGTCAAGCTGGCAGGCCGCTATGGTCACTTTTAGGTCGTAGGTCTTCGTGCACTGCTCGGCTTCTAGGGTTTTTTCTAGGACTTTAGACTAGCTACCGGCCGTACAAAACGGATCATTGATTAGTAAGGAGCTTACTCCTCATGTCTCATGTGAGACGGAGCTGAAAAAGGTCAATTGTGGGCTCCGGAAATGACACGCGAAAGAAGCCAAAATGCCCTCTCTGCAAAGGCTCAAAGTGGAAATGAGGTGGTTTTAGCATACCCTAGCTATCTATACCCGGACTTCCCGAACCAAATTTCTCCAGATTCCCCCGTTAGTCCTATTGGGCTGTGAAATCTATGTTAGTCTCAAGAATTTTCAAAATCGGATTCCTGTAGCTCATTCTGCAAGAATTTTGCAAAAGTAGGCCTGGCCGCTTAATTTGGGCTTCTCGCTTCCATCTTTTGATTTTGTTGAAAATTTTTGTGCTTGTTTGCCTTGTCTTTCTGATCACCATCATGTCTCCGTTTTTCCATATGAGCTTCCCTGCTATTTATTATTAATTTTTGACCTTTTTGTTTGAAAAAATCAAAGAAAATAGAAAAATGCTCTAAAAAAACCAAGTGAAAAATCCAATAATTAAGAAAATCCCTTGAAAAACACAGATTTATTGTTTTTTGTTGGATTTCTCCATTTTTAAGCCTCCTTTTCAACAAAAATGATGAAAAATACCCAAAAAAGGTCTATTTTTTATGATTTTCTGATAGTATATACACTAGTTACACTCATCGGGAAGATATTATTAGTGAATTTTCCCTTGTTGATGAATTATAAGGGCATTATTAGGTAATTTTGCAAAAAATCACACATTAACATGAAACTTTTTCCTCCCTCTTCAAACCTTACCCTTAATTACTTAGTATTTAGTAGTACCCTTCCACCCCTCCTAGATGGCGTTCTCTGGGACGACTGCGTGCATGGGTCGAACAATTTGTGTCTATGCATAGCCGTGATTGGATCTACCATGATATGAAGATCAATGCAATTCAACTCAATATGTTGTGCAAGAGTTGGGTCTTGAGTAAATAACTCAAGGGTTTCCGATGTCGAGGTTTGTTGTTGATGTCTTCCAAAGAGCAAATCTTGTAGCCTTTGTGCTCTCTGTTTGATAGTACCATTAGGGTGTTTAAGAACGTTGATTGCTTAAGCTATTGGGAGCACTTTAGACGGTTGTCTCACCATTGGTAGCTCGGTCTGCTTGGTGCATGGTGTTTGAGAGTCTGTTGCGACTTAACTCTCACTGTTTGATTGGTTTCGCGTTGTGTGGAGAAGATAAGTGCTCCTTTGTGCTCTCTGTTTGATAGTACCATTAGGGTGTTTAAGCACGCTGATTGCTTAAGCTTTTGGGAGCACTTTAGACAGTTGTCTCACCATTGGTATCTCGGTCTGCTTGGTGCATGGTGTTTGAGAGTCTGTTGCGACTTAACTCTCACTGTTTGATTGGTTTCGCGTTGTGTGGAGAAGATAAGTGCTCCTTTGTCTTCCAAACTTTTTTCATGTTAGGTTCCTTGTTCATAGATGCCCGATTTTGTGCTCGAATCCTTGGAACTGTCTTCTGTTTCTTTGGTGAAATTTTAGGCACCCAGATCTGATTTGGTTTATCCACAAGTTGTGCCTTTGGTACCCAAATTTGTCTGACTCCT
This sequence comes from Adiantum capillus-veneris, assembly GCF_014529385.1. Lineage (NCBI taxonomy): Eukaryota > Viridiplantae > Streptophyta > Polypodiopsida > Polypodiales > Pteridaceae > Adiantum > Adiantum capillus-veneris. The sequence goes on from NC_140944.1 coordinate 16,196,258, forward strand.
TGCATGCTACTTGTAGCATTTGTTTGTCGAGGGAATGGAGAAGATTTGCTTCGTGATTGGTCTTTTGATTGCATCGTTTCCATTCCTCTTTGCTTGGTGCAATAGGAACAATGAGTTTCCCTCCTTTAAGTGATAGCTTTAGTTGATTTTGTATCCCAATCTGGTACTGCTTTGTATGTACGCATCCAAGGAATGCCAAGAATCATTGTCTCATTCATGTGCTCATCTGGCAAGCATACAAACTGATGCGGACATGAGCATCCATGTACTACCACATTCAAGTTGACTACTCCCAATGTTGGAGTTGGGTTCTTGTTGCATCCTTTGATTGTTGTTATTCCTGCGGTCAATGCTTGACTTGTTGCCTTCTTGTATGTGGAATAACTGACTGCATTCACTCTAGCTCCTGTTTCTACCAAAGCATTGATGCTATAATTGTTGAGTTGTACTTTGATGCGGAGATCCATTCCATCTAACCAGTCGTCATCTGTTGAAACTGCGTCTTTAGGTAATTCCCATTATCGATCATCTAGTTCCAAAGTGTTGATGGGAATCGGTATTTGTTGATTCTTGAGAGCATCTTTACGCTTGAGAACCCGAAGTCTAGCTTTCTCCTGGGCCTTATCAATAACCTGTTGTCGCTTCATCTTCCTTTGTTTGGTTGCATGCATTCTCTCTAGCAATTCATTGGTTAGTGGAAAATTGTATTTCTTTAAACGGCATCCACTAATTCAATTAGCCATTGGTTCACCATCTAGGGTTGACAATTTTACTGGTCCACTTGGAGATACATCTTCAATGATAAATGGTCCATTTCCCTTTTTCTTAAACTTGGGAATGTGTTGCTTAAGGGAATAGACTAGAACTAAGTCCCCTTTCTTGAAAATTTTGGTGATTAAGTGGGAATCAAAAACTGTTTTTTTTTCCTCTTTTGTGCATAGATATGAGCTACAGCAGTTAGCCATTTCTCGTCTAGCTTTTCCAAATCTTCAAGTTTTTCTGACAATTCATGTCCAATCCACTCAAGAGTTTGTGCTACCCTTAAGGTCGGCAATAGAAATTCTATTGCCAATATGGCATCAAGACCATAAACAAGGTTAAAGGGTGTAGCATTTAAATCCGTTTTGAATGAAACTCGATATGCCCATAGAGCAGCATGGAGATTCATTTCTCAGTCTGTTCTTCCTGAACTAACCACTTTGGTCAGTACCGAGCTAAGAATTTTATTCATATGCTCAGCTTGTTCGTTTGCTTGTGGGTGATAGGGCGCTGATTTGTTATGGATAACCATAAACTCATCAAGCAAATACTCTATTACTTTGTTGAGGAAATGAGTTCCCCAATCACTGACAATCTCTATTGGCAGTCCATACCTTGTGAATACATACTCATATAAGAATGCAGCAGTGGTTCTAGCATCATTCTTTTGGGTTACCTTAGCCTCAGCCCATTTGGTCAAATAGTCCGTAGCTACAATGATATATTGAGCTTGGGTGCTATAAGCAAGTGGCTGTATTGGTCCAACAAAATCTATACCCCATTTTGCGAAGGCTCTAGTCCCCATCATTGGTCTTAAGGGCATGCTGTCTACTCATGTTGGCATTTTTGCTCGTTGACAAGCATCACACCTTCGAACATATTCTTTGGCATCTGCAAAAAGTGTTGGCCACCATATGCCTGCCATCAAGATTACTCTTGCGGTGGTCTCACTAGAAAAGTGACCTCCAGCTAATCCAGCATGTGTTTATTCTATAATCGGAATATACTCGTTTTTATTTTCACAAAGACGCAAATGTTGATCCTTACCTCTTCGATACAATTGGTTCCCAATGAGAGCATACTCTCTTGCTTCCGTTTCAATTGCTCTTTGACGCCGTTTACTCATATCCTCGGGAAATGTTCGGCTTGATAAGTAAGTAACCAGATAGTTACTCCACTTAGGAACAAGTGACATTTGAAACAATGTTACATGAGGAATGGGTGGTTGTTTTTGACACTGAGGACAATCTTTTACAAAATATCGAACATCTCTTCTCATAGTCGGCCAAAATACTCCAAGTCTCAAGATTCGTTCCATAGTTTGGTCTTCCGCAAAGTGAAGTCCTACTGTGGTAATATGTGCCTGACTTAGGTATTGATCCTTTTCTTCAGGGTTAATGCATAAAAGCAATATCCCGTCTCGATTCCTTTTATATAGCCTCCCAGCTAGTAATTGATACATAGCCCATTGCTCGATTAAATCAATTGTGATAGGAAGTGGTGAATCCACTTGAGCTATTGTCATCAATGACACAATTTTTTCCGACCATCTAGGTATCATTTCCACGGAGAACAAATAGGCATATGGTAGATCATCATCTACCCCTTTAGGTGATTCCCCTGAAACAATCCTGGACAAATGATCTGCTCGTTGATGTGTAGTGTCTTTTTTTACAACCACAGTGAAATCAAATTCAAGAAGAATGATGAACCATCTTACTATTCTTCCTGTGTGGCATGGCTTTTTGACCAAATATAACAAGGCTTGGTGGTCTACAAAGAACACAAACTTGTTGGCCAATAGGTAATGTCTATACTTTGTAATGGAATAGATCATTCCTAGTCCTTCTCTTTAAGTGGTGGTGTAATTCTTTTCTGCCATATTTAATTGTCTGCTAGCATAAGAAATAGGAAAGTCAATTTTCCCATCTCCTAGTTGGGCTAGTATACAACCAATAGCAAAGTTTGAAGTATCTACGTGTACATGGAATACCTTATCCCAATCGGGTGCTTTCAATATTGGAGCTGAGGTGAGAGCTTGCTTAAGCTTCATGAAGGATTCTTCACATGCCTCAGTCCATTCAAAGTCCGTAATCAAGCTATACATGGGTTTTACAATTATAGCATACATGTGGATGAACCGTCGGTAATATCCACAATGTCCCATGAAGGCTTGTACCCCTTTAACTGTTGTTGGTATGGGAAAATCAACAATGACATGAATCTTTTCAATATCGGTAGGTATGCCATTTTTAGACACTATGTGTCCAAGGATTTTCCCTTGTCTTCCCATGAATGTGCACTTTTCCGGGTTTAAGCAAATCCTGTAAAGTCTACATTTCTCGAATACCTTTTTGAGGTGTTCAAAATGATCAGCTTGGATTGATGAATGTACACATAAATCATCCATGTATACTTCCAAGAATTTCCAAAGATACTCTTTGAAAGCATGGCTCATCAATCTCTGAAATGTGGCTGGAGCATTAGTTAACCTAAACGGCATAACCTGATAGGCAAATATACCCCATTCTGTTGCAAAAGCAGTTTTATGCTGATCTTTTGGGTCAACCAAAAGTTGATTGTATCCCAAAAATCCATCTAGGAAGTTGTATGCTTCTTTTCCTGCCACTCGTTCTAAAACGTGCTTCGTTATCGGAAGAGGAAAGTTGTCTCTAATGGTAGCTGGATTCACTTTTTTGAGATTAACGCACACTCATAACTTCCCATTCTTCTTAGGTACTACCACAATTGGGGACACCCAATCAGTGTGTTAAATTTCGTAAATGAATTCAACTTCCTTTAGTTTTTCAATATCTTCTTTGATCTTCCTGGCAAATGTTTCGTTATAAGTGTATGGTCTCTGTCTACTTGGTTTCACATCATCTCTCATCGGTATGGTATGTTGGCAGATTTCTAGATCAACACCCTTGAGATCCTTGTAAGACCAAGCAAAGATATCCTGGTATTCCTTTAACAAGCTTAGTAAAAGCTTTTCTTCTTCTTTTGTTAGGTCATTTTCTATGTAAGCCGGTCTAGGCTCTTCTCCTGGTTCAGCGAAGTCTACCCTTTTAGCGTTTTCAGGGCCTTCGTAAGACTCACCTTGTTTCCGTAGTTCCCTAACCAGTTGTTCGATTATGATTTTTGGATCTTGGAGAGTATACTTTTTGTAATGGGATGGAACATGCATTACATCCTTACCATCCTCTTCGGTGGTTTCCAATTCGGTGGTGTATATCTCCTTTAGAGCTTTTTTCAACTCTTGATATTTCTTTTTCCACTCGACTCTGGTCATGAGTGGTTTTTGATCCTGATGTTCTTCGTGAGTACCCTTCCTTGTTTTTCTCAATGTCTGAGACATTTTTGAGTTTCTGTTTGAAGGATATCTGCCAGTTATTTTGTCTGTGACACAATCATTAGCATCTATCTGCATCACGAATTGTGTTTTACTGGAGACTGATGGCATAGGTTGTGCTTTCACAATTTTAGTGTCCCTCTTTCTTCTATACCATTTTTGTCTTCTTGATTTCTGGTTTGGAAAGTCAAAAAACTTTTCCTCCTTTCCCCTTAAGAGTAATTGAGCTCTCGTATGTTCTTTTTCGGATCCTGAATCTTCGGAGGTAGCTGAGTGTTCATCCAACTCATTAGTTGCATCGTAATAGAGGTCAAAAAAGACTTGTTGAGCTTTCATCAAGTCCTTTGTTTCCTCATCCTTGTTTTCAATGTTAAGAACTGACATCATTTGGATGGGAATTATGTCGTAGCCATCCTCATTGCAAAATTGAGTAGGCATAGACGTGTTCACGCATACATCCATTGTCGCTAAAATTTGAGTCCACTCGAATGGTTCGAATAAATGCTCTGAAAAGGGTTCAGGTATGTAGGCTTCGTCTGTACAGGACCCCTTTCTAGGATACATTCCTCTTGTCTTAAGCTTCCATTTTCTGAAGCTCCGCACATCCAAATAGGAGTGTCTTTGTTTAGCCAAGATGGAAGTTTAGTTTCAGTCGAAGAGACTCAATCAAACTCTTGGATGGTTTTTTTCAAGACGTCTCTATAGGTGTGGTCTTTTAGATTGACTCTTGTTATGAATCCCACCTGCTTCAAGTACAGATAGTCGTTTACCCAATCTTGGATAAGCTATACCTGTCGCATGAAAGGTCTTCCCAATATGATCTCATAGTTGATTTTTTCCCAAAGTCTACTATGGCAAAAGTGTGTTGATATTCAATTCCACAGGAGTTGACTATCACTTTTTATAGTAGTCCTAGTGGTCTCTCAATGTGTCCGTCAGCCAACTGCAATTTCATTTGCGTTTGTCTAATGGCTAGCTGTCCCCAGGATTCCCATACTGCTTTAGTGGCTATGGCTATGCCGGCTCCACTATCCAGTATTGCCATGGTTTCAATGTCATTATATTTCATTGGGAGGGTGGTGTTTCCTTCTTCCCCTTCATAATATTCTCCGACTTTGTTCATAAGAACTGATCGAATCTCTTTGTATTCCGTTTCATTTTTCAAGTTTCCCAGATTCTTAGAGGTTAACCCCGTTATCCCCACCTTTCCTAGGGTTTTTTGTAAATCATTCCATAAGTATGGCATGAGTTTCAACAGTTCTTTCAAAGTAAGAGTGCATAGGATAGGTGTAGACATGATTGAATGAATGTTGTCTACTTCTAGGGTCTGTTTGGCTCTTTTGACTTGAGTGGTTTTCCAAATGATAGATTCATCTTTGTTATCTCCCAAGTAAGAAGGTAATGTTTTTAATGTCATTGGTTTACATATCCCTGAAGCCTCTGATCCGCAATCCCCGTATAAGGATTGTATATCCATGTTTATATCAGATGGTAGATTATCCAACTAGACTTCCTCTATAGGAGCCGACTTTAAAGTTAGGCTCCCATCATTGATCTCCCTTACCTTTTCCCATAAATGTCTTGGCCAGTCTTCCTCTACGAATGGAATTCCTTCTAAGGCATCTTCACTATCCGGCACCATGAGCTCTGGTTCATTTGTTTCAAGGTGGGGTTCTGCCATCACATCGGATTTTGCTTTCGTTTCTTCTACCGCAAGCTCTTCCGGTTTTGCAACACTTTCAAGCTTGGGTTTCTGTTTATCCAGCATTTCCTGCGTGATTCTTACCAAATTTTGATAAGCTTCCAGCTTAGCTGCTTCCATGTCTGGAGATGGATAGTCTTTTCATTTGTTTTCCATGTTTTGGCCTACTTTAAGTCCTGCTTGGTAGGCTTCCAAGGCGGCATTGATAAGTTCAAAAAATTTATCAACCAAAATGGATCCTCCAGATTTCACGGTTGTTTCCTTGAATTCACTGCCAGTTTCTTTCGACTTGTCCTGGGCTAGAATTTTTTGCTTTCTCTTCGTTTTCAACCCGTTGTTTTTGTTTTCTCATCTCATATCTTTTACTTTTGCTCCTTTTGCTTCTTTGAGAAGAAACTTTCGTGTTCTCCGAATCATCAGAGGAATTGTGTTTATTTTTCTTTGCCTGGGCTCTAGTGATTAGCTTGATTGGAACAATCGGTTCGCTCTCTGATGAGCTACTAGGCATCACTTGGACTTCGTTGACTACAGATTTTTCCTTGTTCAAAGGATTCTTAGGATAATCTTCCGGAAAGTGTCCTCCCTTTTTGCAACATTGTATGCAATAGGCTTCAATTGGTTCGAGGTTTTTGTCAAGCTCTGGACATTCGTTCTTCCAATGGTCATCAGCACCACAGTTATGACAGTTTCCTATTCTGGGCTTCATCATGGGTCTTCCCATGGGAGGTCTGACACCTTGATTAGCTACATAATACATTGGTACGAACTCTGATGGAGCATGAGTCATGGTTTCCTCCATTGATGGTGGTTGTGGACTATACCAATCTCCCTCTACCATTACTGTAGATGGACTAGGCTCTGCATAGGTTGTAACAGGCCCTAATGCTTGTTCATCTATGACTCCTTCTGAGTTCATGTACTTTATAGGCACCCAATTATGTCCTAGATAAGGAGGTTGTTGTCCCAACACAGGTTGAGGTCTCTCCATACCCATTGGTGGTCTTTGAACTTGAGCCAGATTAGGTTGATATCTGTACATGGGTTGCCCTTGTAGCCTCATGGGCACGTACTGAACATTCCCATCATACTTTGGTATGAAATAGCACTCGTGCGTCTCGTGGTTGGTCCATTTACCCTCGATTGCACACCATTTTTGTGGCCTAATTGGTTGTCCTTTTGGGGATATCCCCTGTCCTGATGCTCTCATAGGTGCTTTTTGCATATTGTTCATCATGTCATTCATCCTTTTTAGCATATCTTCTATGGCGCAGAGTGGTGCAGCAGCAGCCGTTCCCACTTGTGCTAGTTTTGTGGATGATGTCTTCTCGCTTTGGTTATCCTTAGGGACATCCTCTTCATTGAAGATCTCACAATTGTCTCCTAGGTCGATAGCATCAGAAACACACGCCTCTAGGGTTGTATGCTTTTTACTATAGAGTATAGCATGAAGTTCTTTGTTTAGCAGTCCCTCCAGAAATAATGAGACAAGTCGCTCCTTTGCAGGTATCTCCATCTCTGGGCATCTGGCAATGTATTGTTTCATTCGAGTTGCACAATCCCTAACAGACTCACCATGTTTCTGTTTAAAGCTGTAGATTTGAGCTACCGTATTATATTTAATCCCTGTTTTAGAACAAGCAACTACAAATGCTTGAGCTAATGTATTCAAATCCATGATTGACCTTGGTGGAATGTTTGGAACCATGTCAAAGCTTTTCCTTCTAATGTCATTCCAAACCCCTCAAATTGAGTATGTAAATCGAATATACACTCTGCTCTTAGCACTTGCTTGAAGCTTGCTAAGTGGTCATACGGATCCTCGGATCCACTGTATTTTCTGACCCATTTTTGAAAATCAGTTGGTCTGACATGTCTATTTGGTTCAACTCCAGGTCTTCTGGGAGTTGGTCCTGTTCCGAGTCCTTCAAACCAGTCTGTCAAAACTAGTGACTCATGTAGCACTGGACTGGCCTTAGTGTCACCAGTTTTTCTACGTGATGAGGTGGTTTCTGGTTTCTTCACAGTACTCTCAGATGATCTCTCGCGATGTTCGTCTCTTGGAGTGGTCTCTGGTCCTTGACCTAATATCCAATACCGTATGGAACACCCCTGGTATTTGGTTTGTTCTACCTCCTCAGGAGTCATCATAACAAAGTTGTTGTTATAACAGTCCCTAAACAAGTAAGTTGGTAGATCCACAGATCCCTTATCTTTGATTTTGAAGCTATATATGATCTTCATGGCCGTTAATTGTCCTAGTGTAGCGTGAGAAGTCCATAAAAGATCTTTTATGTTTGTATCTTCCCAACAATAGACTCCGATCCTAGGATTATCCGTACTAAGCCGTTTCAAAGGCTTCAATTCTACTTGATCGTATCCCTCGAATTCCAAAGTTGGTGGTCCTTCCTTTGCTGACATATCCGAGATTATAGTGTTTAATTATAATCCCCATTTGTCTACCACATCAGGATTTTCAAATTGTACATATTGAGTTTCGTTTCGATCCATGTACATTTTTCCTTGTTTGTTGGCCCTAACTTCTTCTTCGAACTCAATACCATGATCATCAATGCGACTAGCATACTCTTTGTTAGGATCCAAGTAAACCTGGGCTCCATGACGATCAGTCTTGTAAAAAGAGAGGATATGCTTGTAGCGCATTGTCGTTCCGGTTTTCGAGTGAGTCAAGTAAGAAGACATTTCGGATGTTGAATCTGAAAAAGTGACTGAGACTTCTTCAGGAATTGTGTGCAAGGAATTGCCTTGATTCACGCTTTCTTCAGTGGATACTCTACTAGTGTTTTCTCCAAATAGGCCTTGATTTCCTATTACACAACCGGATCTAAGGTCCATATAGACTTATGAAGCCCTGGTTTGAGTACTCACCTTAGATTGACTTGTTGTCAATTTCCACTTGATTCAATTGCAACTTTCTGTCAAGCCACTGATTCCTCGTCTGCAACCTGATTCTTGTACAAAATATTTTGATCCGATTGAACCCAAAATATCCCTATGGCCTTATATTATGCTGGTCTAATACTGTATAAGCCCAAAAGTCAAATTTGAAGTCTCTGGATAGCATTAGTAAATAATCACGATTATTTACTTTTGTCACTTTTTTGCACTTTTTGGATTGGTTTGGCGAGTAGACAACTTGTTAAAGCCCTTGGGCAAGTTTCAACAAGTTTGGACAAAATTTGAGCAAGTTTACCCATTGTTCCGTGTTCGCAGACTCTGATTTCGAGAATCTGACTTAGGTCTCACTTTTGTGGTCCAAATTTCATCAAAATTGATTTGTGGGGTCCAATTGATGTGCTTGACCTTGTGGTATACTCAAATTTGCAAAATCACCAAGTTTTGAAGCAAATGTAAATAATCGCGATTACTTACTCTTGACAATTTTTTGCAAATTTTTGTCCCAACTTTGACACACATCTATTAAGCACCTTATGTTAAGGTCACTAGCCAATTTTCATCAAGTTTGGACAATTTTTCCTCAATTCACACTCAAGATTTAAAAAGTCAGTACAAACTTTAGTTTTCACCCAGTTTTTTGCCAGTTTAGTGATCCAAATCTTTTGGGCCTTTACAAAAGTTGTTTGTACACATTCACTGAATCAATGATATGAGTCTTGGCTAATTTAGAGCAAAAAGTTAATAATCGTGATTATTAACTTGAGGCTTGAAATGAGCACTTTTTTGTAATTTTCTCAAAGACAGTCTTTTTATGATGTTTTTTAAGCCTATAAATCAAGTCAAAACTTAGTTTGGCCTAAAAAGTCAAGAAAAAGTAAATAATCTGAGTTTTTGTCAACTTCTTGAAATTTTTACCTCGAAGTGTCCTTGAGATTACCCACTGGTTCAGACAACTCTTAGGCTTACTCCCCAGTTGGATTGAGTGAATTCGAGTCTTTTCGTGCTATTTCTAGCCGTAGACCTAAAATTCTGCAACTTTACATAACAACTCACACTTGATTCTTTCAGAGAGAGCAATGCTATGAAATCCACCTCGGATCCTACTTACCCTACTCCTAGTTTCTCATGAAATGGGGTTGTGGAAAGTGTCCACAACACTCGTTTTCTTGTGTTTTTTATGTTTTTCAGAGTCTTGATCTTAAGACTTGTCTCGTCTACCAATCATTCTCCAAATCCTAAATTAAATCTATAATTCTACAGTCCTAAAGGTACTTAGCAAGTAAGATTACTTCCAAGCTACCTCTAAACAGCAAAAGACGACACTCTTAAGCTATGCGGTTTCTAAAAAGAAAGTTCTACTCTAGATAAACCTAGAGGAAGTTAATGGACAACTACACAAGAAGCTCGTGTTTTCTCTAGTTTAGGTCTATTCGTCCCCGGCAACGGCGCCAAATGTGGAACGCATGTCTAACCTCACCATCCTATCTTATTGCAGTATTAGCGAGAACCATGATTAATTTGTCAAACCATGGGACGAAGTTGACTCGACTAGTGCATAGAGGCTACAAGAGGTTGTCAATCTCTTGGAAAACAACTAACAACTCGCATCTAACTAAAGCTACACTCAAGTGACTAAAATCACCAAAAGCCAATCGCTCATCGACAAGAAATGACATCCAAATGTAACGAAACTTCTAGGACAAGTTTATAAGACCTAAGCACACATGCCTATGGCCTCAAACCCCACTTTAGGTCAAGTTCCAAAATCGCAATTATTAACAGCAGTGGATTTTTTACCTAGTCGTTTTCGACCCAGAATGCATCTAAATGCTTAGCAATGATGCCCCAATACCCCGTCTATGCTTAGTTTTCGTTTTAAAAGTGTAAATTTCTAGTTATGATGAAATTACGACGACGCCAAAAGCTACGAAATACTGTGAATGGCTTACGTCAATGCGTAGAGCTCATACCTGCTGTTGGAATGCAACAAACGCATTTGCAATGTGACAACCGCGGAGGGAGTAGGAAGCGCAAGAAGGAGAGAAGTGAGCACCGTTAGCTCACGCCGTGTATTTCTTATCCAAAAACTTATAAAAAACTTACAAAAATTGGCTTTTATACCTTAGGCAAGGTTTTTGGGTGGTCAAAAGTAATAATCTAGAGTTCTACCAAAGCTGGCAATTGAATGGCTGATACAATCTGGAAGCTTGTAGCCCCGGCTCATTAATTACAAAGTTTACCAAGAAAATAGGAGTTACAATATTCTCGATTTATTAAAATAATAATTGTTTTTACAAGGAGAACTCCGAAAAATGGTGTCTGCGTTAAGTTGCTGCTAACACTGGAAAATAATACCTTCTCGCACTCCAAAAACCACACAATCCAAGCCATTCACTGAAGAACTTCTTTTTACGCCCTCTCTTGAGCTCCAATCTCCACTTCTTCCAAGCCACTCCTCAAAGCACTTCAACAGGGGCGGCAAGGTTTGCACCAAGCCAATCACCAAATTCTTTACTCCCCTCCAAAACCTCCACAGGATATAAAGGTCTCAAGGCATAGATGCTCCAAAATTCCTCTGTCACAAGATGGGGGTGACTTTGGGCACCGCAAAGAGGACGAGGGGATGTCATCAATGTTGCCAAAAGACGGTTAGAAGTAACATCTGAAAACGTTGGAGAGCTGGGGAGGGAAAGGGCTTCGTTGTCACCAAGAGCTTTTGGATGCAACACTAAAAACATTGGTGTGGGGGAGGTTCTCCGGTGCCACCAAGCGGTAGCATTTTAAATTGCCGCTTGTAAGAAGCGGGGGGGGGGGGGGGGGGTAGTGGATGTCACAATGCATAGAGCATATTAAAATGCCTCTTGTAGGGGGGGGGTTGTAGACACCACAATGCAGGAAGGGATGACACCAGCAAAGGGGGACGAGTATCTCTTCTCAACATGAGCCGCTCCTCCACTAAAGGCTCTGATACCCATGTCAAAGTCGACGTTGCGGAAGCGTAGAGATCGAGAAAGGGGGGGGGGGGGGGGAGAGAGAGAGAGAGAGAGAGAGAGAGAGAGAGAGTCTCTTGAACCAAACGACCTTGGAAATGAATAACTGATGCTTGTACAATGGTAGCAATGGGTTGCATATATACCCATCTAAGTAAATTTCTCTACCCAAACTTTGACAAATAAGTAAAATAAGTACCTAAAAGTCAAAATAACTTGAGATGCCATAACTTAAACAAATTTAGCCAAAAAAAAGCAATGGGAAACACATTACCACGAAGTATTTTTTCCATGTTTCTCTACCACAAAGGCAAAATAAATCCAAATGAACCCATCAAGCCTTAAACTCTCCATATTTTGATAATTACACTCCCCCCCTCACAACTCAATCACCTACACATAAATCAAAAGAAGCATTTCTTACTCTCTCAATCAACAAAAGGTTAAGATAATGTCAATTGTAAGGTAAAGATATTTTCCCATCAGACAAAAGGAGAATTTTCATTTAACATCTTGGCAGGAGAAGCTTTAAGAGATCCATTTATAGCTCAAGGTGGAGGCTCCCAAGATATCTGAATTTGTCCGCTTCATCAACTTCCCTACTCAAGGCTTTTCACTTCTTGTAATCAAGCATGAGAGGCCTTAAAAAGTTCCCCATTTCAACACAAAAGCAAAACAATCCCCTCTTGGATGTAGCATTTTACCTTAGTTATATCATTTTATGGTATTTTTAGGTTTCTCCCATGCTTGTGCATGGCTTTTATAACATTTGGTTCCCAATTTCATGTATCTATGGAGCTTCTAATTTATTGCTTGTTTGATTGGAGTGTGGTTTTCTTGCTCTCTTAAGAGGAAATATTGAGAGAATTGAGTGTGTTTGTGTGTTTTTTGAGCAAGAAGAGGTGTTAATCATTGTGATTTAGCTTTCTCATGGTCTCTTAGCTTCATACATTGCTCTCTTTCTCCCACACATACCCCCTAGCATGTGAACTCCTCACTCCCTTAAGGGAGATTTTGAGATAGGCACCCCTTCAAACCTCCCATTTTAAACAAGCATTACAACATTGTCCCATTACACCTCTTCCAATAGATAGAATCACACTCATTACCTCAAAATTATGCACCTCATTCCTAGTTTTCTTCCCCCTACTGAGGTTGGAAGCTCTCACGGTGAGGCCGTAAGTCAAGTATGGTGTGGAGGCCACTATGCTCAAAAATCGCTCCTCATTGAATGGTGCCCCCACTTTCAAGCTATGCTCTACTAGCTCTATGAAGAAGGGATCCATTAAAGAGTTTGCCACTTCTTCAACAAGTATTTCTTGTTACGAGTTCTCCAAGGCAACATATTCATCAAGCTCTAAACCAAAGAGGTCATTGCCCAAGGCTACCATTATGGTCTCCAAAAGAAGCTCAAGATAGGAAGCGTACTTATCATCAAACACTGTGCATGCGGCTAAAGAAGATTAATTGTATACACCCATCTTTATTTCAAGAAAATTCTTGTTATATCCCTATGTCAAAACATTGTGTTTAGTGTGAAGAGACTTCCCAAGGTCCTGTACTTCAAGTGGTGTAATCACTTTCAAATTTGGGGATTAACAAGTTCAAGGAAGGAGAGTTGTACATTAATTGTGTTCAATACTATCAAAAGGCTACATATGGTGACACACTTCAATTGTTTCTAGCTAGAAGGCTTACGGTTGTTGAGAAGGTAGCAATTGAAGCCTATGAACTCTACATGAAAGCATGAACTCTACATGAAAGCATGATTAATGACTGGTGAGTAAATCTTTCATATCTCTTGAATGGTGAGATAAAAAAGGCCGGAGATTCAACAACATGATTTATGAAAGTTTGTAACTAATTCACCAATGAATAATCACATTTCCATAACTTTCAGGTCGTTCAAAATATTAGGGTGGATGTGTGCATTACTAGGAAGAAATTTTTTCACCAGCAAAGATTGGTCTTCCTCTTTGGAGTTGAGAGATTAAATAAAATTCCATTGTCCCTTGCCCCCATAATACTTCCTATTTTGGACTACAACATTTGTCTTAATGTGAACATATTATCTTGCTTTAAGTAAATTCCATGAACCATAGAGATTTGTATGGACGTATCCACCCACTTGCTAGGTGATTCATGCACATAAGACCCATCACAAAACTCAGGTTTCAAAACATTATAAGGGACCTATTAGGCCCTTGTCCTCTAGCTGATATTAATGTATATGTCAACTCATTCATTCTACCCTCAATAAGACATGACTTGGGCCCAGATGTGTTTATCTTTGTTTTGTATTGAGCTAGATCAACATCTTTCTACTATGGCTTTTCCAAACTTCTTTGGACGCATGAGGGAGAATGCTTCATATTTCTTAGATAATCTAGAGATGGCCTTCTTAGTCTTTGGGCAAGATGACGAAGCAACCAAGGTTAGGGATTTCTCTAGTCGAGGGAGAGGGAGCCAAGGTATGGTAACAAGTGCTCTTTTCAAATGTGAGAGAGGATTGTGAGAGAATCTAGCTTTCCTCAACAACTATCAACAGTAAGAGTCCCCAGACAAAATCTAGAGGCGACTCCAAGAGCTTTGCCAATCTTCTCTTGATGGTTACTGTCAGGAAATATAATGTACCTAAGTAGATAATTGAGTAGCTTACTTGATGGAGAGAGACAAACTTTCACACACGAATGATTATAGAGTACAAAGAGAGAGAGAGAGCACCTAAACTTGGTTCACCCAATGTGGGCTACATCCACGGGAAAGCAGCCACTCAATGTCTTTAGCACTTCAAACAAGAAGTAGTTTACAAAGGGATTATACCCTTAATAGAGTTCTCGCCTTGCTTCACTCTCACCACCTCACACCCACCTTAATGCATCAACTTCATACTCTAAAATGTGTGTAGAAATGGCCTCTTTTTATATGCCAAAAGGGTTGCCCTCTCTCATGAGAGGCAGCCGTGTGTAGCCGCCCTTGAGAAGACAAGCCCTCCTTTGAAATCAACCATCGACAATTGAATTCGACCACCGACCATTGACTTCCGACCATCGGCACTGGCCATTGACTACCAGCCATCAGCCAAACGATCAGTTGTTTTTCGGCCACTTTTTGGCCGTCGTTCGATCATAATATTCCAGCTAAGCTAGTCTCGAGCTTTGCTCGAGACTGGCCGTGAAATTTTGGGTTTTTGGCGAGTAATTTTTCTTCACGCACGATGGCTTCTCCTTATAATGGGGGCCTTATAAATGTGTATTTTTAATACAAAAAATTACAAGGGGTAAATTAGGCTCCATACATAACAATCTCCACTTAGAGATTGATCTCCAAATCAAACCTGTGACTGCTTTCCATCCTACCTTCTTCTCTTTGAATGCCGATTGAAGATGAGCAAAAGCTTGACTTCTGCTTGTTGACCACCTTTGTAAAAATGTCTGCAGGATTTTTACTTGTATGCACCTTTCCTAGCTTTAGCTATCCCTCTTCCAAAAGTGTGCGTATGTAGTGATATCTCATCTCAACGTGCTTTGTCCTTGAATGAAAGACTGAGTTCTTTGCAACATGGATAGCACTTTGACTACCACTCTACAAGATACAATTGTCTTGTTTGAATCCAAGCTCGTCTAAGAATATATGAAGCCGAAGAATTTCTTTGCTTGCCTTTGTCATTGCTACATACTCTGCTTTTGTGGTAGAAAGTGAGACCACTTTTTGCAGCTTTGAATCCTAGCTTACTGTTGTGCCTCCAACGGTGAAGACATAGCCAATAGTGCTCCTTCAAGTATCTTTGTCACTTGCCATATCTACATCAGCATACCCTTGAACATAAATATCAGTTCCTCCAAAATACAAAGCATTTGTTGTTGTCCCTTTAAGATACCTAAGTATCCACTTCACAGCTTTCCAGTGCTCTTTACCTGGGTTGTCCAAGAATCTACTTACAACTCCCACTGCATGTGCAATGTCTGGCCTTGTCCAGACCATAGCATACATGAGAGAACCTACCACTGTAGCATATGGAATTTTAGACATATAAGATATCTCCTCTTGTGTCTTTGGGCACATCCTTGGTTAGTTTAAAGTGACCAGCCAAAGGTGTAGAAACCGTTTTTGCATTTTGCATTACAAACCTTTCAAGTACCTTCTTGATGTAATCCTCTTGAGATAGCTTTATTGTCTTCCTCGTCCTATCCCTTGATATCTTCATACCAAGTATCCTCTTTGCAGCACCTAAAACTTTCTTTTAAAAATATTTAGACAGCTCCTCTTTTAGGTCTTTAATGTTCTGCATGTTAGCACTTGCAATCAGCATGTCATCAACATACAACATTAGGATGATGAACTTCCCATCTCCCAAATTCTTGTGAGATGCAATGATCTGAGTTGCACCTTTTGAATCCATGATCCAACATCCATCGATCGAACTTCAAGTAACATTATCTTGATGCTTGCTTTAAACCATACAAGCTCTTCTTTAATCTGCAAACCATTTTCTCCTTCACCCTTACTTCATACCGCTTTGGTTGAAGCATGTAAATTTCCTCCTCTAAGTCATCATAAAAGAATGTCGTATTCACATCCATTTTCTCAAGATTTAAATCATGAGCAGCCACAAGGGTTAAGACAAGCCTTATTGAGTTCATTATTACAACATGAGAAAATATCTCATCGAAGTCAATACCTTTCTTTTGAGAAAACCCTTTTACCACAAGCTTAGACTTGTACCTTTTCTTCTCACCTTCTTCTTCCTTCAGCTTGTACACCCATTTGTTCTAAAGTTCCCGCTTACCTTTAGGCAACTCAACCAACTCCCATGTTTGGTTGCGATGTAATGAATCCATCGCCACTTACATGCTCTTTATCCATTCTTCTTTGGAGTCATGTTGCACGCTTGGTTGTATGATTTCGACTCTCCAGAATTTGAGATCAAAGATGGTTGAAGGAAGGAATAAATATTTCTGGAGGTTTACTTGCTCTTGTAGATCTTTGGGGAATAGGTTGAGGCTCCTCATTTGGTTGACATTGTTGTACATTGTCACGTGCACTCCTTGAGTCTTCACCGTCCTCAAGATCCATGTATTCATCACCTATTTCTTTTGTTTGTTTTCTTTCCAAGTAATCTTTGTACATATTTTGTTCATTGAAAATTACATCTCTAATTCTAAATTTTTCACCATCTTCAAGATTCCATAGGCGATACCTAAAGTCACCTTCTCCATAGCCAATGGAGAAACACTTTTTAGACTTTTTATCTAGCTTTGATCTTAGGCTTCTATCTATGTGCATGAAAGCCTTGCACCCAAACACTTTGAAAAATAAATAATTCACCGGTTTACTTGTCCATGCCTCCTCTGGAACTCCCCCATCCAATGCTGTTGAGGGTGACAAACGTACTTACTGCTTTTGCCCAAAGCTCAAGTGGTAAGCATGCTTTTAGCCGTATGCTTCGTGCTCACTCCATTTTGTTCTGTTCATCCTTTCGAAACTGCCATTTTGTTGAGGTGTCCTTGGGGTTGTCCTTTGCCTTCGAATGCTATTTCTAGCACAAAAGCTTTCAAAATCTTGGCTGCAATATTTGCCTCCATTGTCGGACCTGAGGCATTTAACCTTGGTACCTACTTCATCTCCACAAAGGCTTTCCACCTTTGAAATATAGAAAACACATCGATTTATTCTTCATGACATAGACCCATGTTTTTCTAGTTGCATCTATAAATGTTACATAGTACAATGAGCCACCAAGGGATGGTGTACTTGCAGGACCCCAAACATCAGAATGAACCAACTCAAGTTTTTTATGTTTTCTTTCATTTCTTGATTTTTGAAATTTTTCCCTCTTTTTTTACCATAAAGCCAATCTTCACAGAACTCTAAGTCCACTTCTTTTCAAACTTGGTAGAAGCTTCTTTGTTTAACGGATTTGCATTCCTTTGGCACATATGCCTAGACCGGTAGTGCCACACTGCACTATCGACTTTTGTAGTTGCTGCACAAGTTGAAGATTGCGAGCTAACAGTACACAAGTAAAGTGTACCAGCCTTTTCTCCTTTGGCAACCACCAAAGATCCCTTTCAGATCTTCCATCGTTTGTTTCCAAATGCAATGTTGTGACCTTCATCATCCAATTTTCTTGTAGAGATCAAATTATTGTGAAGAGAAGGAACATGCTTAACATCTTTAAGCTTCCATTCATTCATATTAGCAGTTTTGACACAAACTGTACCTTTGTTGACAATTTCACAAGCTTCATCATCTCTCACATACCCAAAATTACCTTTGATGTAATCTTGGAAATGTTGCTTGTGTGGTGTCGCATGGAATGAAGCCCCGGAATCTATTATCCAGGAGTTAGACACATTGTCTAATGAGAGAATTAGAGCATCTTGCTCTACTTTACCTACCACATTGGCCTCCAATGTTGGCTTGTTGTCTTGAGACTCCGACTCCTTCTTCTTCTTGGATCAAAAATCTTTCTTGACGTGGCCCTTCTTGCCGTAGTTCCAACATTCAAGAACTGACTTTGTGCGTGACTTGCTCCGGCTTGAGCGATCACAAACCTTTTGGTTTTTGAACCTCTCCTTAGGCCTTCCTCTTGTTTCCAATGATAGTGCAGCACTTGATGATTCACTTGTGCTTCTCCTTTGCATTTCCTCACTTAGAAGAACACCAACAATATCATCAAACTTAAGAGTATTTGTGTCAGAGATAAAATTACTTACAGTCATCACAAGAATGTCCCAACTATCCGGTAGAGATGATCGTATAAGGAGAGCTCACACTTCAAAGTTGACTTATGTTGGTGTTAAAGTCATTTGAGTATTCTGCAACTGAACCATTCTCTACCATCTTTAGATTGAACAAGCGCTTCATGAGAAATACCTTATTGGATGCCGATGGTTTCTCATAGAGGCCATCAAGTGACTTCATCAAGTCCTCTGTGGTCTTCATCTTCGAAACATGGAAGGCAGCCGTTGACAAAAAGTATAACCGGATTGTTCCAGTGCCTTTTGGCCGAGGAAAACCCATGCTTCATCTACCATCATTGCGGGCTTCTTTGCAAGACCTCCTAGTGGAAAATAAAGGTCCTTCTGGTAGAGATAGTTTTCAATCTACATATTTCAATGTTGGTAGTTTTTTCCGTTGAACTTCTCAATCTTGAGCTTCCCTTCCTCCACCATTACTCCCACTCAATTCAAGGAACCCTTTCCTTGAGATACTTTAGCTATGAGCAAACCTTGCTCGAATACCAGTTGTTAGGAAGTATGACATAGCTAAGTAGATAATTGAGTAGCTTACTTAATGGAGAGATGCAAACTTTCACACACAAAAGATTATAGAGTAGAAAGAGAAAGATAGAGAGAGAGAGAGAGCACGATATACGTGGTTCACCCAATGTGGGTTACATCTACAAGAAAGCAACCACTCAATGGCTTTAGTACTTCAAACAAGAAGTAGTTTACAAAGGGATTATATCCTTAATAGGGCTCTCGCCTTGCTTCACTCTCACCACCTCACACCTGAGGCAACCATGTGTATCCGCCCATGTGTAGACAAGTCCAAATGGACTCTTCCATCCGTCCATGTGTGGCTGTCCTTGAGAAGACAAGTCTACTTTTGAATTCGGCCACTGGTCACTATCCATTGACTTTCGACCATCTTCCATCGGCCATTGACTACCGGCCACCAGCCAACCGACCAAATGACCTGCCATTTTTCGACCACTTTTCGGTTGCCGTCTGGCCATAATATTCCGGTGGAAAAGGAATATTCCGGTCGTGGAAATTTTGGTTTCTGGCGGTGATTTTTCTTCATGCACGATGGCCTCTCCTCATAATGGGGACCTTACAAATGTGTGTTTTTAATACAAAACTTTATAAGGGGTAAATCAGGCTCCATACTTAACAGTTACAATGTGTATGAAGATCAATTTTTAAAACTCTAGGAGAAGTGGTGTTCTTCACTAGGGGAGGAAGAGAGTGCGCCATACTATTTTCTCTTGCTAGTTACAAAGTGTATGAATATCAATTTTTAAAACTCTAGGAGAAGTGGTAGTCTTCACTAGGGAAGAAGAGAGAGTGGTAGCCTAGTTGAAGAAAATTGCTTCTTAATCGGGCTTTATCCAATCTTAAGGGAGAAAAGGGAAATTTCAAACCTCATATAACCAAGCTATTCTCCATGCAAGGGAGAAGCATCATAAGCTAAAGTTCCAAGTACAATTGTGATGAGAAATCGAGCCCCCACCAATGGCACAACGGTCAAGGCTAGCGGTGAGAACGGCTCCACTTGACTTTAAAACCTCACAACGGGAGCTATTGCAGCATTTGGAAAGCCTCCACGACCAGCCAATGTAGCTAATTGACAGGGTGCCCAAAGGTAGGCTTGCAAATTTGCTATAAATGTGGGTAAGTAGAGCACGCCATGTATTTCTACCATGCTCAAGGGAATGGCAATCGATGCTAAGATCAATAGTAGGTGAGTCTTCAATGGGCTAGGGCACCACATAGGCCTGTTGCCCCATGGCATCACCTATTGCTAACTACTTATGGACACCATATCACCTTTGACGGACGCCTTATCACTTAATTGAGTCATGGACCGAGCTTGTTGGTCCTATAGGTGTGTAGGTGATCGCCGATGAGAGGTGCACCACTTATCTTATTTTTACAGTATTTTTTCAACGATCGGCCACTGTGGGGGCCCATGTGTGAAAGGGTCAGATTCTTATAAAAGGTCCATTTTGACCTAAAATCCTAATTCTTTAAGGTGCATGGTAAGAAGTGCTCTTGCTCTACCTCTATCTTCTTCTCCATCGTGTGCTCACATGTGTGTGTGTGTGTGCATGCGTGTGCGCTTGAGAGAGAGAGAGAGAGAGAGAGAGAGAGAGAGAGAGAGAGAGTGATTGAGCATTGTGGCAGAATCGACAGTTGAGCACGGCGATGGCGGCTCCCTCTTCTTTGTGGCACAAGATCCTTCACGACGAAAAGCATTGAGCAGTGAGTGACACACCGTTGCCCCTTTGGGCTTGCTAGGATCGTCTAGTTGTGTGCTTGCAGCCATTCATGGCTTGCATAAGCGTTTGTCAAGTTCCCAGCCTCCGACACGTGCAATAAAGCACACATTTTTGGCACCGCTACCGGGGACTGCTTTGCACTAAGCTTGAAGAGCACTCTGTGCTACCTCTTGAAGCCATTCTTTTCTTCTGTTTTCAGCTTTTGTCTGAGTTTGTGTTAGATCTGTTAGTGGCTGTAATGTGCAAGTTTAGTAGGTTTTGTTAGAATTTGTTAGTGTTGCAATATGCAGGTTTTTGTTAGATCTGCTAAGTTCTGTAATGAGCAGGTGTTAGCAGGTCTGTTAGTTAGGGTTGCTATTGTGTAGTGTGTAGTCGACAGTGAGCAGTAGATAGTGTGCAGTTTGCTCTATTAGGAAGTGTGTGTGCAGTGCTAATTAGTGTTAATTAGTATTGTTAGGTGTAGGTAACTTAGACAGAGCTGCCACGTGCAACTGTGTGCACGTGTGAGCTCGTCATCCACATACAACATTATTCACCAAAAAGTTTTTTTTTGTGTATTAAAAAAAACCCCTCTAAAAATCCAAGAACAAAAAAAAAAAGTAAACAAATTTGAGAACAAAAAGAAAATTAAAAAATCTTATTTTAAAAGGAAGGATGGGGATCATTCCTTGAGCCCAAGCTCGAGCCTAGGCCTCAGTCCTCAATCTTATGATATAGTATAGACACTACTATATATATAAAGACTACCACCTCAAGTGAGGGGAGGGCATGTGGGACAAGTCCTACAAGTCCTCCACCCTTCCCTTCACACTTACCCTTTGGACTTACTAATTTTAGCCTTCTTCTCGACTAAAAAAAGACTGTTTTTAGTATTCCGAGGGATTTAAGTAATCAAATCAAGTGACTATAAAGCATGGCACATCCCTCTAACCAAGATGCTCATTTTGAGCTATCACACGCTATATTTTGTGGCTTGGTTAAAAAAAAGGAACATAAAAACAAAAAATTTGAGAGTAAATTTGGGTTTCAAACACCCAAAAAACCAGGTGAGCGGCCTCCATAGGCACTCACCAACACTTCTAGAGTGTTGAGGTCACATGCACCTACGCTCTGGTCTTGTGCTAGAGGACGATCATATAGAGAGTATCTCTGTTTACGTGGGCACCCATTATTCCTCCACATTAGGCTCTAGGCCTTCAACGGGAACCCAAGGTAGTACCACTTATGACCCCATATTGCAACTAGTGACTCTACCTTTGACTACGACATCATGGAAGGTTATCTGATGTCCAATCTCAATAGTTCAAGCCAAGACATGCATACCATGGGCCCACGGTCCGGGCCGAGCATGCTTAGCCACTTGAAATAAACTTTTAGTAGAGCCACTCACTCCGAGCATAGAGCTAGCGATATAAATGAAGGGGGTGGGGAAGTAAATTCACCATTCATGAACAATGTAGACCCTATGCTCTTGGAGAGTGTGCATGTAAATAATCCATTCGATGCACCTCCTGACTATTCAAAGCTATTCCCCTTAGAGGTTATTTTACATTATGGTAGAAGCCTTGCCAAAGTGCAAGAGGTTGAACAATATATCATTGTACCTTAGGAAAAGGAAATCGAGAGCTTACGCAAGGCAAAGCAACGGAGAGAGCTAAAGGCGAAGGCCCCTATGTCAACATCCATGCTAGGCAAGCAATTGAGTGATCTCGAATTAGCAACCACTAAGGGTCAACCCATAGAGAGCCACATTGCATCTAGTTCAAAGGACACCCCTAGAACCTCAATCCTAGATGGAGTGTTTCTAAATAAAAAATGGGAGTATGAACTATAAACGGAGACTTTAACCGACCTATACACATGTCACACCTATCACGTGGGTTGGTTAGATGTCCTACAATCCACATTGGGTGCTACTAACATAGAGGATCAACAACAAAGAGTTTGTGATGTCATCCATATGGTTATTGAGCTGGAGAGGCAGAACAAAGGGATCCACATGCCTTCAACGAGTCTCATGAGATTCTTGGATACAAGGAAGGCTAAGCAACCAGCTTTATCACAAATGGAGACTCCCTCGGTAAGCCCAATGGATCCTCCATATGTTGTTTCGCCAGGGGTCTCGGTACAATCTGAGCCCACAAGTGATAGCTTTACCTTTCCAATTTTAGCTCATCTTTCTCTTGATGCCACCACGGCTACCATGCCTACCCCAGTGATGGGCATGACAAAAAACACGCCATGGATCTCATTCATTAGTAAAGCACCGCTACATGGTGAACCAATGCCTACAATAGTACCTACAAGTGTGTATCAATCATATGCACCCATAGGCCCTCGTGCTCATGTAGCTCCTACCCCTCCCATTGTTTCAAAAACTTATGCACCACGACTACAACATACAAGACCTTATTTCAATGAGACCATACCAACTAGCAGTAGCATGTCACATCCCACATCTATTGTGCCCAGGGCCACACCTATGAACTTTGGGCCACCACATGGCACAACATCGTACTACCCAACCTCGAACCCAAGGGCTGCCTATACGCCAAACCAATGCCAACCCCCATTCCACATGCAGTCTTGAGAGCACTATCCCCACTATACCTTCTCACTTGGGTGACTTGGCAACATTTGCTCAAGATATTGGTGAATCTATTGCTGAAAATATGTGTAACATGCCTGATAGAGAGCCTAGAAGTAAGGCATTACAAATAGCCAAGCTCACACAAAAATTTAGTGGAGACGGGGATGTGAGAAAGCATATCGAAGTATTTGAACAAATATGCGATGCCCTAGGAGAACACAATGACCTGTATAAGAGTAATTCTTTAAGCTTGACCTTGAGTGGGAAGGTTGGGGATTGGTATAGAACCCTAAGGGTTGAAGAGAAAACGATTTACCCTACTCTATCAGAGGGAGTACTTTGGGGTGTAGCCTCTCAGCTCCAAAAAGCCCAACGACAGGAAGGGGAGTCCGTGAGAGACTTCATTAGTCGCTTGAAGCATTTTAATTCTTGTTGTAATCCAAATGAGCACATCAATAATAACCAATTGCTTGATAGATTCATTAGGGGACTATGACATGAGGATATCTACAATGGCCTAGTCATTAGAGGTATCACCACTTGGGAAGCAGTCACCACCAATGTGATCAAATTGGAGGACAACTTAATGATTCAAGGAGAAAGAATGTCTGTTGAGCTTAAATCTACTAGCTCTCAAGCAGTGGGGCATGAGCCAATGACCATAAAGCCTTTTGCAAAAGAGGCAAAGATATCTGAGATGACTTTATCAGATCTCACCAAGGCCATTCAAGAAATTCTTAGAGACAATCGTTGTGCACGTTTGTTGCACGTGTCAATGCAAGGGACTTGCCGATACAGTGTGTGCGAGCCACAAATGGCTGCAAGCACACAACCAGACTAATGTAGCAAGCTCAAGAGAGCAAGGGTGTGTCACTCACCGCCCTATGCTCGCCTTCGTGGAGGATTCCTCGCCGCAAAGAAGAAGGAGCCGCTACTGTGCCGTGCTCAACCGCTTCACTGCCGTGCCGTGCCGTTGTCACAATGCTCTCTCTCTCTCTCTCTCTCTCTCTCTCTCTCTCTCTCTCTCTCTCTCTCTCTCTCTCTCTCTCTCTCTCTCTCTCTCTCTCTCTCTCTCTCTCTCTCTCTCTCTCTCTCTCTCTCTCAGGTCGCTTCGACCTAGCCGTTTCTCTCTCCTTCCTCCTCAGCCTCCCCCTGGGCGAGGGGCTGCCCTGTGGGGGGGCATCAAGCCCCCTCCCAACTCAGATCAAATCGGCCTAGCCCTAGCTCACCCTGCGCGACCTCGTCTCGGCTTCCTGCACGACCTAGCCTTGCATGGTTACCTGCGACCTTGCCCGATTCCGCCCCTGTCAACCTCGTCGGTGGTGCCTTGCTCCATTTCACCCTCGGCAATTTGCCTTGCCCGATTATGCCCCTATCAGGCAGTTTTGCTCGGTGGTGTCCTGCTCCATTTCGATCTCGGCAACCTGCTCTACCTTACCTTATGAACGAAACTGCCTTAACCTTTTACCTAAGGGGTTTGTGTCAATGAAGGTGATTCTTACCCTTGCCGTCCGACCTCAACCACAAGCTAGTCGGCCTTAACCCTGACCTAAGGTGACTGTCTCAAGAAGGTGACTGATTGGAGAAGGTCCCAAGCAACTCACCCTTGGCATCCATGGCTACCCGGGCCTCGTCCCGAGGTAAGCTCAGCTTCGCTGGAGTCATATCAGCACCTCCCAAGGTAGACAAAATCACCCGCCTCCAAACCCAAGTTGAAAACCTCCGCAAGGACAATGACAAGCTGAAACAAATGCTTTCAGTTTTTGAAGCTCAGCTTGCCACAATAGAGAATCGCAAGGAGGAGGAGTTGAAGCAGATCGAAATCAAGCTCACGAAGGCAAAAGAAGAAGTAGAGACGACCGTCACAAAGGAGGTCAAAACTCAAGTACAAGAGGTAATCTCTCGCAGGGTTGAAGATCGCGTGGCCTCCACGTTACGTGAACAGCAACGGCAAGAGGAAATCGCCCTCAATGTTTGCATTGGAGGGCTCCCAAGCGATTGGAAAGGGGAGGGAGACCTCACTCATGAGTCATTTACCCGCATCCAATCTGCGATCCCCATGGTACAGTGTGATCCGGCAACAATCACTTCTCATACACGGACCTCGCACCAATCATGCAATCTACACCTTCAAAACCAAGGCGGACCGAATCAAATTTCTTGAACAATCAAGGCTTCCCAAGGACACCAAAATATGGTTTGCAGAAGATCTTACACCTACACAACTCAAGCAAAAGAAAGTAGAACTACAAAAGGTGCGAGAAGCGCGCGGAGCAGGGAAATGGGCAGTCTACCGAGGAGGTAAAGCCAATATTCAAGAGTTCGCACTCCCACACCCGCTCCCTCCACACCCCTTTCTGCATAGATTTTATTCATCTTATTATGTCTCACCTTCTTTTTGGACCCTCAATCCTTAACAAAGATGTATCCCAAACCCCCCCACGTTTGTAATGTCTTGCCTTTGGTCCCATAGGTCATATCTGACCTCCGTGGATGATAATACAATCTATCTATCTATCTCTCTCTCACACATACACACACACACACAAGGAGATGAAGAAGAGAAGAAGATGGAGATGGAGCAAGAGCACTCTTCAGTTGCACAAATGAAAGAATGAGTGTTGTTGAGCCAGCAGAGGATCACACCCACATTTTTGCTCACACTCATCATTTTGTAACCATTGAATGTAATAAATGTCTTTCCGACATTAATTTTGATTTGAGCCATTCATTAAGTAACGGGACTCAATTGAGTTTCCAGCTTGTAATCCCGAAGTAATTTCACTTGCTGATGTAATTAGTTAGAGATGTTCTCACCTCCAAGGCTGAGGTATATAAGCCAAAGTTTTTGTAACCTAACGGGATTCAGATTATTAATCAAAGTGAGTTTTTGAGCGCCGTGACTGTGTCTGAGAGAGAGTGAGAGAGAGAGAGTCTTATCTACTTGCTGCGCGAGCTACGGAGCCGCCATTGAAGAAGCGACACCGCCATTGTGTTAGCAACGGTGAGAGCTACGCGCAGATACCAAGAGTGCGCGCTATCAGCTTCTATGTGTGGTAAGTTCCTACGAGCTTCGGTGTGAGTTTTCTTCCAAGTCGTGTGTCGGAATTGAGTGTGCAGCATATCTATAGAACCACAACGAGTAGAGCTACGCATTAGTACCATCGGGGTCAAGTTTCGGTCACCTGTATTTTTCGGACTGTCTTCATACGCGTTAACCGCACGGAGTGGTTATAGGTTGATTTTGCAGTTCAAGTCTTTAGGGTGTTGTTCTTACCTAGTGTATAGACTTCCCCTTGAGTTTGAGATCGATTCAATGATTCTAGATCCTGTTTCGTATAGCATTCGTTCTTAGTACGGATTTCAGTCACTTGCGTATTTTAGAACTTAGATTTGATTTCCTTAGTAGTGATTGTCATTAGAAGGTCGAGTAGGTGATTTGACACCCACCTAGTTGTTTCCATGCGCCTGCGGGTCAAGCTCCGTCCTCGTCTGACAAATTCTGTTGTTGGTTGAGTTCTCGCTATTTAGCTTCCGCTAGCGGCGTAACCGTCTTAACATTTGGCGCCGCTGCCGGGGACGAGAGCCCTAAGTAGGTGACCTTAGACTAATCCTACGAGGTGAGTCGTATAAACTACTTTGTATACTTTAGTTAGAAAAGATCTAGGAGTGGTGGACTCCGAAGATCTCGAGAGATACTAGGAAGTGGGGTATTCCTCAGTCTTCTGTGTTGACAGTATTTTTAGTTTAGCTTAGATTTGTTTGTTGTTTTGTTGGTGTTGAGTAGTTGTTGATAGAAGAAGAATTTGCTAGTCTGTGAGTGACAGTGGATCTCTTTAAAATCACAATTACCAAACCCATTTTATGATAAGGAATAGCTTAGGTAGGACTTCATTTGATCCTGATCTTGATCCTGATCTGGAACTAGTAATCATTGGAGTATTTGCTTGATATGGTTGATTGCATGTTAGATCACTAAACCGTCGAGTTAGTAGTGAAACTTGCAATAAACAAAAGTCAGAGAAATTTTCTGTGTATCTGGGAGCGGCTGAGCACTTGAGAAAGCTTTAGGAAGGATTCTGTGCCAAAAAATTGGAAATCTGCAACTTTAGACATTATACGCGTATGATGTCTAAATGACCAAACAGAGACCAAAACAGAAATTTTGACTTTACCAGAGTGTTCAAAAGGGGGGTTATACCCTAATTTCAACTTAAAACAAGAGCATTAACACTCAAAGAAACCCAAAAAGACAAGTCCGAGCCCAAGAAACGCAAAGAACAGGAAATTTTGGATTCAGATCTTGTTTTTACATTCAAACCTGACAAAAACACTTGAAACTCAATTATAAACATTGGAGAAGGCTTAAAACCAAGAATAGTCAAAATCTGGGACAA
Source organism: Adiantum capillus-veneris (assembly GCF_014529385.1). Classification (NCBI taxonomy): domain Eukaryota; kingdom Viridiplantae; phylum Streptophyta; class Polypodiopsida; order Polypodiales; family Pteridaceae; genus Adiantum; species Adiantum capillus-veneris. The sequence continues at coordinate 16,223,974 of NC_140944.1, forward strand.
AAGACATCATACGCGTTGTCAGGAGTTTTTTGGAGCAAGGAATTGCGCATATGTACATACACATGCATGGTGCATCGAATAAAGGATTTCCCAATTTCCATAACCAGGTGGTTATGTGGGGCCCACGTGTGTACAGGTAGGACAGGGTGTACATAGTGCATCGATTTTCACTATTACCAGTACCAATGTGTTTTTTCTACAATAAGGAGGAGTTGGTAGCGCGTAAAACTTCTTGAGGAAGCTATCCGCGGGCCGACGACGTGAGGTCAACAGGTGCGTCAGATGGCATCTAGTGGCGTCAGGAGGGCGAACGAGGTCAATATTTGCACGCGGATGAGGACGGACACAACGTGGGTGTTTTCTGGTGAGAGTTATGCAGAAAGTTCATCATTAGGACCACTTTTTGGGGCCACTTCACGTGGTGGCGAAATGCATTAATGGAAAAAGGCTGAGTGCCAGGTGTGCGGATGATGCAAAAAGGTGACAACTATGCACTGCGAGGTCAGTTTTTGGCCTGTTCGGGGTCCGTTTGAGGTCATCTAAAAGGCCAAGGGTGCCCAAGTAATAAAGCTAAGTGTGGGAACTGAAAAAATAGAGAGAAGACCAGAAAAAACGTGGAGAAGAGAGGAGGAACAGCCGCAGGTGTGTTTTTGCTCATTTTGGAGCCTGTTTTGGCCGTAAACTGCTCATCCGAGGTCGGATTTGAGCACTTTGACATTGTAGACTGGGGTTTTGGGCCGTTCCGGACGCGATGGCGCTGTCCATTTTGCCAAATTCCTCACTCTTTTTCTGCTGTTTTTCTGTGTAATCTTCTCTGGTGAGTGAAGCTTCTTCTCCAATTTGTGATTGTATCTGGTATCTTTTACCCATATTGTGTGAGCTGTTTGCCCCATTGGTGTTGGCCCAAGCTCATTTGTATCTAAACATCAGAAGTTCTCCTCTTTTGAGCTGAGTTTTTGTGTGTGTGTGTGTGTGTGTGTCTCTCTGTGTGGAGTGGGCAAGTGGATAGTCTCTCTCCTCTCACTCCAGAGGTGTGATCCCTGTCTCGGCTAGGTGTGTTGTGTAAGCCGAGTGGTGCCCCATAGTGTGTGTGTGTGTGTGTATCTTCCCAAGAGTGTGTGTCGAGTCGTTATAGAGGCGCTGTGTGTGTTTTCATCCCGCTCACATTCTTTTGGCGCCCCCACGGAGGATCTTCTTCGAGTACCTTCTGCTTCGAGCTTCGAGCTTCGGGATTACAGGTTGCAGGTTGCAGATTACAGGTATAGTTACAGGTGATTCACACAGGTACAGGTAGCTGGAGTACAGTGATATACTAGCAGTGATGTCACTTGCAGTTATTGTGGGAATGCATCACTTGGCGCCTATTTGAGCGCATTGTCTGCTGGATTGTACGTTACTTGTGGAAACTGCCATTGTACGCATTTGTGGAGCCATATTTGGTTGTATTTGGCAGTCCCAGCCATTTCTGAGACTTGGTCTGGAAGATAGTCATTTCTGAGACTTGACTATACGCGATTTGCATTAGCCTTCGTGTGAGGGTCGATAGCGTGAGGTTTTTATTGAGCTGGGGGATTCTCAAATGTAGAGATCCTTTCGGTGATACAGGTAGCTGGAGCACCCTTTTTGTGACCTCGCCATAGGCTATGTACTAGTGAGTCCTACTTGATGCTCGGGTTCTATTGTTGACAGTTTATGCATACATAGACAGTCTATATTTTGGGTTCCTACTGCTCTACTTCTGGGGAAACTCTGTCGAAATTTTCCCAAGTTATGATGGCTGGTTTTTTGGTATTTTGAGCCATTTATGCTGTTATGCTGCTGAAATTTTGGCAAAATCAGAGCTTGAGTCAGGTGTGCCTTCTTGGGAGCTTCATGGTTGGCTTTAATGGATGATCAAAATGGCCCTCAGTTCACTCCTTTTCATTTAACTCAAAGAATTCATATTAATGTTCATGTGTCCAGGAAGATCTTTTTCCAGCAGCGCATAGTCTTTATGTTTGGGCCAAGAAGATTACGAGAGATCTTGGAATGTCCTTTGCCTGTTGTAATTCCGATGATCAACTATGAAAACTCATTTGATGTGCATGTGTTTGTCCTTATCTAAAGTTGAGCTCCATTGAAGTTTTTGGGGATTGGGTAGTCAAAAGTTTTGGGTTCTTGCACGTGTGTTCAAAGGGGTTCTCAAAGCATCATAATTTGGGTAGCCATGGCTTTATCTTATCCCGAGTTTCATGGAAGAAGTGATGAAGATGTGGAAGAATTTTTGGAAAAGATGGAGGTTGCCTGCATTAGCAACCAGATTCATGACCCTACGCAAATGTTACGCCTTCTCCAAATTTGTTTGAAGAGTGATGCACGAGTTTGGTCTAAAGCATTTGAAGAGGAGCTGCGTGTGGCTGATCCACCTGTAAGGTTGAGTTGGGACAATCTACGACATGGGTTGGAAGTGGAGTTTGTGAAGATAGAAGATCCTGACAAAGTGTGGCAAGAAGTACAGGCTTTGGTGCAAAACGAAGGTGAGCCAGTAGATGCGTACATACGTAAGTTTTCATTGGCATGGGAGCGAATGTGCAAGGCTTTAGCACCACAGGTACCCCCGCCTGACATGATGAAGAAGGACAGGTTCTTGGCTGGTCTTTGGGAGAATATACGTTGGAGAGTGGAGCTAAAGAAGCCTAGGACATATGAGGATGCACTAGAGGTAGCAAGGAACAAAGAGTGGAAGCTGAGGAAAATGAGCCAGTTAGGGGTGGAGTCTTTGCCAATGAGGTCTGAATTTCAGCCTATAGAGTCTTTACAAGGGCGCATGTCAGGGGTTCATCATGAACCAGTAGTTCCTGTTACTACTCAGGTTATGCCAGCAGTGGTCACTACAGCAGTGCAAGATGATGGGCTAAGGCAAAACATGAGGCAAATGGTAGATTTGATAAAGAATCTCAGCCTACACATGCTAGGTCAAGTGGGAATAATCGAGGTCGAGGGAGGTTTGCAAATCAGCAAGGAGGTGAAGAAAGGCCTAGGAATGGTGTTGGACAAAGCAATGGTAGGTTTTGGAGGCAGACGCCCACATGTTATAATTGTGGAGAGTTGGGTCACATCAGCCCGCAATGTGATAAGCCACCAAGGATGGGGGGAGACATGTATCCATTGCCAAGACAGGTGCTAACTAGGTCAAATGATTATGGCATCGAAATTAAGGGAGACGAAGGAACCAGTGGACTGACCCAGGAGGAAAAGGGAAAGACAAAAGTGCTAAGTGTAGTCACTTTGGAGAAGGCATCAAAGCTAGAGGATACATTAGTGATGCCTATTGGGAAGAGGACCACAGAGGATAAGGAAGGAAGAAGTGCCCCAGGTCCTAGTAAGAAGAAAGGAAAGAGCCATGAAGGCGAGGATGTCAAGGCCAAGAGGAAAAGGAGAGCTCGTCGAAAGTTTCATGTTTCAGATTTTCCACTAGGGGATGGGCAATTAAGCTATGACCTAAGGGAGGATCTGACGAGCAGGAAGGCAGATGTTACTTTTAGGAAGCTTATAGAGATGGTGCCTAAGCTAAAGCGACAGTGGAAGAGGATGGTTAACCCAATGGAGAAAGAGCCAAAGAGAGGTTCAGTAAAGGTGTTGGCAATGGATGAGCTACCAGACATTTGTCCAATAGTAGATGTGTGGCATAAAAGGAAAAATTTGGGACAAGGTTATGTGGATGGCGGAGCCCAAATATGCGTCATAACACACTCATGCGTTGAGAAGATGGGTCTCACAGTAGCTGGGGTGTCAGGTTTTCGGATCAGATTGGCAAACCATCAAAAAGTAAAATGCTGAGGTGTTGTAAAGAGCTTAGAAGTGGAGGCATATGATGCAAAGGCAGTGGTTGATTTTCATGTGATGCCAGCAGGGTTGGGAGCATATCCTATTATACTGGGCAGACCATGGTTACGTGCAGTGGGAGCTGTTCAAGATTGGCGACATGGTACGATTAGCCTCTATGGAAAGACAGGTACCAAGAAGCTTTATAATATGGACACAAGGAAATAATTAGAGGAGCTTTATGAAGATGAGGATGAGTCTAGTGATGAAGACTCTTCCACGGTGACAGATGAGGACAGTGATAGCACTACCAGCAGTGATGAGGATGCTGATGTTGCATTTCTTTTGATGGACAAAGAAATCCAGGAGATTGGTTTAGTTGCATTTGCGAATGAGGTTGAAGATGAAAGTGAAGGGCCTTATGAAGTGATTGAAGGGCTGATGCAAACCAAGGTTGAGTTGTCAAAGAAGCAGGAATTAATGACGGAAATGATTAGTGGAGACCTCTCAGCTATGGAGAAGGATATATATTTGCATATGCTAGCTAGTTTTCCTGATTTGTTCATTACTTCATATGAAGAGATCAGAGGGTTCAAGGGTGAAGAGATGCATATAGAGCTGAAAGAAGGTGCTAAGCCAGTGCGGCAAAGGCTAAGAAGGATGGGTCAAGAGCAAATGGAAGCCTTGCGGGTAGAGGTGGACAAGTTATTGAAGGCAGGGTTCATAGTTCCAGTGGAGACCATAGAATGGGTGAGTCCAGTTGTAGTCAGTCCAAAGAAGGATGGGAAGTGGAGAATTTGTGTGGATTTTAAACCCTTAAACGCAGCCACTAAGAAGAACCCATATCCTCTTCCATTCATCGATCAGATCTTAGATTCAGTGGCAGGTTATGAGAGGTATGTGTGTGTGATGGTTTTTCATGCTATTTTCAATTGAAGATTGCTCTTAAAGACCGCACAAAGACAACTTTCATTACGCCATGGGGCTGCTATTGCTACACAGTGTTGCCGTTTGGGTTGTCAAATGGACCATCTTTCTATCAGGAAAGAGCGAATTGGGTGTTGGAACCATTCATTGGTAGTTGTGTTAAAGCTTTTATGGATGACTTCTGTGTTTATAGCAGTAGGGCTGAACACCATGAGAAGCTATAGATGGTATTGGCTCGATATGATGAATGTGGAGGACAACTAAATACAAAGAAATGTCATCTAGCACAGCCAAGGGTGAAGTTATTGGGCCACATGGTGTCAGAAAATGGCATTGAGGCTGATCCAGACAAGGTTAAGTCTACTATTCTTCTTCCATCACCTATGAGTACGAAGCAATTGGCAACCTTTATACACAAAGTGAAGTACATGGCAGGGTTTATTCCATTGTCTTCGCAGCTTCTTTATCCATTACAGCAAGTGGCAAAGCATGATCCATTGCAATGGGATGACAAGTGTGAAGAAGTGTTTCAAGAGGTGAAAGAGGTGTTAGGGGGGTTGTTAGCCATGTAGGCTCCTGATTGGGAGAAATTTTTTTATGTAAATCCATCAGTAGGGGATGATGCCATTGGAGCCATGCTATTGCAAAAGGGGAAGGGCAGCCATTATATGAGGCCAGTGTATTGTGCAAGCCGAGTGAAGTTGGTAGCGGAGAGAAAGTTATCGGAAGTAGAGCTAGTGATGGCCAGTGTAATATTTGCTTGTCGACGATTTCGTCATTCCTTGCTACCACGGCCTTTTGTTTTCTTGACGAGTTATGCATTTTTGCCACAGTTAATTAATGGTACTAACATGTCAAATGTGGTGAAGAAATGGGTAATTGAGCTGCAAGAGTTTGAGTTCTCTTTTCTAGTGGAAGATAGTACAAGGGCTACCCTAGCTGATTTGTTGACCTACAAGGAGAATCCCCTTATTGTTAAGGAAGAGGTGGTGAGAAAGGTAGTTGAAGAAGTGCCACAGATCATCCATGCACATGTGTTGTTCTTTGATGGTTCATACAGAAAGAGCCACGATGCAGCTTCAGGGGGTATAGCACTTTATGATCCAGAGGGGAAGCTAGTATGCAAGAGAGGGTTCAAATTGGATGCGCATAGTAACAATGAGGCTAAATATGCTACATTGGAAGCCGGATTACACATTTGTTTGAAGCATGGGGTTCAAAGGTTGAGCATAAAAGGTGATGCCTTGTTAGTGGTGAAGCAAGTGCTGGGTGTGTGGAAGATCAAGAACACCTCATTGAAGGAAATGTGCTTTACAATTAAAAGCCTGTTAAAAAAGTTTGAAGCATGGAGCATCAAACACATTGAACGTGCTCTAAATGGAGAGGCACATGAAGCAGCTCAAGGCATGATTGGGGAGCTATTCGTGTTGAGGACCAATTTACCTCTTTATCATGGCCGGGAAAGTTTGGCTCAAGAAGAGGAGTTTTTGCTAACAGGAATCATTCCAAAGGAGATTCAGAAGTCTAAGAAGTATGGCTTTGTGCGTAGAGCATACAGGTACAAATTGATTGGCGATGTCTTATACATGAAAGGGGCTGATCTCGTGTTGAGGCGTGTACCTTGGCGGGAGGAGCTTTACAGAGTGTTGGAAGAGAATCATGAAGGCGCATGTGGTGGCCATTTTGCTCTAAAGATCACCTTGCATAAGATTTTGCAAGAGGGGTATGTATGGCCTAGTTTGCACAAGGATGTTCACCATTGGTGTAGGTCTTGCAATAGGTGTCAAGCATTTGGGAAGAGAGTGTTGAAGCCAGAGTTACGAAAAACCATTATGGCATTTGATGTGTTTGAAAAGTGGGGGATTGATGCAATAGGCCCGTTACCTATCACAAGCAGGGGCAAAAGCTATATCTTGACGGCAGTGGACTATCTCTCTAGATGGGCAGAGGCTATAGCAGTAAAACAGATCACTGCAAAGGATGTGGCAAAATTTGTGTATGATGAAATATGTTGCAAGTTTGGGGTGCCATTAGAGCTACTTTCAAATAAGGGGCCAGGATTTAGAGCTAAACTGCTAGACTTCTTATGCACAAAGATGAAGATTAGGCACCAGCATACCACTCCTTATTACCCGCAGTGTAATGGCTTAAACGAAAGATTCAATGGTGAGTTGGTACAAATTCTTTCTAAAGTGACAGAGCACCAAGGAAAGAATTGGGATTTGGAATTGCCTAGTGCATTATGGGCTTACCGTACTTCGGTGAAGACAGGTACAGGGTTTACTCCATTTCATTTGGTGTATGGAAAGGAAGCACTATTGCCTGTGGAGGTAGAGTTGCCTGCGGTCAAGATGTTAGAGAAGTTGCTTGGGTCGCCTAGTGATGCATTCAAAGAGAGGCTCTTGCAGTTACAAGAGGTCCAGTTGGATAGGATGAGCGCATTGGAGCATTATGGGCAGATGCAGGATAAGGCTTTGGCAAAGATAAATGAAAAGGTTAAAAGTAAGGGTATCAAGAAACATGACTTGGTTTTGCGCTACAATAGTAAGTTGGACAACACCTTCCAAAAGAAGTTTCAAATTAAGTGGGAAGGCCCTTTCAAGGTAGTGGAGTGTTTTCCAAATGGCACATATCAGCTGGCTAACCTGGATGGTGTTCTACATAAGTCAAGGGTAAATGGGTTGCGTCTTAAATTGTATCATGCTAGATTGATGATGGTGGAGCAAGATGAGCTGTCTGTGGATCAAGCAGTGTTGGTGAGGGATGAGGAGACCTGTGATGCGGCGAGTCTCATATCTCTCTTTGCTGCTGCTGATCATGAATGATCTAGCAGGCTAGGGGATGGGCAAATTATGTCATGAGTTTTTTGGAGCAAGGAATTGCGCATATGTACATACACATGCATGGTGCATCGAATAAAGGATTTTCCAATTTCCATAACCAGGTGGTTATGTGGGGCCCACGTGTGTACAGGTAGGACAGGGTGTACATAGTGCATCGATTTTCACTATTACCAGTACCAATGTGTTTTTTCTACAATAAGGAGGAGTTGGTAGCGCGTAAAACTTCTCGAGGAAGCTATCCGCGGGCCGACGACGTGAGGTCAACAGGTGCGTCAGATGGCATCTAGTGGCGTCAGGAGGGCGAACGAGGTCAATATTTGCACGTGGATGAGGACGGACACAACGTGGGTGTTTTCTGGTGAGAGTTATGGAGAAAGGTCATCATTAGGACCACTTTTTGGGGCCACTTCACGTGGTGGAGAGATGCATTATTGGAAAAAGGCTGAGTGCCAGGTGTGCGGATGATGCAAAAAGGTGACAACTATGCACTGCGAGGTCAGTTTTTGGCCTGTTCGGGGTCCGTTTGAGGTCATCTAAAAGGCCAAGGGTGCCCAAGTAATAAAGCTAAGTGTGGGAACTGAAAAAACAGAGAGAAGACCAGAAAAAACGTGGAGAAGAGAGGAGGAACAGCCGCAGGTGTGTTTTTGCTCATTTTGGAGCCTGTTTTGGCCGTAAACTGCTCATCCGAGGTCGGATTTGAGCACTTTGACATTGTAGACTGGGGTTTTGGGCCGTTCCTGACGCGATGGCGCTGTCCATTTTGCCAAATTCCTCACTCTTTTTTTGCTGTTTTTCTGTGTAATCTACTCTGGTGAGTGAAGCTTCTTCTCCAATTTGTGATTGTATCTGGTATCTTTTACCCATATTGTGTGAGTTGTTTGCCCCATTGGTGTTGGCCCAAGCTCATTTGTATCTAAACATCAGAAGTTCTCCTCTTTTGAGCTGAGTTTGTGTGTGTGTGTGTGTGTGTGTGTGTGTGTGTGTGTGTGTGTGTGTGTGTGTGTGTGTGTGTGTGTGTGTGTGTGTGTGTGTGTCTTTGTGTGGAGTGAGCAAGTGGATAGTCTCTCTCCTCTCACTCCAGAGGTGTGTTCCCTGTCTCGGCCAGGTGTGTTGTGTAAGCCGAGTGGTGCCCCATAGTGTGTGTGTGTGTATCTTCCCAAGAGTGTGTGTCGGGTCGTTATAGAGGCGCTGTGTGTTTTCATCCCGCTCACAGCGTATAATGTCTTTTAGCACATCCACTGCTTATTTTTGATATCTGACCTGACAAGATTGTTACAAACACTGTAGAAAGCATAAATATCAAGTCTTGACCCAAATTGATGAAAAAGACATCATACGCGTATGATGTCTTTGACCTAATATTGGACATATTTTGATACTTTGCCAACAGAGATCCATTGTAATAGCTGTCTAGAGGTTATATTTCAAGCTTCATCCCATTTGGATCACAATTGACCCAAAACAAGTCAAAAGCGGAAAATTGCCAAGAAAAGCCTAAATCAGCCATAACTTGCTTAAACAGAGTTCAAACTGAATTTTGTGAGTGGACAGAGCATAAGGGGGCTACTGAGAGTGAGAATAACCAAAATAGTCCAAATCTGTGAAAAAAGATATCATACGCGTATAATGTCTTTTTCATCATAACTGCAACAAAATTCTCACTTGATGAAACAGAAGTTGTCCAACTGACAAGATTAAACAATTGACCAAGTATCAATCAGTTTGGATCAATTCTGACACACAAAAACTTGGGAAAACAAATTGTCGAGACGGAAAAGTTAAAGTCCTTTAGGGGATTGATGAATTTGAGATCGAGCAGGAATCTCCAGAATAACCAACCAAAACAAGGGGAACAAGCAAGTGTCATATCAACCAAGGGAAGTGTAAACCAAAGTTGGGTGCAACCATTAGAGCCGATCTTTGAAGGAAGTGTTTTTGATACTTCTGATCTTACGAGATTTTCACCGAACACTTGGAACACTTGAACCTGAACAATAGAGAAAATATGGCAGCAGGATCATCAAACCCTTCCGCCACAATGAAGCTATTGTTCATAAAATATCAGTACGACAATGAGCAAGGTGCCAAGATCTACAAAGATGGAATGGACCGCTATTGTGTAAAGATAGAAGATAGACCTAGTGAGTTCAAGGACTTAGTGCCTGTGAGCTATAGCGGAGATAGATATCTAGATGACGAGGATACCATGTACTTGGTAGTCCTAAACCCTAACATTGTGGACAAGTGGGGATTGATGGGCACCAAAGCCAAAGTAGATGAAGAACTTGAGGAGAAAGCACCAATAATGAACTTCCCTGATGCGAGGTTAAGAAGAGAGAATGAAACTACAAGGATCAACACTGATAACATCTATGTGGGGCTATACAAATATAATAATGGGGAGCAAGATCTCTATTATAGATGTGAAGAACCCTACACCGGAGAGTTGACAGACCAAAAAAGACTTTATGTCTTTACCTACACAGAGGGATCGGAAGTGAAAATTGCCGCTTACGACAAGTATGGGAGGCAATACTCAACAATGGGCAAGAAAGAATTAGAAGGATATACATACTTTGGGGGACCACTACATCAGTATTATGTTACTTCTAGCTCACAAAGACCAGCACCAAAAAATGGAGTGCAAAACCCAATGACGACAGGAGGACAAAGAACTCAGGCTGCTGACTCTTTCAGTCAACCTCAGTACTTGAAGCCCGGACCAATGGGATCATTACATTCCAAAGAGTCAATGGATACGAATCAAGGTAGTGCAGTTCCAATCCCCACGTATACCACTCCAGGTCCAGGGTTCGAAGCGGAACCATCACATTTACCTCCTAGTAGTAGATTCAGGGCAGGGGAACCGACAAGGGTAACCCATGAAGTCCATGATGCTAGAGAAAGCTTTAGCCGGGACACAGGAGCAATGAGATTGGTAGCAGACCATAGACGTATGAGACCATCTCAAGTAGCCAAGTGTATGCCAAAGAAGTATGGTGGTTCAGGAGACCCGTATGCACATGTGTCACTCTTTAAGCAAGTCTTAAGAGCTGAGCAGATAACCGATTTCCATACACAATACGAGGGATTTGGTCTTACTCTAGAAGGTACGGCATTGACATAGTTTCAACCACTGAACAGAGGGGGAGTCCATGACATTGACCATTTGCTAAGAGAGTTTGCTGAGGAATTCTCAAAACGAGGGATTAAGCACAATACGGTCTCACAAATATATGCTTTTAAACAGAGAGAACACGAAAAAGTGAAGGAAGCTTCACTTCGCTTCAAACAATACATTGAGAGATGTCCAATATGTGAACGACCACAAGATGACAGACTATCTGTTCTCTTTATTGAAGGATTGAGAAACGACACTCTCAAGAAGGACTTGCACTTGAAAGCTTGTACAAGTTTCAAGCAAGTAACGAGAGAAGCATTGTACTTAGTGGATAACTGTATGGTTTATGGAGAGGTGTCAGCGGATACAGATTTTGCATCCAGTAGCTCTTCCTCTGTAGCGAGCGAGACTACCACTAAAAAGAATGTTCAAACAAAAACCATGCCAAATGTAGAGAAAATGATAGAAGATGCTCTAAAAAGGATGGCACCATACCAAAAACCATTGCCAAAACCACTGAAATGGTGTGCTATTGAACAAAAATGGACAAACCATCCAACTGAGGAGTGCTATTACAACAAAGGGTATGTAAGGGAGCGTCACTATGCACCTCCTGCTCAATTAGCACCACCTCAAGTACATCCAGTACCTCTATACCCAACGGGAAATGTACCAGGACCTATGGGGATAGAAAGACCGCAACAGGTATTGGGACAACAACCACCTTTACCAGGAGCAAGACCAGTGGGCATTAGATATGCACCAACCTTAGAGAATTAGGAAGAACAAGCCTTAGTGCATGTTCAAGCCTATTATGAAGAATCTGGTGCACACATGTCTCCAACTATGTATTACCCACCAGAAGAATCCAAACAACCAGAACCATGGGGCATGATTGGGAATGTTGGAATACCAACAGTTACAAGTGCTTCTGATGAAGAGAGATACAATTTGGACGCAAGAACATTGATGTTCATAGCTCATGGAGGGTTAACAGGACAAAGACCATCCTATCCACAAAGGACGAATCAAGTGGGACCAAGACCAGCACTAGGACCCTGTTACAAGTGTGGAGGTGACCATCTGATGAATGTTTGTCCACATACGGAAATCATTAGAATTAACGCTTATTGCACTGAGTGTGGGGTTACTCACTTCATTGAGGATTGTTCAAAGAATCCAAACAAAGTGCAAAAGACGACATTGAATATGCTAGAAACTATTCCTACCAGCAGTGGGTCTGAAAATGAAACTCTGATACCAACGCAAGTTGTTACTAGAGCTAAAGTTAAGAAAATCACTAGAGAACCTGAGAATGGAAAGTTAGCGACTGAAGTGGTTAGTCAAGGACCGCGGAGTCAGAGAAACACATGGAAAGCTAGAAAAGCACGCATGAAGTTGAGAAAAGAACGTGAAGACGCTATTCTAGCTGAGGAACTAAAGCAAACTAAAGATAGATTAGAAAAACTTGAGAGTCAAAACGGGAAACGAGAGATGAGCCCGGAAAGAACGAAACAAAAGAGTATCAAAGAGACAACGAGCTTAAGCTCAGGGGGATCAGTGCTAGTCGACAAAGTACACGAACCATTGGACGCACTGATGAGAGCTTACGAAGCTAGGTTAAAGACCAACCAAACACAAAAACAGAGGTGGATGACATACCCAAACGCGGAATTGGAAAAGCAGAGACTTGAAATGTGCCAGAGAATGATCGAGACTGCACAAGCTTTGTTAGAACCACCAAGAGAAACAATGAATTGTGGAACGGAAAACCCAATTCAGCAAGAGACTATCATTTCACAGGTAGCTGAAAAGACTCCCAGTGCACAAAAGCCTGAAAATACACACAAGGATGACCGCATAGTATTGAACACAACCGATCAGGAGATAGAGAGTTTTCATCCAGTCATACAGAGGTCTTACGGAAGAGATGAGGATTACAATGAATTTTGGAAACAAGTGAGAGAGGCAAACTTTGCAAACGAGCTAAGTTGCCAAGCTAATCAGACAAATTGGGAAAAGGACATCAGGAATCCTCCCATAGTGGAATTTGAGGCAGGATCTCAAGTCGACTTGGATCTGCAATCTTACTGGGGAGATGGGGGCTCTGTTAGAACAATGGAGAGCAAACCTCATTCACTAAATACCTTACCTTCATACTTAGGAGAGTATGAAGCAAAATCCAAGATTAGAGCACTTCCCTCACGAAGAATCTCATCAGAAAAAGTCATGGACTCGCAAGGATTGATAGAGATCTTGTCAACACCAGTGACATGCACTATCACTCTAGCTGAGCTTTTGAGGCTAAGACCACATATGTGGACTACTGTAAGAAAATGCTTGGAGAAATTTGGGATAAAAGACCCAACATCGAGACTGCAAGAGGGTATACAAGAGTTGAGCAAACCACAAAAGAACGCTAAGCCTGTACCCTTAAACAAGGTCGGAGAGTATTGCGAAGGTGAAGAGGGGAATACAACCTTACCAGTTGAATTCCAAGGAGTGAACACGATGGCAATACTAGACAGCGGAGCTGGGGTAGCCATTGCTACAAAAGAAATCTGGAAAAAATGGGGGAAACCAGCAATAAGGAAGACTAGGTTGAAACTCCAATTAGCAGATGGACACATGGAGAAACCTATGGGGTTATTAGAGAAAGTCGTAGTGACTTCTTGCAGCATTGAATACGAACATACTTTTGCTATTGTCGATTTTGGCAAGGAGAATAACTATGATATCATACTGGGAAGACCATTCATGAGACAGTTGAAAATGGTCCAGGATTGGGGCTACGATCACATATACGTGAGAAATATGGAAACCACTACACGTGTGAACCTGAAAGACCATAGCTACAAAGATGTGAACCGAACACCGATAGAGGAGTTTGATTCAGCTACTTTGGCAGGATCCGAATTTCCAGCTTGTTTAGGTAAGCCCAAGGAGTTATGGATGTGTGGAGCCTCGAAATGTGGAAGTCTGAGGCGAGAAGAATATGTTTTAGAAAGGGCTATCGAAGACGAAACTTATATAGGAGAACCCTTTCCAGAGGACACGCTTCAACCATCAGAATGGACACACATTCTAGCAACCCTAGATGTTTGTGCAATTCCGGATGGTCCCATAACAAAATTTTGCGACAAGGACGGGTACGACGTGGTTCCGTACTTCATGTTGAGAACTATACTCGAAAAAGAAACTGAAAAGAACAATACACTGGAAAAGGAAGATGAAGAAGAGGTGTTTCACGACATTCCCGATCATCCAGAGTGGGGAAATGAAGCAGACAACGAGTCAACGGACAATCCAAGCGGAAACGAAGAAACTATAACGGATGTCCGATTTTATGATTTTCCGAACCAAACTAAACAACGCCAGAAACGCTATAGAGCAAAGAGAAAAACAAAGGGGGTTAGAACCAATCCGATGCCTAGAATAAGAGGAAAAAATCAATTCCTAATGCTAGTAAAGGCGGAAGATTGTGTTAAGGACAAGATTTCTGGAAAAATGAGAGACAATGATCAAAAGAGCTTATGAAAAGACAAAAGAGGCTCAAGAAATCAAGTTCAAAGGAATGGAACGAAAACTGAAACAGAAAAATCAGAAAAGAACAAGCGCAACAGAGAACACACGGAGTCCAAGTTAGAACGTAGAAACAAGTACAGAGAGCTCAAGAAAACTCTGAAAGAAGTTTGGACGACAAAAATTGAGAGTGGAGAGGACGAAAACACCAAAACCAAGGAAAACATGGATGTTCCCTCTCACTACAGGAAATTCACAATAGAGGATAGGAAGGTGGTATTAACCCAACCTATTCGAGAGAGAAAGGAGAACGAATCTTATGACGGACCGGAGGATGCAAAAAAAGTTGATTTAGCAGCTCCAGGTGAGACACCTAGATCGGTGTACATAGCCACAGATTTGTCTCCAGGCGAGGAAGAGAGACTTTTGAGTCTTCTCAGAGAGTACAGGGACGTGTTTGCATGGTCTTATAAGGACTTAAAGGGAGTTGACCCATCGATATGCCAACACACAATCCCACTAAAACAAGACGCAAGGCCTAGCAGACAGAGACCATACACATATAATGATACGTTTGCTAAGCGAATCAAAGAAGAGATAGATAAGCTAATGGAAGCTGAATTCATATACGAGATTGAACATACCGATTGGGTATCTCCGATTGTGTTGTACCCAAGAAGAACGGAAAACTCCGAGTGTGTGTCAACTTAAAGAAAGTGAATGCTGCAACAATCAGGGACAATTATCCCCTGCCGATAACTGATCATGTTCTAGAGCGTGTATCAAGGAAAACAGCATACTCCTTTCTTGATGGTTTTTCAGGATATAACCAGCTAGCCATAGCACCAGCAGATCAACATAAAACAGCTTTTGCAACGGAGTGGGGAATTTATGCTTATCGGGTTATGCCTTTTGGTCTAACTAATGCTCCCGCAACCTTCCAGAGGCTGATGACGCATGCTTTCAAAGAATACTTAAGGTTGTTTCTAGAAATATACATGGATGACTTATGTGTACATTCTCTTCTGAGAGATGAGCATCTAGAACACCTAAGAAAAGTATTTGAGAAATGTAGGACATATCGCATTTGTCTCAATCCTGAGAAATGTGTGTTTATGGTCCGACAGGGCAGAATTCTGGGACATATTGTTTCACAAAACGGAATATCCACGGATTTAGAGAAGATAAAAGTTATAGTGGATATGCCTAGACCAACCAATGCGAAACAAGTACAGAGCTTTATGGGACATTGCGGATATTATAGACGATTCATTTACATGTACGCTATAATAGGCCAACCACTTTACAGGCTAATAGTGAACTTTGAATGGACAGAGGAGTGTGAGGAATCATTCAAGAAATTGAAAGAGGCACTCATTACTGCTCCAGTCTTGAAATCACCAGATTGGGAGAAGATATTCCATGCACATATAGATGCTTCGGCATATGCAATAGGATGCATTCTGGCTCAGCCAGAAGAAGGAAACATGGATTTTCCTTTCTGTTACGCCAGTCGACACCTCAAAAATGCAGAGAAGAATTACACCACAACAGAGCGAGAAGGATTAGGAATGATATATGTTGTGAAGAAATTTCGGCATTATCTTCTAGCCAACAAGTTTGTGTTTTTTACGAATCACCAAGCCTTGCTCTACCTAGTGAATAAACCATGCAATACCGGGAGAATAGTGAGATGGTTCATTATCTTACTGGAATTCGACTTCAGGGTAGTAGTAAAGAAAGGAAAAACACATCTTAGAGCTGATCATCTTTCGCGATTGACGAATGGAGAAGACCCTATAGGAGTAGATGACGACATGCCAGACGTGTACTTGTTCAACATAGAAATGATACCGAAGTGGTCTCAAAATGTCGTTATCTTATTAACCTATGGAGGAGAGTTTGATAAGAGAGAATACAACCAGAAACATATTGCTATTCAGCAATCCAAGAACCTTCAATTGGTTGCAGGAAGGTTGTATCAATTGGGAAATGATCATGTTTTACGACTATGCATCAATCCTGAGGAATATAATATATATCTGCGCGAAGCACATGTTCAGGAATGTGCATTTCATTGTTCAAGAAGGAACACATATAGGAATTTGTTACAATTGGGAGTCTATTGGCCAGGAATGAAAGAAAGCGTACATGAATATGTCACTGTATGTATTGTATGTTCAGCAAAAACGCCAGCAGAGTATTCGACATTATATCAGATAATGATAGCTCCGGAATGGAGTCAGTATATTGTTGAATATCTCACAAATAGAACTTTCCCAGAAAGAACGTCAAAAGCTCGTCAGAAATCTGTAGAGACAGAAGCTAGAGATTACGCTTTAATAGGATATCAACTCTATAAGAGAGGTAAAGACAACCAGCTTAGGATTTGCGCATCAGAGTCTGAGTATGTGATAATCCTAAATCAAGCTCATGGAGGAGTAGGTGGAGGCCATTTCTCAGGTGATAAGACAGCAAAACTTGTCTTAGCCGCAGGAATATGGTGGCCAACATTACATATGGACACTGAGGAATACGTTAAACGGTGTGATGACTGTCAGCGGACCAAAGTACCACTTAAAAGAGATGATATGCCGCTTAGACTAATGATGGGGGCAAGAGCTTTTGCATAATGGGGGATTGATTATGTCGAACCCATTTCACCTCCTGCATATAAGACTCATGCACAATACATCGTTGTGGCTACAGACTATCTAACAAAGTGGGTCGAAGCAAAGGCAACTCAAAAAGCAGATGCCAGGACCACGGCACAATTTCTATATGAATACGTCTTTGTACGATATGGATTGCCAATAGAAATTTTGAGTGATCGAGGCACACATTTTATAAATGAAGTGATAGAGATCCTTCTAGATGAATTCATGGTAATCCATAGGACATTAGCCCCATATCATCCACAAGCAAACGGACAAGCTGAAGCAACAAACAAAACCATATGCACGGTCCTTACGAAGATTGTATCTGAGTCGAGAACTGACTGGGACCAGAAGTTGCATTCAACATTATGGGCATATAGGGTAGCATATAAAACATCAATAGGAACGACCCCATATAACATGGTTTTTGGGCTAAATGCTATCTTACCAATAGAATTCTTGATTTCAACCTTAAGGGTGGCTAAGGATCTAGAGTGGACAGGGCACGAGCTTTCTGATTGAATAGATGACCTGGAAAAGCTAGACGAGCTTCGCCTAAAAGCAGTAGCTTCTATCTACGCTCAAAAAAGGCAACAAAAGGTATTTTTTGATAAGCATGTGCGGACTAAAGAGTTTAAGGTTGGGGACTATGTCCTAGTTTACACTCTGAAACAGCATGCTAAGAAGCTTAAAAAGCGAGGGATGGGACCTCTGGTGATTAAAGATCTATCACCAAGTGGAGCCGTCAAGCTTGCTACATTAGACGGAGAAGAAATGCCCAATTGGATTAGTGGATGCAGAGTGAAAAAGTATCTTTTGCCGCTAACCCAAGACATGCTTCTCAAAATACATCAAGAAAAGCTGCGTGTCCAGAAAAAGAAAAAGATTGTGGAGGAAGCGCAAGCTGAGGCAAAGGAAAGAATGGAGAAAAGAAGACTACTGCGTCAGAAACAGCACAATGAAGGAGCAATACGAATAAACGCAGTCAATATAACAAAAATGGATAATGACAAAGAAGAACCCATCATTGAATGCAAAGTAGGAACCAACCAAATCAAAGCCAGAGCACTATTGGATTCAGGAGCTCAAACTAACCTACTTTCACTCAGTTTGTATAGACAATTGACAAATGACACTAAATTACAAACTGCCAAGCAAGAGTTAAAGAGTTACTCTGAGAATTCAATCAAAACTGTCGGATGCACAGTTTTACATATACAGATTAACCAGTATGTGTATCCTCATATGTTTTACGTGGTTGAAGACCAAGCTACACAACATCCATTATTGCTAGGACAACCATGGCAGAAGCAATACAATGCAATGATTGACTGGAGTTCTAAATCAATGCTTATCAAATACGAAGGTGAAAGTCAATCAGTTAAGTTCACCAAAGGAGCAGAGCCAACTCCAAAGGAAGAATCCAAGAACAAAGGTAAACAACAACGAGGGAAAAAGAAGAAGCAATGGCAACCAAAAGTTTCTATACAACTGGATTTCTCTTCGACGAGGAACTCTCAACATTGGATAAGGAAGACAAGCAATAATATAACGGCTCAACCTTGGAAAAAAACGGAGTCAACGTTGGTATGGAGACCAAAAAAGGTTGTGCCAGAAAACACAAAGGTGGAAAACAGAGTCTTCAATACCAGACAACAGAGTGATTCCAGACAATCAAGGACAGTGAAATTGATCTGGATTCCAAAGAAGTTCATGACGGCACAAAGCTATAGCAAGCTAATTTGGATCCCAAGGATTTGTAAACAGGAACTCCCTTCAGTACAATCCACGGAAACTCCTAGGTATTTCAAGGTGAGGAAATCAACACAAAGAACAAAGCAGGTTTGGGTCGCAAAGAGTTTGTGGCAAGCACAAGCGAAGCGGAAGCAGATTTGGATTGTGAAAAATAACAACAAGGTAAAGAAGAATCCATCTACTGATTCTACTACCGAAGTGCCAAAACCAACCCAAAACCCGACCACAAATCCTTCAATCAAACAAAGAGCAGCTTTATTGGAAAGACTGTTGTATCATCGCTCTACAATTGCATTGGGAACTTATGACCAAAACAACTACAATGCTTCACCCACAAAAACTTCATAGTCGTCCGGGAGGACTCAGACTAGGAGGGGGGGAGGTGTACAGGTATACAGGAGCTACAAAGTAGCTACAAGCGACAAAAACAAAGAAAAACAAAAAAATATATTACAAGGGCAGTGTCTTACATGATTTTGTAATTTTTATGTTTGATTGCGGATATTGATAATATTTATGCCCTTATATACGTTGTTTTGCAACAAGAAGAGATCAAATGATGAATTTGGGTCTCTAGACGTATAAATATCACTAAATAAGAGTGTTTTTGGAGCTAAAAAGTGGAAAAAAGTGGTAATCCAAGTCCAGAAATCACAAATAAGTGTATATTCATATACACAGGGTTACCAGCTATTTATTGTGTATGTTTGGAATTTTTTGGCTTCAATTTTCTATTTTTCTTTATTTTTTATGATTTTCTTAATAAAAGTAAAATAAAAATAAAAAAGCATGTGAAACGAGATCAGAAAAAAGAAAAGAATAGATGGTGATGATCCTAATGACAAGGGCAACCCATGGTAAAAATTGAGTACAATTCGGGAAAAGTTGCGGAAAGCCCGAAATGACAGAATTTTGGCAAAGTGGACAGATTTCTCAGAAACAGGTCAAACGGAGTCCAAATTGAGAAATTTCAAATCCTAAAGTGCATTTCACGACAAGATAGGAGCACATGTCAAATTTGGTAACAAGTGATCCGGGAAATCCGAAGTTAAGTATTTTTCACATCACTTTCAAGCTCATTTCCACTATTACCTTCTTGGAGAGAGCAAAGAGCACACAGGAGCATCCAACCTTCTACAGCCTTCTACGACTGCTACGAGAGCTCAGAGGACACCAGACATGAGAGGTAGACTCGTTGCCATAAGCTTTTGATGCTTATCATTAACTTTTGTCGCGAAAACTGACCAAAACCAAGAAACAAGAGCAGACGGGGAATGCGGTAGAATGCTAGGTAGTGGCACAACCGCCTAACCAAAGGTGGAGTGACATGAGCGTCCTTCGAGCTTCGAGTCACTCACTTCGGGGACATCGTATCGATGTAGAGAAGAGGAAAAGAGAGAAAGAGAACTCAAGAATTCCAAGGGCAACACGACGATGGTAGAGAAAGACTTGGAGATGGAGATGGCTTGAAGGTAAGAGTTTGAGGGAGAGAGGTTGAGGGAGAGAAGGTAACTCCGACGTCAAGGCAAGAGAGCTTTCGCTTCTGAGAGTGTATATCTATGTCTTCAAAATGAGGGGAGAGGGGTCTTTATATAGGCTCTCAAGGCTAGCTAAGAATAGAGGGATAAGTTTTCATATGTTCGCTGCTCCCAAAAAGTTTTTTTTTTTTTTTTGCGGACACGGATTCTGATGCACGATTTCGAATCTCCAATTTTAGAAGAAGCTTGGGCTCCAAGACAAGAACTCTAAACTTAACTCCCTCTTCTTTCTTTCCTAAAAATACTCCTCCTTTCCTAAAATTGCTCTCTCTTTCTTAAAGGGTCAACTATTATGATTAGATACAATCTTGTATTATGATTAGATACAATCTTGAGGCTTAAGTTTTCCATCAACCTATAGTTTTCAAGTGAATAAGAATCATAATTCCTAGTTGGAACGCTTTAAGACTTAACAAAATGTGAACCTTAAATATTTTCAAAGTAAATGAAATACTTTTCTTGAAAAATGTCGGGTACATTACACTTAGTCGGGCTGCTTGATTTTTAAACCTAGATAAGTGATTATGACAAAAAACTACATTGAATTTAATGTTTGATACTAAGCAAATGCGTTGAAATTATGCAACCAATTACAATTACAGTAGAAAAAAATGGATGCAAAAAAGATAAGGGGCAATGTTAATGGACAAGAAACACCTGTTTGTATCGATTATCGCGCTTGATTTGAAGATGAACAAGAGAAAGATCCCATGAAAGTCCAAATCCTAAAAACAACAACACGTTCCTGTACACACGAGGAAACACAAAGAATACTTCTAGGAGGCACATCAGTGGAAAGAAAGAACTTTGCTAATCACTAAACTTTAAAATAGAAACACTCCTATCGTACTAATCCTACCTACCCTCCATCACTCGAGTGATGAGGATCAATGGTGTTTTATGACATCCGTTTCTGTGTCAGTGTACCGGATGTGAATGTGTAGGTCTGGATCAATGTTTTGACTTTTATTGTGCATACTCGTTTGCTAATTACTCTTGGTCATTATTATTTTTGTTTTTTTGTGAGTATAAGGCTTTATATATACATTCCCTAAGATTGGGAGATTGAGAGGTCGGGGAGGAAGGTTAAGAGGGGAGTGAGTGAATTATGACTGTCAGCAAACACTCCCCCCTTCCTTGGGTAGATGATACCGTTTGAAATGTGCTCGTCACCCTTTGAAACCAATTGTTTCAGTTGGTACTAGGTGAGGATTTTTGCCAGTATTTTTCTATTACCTTAGGTGCCTCGTTGAGTTGCAACGGTGGTAAGGTACTCTCCTGGGATCGAACTTGAAGTGATTCATCGGGTGATAATTGAACACTGGAAGGTGTGGATTCCTTTGTAGCTTCATGGAGGTCCACTTTTGTAGGTGGAGGCTGTGGCGAAGATTTTACCTCTATGGATGCATTACATGATGAGCTAGAAGCTTCATGGGACTCCCCCCTTCCTGAGCTAGGTGGAACAAATCGTTCTTTCTTCGGTACCCAAACTAGCTCTGGAGCGGGTGTGTAGCATTCTGTGATTTTTTTTCTTTCCGCAATTGTTGATTCGTTTTGGAGCTATGGGATTGGGCTCACATGGGCTATGTGACAAGTAAGAACACAATCTACGTTTTGGCACCCAGATTTGATCATTTTCTTTATAGTAGCCTTGGGCTTCCAATAGTCGTTTAGGAATCTATTGCCACGTTTCCTTACATTTCTTGGAGCGAGTGGGATGTTTCTTACAAGGCTTCTAGTTTTTAGCACTAGCTATGGTCGCTAAAGAATCTCTAGGGACCCACTAGTATGTTTTCTTCATTAAATTAAGATGAGTCTTGTCAGAAGCTATATGCATTGCTTCTAGCATATTTAAGGGTACGAGTGGTGGCATTTCATTCCCCTTAGGTGTTACCCAGGTCATCCCCCTGTTTCCCTACGTGTCTATGGTTGTTGCTAGGTGGACCCAATCCACATTGTCCGAGTCAGTCATCCCAGGTAGTACATCCATATAAGGAGAATCTTCCCCAACATCAGTGTCCGCTTTACACGTGTAACAATACTGCAATGGGGCTGATTGAACTGTGGTATCAGATCTATTATCAATTATAAACCTGTTTCCTAGAGGATGTGCTCGACCAGTTACAAGATCCACTCGAACGACAGAATCTTGGAACTGCAAGTAGACATTGTTTTTAGACCAGTCATGCACCATTTTTGCTTCCCTCATGAAAGGACGTCCTAAGATCATCTCCGATGCCATAGTGAGCTTGGAGAAATCCATAACAATGAAGGTAATTCTTATTTTATGTCCAAATACCTTGACCTTGAGATCTTCTAGCATCCCAATAGGTTTAATAATAGACCCATTGGCCATCTTCACTACTATGGTTGTGGTCACAAGGTGAGAGTTTCCCATCAATTTTTAGTCACAATGCTAACTCCAGCGTCACCATCAAGGATTCCCTTCACAATTAATCCCTTAGTAGTGATTGGTATGGTTGCATTAAATTCATCACCCTCAAAGTATTGTCCCAACTTGTTAACAGGTATTTTTATAACAAGGTTCTGATCTAGGTTGGGTTGTGGATCTAAGTGTTCCTCCTTTATTGGCATCTCCCCAGATCCATCCATTTGTGCAAATTGTGGTAGCCCAAACTTCAATTCTCCATTGAGGAAGGCTCAAAGAGCTGAGACTAGCTCAGGGTCTTTATATAGTTTGGACATGATGGTGGTTCAAAATTTTGAACACATGAAATCCATCAATTTGGCAATGTTTAACAGTACATTTTGGGCTTCAGCCCCTTGACGTGGGGAATATGGGATCTCCATTTCTTCAATAGGATTAGGTAGTCCCTCTATAAACATTCTTTCCATCAAGAAGTAAGTATGTCCACTTTCCCATGACTTTAAGTCATTTTCTTCTTGGATGACGCTAGGTATGGCTAAGGGTCTATGGACTTGGTGAGGTTGTCGTTGCGTAGGGAACACGGTGTCTATAATCTGGATCTACCTAGGTGCTGGTTCTAGATCCCTTTGGGTATCTTCTACCAAACTCCTTAATTGCTTGACTCACTCGATCTCCTCTGTGGGGCTTGGATAAGTTCCTATCTTCTTCTTGGATCCTGGCCACTGTGGCTCATGAAGATCTTCCTTGTTGGTTTCTATCTTAGTGGTCGTTTTGGTCTCCATGGTTTCACCTGAATCAGAATCCTCTTAAGCGTTGTTCATATATACGGGGTCGTCCCGAGTCCCTATGTTGGTCTTTGAATTGGGGTCTGAATTCGCTGCTTTTTGCGATCTCTTCCTTCGTGTTTTCTTCTTTTTTTGAGATTGGGCAATTGATGCCATGTCTCTTTCCTCAAGAATATAATTTTGTTTTTATAGCATCGATCATGTGAGTACGTTTACTGGTACCACATGTGTACTTTGTGATGGATCCTCGATAACCTCAATCAAGTTTAATGGCGTGATCTTTGGTGCATTTGGATTATTTGGACATTGGGCAATCAAATGATCTATGCCACATCGATTACACATGAGTATCGGCATTGTAGACGTGCTCGCTTGACTGGTTTGCATTAGTGTGGTGTTCTTTTGTAGCCTAATAGGACACTCGGCCACACGATGTGGACCTCCACACTCATAGCATTGAAGAGGTGGTCTCTTAGCAGTATAATTAATATTTTGGACTCTTACAGCAAGAGCAACTACTTGATAGACAGGTTTGACTTGTCCCTAATAGTCCTCCATGTAGTATTGTGGACTTTCTTCAAGCGCATCCATCCCATAGGCAATATTAGGGTTTATATCTTCCTCACAGCCTTCCAAACAAGCAATAGATGACTCACAACCCACTTGATTCACTAAAGTGATTCTCGAATGTGGTGGTTGCAATCATAGCACTGGAGGTGGTAAGGGTGTTGTTTGAACAACATTTTGGTCCCTAGGGACCATGTGTTGTGACGTTTGTTCATGAGGTGGGGACGGCATCAATGCAGGCACTCGAGGTGGGGCCAGCATCAATGCAGGCACTCGAGGTGTGTCTGTCCATGCTAAGGTTGGTCTATTGGCCATTGTGCGCTTAAATACTATGCAATCCTTAGCTTGATGACCATACCTCCCACAAGCATTGTAGTTCCCATTGAATTTTACTCTAAAATTAGGGCATTCAATGGTACTATGTGGTCCATAGCATACTGAGCACCATTGTTGCTCCCTTCTTGGATACATATGATTGTTTTGCGGAGCACGATTGTCTCTAAGACTCTCTTGAATGGCCTTGGTGAGATCTTCTAAAGTCATCTCAGATAAAGCTATCATTGGCGGGCTCAAATTGCACTAAGACCCCTGGCGAAACAACATATGGGGGATCCATCGGACTTATCGAGGGAGGCTTCATTTGTGATAAGGCTGGTTGTTTAGCCTTCCCTGTATCCAAGAATATCATGAGATACGTTGAAGGCATGTGGATCCCCTTGTTCTGTCTCTCTATCTCAATAACCCTATGGATGACCTCACAAACTCTTTGTTGTTGATCCTCCACACTAGTAGCACCCGTTGTGGATTGTAGGACATCTAATCCACTCATGTGATAGGTGTGACCTGTGTATAGATCGGTTAGAGTTTTCGTTCGTAGTTTGTACTCTCGATTCTCATTTAGGAACGCTCCATCTAGGCTTAAGGTGCTAGGGGTGTCCTTTGAACTAGATGCAATGTGGCTCTCTATGGGTTGACCCTTAGTGGTTGCTAAGTCAAGAGCACTCGACTGCTCTCCTAGAAAGGATATTGACATATGAGCTTTCGCTTTTAACTCTCTTTGTTTCTCCGCCTTGCATAAGCTCTCAATTTCCTTTTCCCTAGCTGCAATGATAAATCGCTCAACCTCTTGCACTTTGGCAAGGCTTCTACCATCAGGTAATATAACCTCGGAGGGCAATAGCTTTGAAGAGTTAGGGGGTGTAGTGAATGGAGTATTCACGTGCACACCCTCTAAGAGCATAGGATCTACGTTGGTCATAAATGGCAAAATTACTTCCCCACCCCCCTCATTTACATCGTTAGCTCCATGTTCGGAGCGAGTGGCTCTACTAAAGGCTTCCTTCAAGCGGCTAAGCACGCTCAGCCCGGACCGTGGACCCATGGCATGCATGTCTTGGCTTGAGCTATCGGGATTAGGCATTGGGAAACCCTCCATGAAGTCGTAGTCGAGGAAGAGTCACTAGTCGCTATGTTTGGGTTTTGGTTTGTACTACCTTGGGTCCCCGTCGAGGGCCCGGAACCTAAGGTAGGTGGATATTGAGAACTCGTGTAAGTCGAAATGCTCTCTAGTTTCTCAGCCTCTACCACACAACTAGAGTGCAGATGCATGTGCCTTTGGCACCCTACAAACATCGGCGAAAAACCTCAAAGGTTAACCGCTTACTTTTTTAGGCGTCCGTTTTCACTCGTTTTTTGATGTTTTTTAATGATCGTTTTTTGGATTAGAGTGTGTGATAGCTCGAAAGGAGCGTATCGCTCAAGGGGTTGTGGTGTGCTTTACAACAAGTGTCTAGTTACCCAAAGCTCCGTTGGCTCTCAAAAAGATCGACTTTTACCTACGCATGAGACTAAAATACGTAATTTTAAAGGGGGACTGAGGCCTGAGCCTGAGCGTGAGCTTGGGCTTGGGTTTGGGCTTGGGGCTCGAAAATATTCACGAGCCCGATCCTACCTTTGAAATTTTTTTATTATTTTATTTTTTCTTTTTTTGGGTATAAGGTCGCCACGACCGCGCTGTGCTTGCGAGCACACACACACCCAACCCACCTACTTACAACTAATACAGCTACTGTTACACACTAATACACTACTACAGTAACTCATTAGCTAACAGATCTACTTACTGTACTTTACATAGAACTAACATTATGGATCTACTACCTTAATTCTAACACCTTGTCACAAAAAAACACAGTACCTTTCAACACCTTATTAACAAAACAATACACAGCAACAAAACAAACTCCTTCTCAAAACACACACCTTCCTTCTCTACCTTTCCTACATTTCAAAATGCACCAAAAAGTAGCATAGAGTGCTACTAGAGCTTAATGCAGGGCATTTCCTCGGCAACGGCACCAAAAATGTGCACATCTGTCGCACGTGTCAATGTAAGGGACTTGCCGATACACTGTGTGCAAGCCGCAAATGGCTGCAAGCACACAACCAGACTAATCTAGCAAACTCAAGAGAGCAAGGGTGTGTCACTCACCGCCCTATGCTCACCTTCGTGGTTGCGCCGTGAAGAAGAAGGATCCATGGCTACGTCGCGCTCAACCTCTTTGCTGCCGTCATTGCAATGCTCTCTCTCTCTCTCTCTCTCTCTCTCTCTCTCTCTCTCTCTCTCTCTCTCTCTCTCTCTCTCTCTCTCTCTCTCTCACGCATACACACACACACACACACACACAAGGAGATGAAGAAGATGAAGATGGAGATAGAGCAAGAGCACTCTTCAATTGCACAAATGAAAGAATGAGTGTTTTTTAGGTTTGCGTGACTTTTATATGAGCTCGCCCATTCACACTTGGGTGTCCATGCTTAGCCAACTAACCCTTGAATGTTCCAATTAGAGTGCACCTCTCATCGACGATCACTCTTACAATTTTTCTATTGGACCGACAAGCACGGTACCTGACTCTACCAAATAAATAATGCGGATTCTATCGTAGGTGACAGGAATGTGCGTGAGGGTTAACAATCGTGCTCCACAAAAAAATCATATGTATCCAAGAATGAAGCAACAATGGTGCTCAGTTTGCTATGGTCCACATAGTACCAGTGAATGCTCTACGTTTAGAGTAAAATTTAATGGGAGCTGCAATGCCTGTGGGAGGTATGGTCATCAAGCCAATGATTGCATAGTATTTAAACACGTGATGACCAATAGACCAATCTTAGCATGGACGGACACACCTCGAGTGTCTGCATTGATGCCGGTCCCACCTCTTGAACAACCGTCACAACACATGGTCCCTAGGGCCCAAAATGTTTTTCGAACAACACCCTTATCACCTCTAGTGCTAGGACTGCAACCCCCACATCCGAGAATCACTTTTGTGAATCAAGTGGGTTGTGAGTCATCTATTGCTTGTATGGATTGCGAGGATGAGTTAGACCCTAATATTGCCTATGCGATTGATGCACTTGAAGAAAGTCCACAATACTATATGGAGGACTATTGGGGACAAGTCAAACATGTCTATCAAGTAGCTGCTCTTGCGGCAACATGCCAAAATATCAATTTCATTGCCAAAAGACCACCTCTTCAATGCTACAAGCGTCGGGGTCCACATCCTGTAGCCCATTATCAGATTAGACTACAAAAGAATGCCACACTAATGCAAACCAATCAAGCAAGCACATATACAATGCCGATACTCATGTGTAATTGATGTGGCATAG
The DNA here is from genome assembly GCF_014529385.1 of Adiantum capillus-veneris. NCBI lineage: Eukaryota > Viridiplantae > Streptophyta > Polypodiopsida > Polypodiales > Pteridaceae > Adiantum > Adiantum capillus-veneris. The sequence continues at coordinate 16,251,563 of NC_140944.1, forward strand.
ATCAATTGATTGCCCAATGTCTTAATAATCCAAATGCTCCAAAGATTACGCCATTGAATTTAATTGAGGTTACCGAGGATCCATCACAAAATACACCTCTGGTACCACTAAATGTACTCACACAATCGATGCTCCAAAATCAAAATTATATTCTTGAAGAAAGAGACACAGCATCAATTGCCCAATCTTAGAAGAAGAAGAAAACACGAAGGAAGAGATCACAAAAAGCAGCAAAGTCAGACCCCAGTTCAAGGACCAACATAGGGACTGCTGACAACCTTGTAATAACCAACATCGCCCATGAACCTTTGAACTCCTTTATAGTTTGTAGGTGGTGGCAAATTGCAAATGGCTTTAATTTTGCCCTCATCTGTGGAAATCCCATTTTCGGACACTATATGCCCTAAAATGACTCCATGTTTAATCCAAAATTGGCATTTGAAAGGGTTTAAGGAGATGCGATACAATCTACACTTCTCAAACACTTTTGGTAAACATGATACATGTTATTTCCAAGAGGAATAAACACAAAGTTCATCTAAGAAAGCTTCGCAAAAACTCTCTCAAATATTCCCTAAACGCAGTGTTTATCAATCTTTGAAAGGTAGCAGGGGCATTGGCAGTGTAATTTTTTTGGGGTAGACCCTAAGATTTTTGCTCAACTATTTGGCGATAAACTATAAGTTTTGGAGAAAAATTGTCTTTTTTTTTTTGAAGGCTTATAATAGCATTAGAAACAAAATTAGCTCCTCAAACACTATTTAAGTCAAAATGATTAATACGTTGTGGTATGATTTTCACTTATAAGAGGTAATTTTCTAAATCTTAGCATATTCTTTCTAATTTACAATATGTTCTCTAGATAAAACATTACAAATGGGCTATAAAAGTTTATACATCTTACCTAATGCTCATATTTTTGGCGATAATATATAAAATTTCACTCCTAGTTATAGCCAAAATCCTGGGTTCAAATTGTGCTTTTAGCCAAATTAGCGATATTTAGCCAAAAAAAAAAAACACTAGGCATTGGTTAATCCAAAAGCCATAACACGGAATGCAAACACTCCATTCAATTATAAAAGCAATTTTAGCTCAGTCCTCTGGTGCAATGGTGATTTGATTGTAGCCAGAGTACCCATCTAAAAAGCTATAAGCTTCCTTCCCTGCAACTCTTTCAAGGACATGTTCTGAATATGGTAAGGGGTAATGGTCTCTCCTAGTGGTAGTATTGACCTTCTTGAGATCCACGCACACTCTGAGTTTCCCATTCTTTTTCGGCACAATAACTATTAGAGACACCCATTTTGAGTGTTCAATAGGGTATATGAATCCGCATTTGACAAGCTTTTCAATCTCTTCTTGAACAATCTTTGCATACTTAGGATTCATTGTTGGTGGGTAGGGTCTTTGTTGGACTGGTTTAGCCATGTTATTCGTGGGAATTGTGTGTTGCACCACAAAAGGTGAAACACCTTCATATCATGATATGTCCAAGAAAATATATCATTGAATTCCTTGAGAAGCTCCTTAAGTACATATTCCTTAGTCTCTGCCAGATCTTGGGCAATGAAAACAAGTTTGGACTCCTCACTTGGGTCTGCTAACTCTATTTTCTTAACTATCGTTGGACCATCATAGACTCCATTACTTCCATCGATAGGTGTTCTCTGGGCCTTTGTATATACAACCTTACGCTCCTCCGTGGTGTAGGTTTTGAAATACTCAGGTGCAAGATGTAAGTATGTGGGGTCTTGTTTTTCTGTGTAATGTGATTTCTCTTCCGCTTCCTTTTGTCGTTGAGCTAACTCTTGATTTTGTCATCTCCTTACGGTACGGCTCAACTTTGGCTTCTTTGTAGCCTCTAACTATGCAATTTCAATGGGTTGTGGACTGCACCACATGACGCTTTGAAGGTATTCTCCCCAATTATCAACTAGCTTTCGATGAGCATCACATGCCCCTATATAATTAAGCCATTCTGCGATAGATTTCCTTTCCTTTATCCTAGCACGCACATTTGCTCGATATCATCGCCTCTTATATTTCTTACTTCTCTTGTCTAATTTTGGTTACGGCTGATTTCCAGTGAAGAGTCACTAGATGAATCGCTACTCGTGTCTTCTCCTCTCCCAGATAGATTGTCATATAGGGTATCATTGGGCCTTGAATGGTTCATCCCCAGATTTGCACGAAGATTTAACTCAGATTATTTGTCCTCAGAATCAATTTTAATTGATGATATTGACTCCAAATTGTGTGGGCTATAGTCTTTTGAGACGCTACCGGTTCCAATGTTAGTCAAGCCTTCATCTAGTAGGTCATCAGAAGCTATATGCATTGCTCCCATCATATTTAAAGGTACGAGTTATGGCATTTCATCCCCCTCAAGTGTTACCCAGGTCGTGCCCCTATTTCCCCAAGTGTCTATGGTTGCTGCTAGGTGGACCCAATCCACATTGTCAAACTTAATCATCCAAGGTAAAACATCCATATAAGGGGAATCTTCCCCAACAGCAGTGTCCTGTTTACACGTGTAACAATTCTGCAATGGGGCCGAGTGAATTGTGGTGTCAGATCTATGGTCAATTATAAATCTGTCTCCTAGAGGATGTGCTCGACCAATTACAAGATCAACTCGAATGACAAGGTCTTGGAACTGCAAGTAGACATGGTGTTTAGACTAGTCATGCACCATTTTTGCTTCCCCCATGAAAGCACATCCTAAGATCATCTTAGATGACATAGTGTGCTTGGAAAAAATCATAGCAATGAAGGTATGCCCTATTTTGTGTCCAAAGACCTTGATCTTGAGATCTTCTAGCATCCCAATAGGCTTAACAATAGTCCCATTGGCCATCTTTACCACTATGTTTGTAGTCCCAAAGTGAGGTCTTCCCATAGATTCCCAACAATTCTTAGTTACAATGCTAACCACAGTGCCACCATCAAGGATTCCCTTCACAGTTAATCCCTTGGTAGTGATTGGAAGGGTCGCATTAGATTCATCGCCTTCAAATTATTGTCCTAACTTGTTAACATGTATTTCAGCAACAGAGTTCTCATCTAGGTTGGGTTGTGGATCTAAGTGTTCCTCCTCTATTGGCACCTCCATAGGTCCATCCATCTGTGAAAATTGTGGTAGCCCGACTTGCAGTTCTCCATTGAGGAAATCTCAAAGAGCTAAGAATAGCTCCAAGTCTCCATATAGTTTAGACATGATGGTGGTTATGACTTCTGAAGCCATGAAATCCGTTAATTTGGCAATATTTAACGGCACTTTTTGGGCTTCAGTCCCTTAACGTGGGAAAGATGGGATCACCATTTCTTCAATAGGGTCACATAATCCCTCTGTAAACATTCTCTCCAACAAGAATGGAGTGTGCCCACTTTCCCATGGCTTCAAGTCACTTTCTTCTTGGATGACACTTGGTATGGTTAGTGGTCTATGGTCTTTGTGAGGTTGCTTTTGCGTAGGGAACACTATGTCTATAATTTGGATCTGCCTAGGTACTGGATCTATATCCCTTTGGGTCTTTTCTACCAAACCCATTAATTGCTTGACTCGCTCGATCTCCTCTGTAGGGTTTGGGTAAGTTCTTATCTTCTTCTTGGGTCCTGGCCATTGTGGCTCATGACGATCTTCCTTGTTTTTTTCTTTTCTAATGGTCGTTTTAGTCTCCATGGTTTCACCTAAATCAAAATCCTCTTTAGCATCGTTCAAATATACGAGCAGTTTATTTTAAACTTTAGCGAGATATCTCGCCCATTGGACAAGCTTCTTGTTGAGTTCCACTGGACTGCGGAGTGTGATCATGCTTATGAGTTATTAAAAAAGGCCTTGAGAAGTGCTCCCATTCTACGAGTGCTTGATTGGAATGTAATTTTCCATGTGCATATTGATGCATCAAACTTTGCTATTTGGTGTGTTCTAGCTCAACCAGGACAACATAAATTGGACTACCCCATTAGCTTTGCAAGTCGTCAATTAAATGATGATGAGAGGAACTACACCACTACAAAGCGAGAAGGTTTAGCTATGATTTACACAGTGAAAAAATTTCGCTACTATCTTCTTGCCAACAAGTTTGTTTCTATGTGGATCATCAAGCGTTGTTGTATCTAGTGAATAAAACTTGTTCCATGGGAAGAATTACATGATGGTTATTAATTCTTCTTGAGTTTGATTTTATCGTTGTGGTGAGACCTGGTAAAAAGACATGTCATGGTGGATCATTTGTCTCGCATACCCAATGGTGAAGCCCCTACTAGAATCGATGACAAATTGCCTAAAGAGCTTCATAAGGATATAGCTCGAAAATTGTTAAAGGAATGTGAACCTTATTTTCTAATTGCAGGAACTATCTACAAGCTAGGGAGGACGATATTCTTAGACATTGTGCTCAAGAGGATGAGTATTTATACATACTTCAAGAAGCCCACATAGGTATAGCCGGAGGATATTTTTCAGGGAAACTAATTGCTAGAAAGGTGTTGCAATTAGGCTATTGGTGGCCTACCTTATTCAAAAATGCATCAATTTTTGCAAAAGGGTGTGATGAATGCCAATGTTACAAGATCACACAACGAAAGCATAAGATTCCCTTACATCCTATTAAAGTGACTCAACCATTTGAAAAATGGGGTTTAGACTTTGTTGGCCCAATTAGTCCTGCAGCTCGTAACACTCAATCTCGACATATTATTGTTGCCACCACTGACTATGTGACAAAGTGGGCGGAAGCCAAGATGACACACAAGGCTGATGCAAGGTCAACTGCTAAATTTCTCTTTGAGAACATTATTACACGATTTGGTTATCTCTTTGAAATTGTGAGAGATAATGGTACTCATTTTAAAAATAGAGTGATAAAGGAACTCACTACAAACTTCATGATAGCCTACCATAAGTGTACACCTTATTATCCACACGCAAACGGCCAAGCTGAGAGCACTAACAAGACCTTACATTAGAGATCTTCTCTTAATACCATGGGAAATGCCTTCCTAATTGTCAATGGCTACTTAGGTTCTTAATCCGGTACTCTAAAGCATTGTGTGCAATGTACTAGTGCTTAATCTCTCTTAATCTATAGTTTAAATATTATAAAGGGAGTTTACTATTGTGATGAGCCTGGGGAGGGTAACAATGTCAATATGACCCCCCAAAGTTACTAAATTGAAAAGCAATTTTTCAAAAAAAAAAGTGCCAAAAAATGTAAAATCTTAAGCTGGAAAAGAAATCCCAACTTGCTTTGGTACTTCACACACATGTATTTCCTATGGTACTAGAGCCCTAGAGGTTCCCATTGTGGGCACTTTTCCTTCAAAAGCAGAAAGCCCAAGGCATACACAATAAGCACACACATCAAAAATTGAATCAATGTGAAAAGACTTTGGGGGGTCAAACAAAGGGAATAATATACGTGATGTTTTCATAAGAAATTCCTTTTATCGTAGATTACTAGAAGGTCTTCTAGGTATAGCCTCTAGTCAGCCCTCGGACATGAAATACTTTTCTCTCTCAATTAAATAGCTTAATTGACCAGAGAGAATTGAGAAACTTTTCCATGGTATTAATACTTGACCTCTAGTGCCTCTCGATTGTTAAATTAGCGACCCTAGACTTGTTTATTTTTTGACCTTTACAAGTGCTTCTGTGTTATGTTACATTTTAATGTTTACTCCTGAAAATTTGTTTAATATTTTGTTACCAATCAATCTGTGTGCCTATTCACTACATATGATTTTTAATTCTATATGTTCTATGCGAATGCAATTACTATGCCATTTTTTGGTTGATTTTGCAGTGTTTGAATAAAGCTAAAGACTACAAACTCAAATGCTCTTCCACCTCGACGAAGGATTGTGTAGTGGGTCGAGTTACCTCCCACTTTGTTGCCAGTTTGGCATGGTTTATGGTTGAGATTGTACTTTAGGTTTTGCTCAGTTTACAGGGGAGATTTTGTCAGATTTTCCCAGATTTCTCTCCATAGTTTGGTGCTTAGCCATTCATTTATAGTATGCTCGTAGTGGTTACAGGTTTCCTTTGATTTTGCCTCATGTTCTCATATCGACGCATATTCTGAGTGTGAGACTACAGCATGCAGGTTACAGGTTTTCACTATTGAGCTACTAGTTGGTTTATGCTTGATTAGCGTAGTGGTTGAGTGATCTCCCACTTTGTTGCCATTTTGGCGTTCACTTATGGCAGCAAACATGTGCGACATCGAGAGATGACGTTCTCATTCTTGCCGATAAATGCGTTGTTGGCATTGCGGTCACACATGGCACATTAGATGCCGTTGTTTCATACGTATGAGACATCAACAAAGATGTATACGAGATGCAGATACAGCTTTGACAGATGTTAGAGAGGCAATTCTACTGGTAGTCTATGCCAGTGATGGTGATGTCACGCTTGCCTCCAGTGTACCTCTTGCAGATTTGTCTATGGTTAGCACACTTTCTCCACAATGGTTACTAGATAGCGATGTTGCTTTCCACGTCGCACCATGTGGTGAGTGATTTAACACATTTTCTAGTGGGAGACTTGGCTGTGTGCACTTGGCTGATGGTTGGCGTTTGACATAGAGGGTGCAGGAGATGTTTGTTTGTCATTGCCAATAGTGCGTCATACATGCTACGACATGTGCAATATGTTCCTCAGCTGAGATAGAGCTTGATCTCAGTGAGACAGTTGGTAGATTTTGGTTGTTAGGCACTGCTTAGAGAGCAATCTTTCCAGATGCATTGTGGTTCACTAGTGAGAGGAGCCCGCAACGGCCTGGTATATCCTACACATGTGTCTGAGGTTCTCGAGACGGCATAGTCTCGGTTTTGCTGCTAGCATGCTTTGAGCGAGAGACAAGACGTGTCTTTTCCGCTAGTGATCTCCATCATTCTCAGTAGACAGAGCATTTAGTTGTGCAGAACATGCTAGTAGATTCTGTAGAGACAGAGATAGAGTGGTAGTGCTCTAGTGAGACACAGTAGGTGTTGTTAGACTTTGTGTAGGCAGATATAGATCGGGTCTGCTCCCCAAAGATGTAGATAGAGCTTACAGATGTGGAGTTTCTTGACATATATGCTCATGTTAGAGGCTAATGATTTTGTGCCAGGCCAGGATGCATATTTATGTCTATGGGTGAGGGGGACGTATCTTTCCCAGTGTCAGTGTTGACACATCCATACGCGATGGGTAGTCTTGAGGATGCAGCTTATGTAGATAGCGCAGGAGAGGCAAGGACAGCCAGTTTTGTGTAGATTTTGTCAGCGTTCGGGCGTCTCATGTTTAACTTGTTACTATCGAGGCCCGACCTAGCAGTTACCTCCCACTTTGTTGCCAGTTTGGCATGGTTTATGGTTGATATTGTACTTGAGGTTCTCCTTACTTTACAGGGGAGATTTTGTTAGATTTTCTCATATTTCTCGCCATACTTTGGCTCTTACCACATTGGACCTCAAATGGCTTTGAGAGATCTAGAAGCATAAGGATTGGTTGCGAGGTAAGCTTCTCTTTGAGTTTTCAAAAGTATTTTGCTCCTTAGCAATCCATAAATAGTAAACGTTCTTCTTTGTTAAGTCATGTAATGGTCCTACTATTTGAGATAATTTTTCTATGAAGCATCTATAGTATGCACACACACCAATAAAGCTTCCTAGCTCATGTAGATTCATTGGATTAGGCCATGCTTTTATTACCTTCAATTTTGATGGATCTATTTGGATACCATCTTGTGAGGTAATATGACCTAAATATTGAATCTCTTGAAGGAAAAATTCCCTTTTTTTTAATGAGAAAAAGCTTGTCCTCCCTCAATTCTTGAAAAGTCACTTGGAGATGTTGTTTGTGTTCCTCCAAGGACTCGGAGTAGATGATGATATCATCAAAGAACACTCCAGTGAATTTACGATAGGGTCTAAAGATTTTCTCCATTTAATGATTGAATATGGCTGGTGCATTAGTCAAGCCAAAAGGCGTGACTAGATATTCATGAAGACCAAATGTTGTACAGAACGCGATCTTTAAGATATCTTTGTGTACTATCCTTATTTGATGATAGAAACTTTTAAGGTCAATCCTACTGAAGTAGGTAGAGCCTTGTAGCTTATCAAACATATCTTCTACCCGAGGTACAAAAAATCTATTTTTGAAAGTGATATGATTTAGTGCTCGATAGTTCACACACATATGGTATGTACCATCTTTCTTTTTCACTAAAAGGACTGGAGAGCAAAAGGGAGAGGAGCTAGGCCTCACCATCCCTTTGTCCACCAATTCTTGTACTTGCCTCATGACCTCCTCTTATTGAGAGTGGAAAAGTCGATAATGAAGCTTGTTAGGGGGTGAGCTTCTTGGTAGGAGCTCAATTCTATGGTCATCATCCTCTCCTTTTGGAGATAAGTCCATAGGGATATCATCGAGGAATACATCTTGGAATCCTTTTAGAAAATTAGACAAGTCTAAACTCTTCTTGATTCCTACTATTTACATTTAATGAAACATTAGGGTCTTTTAGGGACTCTTTGACAAAAATCGTGTACGCAAAAATTGATCTCTTTATTGATTTATCAAAAGCAGGAGGATTTACAAGTGGTATAGTACATTAGCATCTATATACATGTTCTTTTCCTTGTAGGTGAAGTAGATTCTCCTTTCATGGACCTTTATATTGGGAGCCATGCGGTTGAATCATGGTGGCCCTAGGATAGCATCCTCATGTTGGAGAGGAGAGATGAAAAGTCTTCTTTGTTGATGTAGCTTTGGACATGAAGCCTCAATTTCCCAATTAAGGGAGTAACAGAGGCTTGCTGTCCTTTAAAAGCTATGTTGACCATTGCAATATCTCCCATCTTAAAAGCTTGAATGCCCAACTTGGTGGCCAATTCCGTTGATATGAAGTTGTGAGTAGAGCCAGGGTCAAAGCCAGGGTCAAACAAGGTGAAGGCATCATGCTCCCTTACCTTTCCCCAAGCATAGGAGAGAGGTGATCCTTTGCAATGAGCATCCTCTTTTGGAGCTTTGATGGTGGAAGCTCTAGGAGTCTCATTGCGGGCACTTCTCTTGGGGCAAGAATGATAACCATGTCCTTGCTCCCCACATTTAAAACATTTATGGTCCTTGCAAAAAGCTTCAAGCTCTTCAAGAGAGAGGTTTTTGTTTTACCTTTGTAAACTCCCTTCTTCTTGGACCAATTGTTGTTGTTGTTGTTGTAATTGCCTCGGAAGAATTTTGGGCATTAGGTTTCCCTTTTACATCATTTTTGTATTTTCTTTCCATGGGCTTGACATTCTGCCTAGACCCTTGTTGATGTGCAAAGCAACACAGTGTGATGGATTACTTCTATGATAGAACCAAGCCATTGGGAGTTGATGTACTCGGCCATCTCTTCAGGTAATCCCGCAAATTATTTATTTTTTGCTCGGTGAAGTATATTTTTTGAAAGACAGTAGCCTTGAGATGTAAATCCTAAAACTTGTCTACATATTTGTGGATAGATTCATGAGAGAAAAGCTTCAAACTGCACCATTTGGTAAGCTCTTTGTCCTTTGCATCGCTTGCAAGAAATTGCTTCATGATGGAAACTTGTAGAGTTTCTTATGTCTTTGGGGCTTTGTTGTTGCCATGAAGGCTAGCCCACCATTGACAAGCCAATTTTTGGAAGTGCATAGCTACATGGCATAGCTTGGAGGACTTCATGAAGCCCTCGACTCCAAAGGCCGCATCAAATTGCTGGATGAATGCCAATACTTTGCTGGTAGCACCAAAGGTGACATCATAGGTGAGAAAAGAGATACTCTTTCCTCCCTCTTTGAACTTCTTGAGAATTTTTCACCTTCACCATGCAAGGTAATATTTGCGATGTCCTCCCCTCTTGTATTCTCTAGGATAATAGCTATAGCTTTCGTCAAAAGAGGAGGAAGGTCAAGAAGAAGGAGAAGAGGGTGACCTCTCTCTTGCCCTTTTCTTCCTTTGTTTCCTCTCTTACCTTTCAAGTGACAAGGAGAAGGACTGTGGGTTGACCGTTTCCTCTTGGGAGGAGTTGGAAACCATCTAGACCGCCGTCTTCGTGGAACCACATCTTCAGAGGAACTTAGGGATTCATTAATTTCTTGTTCTTTGGATTCCTCCTCTCGTATGGGAGAGAGTCTTCTTTTGGGGGTCATGGATACCAAGTAAGGAGAGAGAGAGTAGGTTAGATCCAATTTTTGAGAGAAGGAGAAGAGAGTGAAAATAGAGGTAGATCTTCTCTCTCTTGGTTGCCAATAGAAAGAAGAGCGAGATAAATTTAGTGTTGCTCATTGCACTCAAGAGGGAGAGAAGGGAGATTTTAATGTCGTAAGAATGATACTAAGAGACCTTAAATATCATTTCAACCTTGAAACTTATTAAACAATTGGAGGCCACGCATCTACATTCCAATAAAAAAGGGGGGTAGAGTGGAAAAAAGAGATAGAATTTGAGAAAGAAAGCCGGAGTGTATCTGCAAATGTGAGTGGGGCATATTTTATATGAGAGACAGAGAGATACCATTTTAAAAAGGACAACCACAAGTGCCAAATTCTAGAGTAGAAATTTTTAATAGCAAAATTCTCTCCACTCTATGATTGTGATCGCAATTGAAGCCAAAGAAGCACAAGTCAAGTTCCACCTCGCGAGCCACCCTGTACATTTATAGATCATAGTTAAACATAACATAAAATAAACACACACACTTTCATATAGCATAGTGTAGAGCAAGGCACCATAGCATAATGCATTTTTTTATAAACTTCAAGTATTGTATTTGAGGGCCATGAGGCACCCAAAACTTCACTAGCAAAGTGCTATCTGTCAATATACAAGTCGCAATAAGTTGCCTATTTTTTCTCTATATCTATATAAATTGTGAAAATTGCAAACATGTGCATGCGAATCAATACAAGGCACATTTTACACTATATCTAGTGTCATTTACAATCTCGCATCATCTTGTTGTGTGTCTGGAGTGTTTGATAGCATTTTTTCATCATCTACCAGTGTTTTGTGGATTTTACCTTATCTTTAAAAGTGTTCTACATATTGTGTTTTCATTCTGTTCATGTTGAACATTCCAACCATATCCCTTGGTTAGATATTATTGTAGCATGTCTTTTCCATTGAGATCCTATTGATGGGGGGGGGGGGGGGGGGGGGGGGGGGGGGGGGTAGGTCTCTCTTTGCCCGTATATCATCCTTCTAGAGGTGTCTGGGGTTTGGGCGATTTCCTTTTTCTCTCTTCCTATATATTTCTAAGATAGTGGCACACCCAGTGGGATCCCAGCCTTAGCCTAGGGTTTCACAACACAAACCTACATCTAAAAAGGGTTATGTAACAAGCCATGAGAGGTAAGAGTGTCTTAGAGAGAGTGATAGAGATTGTAGATATTTAAGAAGAGAATTTGAGAACAAAAAATGAGAGAAATCTTGGTCTACTAGCCCATCAAATTGGGAGATCCACTTCTAGCACATCAATTTCATCCCCACCTTGAGCTTTTCCACCTATTTGACCAATTACCCCACTGCCTGCTCCGATTTTATCTTTGCCCAATCCTATCATGGCTCAACCACTTGTTGCATAGTCACCTCTTCTAATACCTGTTAATTTGGCTTGTCTCGTAGCCCCATTGATTCAATTACCCGAAACTCATGGTTTGATTTTAGAAAATTTTGATAACCATATCAAAAACTTTAAGACAACATGTGAGGCCTGGCATATCCTTGAAAACGGGTATCTCATGAACTCTTTGAGAACCACCTTGAAGGTAGAAGTGGCTACATGGTCTAATGGACTCCCCATCCAATCCACTACTATTTTGGATAGTTTTGAGAAAAAATTATTGGCTGCTCTTTTTTAATCCTCATCTATTCTATGAACATTTTAACTCTTTCTTACAACCTACAGGGAGTGTTGAATAGTGTAATAATTGTTTCAAAAGATTTGTTAAGCATTATTTCACCACATTTGCTATTGATCCATGCATGATTTTAGAATCTTTTCTCACAAGCTTGCATCATAAAATTCAAATCTTGGTGCAAGCTCTAATATGTGTGGATTTGGATTCCATTTTCACCTTGGGAATGAATGTGGGAAATTCTTTTTGCGACACTTTTGATCCAAGAGGACATGTGAGTCAATTAAATCCTTTTTGCTACACTTTTGATCCAAATGGACATGGGAGTCAACCCATCACACCAAATACATCCCAACCCCAACCCACACCAAATACAGTACCTCCACCCATATCCTATGTCCCCTCTTTACAACCACTTCCTTTTACTCACCCCAAGTACAATTTGAATTGCCAATCCACCTTATATACCTCAATACTAACATTGGATGATTTCTCCCTCCTATGTTTCTTATCTCCATCTCCACTAATCAGCCTATAGCATCATCTTCTCCAGCCATATCCTCTCCACCCAATGTAAACCAGCAAGCTATGCACCCCTTGGCTTCTTCTATGCCACCTCTTGTTCCATTAACCTCCACTAGCACACACCCTACCACTACTCATTATACCCCCATACCTCTACTTCGTCATCTACACAACCTCAAGGTGGGGATCATTATGATAACACTGAATCTGGCATGAGTGATCTGAAAGGTATGTTTAACTGAATGAACCAATTGAATCAAAATGTCAATTCTCTCACTTTAAGCGTCAACAAAACCTTTTGGAAAAACTTTGAGCCTAACCCCATTTAAAATAATTTGTAGATCTTGTAAAGTACCTAGACATGTTTCAAAGGATTTCCCAAATATTGTTTGCACTTATAAGAAAGAGGTCGCACTAAGACATATTTTATAGGATTCCCCAAATGTTGTTTTCACTTATGCACCTTGTTTGGAAAGAGGTCACACTAATGTTATATAAAAATGTGTCACGTGATGAATAGGAGTAGCCCTTTTCCACCCGTTGGTCCAATTAATCATAGAAGTGAAAAGGTCAAACCACCAAGCCCTAGTTGGACACTTCTCCAAAAGGAGGGAGTTGCGGGCACCTCATATATCCTATCGATCTCTGGCCGATCCATCAAGAGAGAGTCCTTCTATCAACATGATTGACTTTTCTACACCTTTTGTGGGGGCCATCCCTAGGAAAGGGAAGGAGAAAATAATTGAGTTTTGTGAGAAGGTTGCACCACCAATTCTTGCACCCACTCCTACTCCTTACCTACATCTTCTTCATCCCACCCACCCACCCACCCATGTTGTAGATCCCATTTCTAAGCCATTACCTAAACCTCCTCATATACACCCTTGTGTACCTAGAAGTAAGTTGTTTCCCACTATTCCTTCCTATGATCTTTTATCGGCCATCAACAGTGTGGAGTTGACCATGTCCCTTCCATAATACCTTCTTGCATGCCCAAGTGATTGAAGATCTTGGAACTTCATGATCTTCTAGTTAGGCTTTTGCCTTCAGGGAGGAGAGTAGATCTCGTGATTGCAAAAAGAGAGTGTCTCCAATGGAGTGTATGATTCATGAGCTTTCCCCCATTATATTGTTAATGGTTGTTTTGGGATGAATTTCTTGAGCTAATTCCCTTTTACCAAATTGGGTTTATCTTTAATGGGGTTCCTCGGTCGAGATTGAGGATAGGAGATCATCGCTCTATTAGAGAAGATAGATATTTTCAAAATTTACCTATTACTATAGCAAGAAAGACTATTGAGATTGAGTGCTATGTTTTCAAGTTGAGTAGAGGACTAGGCCAATACCAATTGTGGTTGGGTAGACCATGGATATGGAAAACTAATTGTGTTATTGACATCCCAAGGGGAGAATGATTCTTGGACAGGGCACAACATTTGTGACTATTCCAACCTATCTTTCCTCTGTTCTCACCTAGAGACTTGCTAGTGATGTTGACAGTGATATTGATGATGATCCGAGTTCCACTTCTTCTTACATCCATGAGACCTATTATATTTACCCTGATTCTATGGAAATCACACTAGATGAGGATGAGGATACTCTCCCTATGGCTCAATAGAAAGATACTATTATTAAGGGGGCAGATAAACTTGTCAAGCTAGGAGCTTCCTTGGAAATTGAGTTGAGGGACAAATTTTTGAATTGTGTCAAGAGCATCAATATGTTTTTTCTTAGGACTTTTCTGAGCTTAAGGGTTTTCCTCCTAAGCTTGTTTTGCATCATATACCCTTAAAAGAACAATTCCAATTTTTCAACATCAATGGATATTGCATGAGAATTATCACGAGGGGGGTCACATGGAGATCAAAAAGCTTTTAAAATATGGGCTCATGTTTCCTATTGATAACACTGAATGGGTCCATTGTAGTCGTGCCCAAAAAGAATAAGCACCTTTGCAGTTGTGTCAATTATAAACAATTGAACAAAGCTACAATGAAAGACTATTACCGTTTCCTTTCATTGACCATTTCATTAGCGAGAGGGAGATATATGTATTCACAAACGGTTTTTCAAGATATAATGAGATGTCCGTAGCTGAGGAGGACATGCTTAAAACTAAATTTAAAACCATTTTTGAGACTTACGCATATCATATCATGCCTTTTGGGTCCAAGGTCCAAGGTCATATCAACATTATAAGGATGAGTGTTTTTAGGCTGACCTCATAGATTTTCTCGAAATTTTCATTGATGGCTTGGGTGTGGGTACATCTAAAGGGAACCTAATAGCTGCATTACAATGTGTGGTCAAAAAGTGTCATGAAAATCCATAGCATTGAATGAAAAAAAGGATGTTTTGGGGGTATCTTATGGCATTCTACCTTGGCATTTTATTAGTAAGCATGGTATTGCAATGGGTCCACAAAATCTAGAGGCCATTCTTGTATATCCAACACCCACCATTACTTGACAACTTAAGGGATTTATCCATGTTTGCCATATGTTGTGGAGACCACCTCATGATTCTCATGGAAAGCAATGTTGTGAATCCATCTCTTGAAACTCCCTTCAAAAATAGCTCAAGCTCTCTAAGCTTTGGATCTTTAAATTGTAGAATATGGCCTTACCAAACCAGTGTCTCTGCTTAGCCATATTTGAAATCAATACTTGAGGCCAGCTTGCCGAGAGCCCTCTTGTCAATGCTATTTCTTACCAAGCCAGAAACCATGTCCTTACATTTGCAAAATTTAATTCTTGTTGTGGCCCCAGCCATACTTGAAGCCCTTCCAAATGACAAGGAAGTACCTAGCCTTGTCTAAATGATCGTGCTTCACTTCTTTGCCCACTAGTCTTTCTCATTTGGAAAATTTAATACTTTCCTAGGTGAGAGGTGGCCCTAGCCATACTTGAAGCCCCTCCAAAATACAAGGAAGTGCCTAGCCTTGTCTAAATGATCGTGCTTTACTTCTTTTCCCACTGGCTTTCTCAGAGGCCTATGAGAGCCAAACAAATTATAGAATACAATCGATCTTGCCAAATTCAACTCTTAGAGTTTTTTGAATGTTTTGAGTTGGATTCCATGACCCTGATCTCCTGATTGTTGCCAAGGGTATTTCCTTATTTGTCGCTCATGTCAAAACTTTTAAAGATTGATTACAAGAGAACCTCAAGAGAAATATGCATCATAAGGCAAGCCCAATTGCAATAGGCAAGCATCCTCATCCGCAAATTCGTGCAAAAGAAAATGTTGCAGAGGAACCCCTTGCACTCCCTCCAAGCCAAAAATCCTGTCAACTCATGTTCATTGCCTTTTCCCTTGATTGTGTGGAGGAGTTCATTCCCATGTGTGTCTACTCACCATGGAAGCTTCAATAAGATAGAGAGAAGAATAGCAAGAGAGAGAGAGAGAGAGAGAGAACATGCATGCTTCATGCAAAGACCAAAACTCCATGCCTCTTCCCTACTTTCCCTCTTCCTGGAGTTGTAATACCAATGAAAGGATAGGAAACTACCACATGTTCATCTCCACCCATCCTTACCCCTATATAGACCCTTGGTCATCTCCCCTCAACTCTGATACCAATGAAGGATAGGGAACTATTGCATGCACATCTCCACCCATCCTTAACTCCATATAGACCCTTGGTCCCTATTTAGGAGTCCCCTTGACCATGTGTGTGTAGAGTAGGGCCTTGCACCTTAATCCTACCTTAGGCTTGATAGTGACACATGTTCAAGTATATGGAGATTTACAAGTTGTGGTGCACCAATTCCATGGCCATGGTTGTACTCTCCAAACTTTGATGCACTACCATCTAGCCAAAATTTCCCGTGACCTTTTCACCCATTTTACAGCATACACCCTCACCTTTTTGCCTCATCATGAGAAAAATGTAGCAGATTCCATCGTCTAATAGCCCTATCCAGATCCTTTACCCGAAACTTTGATTGTATCTTGGTAGATTCCATTCCACATCACCTTGACCCACGGGAGTTAGTGAAAAATATTACGTGTTTGGGAGTTGAAGAGTTGTGTCACCATTTAAAAGATTTGACAACATCTAGCCCTTCTACCTTTGAAAGCCTTATTCTCTCTATGATTAGACACCTTATGCACTTATCAGATATCACTTTGTTAACTATAGACTCTAGCTATTTTCTTATGTTATTTTAGCTGCACCAGTCTAACTAGAGACTTTGGGCTCACACTAGTAGGCTAGTTTTCCCCGCAGGACATCACTAATGCATTTTTTTGGATCCAAAATTTTATTTATGCTTGTTTCACTACATGAATTTTTTTTGCATACGTACTATATTTTTGCTACATGGTATTTGTCTCCATCCGTTTAATCACAATCCACACTATTTTTGGCATGTAAAACCAATGCTCTGAATCTTGGTCAAGAGAGGTCTTTGCCATTTTGCAATTCCTACAAATGACACCAAGGAGTGTTGGGAATTTGACGATCTGGCTACAACATATTTTGAGCAATAAAACAACTTGAATCAAAAAAATTCTTTGATTACATATGGGCCAATAGTTTTATGTGGAGTAGTATATGTTGCAAAAGGTCTAAGGTTGAAATTTTTTAAAGCATGATTGAAACAAATTTGAATTGAAGAAAAAGGGTGCCACTTTCTGGAGATACGAGCTCATGGAGGAGAAGAAGGGAGAACCCATTTTTCTCTGTCAATTATTGAGAAGCCGTTAGCATTGAGAGCATATTCTGTGTGTATGATTTCTTGCTTGCAATTTGAATAGAGAGAGACAGAGAGAGACTTTGATTTGTACTTTTGTAATCGAATTGAGAGAAGGGAAAGAGAAAACCTCTCTATGTTGCATTGAAAGAGGGGGATATTGAGAGGAGCTCTTTGTTTGCATGAGAGAGAGAGAGAGAGAGAGAGAGAACCTCCTACAAAACCAAAGAGAGAGATATGGCAGTCTGACTAGATTGAATAGAGACACAAAGAGAAGGTCTTACTTGGGCTAGAATCAAGGAGGAGAAAGAGTGAGGGAGAGAAGCTCTTCCTAGCCAAGTGAAGAGGGAGAACGTAGAAAGAGGTCAATTCTTTCTACATGGCTGCCAAGTAAGGAGAGAGAGAGAG
This sequence comes from Adiantum capillus-veneris, assembly GCF_014529385.1. Taxonomy (NCBI): domain Eukaryota; kingdom Viridiplantae; phylum Streptophyta; class Polypodiopsida; order Polypodiales; family Pteridaceae; genus Adiantum; species Adiantum capillus-veneris. The sequence goes on from NC_140944.1 coordinate 16,269,073, forward strand.
AGAGAGAGAGAGAGAGAGAGAGAGAGAGAGAAATTAAGGGTTGCTCACTACACGAGGGAGAGAAGGGAGATTTCAACATTGTACAAACAATCCTAAGAGATCTTATAGATCATTCCAACCTTGAAACTTATTAAACAAGGGAAGGCCAATCAGCCACAATAGTCATGTAAAAAAAGGGGGGTCAGATAGAGAGTTTTGAGCGAGAAAAAGAGAGAGAATTTGAGAAAGAGATAGAGAGTATCTATTGCATATGTGAGTGGGGCATATTTTCTATGAGAGAGAGAAATACCATTTTAAAAAGGATTACCAAGAGTGACATATTTTAGAGCAAAAAAGTTTAAAGAAAAATGCTAGATCGTCTCTTCGATTATTGATTGCAATGAAATCCAAAGAAGCACAAGTCAAGTTTTACCTAGTAGGCCGCCTTATATATCTATATATCACAGCTAAACATAAAAAAAATACATGCACACGCTTTCATGTAGCATGGTTTAGAGCAAGCAACCACAGCATAGTGTTCTTTTTTTAAAAAAATTGAAGCATTGTATCTGAGGGTCATGAGGTGCCACAACATTGCAAGAAAAGTGCTACCTCTCAATGCACAAGTTGAGATAAGTCTAGTGTTGTTGCTCTCTATATTTGTATGAATTGTGAAAATTTGCAAATACATGCATGTAAATCAATACAAGGAATATTTTCCACTGTATTTGTTGTCATCTACCTTCTCATGTCATTTCATTGTATGTCCAGAGTCTATGATAGAGATTTTTCATCATCTATGTACTTACGTGTGCTCAAGTTCTCTTTTTCTTTATCTTGTGACATGGTATCAGAGCTTGGTTGTGTCTGAGGAGCTTGGGGCAGCAAGCAAGAGGGAAGTCTAGGAAGCGGCTTCGGTATTCCTAGGAGCCATCATCAATGATCTCTAATTGAGGTGATTCCACTTGGAGAGTGTGTGTCTCAAGGTTCTATATACTCCTTTGGACTGTGATTATGCAATTGTATTTCCATTTTGGACACGTTTTGAGCCCCATTTTGGAGTTAGAGTGTGTTTTGAATGTGTTTGCATGTAGAAATGCTAAGGTTCAAGATTTGCATATCTGCAAATAGGTGGTGCAAAAAGATTTGGTTTGGCTGTAGTGTGCACACATATAGGTTACCATAGTGAACCAAGTGTATGTACGTAGATTGTGATTACAGGTGATAATCGATTGTTTTTAGTAGACTGCTCAGAGACTATGTGAAGGGTTGAAAATATGTCGTCCAACAATGATGGGCTTAACCAGATTGTCAGTGAGAAGCTGGACAAAAACAAATTCCATACTTGGAAGTTTAGCATGACCGATTTACTTATGGGCAAAGGTTATTGGGACTAGATTGATGGAGAGCATGAGATTGCACCACCACTGCTAGAGGAATATGTGAGTGTTGCACAAATTAAGACATTTAAAGATTGGAACTAGGGAGCTCAAAAAGTCATGTACTGGATTTTTGTCAATTTAAAAGACACTATGATTGGGAATATACAAGATGCTCATACTCCTAAGGAGGCTTGGGACACTTTGTTATCATTGGATTTGACCAACACAAAGGCAAGGAAGTTGGATCTGAAGAGTGAGTCGAATACTCTGTAGAAGAAAAACATGTTCATCAATGACTATTCACTGAAGATAAATAGCATATGTGAGTCACTTGATCGATTGGTGTTAAAGTAGAAGTCTATCTACAAGGTCTAGGTCATGAGTACAAATAGTTTAAAACTGGCATCCATCTTTGGAAGAATACTCCCTTGTTTACCATTTGGTGTCCTTATTGATTGTGGAAGAGAAGGAACTTGAGGAAAACTGGTCTACGTAGGGTGGAAACAAATTCCGAATAGGTCCTTTTCAACAACAGAGGAAGCAAAAGAGGGCGTCATGCACAGGTCGTGGACAAGGCTGAGGAAGAGGCAACCACCAAGCACAACAACAGACAACAATTAGGGTCAGAACACAGGTGGTGGTCGAGGAAACCTTTGAGGCAAGGGGAGTCCAAGCCCGGGGGATCCACTCTATATACAAAACACGACGCCACCTGCAAGTGAACAAATTTGATAAAACCCCTATATACGACTCATATTAGGGAATATGAGCCCCCTTTCTATGCTTATATGACAATCAATGAAGAAAACTATCATACCCCTATCTTGCATATAAAATTTAGGCTTTACATGATCCAACTAAGTAAAACTAGTCAAAGAGTGTGTAGCATAGTGACTAGCAATGTATTAAGGAACCACTTCTGTTGATAACTAGATGTACCCTCAATGTCTTTTACTTTGACTTTCAAACTATGTGCCCAATCAGCTTGTACATTGGCTACTCGGTGAATTCTGACCTATCCAAAGCTAATGTAAATCAACCCTTGACCTGCGCCAAATCTGCCCTTATCTATGACCGGCTTGATGCAAAATTTTGATGTGTGAGCTAATAAAAACTTCCCCAAAATTCATCCGAGTTCTAGTGCACACTAGTGACCAATCATTACAAGTAATCAACCCGGGTCAGGTCCCCCCCCCTCCCCCCCCCTCTTCACATAAATATGTTATCCCCCCCTTATTTTAAAGCTTGTGAGATAAATTATTGGGGGCCTACCCCTAACTTATACGCTTATGTAACTTGTAAAAAAAAACCCTCCCCTGCATTTATGTGGTGCGATAAGTTTTCCATGATGAAACCCCCGAGAGTCCAAGAGGTTGTGGAAATGCACAGTGCAATAATGCAAGTCAACACGGAAATGTAGTATGTTGGGGTTGTGGAAGACATGGTCACTTTGAACGTGACTATCCAAACAGGAGGCAGCAAAACAATTATGCAACCACTAGCAGGAATGAATATGAGCCCGAGAGTCTATTTCTGGTGCAACACATACGTTGAATACTATGCATGCAAGTGTGGTAAAATCTAGTGATAATGTCTAGTATGTGGATTTTGGTGCATCAAATCACATGACCAGTCGTGGTGAATGGTTCAAGGAAATGAGACTTTACAAAGTCCTGGTTATGTAGAGACGGGGGATGATAATGCACATCCTATTATGTATATAAGAAATGTCTCATTGTCTATGACAGATGGTAAAGTGAAGTACCCTGGTTGATGTATTGCATGTACCCAACATTACGAAGAACTTAGTTTCTGTTGGGAAAATGGTTGAGCAAGGTTTGCAAGCTAGGTTTAACACCGATGGTCTCTTTGTCTAAGAGCATAAAAACAATGGAAGGCTGGTTGCACAAGGGAAGAAAGTGGGCAGAATGTTTACTTTGGATGTAAATGTGCTAGAGGTGAATGTTGCCATGTCTGCACGAGGTGCAGGTGTTGTTCCAAACATTGAGATTTGGCACTTCATGTAAATTTATAGAGGCTGAAATGATGCAGACCAAAGAGATGGTTATAGGTTTGCCTACATTAGAGTTACTGAAATGCAAAAATTTTGTGAATCTTGTCGACTTGGAAATCAAGCAAAAGTCTCATTTGTTCATGATAAGCATGTAAGCAGGAATGCATTGGATTTAGTGCATATAGATGTATGGGGTCTAACGAAGACTGCATCTATGGGTGGATGTAGATATTATGACCAAAGCTTCTCTAGATGTTGACCAAATCTCAATATTAGGGGATAACTATAACAAAAAAATTCATATCACATGGGTTCAAAAATAGAGATTATTTTATCCTATATTTTCTCACATTTTCAGATACAAAAGGGTGTTGAAAAATGATCTTGAATTTTTTTCATAGATTGAATAGGAAAAGGGACCCCTTAATTGGTGAAAATTCTATAGCTAAGTGGTTTTATAAATAGTTCTTGAATACACGCAATGTATAGGTTCTACATATAGTGACCCCCCCCCCCCCCCCCCCCCCCCCCCCCCCCCCCCCCCCCCCCACCATCACCACCAAAACCCCTATGAGGCTCCCTTGTAGCATAGCTTTAATGAATCAACACAGCTGTCAATCCAAAAATGGTAGAAATTTAGCTATGGTATGGAAGCATCACTCATGGTGAGTGTGTGAGAGCAATGAGTTGAGAAAGAGTGGAGAAATCATGATAGGTTATTTCGAATAGGAAGAAGAGAGAAATAATGAAAGAATTTAGTGGTCACACACACATTAAACTTTATGTTAATCATGCAATGCTCTTTGTTGCATTATCTACTAATCCTTGTAGGCACATCCTAAATAGAAGCTCACCCAATCTCATGGGGTTACAAATCTTGTCAAAGAATCTAATGCTTACTTTTAAATTCAATGGAATTTAACTACGAAAGGGGAGAGTTTCCTAAAGAGAAAGATAGCAAGAAGATTATAAGTTGTGTTGGGATGATTTCTTTACACAATTACACATGAAAAACATTGCACGTATTCAAAGAGAATACCCAATTAAGATCGACAAATTGATGAGGACCGGATTTTCTTGGAGCCAGTTCCCCGTTTAAAAGGACTTGTATTATAATCCTCTCAAAAGAGAGTTTCATTACAATATATGTTTGTGCTCTTGCAAAGCCTTGCTTGAATTAAGAAGATGGTGTTCTTCAAGATCCCATGGTATAACCCTCCTTCCCAGACCCTAAACACCCCAGCTTTCTGTGGTGTTGTAGTTGCACTCTGCTTTGGTGAGCAGGCGACTGGCATAGTGCACAGGGCGATCCAGGTTGTACTCCCTTACTAGGCTAAGTCAGCACAACACCCACAGCCAATTGACTGGAATCAGTATGCACATGAAAAGGAACTGTAGGGAAAGAGGAAGATCAGGGTGAAAAGAAGTATTTTTCAAGCAAGACAATACTTCATATATTTTTTCTCATGGGCAAGCTCTTAGCATATATTAGTAATAGAATAATAAAGATGAAGAAAAAGAAACTTCCTTTAGATTGGATTTGCATCCATAGCCAAGAGCTTGAGCATAGAGTCCATCTCTAGAGCTCCCAAGAGAGAGAGAGAGAGAGAGAGAGAGAGAGAGAGAGAGAGTTTGTTTTTCCAACTTGGGCACTTGCGAGAGTGTATGGGAGGAGCAAGAGAGCCAAAAATCCAATGAGCCCCTACTTATATGCTTGTGCAAGTATGCAACTAGTCTTCAATTAGAATGCATACAACTTGACCAATGAGGTGGGAACACCTCATAATGCAACTCATGCTTATCCCACACTTGTCCACTCTTGTCTTGCATGAAAGAACTCCCCCCCCCCTCTTCCCCTTTCTTTGGACTCTTCTTGGCAAGTGGAGACACCACATACACTCATACACACTTGTTAAGTCCACACAAAGTAAGTGTGTGCTACTTTGGATATGTGGCCTAGCCAAGCTTATTAAGCAAAGACTAGAGTCAACTTACTAAATGAAGAAGGGATGATCCTACCTTAGTCTTTAGCTGTATCATTTCATGCAATAAAAATCATAAACTTACCCTTTTATTAATTAGCTCAGGTGCAAGACCTTTGCACAAACCTTGTAGGCTTATGAAATTGACCTGGGGCTATGGCTTACCTGCTAATTTAGGATCTGCTAAATTAGAATAAACTTTGTATAAGATAGAACTCACTCTGTTGTCTTTAAAACTTTCACCTCTTGTGTAAAAACTTAGCAAAGTGATGTGGAGGTGCCGCCAAGCTGCTCCCAAAAGCTGCTAAATTTAGATCTTCTAAATGTATACAATTTGTGGCAAGTTAGAATTTCACCCTAAGGCTTTTGAGACTTCATACTTGGAGTCTTAAGAGTTATTCTAAGGACTTGAATTGAGCACACTCATTTTCTATTTTTAGACTCCTATAATTGCTTTGGGTCATCTCCTTTGTCTTGTACCTTTGATAAAGGCTTCCCAAGATATATTCATCTTTCCTTAATCGGTACTTGTAATTGAGATAACTAGTTAGCAATTATCCTTGCTCTTTTATGGAATTTTCCCTTTTTGGTCCAAACCCTTGACATGTTGGTCCATTAGCACTTAATCAATTTTACTTGTTCTCCTTTTATTTTCCCTAGACTTAAGTGGCCAATTTAAGCTGGAAAATATGTTATGAGGTTAAAAATTAATATCCATGAAAAATCCTAATCTATACACTACTCTAGTCATGCACACAACACCATAATCAAACATGCAATAGGAAATCAAGACATTAGAAATAAATTAGTTCTTAGTATACACACATCAAGACACTAATACACAAGGTTAAACAAAAGCAAAAGATAAGCAAGAAGAGTCAACTTTGATGTACATACATTAACCGATTTATGAAGTGAGTACATGCGGTTCCAAGCTTCCACATCCATAGACTCCTTCTTCTCTTTCTCTAGTCTATGTTATCCCCATAAAATAGTATCTCCCCTTTCACATGATCTACAATTCACTTATATGCCAAGGGTTTATAAAAGAAATGGCCGACTGTCGAAGGCAAATATAGTAAATTAATAGATACAAATTAGAACTCGTAGAGAGCCCATGAATCTATGCATAGTAAATGTAAAATGGTGCTCATAAAGAAGATGAAAATAGATAAGCTTTGTCATCCTTCACAAAGCCATGTTGTGGTAGACACTCGAGAAACATTATGCCTGCAAAAGAAAAACATTGATAAGGTAGAAAACTCAATCATGTGACAATAAAGCATACGGGGAAGGCAAAGCATATTTATGGTAATGACTAAATGCAAAGAATTGTGAAATGATACACTACCATTAAGGAAAAATAAATTGCACTTGCCACGTTAACTTCAATGGGTTGGTGACCAAAACATATGGTTGCTTTTACCTCACTAATTTTTTTTGGGCAAAAAAAATAGGTACAAAAAAGTTGCATTTTTGCCATTCTGCGGACCTATCATCAAAGTTTCTATAGTCACGCTCAATAAAGATACTATATATATGTTTCCTTAGTTCCCTTTGGGCCTTTGGATTCAAAAGGAGCCATGGAGCATGTCAAAAGGATAATGGATCTCTTACTAAGTGGAACCTTGGGAGCAATGGTAAAGTGCTAAATACAGCAAACATGAAAAAACTGGGTTTAGCATTATGACCTCTAGAAACCCATAGAAACTACTCAATATCTAGCCAAGTTTGTAGTCTATGATTAGAGATGGTTACTACCTACAAAATACACACAATTGGCCTAAGAAACTAGAAATATTGAGAAAGTTATACTTGCTACTCTAAAATGTATCGTATTCTTCAGCAATCAAAAAACTTAACCATCATCATGTACTATGATATATAGCATATTAGGTCCCCCAAAACTCAAGGAAGATTAGCTTTATGTTATACGTTACAATTACACAATCCAAATTGAATTTGGATATCAAGAAAGCCACCAAAAAAATCATAAAAGTGCTAATTTTGGCCAAAAAACCGGATTATACAATTCTTGTAAGTTGGTTATAACTTTCAATTTTAACACTTACCTCTCCCTACAAGCATCAAAACATTTTGAGAACAATGAAGGCCTAACCACTAGCCATCTAAACCTCACAAACATGAAGTTTAGAGTGGTATAGTTGCCAAAAATTGAAAAAAAACCAAAAACAAGACCCATTTTTTCACATAGTTTAGGTTCAAAAATGTTGTGCAAGAGTAAGGTTAATGGTGAGATCGATACTGCAAAAAAAAATGTCAAGTTTTTTTCAGCTCATAAGGCAACTTTCTGGATATATAGCACCTAGAAATTCATTTTCATACTCTTCAAATAATTCAAGCAAAATGGTCACTTAACAGGACACAAAAGTGTCCAAGGACATAAAAGTGTCTGTTACCATTCTAGTGCTTAAGAGGCCCGGCCGCCATCCATAAACCATAAATATGATATGTGACTTAGTCTAAACTAACTTGACTAATCCGGTCCATAGCTTTGAGGAACACGCAGATTTAGGACATCTCGACTCTTGGCACAATGAATCTCTAATTTCACTTCTCTTAATAAGAGGGAGTGGAGAGTTTCTCGACTAATCGAGACCACCCATCCTTGACTGGCAACCTGAGCCAGTCCCCACTTTCCACCCCACTCACACTTTTTATTTTGTTTTTTAATTACTATCACATTGTTTTACATATACAAATGGTGTTCCTTAATTAATTCCAAACACAAGTTCTTTTATACATCCCTTCAAACAATACCAAAACAATTCAAACAAATCCTAATGAAGATAGCCCTATATTTCAACAAAAACAACTTTTCCAATTTGTCATGAGTTACCGCTACCCGCGGACTTTCTCTATCTAACCAACAGAGCCTTTGCAAAGGATTTATTTTCTAACTGTGAATTGCGCAACCTTTCCATCTCGCTAATCTCCAGGCATCCCGCTATCCGCGAGGCATCTCGCTAACCTCGAGGAATAAAAGAGAGCCGATAACCTCAGCTTAATCTCCGCTAACCGCGGAATCATCTCGCTTCCCCTCAAAAACAAAAGATGTCCTAAGGTATGTGCATGTGTATGTGTATGCATCTGCATAAAAATGTATGTGCATGTGTAGGCATGTACATGGTGAATGCCCATGGATGACCCATAGCCATGGACCCATCTCTTATGGAATAATTGACTATGAGGATGGAGGGAACTACATGAGGTGTATCACCTAATGTGGCATGAGAGGACACATATAAGGCGTAAGTGGGGAGCTTGTGACACCTCCACACACATATTTAGCCAGAGGGGGTGAGTAGGGAGATATGGGCAAGACTTGGGCAAAAAGGGATCTCCAATACTCTATATAAAGAGCAATTCACACACACAAAAAAGACACACTTGAAGACATGGAGACTCTACTGCGTGGCTACTCATTGGTGAAGCTTCTACAAGGCCTTGAGAGATCAAAAACTCCTAGGCACAATGTAGTAATGGAAACTTGTTGCATCAATTTACTTCTATATCTATATTCTCATCTCTTCTCGAGAGACTCCAAAACTTACTACTTCCATTCTTACTCCATGATGAGCTATATGCTTGATATGTTCTAAGTCACCCATAGGTAGTACTACACCTGTGAATATCCTCTAAGGTAGGTTCTATCTGATTTTTATTTTTATTTTTTATTTTTTTGGGGGGGGGGGGGGGGGAGGGGTGCTCAAGTGTTGTGTTAGAAGTCACTCTAGGAAAACTATTCTCCAAATCCTTGGGTGTGACCTATACTAGGTGGGTGACATTCATGGTCTATAAGTACCTCATATATCCCTATCTTGCATGGGGAGACTACATTCCGAATTGTCAATGAATCTTAGCATGGGTATCCATGAGTATGTGTCTCAATGGCAACATCTATCTCTATTGTATGTGTAGATATTTGAGTCTCTAATGGCTGGTTTAACCAAATGTGTCGATCGTAGAAGATGGCACAAGCAGGTATGAAGGGGTTGGCAGGTGCAGGCATGGGCGATAAAGAAGGTATGAATGAAAGTTTGACAAGGGATAATTTGATGTGTATGGCTGAAGTGCTTGAAGAGTGGAGTGTGGTAGTCTTTACGGATTGGCAATTGCACTCCTGGTTGCCAAGAAACAGGGCTATGAAGTTTTTCCTAGAGCCAGGTTTGAGCCACCTTGGTCGCATTAGGAAATGTGCCATTTGAGGTTTTTGGAGCTTGACATGGTTTTGGAGTGTAGTACACATGACAGGGACTCAGCAAGAATTGACGACGCATCAATCAGAGTCGCGGTAGAGAACATATGTCGATTTGAAGTTTGAGTGCAGTTGCCCGTAGGAAGATGCTAGATGCTTTTCTTAGTCTTTTCCAGCCTTGGTTTGCGGGCGTTCGAATCTCAAAAGGCAGCCAAGATCAAGAATCTTGGGGCAGCAACAAGGAGATCCACTTGGTCTTCACGATTCACCCATTGGGTAAATGAGGAGGGAGGAAAAGGAGCTCAAAGATTGCACTGATGGATTTTTTTTAATGATTTTACAAGGTTTTCTTGAAGCTTGGACGAGGTGAAGGTGGAAAAGCTGCCATATGGCAATGCAGACGATCCCATATGCGAGTGGGAAAAGATGAGCACGGGGTACTTATAGTACACGAGGCTATTGTATTGGACAAGAAAATGGAGATATTGGAGCTCCTTGTGTTGGCGATGGCGTAGAAATTACGGGCTCTGCACATATCAGCACTAGTGGTGGGTTTTGATGAAGGACTAGAGTCAAGCTCAATAGGGTCCTTCTTCCTTGATGGCACTGGCAGGCCTGTGGCCAACGATAGTGAGTGGCCGACATTTCATGGTTCCTGACGTACTGATGATGTGGCATACCGATTGGGCTTGTCCCACATCCGTAATGGGCCAATAATTTTTGAAGGAATAGGGTGGGGCCCACTATCGTTAGTGCTAGTGCTCGGGGGGCTCTTCTTGTGGTGGTGGTGGTACAAATGAAGAGAGAGAGAGAGAGAGAGAGAGAGAGAGAGAGAGAGAGAGAGAGAGAGAGAGAGAGAGAGAGAGAGAGAGAGAGAGAGAGAAGAGTTGGCAGAGCCTACAAAGACATAGTTCGCATGCAAAGCTACTATAAATAGAGAGACAAATGTCCGATGGTCCATCAATTGCTAAACGTGGCCAATAAGGCTCTATAAAACAACATTTTGTACCCATTTTTGGGGTCTTTTCCTAGACCAAGGAGGCCTTTTGCACTGTTGAAGTTACAAAAGCCAATTGTGAGCCCAAGTAGATGTGTTTGGCCACCATCTCGGCGGTGGTGATTGGGTTGTAAAGAGAGCTTGCTAAGCAATATTGCACCAATTTCCCCTTCCTTGTGTGGTTTCCCCCTACCCCTCTCTCTTTTTCTCTTGCTCTGAGTGTGTGTTAATTCCAGTAGAGGTGTGTTCCTGTGGACCATTTGTGTGGCATAAAGAGCATGAAATTGAGGTGTTGTGTGTGTTGGGAGCGATAAAACAATTTTCTAGGGTGAAGTTGTTAATGTGAAGAGGGAGGCTTATTTTTTGAGAAGAAAGAGCTCTGTTATACTTACGCTCAAGCAACTACGAAGCTCCAATTTGTAATCAACTTTTCTAATGATTGAGTGATCCATTTTTTATTTTGAAACTTGCATTGTGTTCCTCTCTCTTAATTTCTCTTTCATTCAAAGTGTAAGCATTGTCAGTTTTGTTGAGGTTTATGACTACACATTAGTGAGCTTAATCTTCATATTTGAGTGCTTAAATCACTATTTTTTGACGTTTTCAGTATGAAGAAGTAGGGTAAGTAGAAACTACCACCATCAAATTTGGGCTGAAAGATTGAGGGAAAAAAGGGTAAAAAGCATATTTTGGCCGAAACAACCACAACTCTAAAATTCTAAAAATTTGATGGTAATCCAAATTCAAAAAATTGTTGATCAAGGACATTAGCAAACTCTCTAGAAGCAATCTAGAAAGTTTGAGCAGATTCTATGGAGGAACATGGATCGCGATCCATGACCCCCAGAGAACATTTTTGCATAAAAGTGATCAGTGAAACTAAGCACTAGTGGGACATTGCTTTGAGAACGTTTGCTTGAAAGAAAAACTCAAAAATTACATTAGAATTTGCTGATAGGACCAAAACAACAAAACAGGCATTTCAAACACAAAATTTGGGGCTTTTCAACTTTTTGGGATCCAAATAAAAAAACAAGTGAAAATATCCACAGAGTGTAGGCAAACTGCTAAACAAATTTCATGTTTAGATATGGTGGAACATGTATCGCGATCCATGTCCTTGTTGACCATCTGGAGTTGAGATTTGACCTACAGGTAGCTGATACCATTTGGAACAACTTTCCCAAAAAGCACCATAGCAAAAAACTGGAAAAAGTGGGTCAAAATAGCCAAACACTGAAACTAGTCAAAAACCGTAGGGTAGACAGAAAATCTTGCTATTGACTGAGAAAAAGTTATCCAAATCCAAAAAAAATGTGGTGGAGTGGACTACTTATATTGCTAGTAATATAAAAGTTATCCAAATCCAAAAAAAATGTGGTGGAGTGGACTACTTATATTGCTAGTAATCAGCAAGCCAAATTTGGTATTCAGATCTGATGGAACATGGATCGCAATCCATGATCCCCATCAAGATTTTTGGCTGAGATTCGAGCAGTAGGTTGCTGAGACATAGACAAACACTTCTCCCAAAAGATCCATTTGCAAAAAAATTGTAAAAAGTGGTCAAAAGAGCCAAAAATAGAACATTGTCAAAACTATTACATTAGACTGTAGAATCCACCTTTGATTGGGCAAAACTGATCCAAATTCAAAAGTTCTTTGTGAAGCAAGCTACAAACATCATAACCTATCAACTCATCAAAGATAAAGTCCAAAAGTGGTGGAACATGGATCACAATCCATGACCCCCATATGAATTTTCTGACAAAAATTATACTAGCATGTAGTACAGACCATTGTGAACAAAAGTCCTCGAAGGAGGGTTGTCAAAAAAGTTCAAAAATTGGGTCAAAAGTGTCAAAAACAGTTCAAGGTGAAAACCATAAAACAAACCTAGGGATTGACTTTTGCTTGGCATAATCAAGTCCAAATCACACAGAAAGCATACAGCTAGCATCAAGAGACCAAGGGCAAGCTGTGTGTCAAGTTTCATTACCATCTGACACAAGGGTACATGGATCGTGATCCATGTCCCCCTGTCATAGATTGAGACCATATGTGCAGCCTAGCTAGAGGACATCACAAGGAGCCTAGTGGTCTTTTCAAAATTGAATTTAGATATCAAAAACCAATTCAAAAGGCCGTAACTATCAATCATTCTGACAAAGTACAAAAACTAACCTAATTTTCAATCTAGAGGTTTATTTTAAAAGATATTTGATGCCATAGGACCTACTAGTCATGCTAATTCTAATGGTACCAAGAAAAGTCAATTTGGGCTCCAAACATGGATTGCCATCCATGACCCCACAGTGATAGTTTGACCTAAAATTTTCCAAAACACTAGTGCATACAAAAAAAAACATATCCCCAAGTCCAATTTTGGAAAAACAAATCAACAAATCTGGGCCAAAAGAGAGCAAAACATGTGACAAACTGAAAACCACAATGCATACATAGTGTTGATTATTTGAACTATCAAAACAAGTCCAAATTCAAAAAAGAGTTCAGATTTAGCTTGTGGGCATAGTAAGGAACAAACTCCTAACAGATCAATTCCATATGTGGTGGAACATGGATCGCAATCCATGTCCCCCAACCTCAAATTTTGATGAAAACTGGCACAAAGCCTGCATGTGACCTTGTCTACATACTGTTAAAATTTCAAGTAAAATTTTGACAAGGGATCATGGATTGCGATCCATGTACCTCTTCATAGTGGGGGTATCTTAGTTGATGAACTTCTAGACATACTCGAGAACATCTCAAATCTCAAGTTTGAGCTAAAAATACACTTCTGAAGACCAAGATACAAGACAAAATTCCTATTTCCTGATCTTGAAATTATTTTGAGTGCCATTTCAAGTGCAGTTCACTAAAATTGCTCTATGACTTTTGATAGACAACTCCAAATTGAATCAGGTATAGCCAAGAAGAAATCTTACTAGCAATAAGACATACCTAAACTAGTTTTAGAGCTGATTTTTTTTAGGTTTCCTCAATCCAAACTTTTAGGGTACCCAAAACCAGTTTCCAGATACCAAAATCCACAAAGACCCGACTTTGAGAGACCTCACCAAGGGACAAAAAGGGATAAGTTGCACAAAGACAAAGGGGGCTAGTCAAGGACTACCTTGAGAGTTTTGAGTGAGCCTTAACCATGACAAATCATCCACCACCACGATTTTTTACTCCAATCAGAGAAATGAAAAATGCAAGAAACACTGCAATGCCTTTGAGAATGAGAATCGACGAAGACCTAGAGGAGAGGCATCCTTTAATCAACAAACCGAACGTGAGATTCATCAAAACCAACAAGGCCATGAGTGTCATAAAATATAATATCTAACCAACCCAAATAATTTTCTCATACTAAATTGATCATTTAATGTGGGAGAATAGATGGGAACAAGGGCTAGAATATAGACAAGTGCTTACGGGTCTATCTCAACACATGGCGGATGGTAAAGGGGTCCAAATGAGAAATGATATGCCAAAGAGAAAGGCTACCTAATGGAGCTTAAAGACCTTAGGGTTAGCTTCATTAAAGACCTCCAATGGTTAGTGTTAAAAGTCCTTTGACCTTAGGTAATTGACCTTAGGTAAGCTACGGCTAAGCTTGAGGTGTGGGAACCCAGCCCAAGATTGAGGTGCTTGTCGTGCTTGCTGACTAAGGTGCTTGAGGTGCTTGCTGACTAAGGTGCTTGTCGTGCTTAATGACTAAGTTGCTAAGGTGCTCCATGACTAAGGTGGTTGAGGGTAAGGTGTTCCACAAAGTCAACATATTCCCTACTCATGAAGGGGTGAGCCCTAATTGTAGGGGCTAGAGAGAGAACACACACACCCTCACACAAGGCAAGCTTGGTACAAAGAAAGCAAATAGGACACTTGTCAAGTTTCTCTTCATGTTGCCCTCATGGTGTGCCTAAATCTTATTGGTTGGGCTCCCAAGGGGTCCAATGATAAATTAGTTAATTTAAATAATTTTTTTGCATTTATTAAGATCTCTCTCTCAAAGGGGAAAGGGGGGCACTTGTCCCAGGGCTACCCTTGTTGCTTGTTATGCACTAAGCTTGTGATTGGCCAAGCTTGAGGAGGTCCAATTAAATGCCAGAGAGTGCTAGAAGAAGAGGGGCTCAACCAAAGCAAGAAGGGGGCTACCTTGGGGGGTATACTCTCCCCCCCCCCCCCCCCCCCCCCCCCACACACACACACACACACACACATGCTCATGGTGTACAAAGTGCAAGAGCTCCATCTCCTTCTCCAATCTAGTAAAGAAGTTGAGAGCCTACACCAACACTCTTGGGTATGGAATGCAAATCCAACCAAGATCCATGCTTCAATGCTTAAGCTTGACATCTTCTCCATCTTCATTACTATGCTATTATGTATGCTAGCAAGAAGAGTGATGATAAGTGAGGAACTACTTCTTTCTCCTATGAATGTTTCTTCTTCCTCTTCCCTACCCTCATTCTCCGCTAGCTCTCTCCACCTTTGAAGGTGTTTGAGGCCTTGGGATTGAAGCCGGGGATAGTTAATGATTTTTACAAAGTCTATGTTTCCATCTTCATTGCATCACCTAGGTCACAAGGAACACAAAGATTGTATTGTACCAAGTCTCTCTTGATGGGAGAATATACAAAAGCCTATTGGAGGGGGGACCGACTCCACATAAATCCGGTCATCAATTGTTGTCAAGTTCTCTAAACTCTCTCTCTCTCTTGCAAAAGTATTGTTCATGCCAAGTTAATTAAGTACTATGATTATGTTGCTTCCATCAATTAAGTTCACCCTCTATGTTCTCAAAGTAGTCTCATAAAAATTCTCTCTTTAATTTTCCTAATTCCGCTATTCTCAAATTTCATAGGCCATTTCCATTACATTGGTAATAGAGCTATTGGTTTCTCTTTTCTTGCTTAAGAAGAGAGGTCCTTAGGTTGTCCATGAAAGGTTGGGCTGTTTATTGCAATAGGGTAAGTGGGACAAGGATCTATTATCTTGGTTGAGAAGGACTTAGTTTGAGGTACACCGTTGGGAACTATAGTCTTAATAATGGAGGCTCTTGGGGCTTGCCTTTGGCTTTACCATTATTGAGCTACGAGAAAGCTCAACAGGAACCATAATCATGTTAGACCCTCTCCACTAGTTTTTGCAATCAACAGTGCCTAAACCAGGGGTGTTGCTTGAGAACTGATTTTCAAAGGTAAAGAAGAGTAGCGACTAAGGTTTTTGAGGGTACCAAAGCACAAAGTAATCTATACAGTAGTTTAATTAACATGGCTGACAATAACCAAGAGAGTAGAATGAACATTGATAACTTTGATTTTGCACATGAAGGTGCTAATGATGATGCCCCCATCAGTATCTTCAAAAACTTGTTTAGAATGACATGTCTTGATGCTAGATTAGTCCACTATTTTAGTTTTTGTTTAATTTGGCCAAGTAGTGGTTTTAAAATGCACCCATCAAGCACAACTAGTTAAAGTTGGCTATGGTGAATCTTGGATGCACCCACGCTAGCTAAGTGTAGATGTGTGATGCACCTTCCGTTTCAAAATTTGTCTAGATTGCCCAATTGGTGGATTTGCGATGCAGGGGGGGGGACCCATTCTCCACACTTTGTTTAGAATAGCAAAGTAGTAGATCTTGTATAAAACAAACATTCCATGACGTGTTAAGATTTGCCAAATGCTAGATCTAGGATGCACCCATCTTCCACATCTTTTTTGAATGGGAAAGTCCCAGATCTAGGTCTCATCCATCCTTCTTTCACTTGCTTATAAGGTCTAGGTTTTGGATATAAATTGCAATCATTATTTTAGTTGTTTAGAATGATCATGGAAGAAATATCAACTAGCTAGTTATCTAGTTAGGGGAGACAAAAAATATATAGATAAGTATTACGGCCAAGTTTGTACATAATATTTCATCCTAAACTTGGCGTAAATATAGTGTGTGTTTATGTAAGTATTTTACAAATTTGTGTATATACCTATATTGAAGTGTGGATTTTTATCGAGGCTACGTACGTCCATTTTTGTCATTTCACCCTATATAATAATTTGTTATTTTTTCTTGTACATACTTGGATGGAAAGATTGCAAAAAATAATACCAAAATTGCTATAACTTAGCCTTGGTGGAACTCCACCCATACAAAAACCATAAAAACTAGTTTTATTTGTGCGAGTATATTTTCACTATTGTGTTTTTTCTCTTTCTACAATTATTCTCCTTTTCATTCTCATAAATTAGAACACCAAAAATATTCATATTTTTATGGTAGCCTCATAATGAGAGAGATTATTTTTTAAATTGATATCTTTATCTTTTTTCTACCTATATTATTTTTAATTTTTTTTCACATGTACATATTTTTTGACCCCTCAATATTTGATTTCCTAAGTTGTATTATTCACTTATATCATGAGCTTAGCAATATCTTCACTTATAGACCCACAAAATAAGGTCAAGTATATCTGTCATGCATGCATTATGGAGGGCTCACACTTGGAGGCATTCAAAAAAATCATTCAATGAGGGAGCCCACAAAAACTTTGTGCAGTGAAAGAAGATCGACAAATTGTAATAATTTTAGCGTCTACTTCCTCTCCAAATTTGAAAAAGAAATAAAAATTAAATTGTATCTCATGAGCTGAAATTTTACTTTAAAGTTTTTTATAATTTTTGGAGCTACAAGCTGTGAGATATGATCTAATTGGTGGATTCCAATCTGCCCATGCCATGCAGCCACACTCCCTCTTCCAATTTATTATTTTCCGCTTTCACACACACTTCTCCACCCATCATCCCCATCTCTCTCACCTCTCCTCTCTACACCATACTTACCTTCTCCCCAACCTTGAAGAATAAGAGAAATCATGGTGAACTCATGCCTCTTACACACACTTCTATTTCAAAATTGACCTCTTAATCTCATTTTTTTCTCCTCAAACTATCAATTTCTTTCAAAAAATCCACAAAATACAGCCTCTTATCTCAAAGAATAGCATCATGGTGATGGCTCACTCATATTCAATCACCTTGGATCCCAAGAAAGGTCAAGAATGGAGAACAATCGTGCCGTCAAAGTTAGTGGACTGTCAACAAGCGTCAAAAATTGGCCTACTCAAGCTTCTTGGAACATCAATATGGTAAGAAATCCATCTTTTCTTACCTCTTAAGTATTTATCTTTCTTATTTGTATCATATTTGGATACTCCCATTGTACCTATCCAAATCCTTTTGTGAATAAATAAAAAGTAACCTAACTTTACTAATCTACTAACACTAACCCTACTATGTAAAGTCCAGTCACCTCCATTTCTCTCCTCTCTCTTTTATCTCTCTATCCCCACCACCTTCTTGATAGTTCTAAGCAAGAAAATAGATAAAATACTAAAAATCTAACCCAACCACGGTTATAGGAGTAACACTAGTCCTCAAACATGTTGTAAAAGGAGGGTGTAGTTAGCACAAAGGGATACAAGCCTTAACAAAAAGCACCATGCCATAACTTTAAAGCCAAGATCAATCTCTTGAGAAGGAGCTCCTAAGTGAAATCTCATTAGCCTTTATGCATGCATGTGTTGCACTTAGGGGTGTGATTAGCAAGGGAGTTTTATGCCATTATAAGAGAGTGTGATCATTCAATAGAGAGTAAGAAACCTTCATTTATCCTACCAATTGTAAGCACAACATTTTGGAGAATCAAAGAGGTGGATTTGGACTAAGCATGGCTACATTGTCTCTCTTTCAACATGAAGTCATGGAGAACAATGATGTGTAAGTCTCTTGGTGATTTTTTTACTTAAGTTCTTGATCGCTTGTTTGTGGTGTGTTGTTGTTGATTTGACAATAAATCCTACATGTTGTAAGAGGGGGATAGGGTAGAGAGTACTCCCCTAGCCTTAAGACAGTGATTGGGGTGTCTTGTCTTGTGATGTGTTGTGGTGTATTTCACTTAAGCTATGTTGATTAAAATGCTAATCTCACTTTGTTTGGTCATGACTGCTTTGTGAGCATGTAATAGTGCAACAAGCATTCTCTCTCTCTCTCTCTCTCTCTCTCTCTCTCTCTCTCTCTCTCTCTCTCTCTCTACACGTCCTATTTTGGATGCTCTCTCTCTCTCTCTACGCGTGCTAGTTTGCATCCAAAACTAGGTGGTGGTGTCCCGAATTTGTGTAGGGTTTGGTTGCGGATTTGTGTGTATTTTTTTTGTTGTTTCTTCCAACCCCCAATCCAATTGAGTAGCATGAGAGCCTAGAAGGGTGCTTAGAGGCTACTCTCCTTGTTGCCCATCCCAGACTGCATCAATTTTGGTGTCCCCAATGAGGAGGGCTTTGTGTCTATCGTTGTTTCAAAATTGCATAAAAGCTTAGCATAATCAAGTAGGTTGCATGAATCACAAAAACTTATATGATCCATTTGTCCCCATTGCAAGAAGGCAAAGGGTGCATATCATTGTTAGTACTAAATTACAGTTTCAACGAGTAATTCGTAGAATTTTGGGCCCCCTTAGGTTATCCAAAATAAATGCTTCAGTAAATCCTTTTATTTTGCCCCTCATTAGGTATGATATTAGTTTAAACGTATATTAGTTTCTTCTATTTTAAGCATTAAGTCATGCATAGACCATGGATAATGGTCCAGGAATAGAGATTTTCCTTTTTCAATTCACACCACATATTAAGATAAATATTACACTTAGTAGAAAGATACATTTTTAGCAACATATAGTGTTTATGCTTGGGGACTAAAGAACATAAGAAATTATTGTATCTTCATAACTTGTCATTCTACCTCTTATCAACTATTACACTTTTTTTAATGTATATGTATTCATTGTATTTTAAAATTAAGTGCAGCCCAACAAAATAGTGTAGCTTGCCAAGTTTGTTACAAAAACAAAAAAAATGAACATTTTTTATAACAAGAAATGTTTGTGCAGTGAAAGCTCAATTCTTAGAGATCTAGCCCTATTACCGATTGAGTTGCAGGAGCAGGTAGTGAGGCGTCAAGGTTCTACATGTGGATTCCATTTTTCTCTTGTTGCTTGTTGGTTATTAGGAATACCATGATTTCATCCAAAAAGTGTGTGTCCTAAGATTGGTAAATAGAGTGAAATTTGGTGTTTGGCGAGTGCATTTCACCACTGAGGAAGACTCTATAGAAAATTGCTACTTTAGTTCATCATTCTGTTTTTGCACAAACAAATTCTTCTCCTTTACTTCTTCTTCTACAAAAATCTAATATGGTTTACTGACAACATAATACATTTTGACTTTGATTTGCTCCCATACACCTTTCATGTAGTCTCTCATTTCAAGCTTCATCTTGTCCACATCAACTGATGCAAGATACCATCCTTCTACATCTAGCTCCTCCTCTAATATTTTCTTTGATCTTTTCTTCAACTTTTTTGCATGTAGTAACCTTGTTGAGCAAAAGCCTGTTGTCGCTTTCCAAAGTGGCATTCAAGGTGCTCATTTTAGTCAACTAGCCCTGCAAGACACTAAACCACTCATCTCTCCTTTTGGCAATTCTGGCTGAACTCTTCTATCTGTATACTACCAACTGCTTATATGAGGCTAACTCCTTCTGCATCAACTCCTGACTTTTAGTTAATTCCTGAACTTTCCTCTGCAAAACTTCTTCTTCAGTTTGAACTTTCTTTTATTTCAGTGCTTCCTCCTTGAATTGCTCCAATTCAGTGTGTAGTATCTTATTCTCCCTTTTCACTAAAGTAAAATCCATTGTTTGTTGCTCCACATATTCTTTCACTACTCCAATTGCATTCTGAACCTCACTGAAAGATACATTTGAAAAGCTTTCTTTTGGATATATTTGGCTTTTCAACTGCAGATTCCCTAGCTGTTATGATAGGTGTCTCTCCTCCAGACTTTCCTTTTAGCTTTCTAAGTTTAAACCTTGTCTTTACTGACAGGTGTTGCTACCTTTTCACTTGTGTCCATCCCAACTTCAGGAAACTATTCCCCAAATTCTTTGTCCAGATTCACCTTCACTGCTTCCAGCTACTCCTTTGTTGAATATCCTAGAAAAAACAAATTTTGCACATCCTTTTTCATGTGCAGTCTTTTCTGCTCTTGATGCAACTTTTGTCTTTTTTCCTTCCTTTGTAAAGATCCTGAGTCTTCAATCAACTGTCCTGCCCCTGGAAAAAATTTCCCTTGCAAAATGCACTTGTTGTTCACATACTGAAAAACTATTGTCAAATATGGCCCAACTTTTGTAGATTTATCCTTTCTCTTTTGCTTGGTGTAAATTTCAAACTTGATCCTATCAAACAAGATGTTTGCCCATCCAATTTTCCTTCCACTCTCAGCTACTAGCAATATGCCATAGTTTTCCCTGCTTATACTCTGATTTCACCAGCAAAACTATTTTTTCAAGAAAACATTTCACATGTTGCAATCTGACCTGGTTCTTCATTCCGGATAGCTGATAGTAGTGCCTCACACCTTGAGACTGTCCAAAAGCCTTTAACATGTCTTTTTCAGTTGCTTTGCGGACCTCATTGTTTGCAGTAGGAATATCAAATACCTCTGCGATCAGTTCTTCAGTCAAATAATCTTCTGCAAAGATATGTCCATCATTGGCCTGCATATGCTTTAAGTATACCACTGGCATTTGATTATGCCTCCAACTTACCCAGGCTAAGCTTGCAAAGTTCAGTAATACTATTCTCTTCAACCATGGAATATTCTCATGATTTGCCACTAAATTGTACCTGAGTACCCATGAAATTTTTGTAGAATCTCCAAGTGATGGAGCAAGAAAGCAATGGAAAATTCATGGATCTATGATGCATCCACCCTCAAAATCTTTTTTCAATGACCAAGTGGTGAACCTACAAGGTGAATGGCGATGTCATGGATCTAAGATTCACCCATCCTCCACAACTTGCCTAAAATGGCCAAGTGGTGGATCTGGGGTTCATCCAGGATCAAATAACTTGTTTAGATTGGCCAATGGTGGATTAATAATTCACACACCGTCCAAATTTTGTTTAAAATTCGGAAATTGGTGAGTTTAGAATGCACCTATCATCCCAAAAATTGCTTAGAATGGACAAGTTATGGACCTAGAATATACATATCTTCACAAATTGTTTGCATTGAGCATGTGGTGGATGGGAGATTTGCCTACTATATTAGCTTTTGTTTAGATCATCCAAGAAGTGGATCTAGGGAGTTTTACCAAACACCGAGCAAGTTTTCTTGAGCAAAGTAAAAGTTGAGCAATTTCCACCAAAAGAAATAATGGAAATTAAATAGATTGCATGAAATCTATCATGAGAATAACTCTCAAAAGTTATTTTCTACAATAGGATCACATTAATACAATTGCAAACTGCTCAAGCAAAACTTAGCTCTAACATAAATTTATCATGTTGAAGATTTTTTTGTAGCTGGATTCAAGTTATATATGAATCTACTCAAGTGTGTAGTTTTGACCATGAATATTAATGAAGCTCATGGTACGTTCTTGCCCAGCAATGTAGAATGCAGTTTTGTCCATGAATGTTATTCCACCTCACAATACTCCTTGACAGGAGGACTCGTTGAAGGCTGTCGTGTGGCCTTCACTTGCGGTCGCAACAGCAACACGCAATGCGGGTGCAGAGGTGTGTGTATGAGGGAGGGCACGCGTTGGTCCGCTGGAGACACACAGAGAGAGAGAGAGAGAGAGAGAGAGAGAGAGAGAGAGAGAGAGAGAGAGAGAGAGAGAGAGAGAGAGAGAGAGAGAGAGAGAGAGAGAGTATGCTGCGGCATTGTGAGGTGTGAGTGTGCACGTGGGTTGCAGCCAACGGGACAAAGAGACACTACCCGACAGAGGATGCACGGGCATCGCAGGGTCAAGTGGGGTGGCGGGGTCTCTGGCACAGAGCACAGGCAGTGGAAAAAGGGAGAGAGTGAAAGGCGGGGTGTTGGCGCCCAAAGAAAGCGACAAGGGAAGTAGGTCCGGGTGTACGAGAGAGAGCGTTACGACAAGAGGGGGGAAGGGTGTGTCCACGCAGAAGAGAGAGAGAGAGAGAGAGAGAGAGAGAGAGAGAGAGAGAGAGAGAGAGAGAGAGAGAGAGAGAGAGAGAGAGAGAGAGAGAGAGAGAGACAAAGCAGGTGACGAGAGAGGGTGTAAATAATAGGAGAGAGAGTGAGGAGGGAAGGTCAAACATTGTTAATAATGACTGGTGCGAGGGATGACAGTGAGAGAGAGTGATAATAAGCGTTAGTTGTGGGGGAGGAGAGAGAGTAAGAGAAGAGAGAGAGAGGGAGTGTGTGTGGGTGATGTTCATGCGTCACGAAGTGAGAAAGTGGCGACGGCGGCAAACAAAAACAGATGAAGATTATTTTAACGTCGTAGGAAATTATCCCAAGAGACCGTAAAGATCTATCCGATGAAGAAGTTCATGCGCCGAAAGGCATAGGCGAGGATCGAAAAAAAAGCCAAGTTTAGTCCGAAAATTAGCCGAAATGCAAAAAATCACTCGCAAATCCAAAAAATCCTAGAAACCTTAGAAAATGATCGACATTCACAATCGAAACACTTTCAACACACATAAGCACATCAAAAATAGCAGTTTACACGAAAAATACGATTTATGACAAAATCATCAACCAGGTCCCTGGAAATAGTAAAACGCTCAAATTTTGATGAACAAAATTCGAAATGTGCTCGAAATGATACTGTCAATACGCACACAAAATAGCTCGTAAAGATCGCAAGATATCAAATTTTTATGGAAATAAGCAAAAATCAATGCAAAAATTAGCAAAAAAACTACCAAAATTTTATAAAAAATATCCTTTTTTGAAAAAAAATTCTCCACACATAGGGAATTAGTGCAGCCAAATAAAATAACAAAAATCACATAAATTCATTTGATCAAAAACTCCAAACTAGGCAATTAAATTGGCAAAATTAGGTCAAAATTTGACGCATTTGGAGTGTGTAAATCCCTATTTTGAGCTCAAAAGTACAGCAATTAGTCATTACACACATCAAATATGCAAACAAAAATTGAATCAATCATGCATTTTAAGCACTTTTTACGCACACACACACTAATAATTGGCAGTTTTTACCAATCTTTAGATGCGCGCACAAAAGGGTAAATCTTGTCAAAATTGCAATGTGATTTCACAAATCTCTAATTGGGCATGACCACAACACAAATCAATCATCACAATTGAGATTCATTAAGCACACATTGATTTTTAGGTGCACAATCAGGGCAAAATAGTGCACACACACCTAAAATTAGGTATACACACACTCAATTAGAATGCACACACACTTGATTTTAGCGCACACACACTTGCAATTGACCATCCAAGCATGAAATTAGATCAATTAGGCACACAATTAGCAACGCACATTCACCAATTAGCAATTGAAACTTGTCAATTTCATACGCCACCAAATCTGGAAAATTTTGGCATTACGACGGCATGAAAACGAACAATCCAAAAATTTCATAGCATCATAGCATCAACATTGCATTGCAACAACATAGCAATGACATTACATTGCATCATGGTGGAGTATCTACAAAATTCTAACATCTTTAGATTCTAGGGAGGTTGAGAATACCACCTTGATTACCTTTCCATTGAAGATCGATTGAACAGTTGAAAGCTCCAATCCTTCATAGCAAATTAGTGTGTAAGTTAGCAAAATTAGTCAAATTAGCAAGGGGTTAGTATGAAATTAGAGTGTGTAAACACACAATTGGCAAGATACGGTGACAAATTAGGGAATAATGAACACGTTGCTTCATGCACACACATCCAAAATCCACAAAAACATAAACACACAAGTGAAATTAGTGAGGAAACACATCCGATTATGCCACAATTACACTAGTGTAGGCCATCGTTGCATAGCTCCAATGACCAACAAAATTATCAATCCGGAGGGATGAGCTACCCGGCTAGGGCATGGAAACACTCACATGATTAGTGAGCTAATCATGGCAACATGAATGATGACTCTACGAGGTGAGCTTCTCGACCTGTGGAGGAGCTAAGCCACAATGATGGGAAATCTCCACATCCACTTCCCTTCACCTCCAAACCACCCAATCACACACACTAACGATTGCAAGACGCACACAACACTAATCCTATTATGCAACATACTAATTGCAAGCACACACACACATAGATCTATCAAGCACCATATTCCAATCAAACCTACATGCACACACAAGCAAGAGAGGGCAATCACACAATATTAGAGACGGATTAACCAATTATTAGTTACGATCTAGCTAATCAAAGCATCATTAACTATCACAAGAAGCATGAGAGAGGCATAGTGAAAGAGAATTAAGCATTGATTAGTGTTAATCAAGTCACATGAGCAAGGAGAAGATACTCCATAGCCACACACCTTAAGAGCTCTCACCAAAGAGTGCTCTCAACAAATGAGCTTAAGAACCCTAATTTATTTTACACACTGCCTTATATACCTCGGGTAAAAATGTGCAATGTCTAGGCGTCCAAGGCCTTTAGGGCTCCACCACTTACTAAATCTGCTACCTAGGCACACTAACTGACCTGTTCTTTACAGCTTGGAACTCCCATTGAGCCTGTAACACATTAAAATATTACAATGGGTTGAAATAAATCGAGAATTAACAATACGTGACCATTGTGGGAAAATGTGAAAAATGTGTAACTCCAATCTTCACTGCTTCTTTGTATTCATCCTCAATGTGCATCCGTATGTTTTCGATCTTTAGCAGCTCCTGTTAACTGACGTTGGCCCCAGTTAACAGTAGAATTGGACCCAATTTGATAATTATTGTACATGCCAGTATGTAAGGTCATGGAGCCAGGAGCTTGGAAGAATTACCAAAGATTGTATCCTTGGTTTACTCTTCAATCATGCTTTACAAGTCAACAATTGGATAATTTGGCCAATGTTGGAAAATGGGGCTTGGCATAAACAATTTCTTTAAGCATGCAGAGTAGCTTGAGGCCATGTGGAAACTCTTTGAGTAGAAAGTGATGAATATCTAAAAAAGGAGAGAGGCTGTGTTCTAAGAGAAAGGAGAAGCCGCAAATGGTGTTGCAATTTTCTTTCTAGGCCCAAAAACAAGTTTTTTCTTACAACTTGCTTACTTGATGTCAGAACAGGACAACTCAAGACTTTTTTTGGGGGTTTTGGCACGTGTCAAACACAACCATGCACTCAGATCTGAACTGTTGATTTTTTGCAAAATCATTGTGTGTGGGTTCTTGGTGAAGCAGAGCAACACACATAGCTTCTTCTCCGCATTAACTTTTGGTCGTCGTGAAAGTGCATTGGCCACTTGATTGTGCTTACCAGCAATGTGAGCAATATGGAAATTAAATTGCCAAAGAAAATTTTCCCACCGCATTTGTTTGTCGGAAAGCTTGGTTTGCATCATGAAGTACTTGAGACTTTGATGGTTGATTCGTAGAATAAATGGAGTCCCCAATAAATAATGCTTCCATGTGTCTAGGGCATGTAGAGCAACTAAAATCTCTTTCTCATAAATGCCTAAAACACGTTCATCTGTATTGAGCATTTGGATCTCATATGCTATGGCATGCCCTTCTTGAAGCAAACTGCTCCAAGGCAATCACCACAAGCATCACATTGGACCTCAAATGGCTGTGAGAGATTCCTTGGATTAGGCCATGCTTTTATTACCTCTAACTTTGATGGATCCATACAGATACCATCTTGAGAGATAATATGACATAGGTAATGAATCTCTTGAAGGAAAAATTCACTTTTCTTTTGGTTGAGAAAAAGCTTGTTCTCCCTGAGTTCTTGAAACATCACTTGGAGATGTTGCTTATTTTCCTCCAAAGACTTGGAGTAGATGATGATATCATCAAAGAACACTCTGGTGAATTTGCGGTAGGGTCTAAAGATTTTCTCCATTAGACGATTGAATGTAGCTAGTGCATTAGTCAAGCCAAAAGGTATGACTAGATATTCATAAAGACCAAACATTGTGCGAAACGCGGTCTTTAGGATATCTTCATCCACTATCCTTATTTGATGATAGCCACTTTTAAGGTCAATCCTACTGAAGTAGGTAGAGCAATGTAACATTTAATGGTCTAGTAACTTGTGTGTATCGGAAAATAACATAGACATAGTGAGAATTTCATTAGAATAGATTCCTAATGAGCATAGCAAGAGTGCTTGGATGGAGAGCAACAAAAGCATAACACCTAGTTAGATAAGCATGAACAATACTTCAAAAAGAGAGAGAAATTAAGCTATTGACAACAATTGAGGACCGGATTTACATGGAGCCTGTCCCCCCTCCAAAAGGCTTTGTATTATAGGTTTTCCCCCCATCAAG
Organism: Adiantum capillus-veneris; assembly: GCF_014529385.1. Lineage (NCBI taxonomy): Eukaryota > Viridiplantae > Streptophyta > Polypodiopsida > Polypodiales > Pteridaceae > Adiantum > Adiantum capillus-veneris. Next base: position 16,296,023 of record NC_140944.1, read on the forward strand.
GGAGACATTTTACAATACAATACTTTGTGTTCCTTCAATAACTTGCTGGTGCAATGAAGATGGAAGCTTCAAGCACCAAGCTCACACTTGTAAAACACAACATCAATTCTCTCACGGTCTCAGACCCAAGACCTCACACACCTTCGAAGATGGTGAGAGCTAGCGGGGTATGAGAGTAGATCGGAAGAAGGGGTATTCTTATGAAAAAGAAGTATTTCTCCTCACAAAATCACTTATAATAGCTTATCATAGCTTAGTAATTAGCATGATAGAGGAGATGAGCATGCATTGGAGCTTGGCTCTTGGTTGGATTTGCATCACAAAGCCGAGAGTTGTTGGTGTAGGCCTCCCTTCTCACAAGCTTGGAGTAGGTGATGAGCTTTCCATTAAAGCTTGAGAAGGAGATAATCTTCTTTACTCCACACATGAGATTGTGTGAGTGTGTGTGTGATAATGCTCTACAAAAATCAGCCCCCTCTCTCTCTTGGTCGACCCCTCTTGCTTTTTACTCATGTTAGCATCCTATTGGCCCATGCAAAGCTTAGCCAATGACCATTAAGAAGCATAAGTGATAGCCTTGTGACATGTGTCCCCCTTTTCCTTTTTGTGGGAGATTTAGGTATTTAAATACTGTGATTAAACTCTCATTGGACCCCTTAGTCTTCTGGCCAATAGGAATCAGGCAAGCCATTGGGTTGCTAAATGCTCATTGGACCCCTTGAGAGACTATCTAATAGTCTTCTAGAGAGCTTAATTTCTATTGGTTCTTTTATCAAGTGTTTTTAAATGAATTAAACTAGATTTAATCTAGCTTAATTCTCATTGGTCCACCTCTATGGCCATCCAATAGGATTTGAGTGCACCTTGGGGGCAACTTGGCTAGGGAGCTGACATGTGTCCACTATGCCCTTTGTGTAAAGGGATCTTGCAAGAGAGTGTGTGTGTTTCTCTCTCATGCCCTACATATAAGGCTCGCCCCCTCCTAGATAGGGATGTGGGAAGACTTTTGAGTCTTCCCACATGCATCCAAATTTAACTAGAGTTTGACCATTGAGCATTTTATTAAATTTTGGAACCTTAGCATTTTGGAAGTCTTAATGGGTTAAACCTTAGGGTCTTTGAAGCCCATTGTTGCACATTGCTCTTTTGTAGATGGCCCCCCTTTGGATCCCTATTTTCTCTCCTTTGGATCCCTACTATGACCGGTCTCCCAGCTTAACCAATATTCTAGCTTTTTCTCCCTCGGTACTTCCCCATATTAAATAATCAGTTTAAGATGAGAAAATCATTTAGGAAAAATAGATATTAGTTATTATGACACTTGTAGCTTATCAAACAGATCTTCTACAAGAGGCACGAGAAAGCTGTTTTTGATAGTGATATGGTTTACTGCTCGATAGTCCACACACATACGGTATGTACCATCTTTCTTTTGCACTAAAAGGACTCGAGAACAAAAGGGAGAGGAGCTAGGCCTCACCATCCCTTTGTCAATCAATTCTTGTACTTGCCTCATGATCTCCTCTGGTTGAACTTAAGAAACTCGATAAGGAGGCTTGTTAGGCGGTGAGCTTCCTGGTAGGAGCTCAATTCGATGGCCATTATCCCCTCGTTTTGGAGGTAAGTCCATAGGGATACCATCGATGAACACGTCTTGGAATCCTTCTAGAAAATTAGACAAGTCTAACTCTTCTTGATCCTACCATTTACATTTGATGAATCATTAGGATCTTTTAGGGACTCTTTGACAAAAATCATGTACGTAGAAACTGAGCTCTTCATTGATATATCAAAAGCAGGAGGATTTACAAGTGGTATAGTACGACCACACTCAGTAGCATCTATATACATGTTCTTTTCCCTATAGGTGAATTAGATTCTCCTTTCAGGAACTTCATGTTGGCAGCCATGCGATCAAACCATGGCACCCCTAGGATAGCATCCTCATGTTGGAGAGGAGAGATGAAAAGTTCTTCTTTGTCGACATAGCTTTGAATATGAAGCCTCAACTTCCCAATCAAGGGAGTAACGGAGGCTTGTTGTCCCTTGAAAGCTGTGCCAGCCACTACAATATCTCCCATCTCAAAATCTTGAATGCCCAACTTGGTGGCCAACTTCATTGATATGAAGTTGTGAGTAGAGCCAGGGTCAAACAGGATGAAGACATCATGCTCCCTTACCTTTCCCCAAGCATAGGAGAGAGATGATCCTTTTGCAATGAGCATCCTCTTTTGGAGCTTCGATGGTGGAAGCCCTAGGAGTCTCATTGCAAGCATTTTTCTTGGGGCAAGAACGATATCCATGTCCTTGCTCCCCACACTTAAAACACTTATGGTCCTTGCAAAAAGCTTCAAGCTCTTCAGGAGAGAGTTTGTTTTTTCCTTTGTAAACTCCCTTCTCCTTGACCGATTGTTGTTGTTGGAAGTGCCTTGGGGAGAATTTTGGGCATTGGTTTTCCCCTTTGCATCATTTTTGTCTTTGTTTTCCATGGGCTTGGCATTTTGTCTAGCCTCTTGTTCAAAATTTATGCGTGAAGCAACCATGGTTTGATGGATTACTTTGGTGATAGAACCAGACCGTTGAGAGAGTTGACGTATTCGGCAATCTCTTCAGGTAATCCCACACCGAAGTGTTGCTTTTTCTTGGCGAAGTCTATCTTTTGGAAGACAATAGCCTTGAGATGTAAATCCCAAAACTTATCTACATATTTGTGGATAGACTCATGAGAGAGAAGCTTCAAACTGCACCATTTAGTGCGCATTTTGTCCTTTGCATCGCTTGCAAGGAATTGCTTCATGATGGAGACTCGTAGAGTTTTCCATGTGTTTGGGGCTTTGTCGTTGCCACGAAGGCTAGCCCACCATTGACGAGCCGATTTCTAGAAGTGCATAGTTACATGGTGTAGCTTGGAGGACTCCGTGAAGCCCTCGTCTCCAAAGGCTGCATCAAATTGCTGGATGAAGGCCAATACTTTGTCGGTGGCACCAAAGGTGCCATCATAGGTGAGAAAAGAGATACTCTTTCCTCCCTCTTTGAACTTCTTGAGCTTTTGTGACCTTCGCCATTGAAGATATGATTTACGACGTCCTTCCCTCTTGTATTCTCTAGGAGAATAGCCATAGCTTTCATCGGTAGAGGAGGAAGGTGTAGAAGAAGGAAAAGAGGGTGACCTCTTGCTTGCACTTTTCTTCCTTTGTTTCCTCTCTTCCCTTTCGGAATGTTGAGGAGAAGGACTGTGTGTTGATCTTTTCTTCTTGGGAGGAGCTGGCGATCATCTAGACCGCCGTCTATGTGGAGATACATCTTCAGAGGAGCTCAAGGATTCGCTTCTTTCTTGTTCTTTGGATTCCTCCTCTCGTATGGGAGAGAGTCTTTTTTTGGGAGTCTCATCAAGAGGCCTCATAAGCTCTCTCTCCTCTTGGAGAGGAACGAAAATCCCATAAGCACAAAGTTGTTCAGTCACTTCAGCTTGCAAAGCAGGGTTGCCCATAGCTTGATGCAACCTAGCAACAAGATAATTAACAAACATGGGGGCATCATCATTATCACCTCCATGTGCAAAATCAAACTTATCAAATGTTCATTCTACTCGCTTGGTTATTGTCAGTCATGCTAATTAAACTTATGTATAGATTACTTTGTGCTTTGGTACCCTCAAAAACCTTAGTCACTAATCTTCTTTACCTTTGAAAATTAGTTCTCAAGTAGCCACACCCATGGTTTAGACACTTTGATTGCAAAGACTAGTGGAGAGGGTCTAACATTGCTCGGGAGATAGCAAGCTTAAGCATTGAAGCATGGCTCTTGGTTGGATTTGCATTCCATAGCCAAGAGTGTTGGTGTAGGCTCTCAACCTCTCTACTTGCTTGGAGAAGGAGAGGGAGCTCTTGCACTTTGCACAATACACAATGAGGGTGTGTGTGAGTGTGCGTGGGAGAGTATACCCCTTAGGAAACCCCCTAGCTTTCTTTGGTCGACCCCCCCTTGTAGCTCATTGTACCCCTCCTCGCCTAGCCAATCACAAGCAAGGGCATATCAAGCAACAAGGGTAGCCTTGGGACAAGTGTCCCCCTTTCCCCTTTGAGAGAGAGGACTTGATAAATGCTAAAACAATTAATTAAATCCACTAAATTATCATTGGACCCCCCTTGGAAGGCTAACCAATAGGCTTTAGGCACACCATGAGGGTAACCTAGCTAGGGGCTTGACATGTGTCCTACTTGCCTCTTCGGCAAGGGGTGCCCTTTTGGAAAGAGAGTGGTCAAGCAACCACCCCCCCTTCTTGCATGGCTCGCCCCCTCCTTGTAGGGATTTGGTTTGACTTTTGTGACACCTCAAGCCCCTCAACCTTGGGCTTGATATTGTGTGTGTGTGCATGCGCACGCATAGGCGCGCGCGCACACACACACACACACACACACACAGAGGCATTCTATGTATGTCGTCCTTTTTTGGTGCCAATACAACATGTACAACGAGTGTTTTTCTCTCTGTTTGTGAGCAAATACAAGGGGATTGGGGTATTGTGGATGCTTTGGGCTATGGAGAAGTGTTTGTGTGTTGCTAGGTGTGTTCCATCCTTCCCCTCTCCAATGTTCTGGAAGAATGAATTGAAAACATATATGCTTGATGGATGATAAACTTATTAAACACACCTTCTTACGTCTAGATATAAAGGCTTTCATGTGATTTTAAAGTGGAACGCGAGTGGAACGAGGCATATACAGATGTGCATTTGATGAAAAATGTATGATTGAGATAGACTTATCTATATTCGCACATGACCACACAACATAAGACACATTGATACTTGCACACAAAAAAGGCATCTGTTGTAGCAGGAAAATGATGGAACTCTCTCTCTCTCTCTCTCTCTCTCTCTCTCTCTCTCTCACACACACACACACACACACACACACATTGATAGATTTATCATCCTTGTTGAGAGGCTCTTGAGAGGTCACATATGACCCATGGGACCAGAACATGCATACAAAGAGTGGCTCCTCTCAACATGGAGAGGGAAATGGTTGTTACATTAGGCCATCAACGAGAAGGTCCGTATGACTAAGCAGTTCCTAATAGCTGGATGGAACATGGAGAGGGAAATGGTTGTTACAATAAGGCATTGATGAGATAGTCCGTATGACTAAGAAGCTCCTAGTAGTGGGATGGAAACAATCTCGAATCACAAAACACAGTAATCAAGGGGAAAAGAAACTAATAGCTAGGGGGTGGTGTTCAATAGTGTTGTAGAAGGATTAGGAGGGCAAAAGTCCTATACGGCTGCCTTCCCTCCGCTGAAAATGGCCCGTTTTCCATTATCTCTTGCTGCATGTACTCTCTTGAGCTCTTCATGTCACAATAACTAATATTCTCCTAAATGATTTTCTCATGTTAAACTGATCATTTAATATTAAACTGATTTTCTCATGTTAAACTGATCATTTAATATGGGGAAGTGCTAGGGGAGAAAAAGCTAGAATATTGATTAAGCTGGCAGACCGCCCACAGTAGGGATCCAAAGGAGGGAAAGTAGGGATCCAAACGGGGGGCCATTTGCAAAAGAGCAATGTGCAACAATGGGCTTTAAAGACCCTAAGGCTCAGCCCATTAAGACTTCAAGGCTCCTACATAGGAGCGGCCGAGCCCTATAAGTAGGGGATGAGAGAGAGAGAGAGACACACACACACACACACACACACACACACTCACAGGCTCCCTTTACACAAAGGGAATGAGGGACACATGTCATCTCCCTAAGCCAATTCCCCACAAGGTGCACTCAAAGCCTATCAGATGGCCATGGAGGTGGACCAATGAGAATTAGGCTAGAGTAAATCTAGTTTAATTCATTTAAAAACACTTAATAAAAGAACCAATAAGAATTAAGCTCTCTAGAAGACTATTGGACAGTCTCCCAAGGGGTCCAATGAGCATTCAGCAACCCAAGGACTTGCCTGATTCCTATTGGCCAGGAGACAAAGGGGTCCAATGAGAGTTTAGTTGCATTAATTAATTACCAAAAGCTCTCACAAAAGGGAAAAGGGGGACACATGTTAGAAGGCTATCATTTATGCTTCTTAAATCCTTTTGGCTAAGCCTGGAGAGGTCAAATGAGGTGCCAGTAAGAAGATTTAGCAAGAGGGGTCGACCAAGAGAGAGAGGGGGCTGATTTTTCAAAGGCATTATTCCCCACACACTCACACTAGCTCATGTGTGAAGCAAGAAGACTCTCTCTCTCTCTCTCTCTCTCTCTCTCTCTCTCTCTCTCTCTCTCTCTCTCTCTCTCTCTCCTTTTCAAGCTTTAATGGAAAGCTTATCACCTACTCCAAGCTTGTGAGAAGGGAGGCCTACACCAACAACTCTTGGCTTTGTGATGCAAATCCAACCAAGAGCCAAGCTTCAATGTATGCTCATCTCCTCTACCATGCTAATTATTAAGCTATGTTATGCTATTATGAGTGATTATGTGAGGAGATGTAAATCTTTCTCGTAAGACAACTCCTTCTTCCTCTCAATCTATGCTCATACCCCGCTAGCTCTCACCATCTTCGAAGATGTATGAGGTCTTGGGTCTAAGACCGTGAGGGAATTGATGTTGTGTTTTATAAATGTTTTGAATAGTCATTAAAGCCTCCATCTTTCATTGCACTAACTAGTTATTGAAGGAACAAAAAGAATTGTATTGTGAAATGTCTCTCTTGATGGGGGCCTATAATACAAAGCCTTTTGGAGGGGGGACCAGCTCTATGTAAATCCGGTCCTCAACTGTTGTCAATAGCTTAATTTCTCTCTCTTTTGAAGTATTGTTCATGCCTATCTAACTAGGCGTTATCCTTTTTGTTGCTCTCTCCACCCAAGCACTCTTGTTATGCTCATTAGGAATCTATTCTAATAAAATGCTCATTAGGAATCTATTCTAATAAAATGCTCACTATGTTCATGCTATTTTCCGCTACACACAAGTTACTAGGCCATTAAATGTTACATTGGTATCAGAGCACAAGGTTTCTCTTTTCTTGCTCAAGAAGGGGGGTCCTCAAGCTAGCTATAAATGCTTGGTATTATTAATTGTAATTCAGTAAGTAGAATAGGAATTTTTCAGCCTTGCAGTGCGCTTACCTTTGTGCAGATAATGGGGCATCACCGTCGAGAGCTATGGTCTTAATAGTAGAGTCCTACGGGGCTTGCCTACGGCATAACCACTATTGACCTATTAAAAGCTTGACAGGAGCCGGTGCTGTTTTGGTGTTGAAAGACCCTCAAGACCCTCTCTTCTATTCCTTGCAATTAATGGTATTCGAGCCACGGGTACAATTGCTTGAGTGTTTTTCTAAAGGGGTAAAGAGGAGTAGAAACTAGGGATTGAAGTGCCAAAGTACACCTAAAAAATTTTACACCTAAAAGTTGTTAAAATGGCTGACAATAGTAAAGAGAGTGAAATTAATGTTGATAGCTTTGATTCTGCTAATGAGCAGGCTACTAATGATGCCCCTATGCTTGTTAACTACCTTGTTTCTAGGCTTCAACAAGCCGTTGGCAATCCATCTCTCCAAAGTGAAGTGCAACGACAGCTTTGTGCTCATGGGATTCTCCAAACTCCCCACCATGACGAGAGAGTACCTAAGAAGCCTCCTTGCGAGACTCCCAAAAGAGGCCTCTCTCGGATTTGGGAAGAAGAAGAGGATCCATACAAAGGGCTCAAAATTTTGCTTCTTGATTACACATCTCCTTCTCAAAGGAGAACTCAAGAGTCCCCCACCAAAGGAACGAGAAAGAGGCGAGTCTTGTGTCACCTCGACAAAGATGGCTCCATGAAGACGGCAGAAAAAATGCTCTCCATCACCTCCTAAACAGAGAAGACCATCGCACACCTCTCCACACCATAATTCAAAGAGGGATGATAAAAAGCAAGAGAAGAAAAAGGTGAGAAAGAGGTCACCCTCTTCTCCATCTTCTTCGTCCTCTTCCTCTTATGAAGAAAGTGATGGTGCAGACAAGGAGGACAAAGGCAAGAAAAAGGCAAGAACGAGGTCACCCTCTTCTCAATCTTCCTCAAATTCTTCATCTTCTGAAGAAAGCGATGGTGCAACTTTTGAACCATAAAAAAGAAGAGGCCATAGGAAATCCTATGCCACGTGGAAGAGGTCGTCCAAGCTCAAGAAGTTCAAAGGAGGAAAGAGCATCTTTCCTTAACTACAATGGCACCTTTGGTGCTACAGACAAAGTCTTGGCCTTTATCCAACAATTCGATGCGGCATTTGGAGATGAGGGATTCACGGAGTCCTCTAAGCTACACCATGTAGCCATGCACTTTCAAAAGTCCACCAGGCAATGGTGGTCTAGCCTATGGGCCAACACTGAAGCTCCACAAACATGGAAAGCTTTAAGAGCTTCCATCATGAAGGAGTTTTTGGCCACCGATGCCAAAGACAAAGTACTCACTGAATGGCGAATCTTGAAGCTCTCTCCCTATGAATCCATTTATAAATATGTAGACAAGTTTTGAGACTTACATCTCAAAGCCACTGTCTTCAAAAAGATGGATTTTGGAGAGCAAAAACAACAATTTTGTGCGGGCTTAACTGAAGAAATGGCGGAGTATGTCAACTCCCAAAGGCCATGCACCATATCTGCGATCATACACCATACTATGGTGGCTTCTCGAATCAATTTCCAACTAGGGACTAAGAGAAATCTTAAGCCGACGGAAAACAAGGGTTCCAATGAGCCTAAAAGGAAGGACAATGTCCAAAAGTCTCCTAAGGGCAATTCCAACAACAACAAGGCTAAGGAGAAGGGAGTTTACAAAGGCAAAAACAAACTCTCTCCTGAAGAGCTTGAGCGTTATCGCAAGGATAACCGTTGTTTCAAGTGCGGCACACAAGGGCATGTGTACCACGCTTGTCCCCAAAAGAACACCCGCCATGAGCCTCCTAAAGCTACCTTGGTCAAAATCCAAGAAGAGGAAGCTCACCACAAAGGATCTCCTCTATGCCATGCTTGGAGAAAGGTAAGAGAACATGATTCTTTCATTCTCTTTGACCTTGGTTCTACTCACAATTCCATATCTACAGACTTGGCCACTAAGCTAGGCATCAAGCCTATGAGATGGGAGATGTTCTACCCGCAAATGGTGCTTTCAAGGGGCAAGAAGCTTCAGTCACTCCCTTAATCGGAAAATTGAGGCTCCATGTCCAAAGCTATGTGGACAAAGAGGACTTCTTTATCTCTCCTCTCAAGCACGAGGATGTAATCCTAGGGGCGCCATGGTTTGATCGCATGGCTGCCAATGTTAAATTCCCTGAAAGGAAAACCTACTTTAACTACATGGAAAAAGATATGTACGTAGGTGCCAAAGAGATGGGTAACACCATACCCATTCTACATACGTAAGCTATCAATAAAGAGCTCTATTTCCATGTACATGATTTTTGTTAAAGATTCTCAAAATGAACCTAATCCTTTAGCAAAAGAAAATATGAACAATCACAAGGAATTAGAGTTATCCAAATTTCTCAAGGGGTTTCAAGATGTCTTTATTGACAACATCCCTTGTGAACTACCTCCTAAATGAGGCAATGATGACCATGCAATTGAACTTCTTCCAGGAAGTTCACCGCTAATAAACCTCCTTATAGAGTTTCTCAAGCTCAACAAGAGGAGATTATGCGGCAAGTGCATGAGTTAGTTGACAAGGGCATGGTTTGGCCTAGCTCGTCTCCATTTTGCTCACTCGTATTATTAGTGCAAAAGAAAGACGGCACATATCGTACGTGTGTCGACTACATAGCACTAAATAAGATCACTATCAAGAATAGGTTTCGTGTTCGATGGGTAGAAGACCTATTTGATAAGCTACAAGGGTCCACTACTTTAGTAGGTGGACCTAAAAAGTGGCTACCATCAAATAAGGATAGTTGATCAAGAAATTGTAAAGACCGCATTTCACACTACATTTGGTCTTTACGAATACATTATCATGCCTTTTGCCTTGACCAATGCACCAGCCACATTCAACCGCTTGATGGAGAAGTTATTCAAGCCTCACCAAACCTTTACAGGAGTGTTCTTTGATGATATTATCATCTAGTCTAATTCACTAGATGAACACAAGCGACACCTCTAGGTAATATTTCAAGCCTTAAGAGAGAATAAACTTTATGTTAATCGAAAGAAAAGTGAGTTTTTCTTACAAGAGATTCAGTATTTAGGTCACATTATCTCTCAAGATGGCATCCAAATGGATCCATCAAAGTTAGAGGTAATAAAAGGATGGCCTAAACCAAGGAATCTTCATGAACTAAGAAGCTTTATAGGCATGTGTGCATACTATACACGCTTCATAGAAAAGTTCTCACAAATTGCGGGACCATTACATGACCTAACAAAGAAAAACGTTAGGTAAACATGGTCTGCCAAGGAGAACAATGCTTTCAAAAATCTTAAAGAAAAGCTTATCTCTCAACCTGTGCTTACACTACCGAATCTCTCAAAGCCATTTGAGGTCCAATGTGACGCTTGTGGTGATTGCCTTAGAGCTGTTTGCTCCAAGAAGGGCACACCATAGCCTATGAAAGTCGAAGGCTCGACTCTATTGAGCAAGCTCTAGGCTTATATGAAAAGGAACTCCTTGCATTTCTACATGCCGTAGACTCATGGAAGCACTATTTACTAGGGACTCCTTTCATTCTGCAGACGGATCACCAAAGCCTTAAGTACTTCATGATGTAGACCAAGCTCTCCGACAGACAAATGAGGTGGGCAAATTTCCTTTCGCAATTTCATTTTCATATTGCTCACATTGTTGGCAAGCGTAATCAAGTAGCCGATGCACTCTCAAGACGGCCGAGAGTGAATGTAGTTTCCATAGCAACTCACAATGATCTATCTTCTATGATAGATGAGTACGCTATTGATCTCGATTTTAGAGATGTGATTTCAGTCCTTGCACTAGGGAAGAAAGAGAAACCATTCACTTTACAAGATGGTTATCTTCTCTATGGTAATGGACTATGTGTTACCAACTCACTACGTGAGAAAGTAATGTATGAATCTCATGCTCCTCCTTACGCCGGGCATAGAGGGATTCAGTCTACCCTAAAAGGGATTGAAACATATTTCTATTGGCCTACCATGAAAGCAACATACAAGAGTATGTTTCTAAATGTGTGATATGCCAAAAGACAAAGTTTGATAGAGGGAAGCAACCTAGATTGCTTCAACCTTTGCCAATCCCTAATTCACCATGGGAGAGCATATCCATGGATTTTATCTTTGGATTGTCTAAGTCTATCCATGGGAATATGGGAATATGGACCATAGTAGATATGTCAGTAAACAAGCTCATTTTATACCTGTCAAAAAGACTATCAAAGCCCATCAAATGGCAACCCTCTTCATATCACAAATCTTCAAGTACCATGGCTTGCGAATGTCCATAGTGTCGGATAGAGATCTAGAATGACCAGTAATGTCTGGAAGGGTCTATTTGAGAATTTAGGGACAAGGCTAAATTTATCTTCGACCTATCACCCGCAAACGGATGACCAAAGTGAAATAGCTAACCTAACAATTCTTGATCTACTAAAAGCCTATGTAAGGGAAGTAGATAAAAGGTCCCAATGGGAGAAGTACTTACCCTTAGTGGAGTATGCCTACAATAACACTGTACATACTTCCACGGGAAAAGCACCTTTTGAGGTAATTGAGGGAAGATCAAAAAGTCCCCTGCTACTTAAGGTACACGGGAAGATCTTCGTTGCAGATGAGTATAGCCGAGACCTACAAGAATCTTATTAAAAGATTAAGGATGCTATCTCTATCTCACAACAAAGGCAAAAGGCTCTGCTGATGAGCACAGAAGAGCCCAAGCCTTTAAAGAGAATGATTGGGTCTTAATTAAATTTCCCAAGGCTCCATTAAGGCACACGATGGACAAAAATCCTACTGGACACCAGAAGTACTATACTAAGTTAGCAAAAAGGTACTATGGTCCCTTCCAGATTCTTAGACCAATCAATGACATGGCCTATCAACTCAAGTTGCCCAACCATTGGCTCATACACAATGCTTTTCATGTGAGCCTAATAAAGCCTTAGAAAGGAGAGCCACTTCAAGAACCAATTATTGAAGACCCACCGGAGATCGAGGACCAAGAAGAGGTGCTGCAGTCCGAGTCCATTCTCCGACATGAAGACAAGGTATTAAGAGGCGGTAAGATTATCTGACGATATCTTATTAAGTTTAAAAATTATCCTTTTGAAGATGCTAGATGGATGCAAGGCATACAATTAAAGGATAACCTAAACCTTGTCAATGCTTACAATGCTTCCCTAGAGTAAGCAAATGTACAAATGTTTAAAATGAACAAAGTTTTTGACTTATAAGACTCTCTTTTTCTTGATTGTGCACAAATGTTAAGTAGTATGTATGCTTAGAATCAAGTTTGTGGAGACGACGTCTTCCAAACACCAAGTAGAGCTTGTCACTCTACTATGGAAGATTGATAGGACTAATGTGCAAACATGCTTGCGGTAGCTTAGGCTCTCAAGCGGCAAATGGATTAGCCATCCATTTTGGAACGATGTCATAGGGTAAGATAGGGATCCTCTACCCGCTAGAAAAAGGACAAATGAATAGGCTTTATCTTCTCTACCCCATTGTCAAGGACGACTATGATTTCAAGAGAGAGATAATGTCATAATAACTAATATCTAATTCTCCTAAATGATTTTCTCATGTTAAACTGATCATTTAATATGAGGAAGTGTCAGGGGAGAAAAAGCTAGAATATTGGTTAAGCCAGCATACCGACCACCGTAGGGATCCAAAGGAGGGAAAATAGGGATCCAAAGGGGGGGCCATCTGCAAAAGAGCAATGTGCAACAATGGGCTTTAAAGACCCTAAGGTTCAACCCAATAAGACTTCCAAAATGCTAAGGTTCCAAAATTCAAAGGTTGTGTCCAATGGTCAAGCTTAGTAAAATTGGATGCTTGGTGAGTGTGCCAAAAAGGTATTCAAGGCTCCTACATAGGAGGGGCCGAGCCCTGTAAGTAGGGGATGAGATAGAAACACACACACACACACACACACACACTCACATGTTCCCTTTACACAAAACGAATGAGGGACACATGTCAGCTCCTTAAGCAAATTTTCCACAAGATGCACTCAGAGCCTGTAATGGAAATGGCCTATGAGCTTTGAGAGTAGCGGAATTAGGAAATTAGGTGAAACATTTTTTAGAGATTACTTTGTGAGCATAGCGGGTGAACTTAATTGATGGTAGCAACATAAACATCATACTTAGTTAACTTGGCATGAACGATACTTTTGCAAGAGAGAGAGTTTAGAGAACATGACCATAATTGAGGACCGGATTCATATGGAGCCGGTCCCCCCTCCAATAGGTATTTGTATTATAGTTTCTCCCATCAAGAGAGAATTGGTACAATACAATCTTTGTGTTCCTTGTGACCTACGTGATGCAATGAAGATGGAAAGCTTCATGCATCACAAGCATAACATAAACTTGTAGAAAGCATTAACTATCCCAAGCCTCAATCCCAAGGCCTCAAACACCTTCGAAGGTGGAGAGAGCTAGCGGGGAATGAGGGTAGGGAAGAACAAGAAGAAACATTCCATAGGAGAAAGAAATAGTTCCTCACTTATCATTACTCTTCTTGCTAGCATACATAATAGCATAGTAACGGAGATGGAGAAGATGGCAAGCTTAAGCATTGAAGCATGTCTCTTGGTTGGATTTGCATTCCATAGCCAAGAGTGTTGATGTAGGCTCTCACTTCTCACAAGCTTGGAGAAGAAGGTGGTGTTCCTCAACTTTCACCAAGTGAGAATGCCCTTCCAAATGAGTGTGTGTGTGTGGAGTATATCCCCCTAGCACCCCCCTCCTTGCTTTGGGTGAGTGGTAGCTTTTCCACATGCTTCAATCTCATTGGACCCCTCTCCCCCAAGCCAATCACATGCAGCATGCAGTCAAGTACATGGGTAGTCTTTTGATAAGTGTCCTCCTTACCCCTTATAGAGAGAGAGAGAGCTTGAAAATATCTAGATATTTGTTGGATGGAAGTAGAAGCTCATTGGACCCCTCTTTAGCCCAACCAATAGCATTCAAGCACCCCATGTGGTTAAGCTTAGTGAGATTTTGACATGTGTCCCATGTGCTCTTTTAGAGAAGGGGTGCCCCTTGGGTGAGTGGAAGGTTAGGTCAAAGATTCCCCTAACTTTGGGTCTTTTATGCATAGGAAGCTTCTCAAGCAACTTCCTCATTAAGTGTGTAGGGTCTCTTTTTGACTCAAGCATCTTACCCCCCATGCATAGGAAGCTTCTCAAGAAAATTCCTCATTAAGTGTGTAGGGTCTCTTTTTGACTCAAGCATCTTACCCCCCATTCATAGGAAGCTTCTCAAGTAACTTCCTCGCTAAGTATGACAAGTACCTCAAGTACCTTAGTCATCAAGCATGAGAAGCACCTTAGGTAGAGTTCCCACCTCAAGCACAACCCTAGCTTGCTTAAGGTCAAAGACAAGTTTAGGTCGGGTTCCCACCTCAAGCTCAGCCCTAGCTTGCTTAAGGTCAAAGGACTTTTAATATTAACCATTGAAGGTCTTTAATGAAGCTAACTCTAAGGTCTTTAAAGCTCCATTAGTTAACCTTGCTCTTTGAAAGACCATCTCTCATTTGGGCCCCTTTACCATTGGCCCCGTGTTGAGATAGATCCGTAAGCACATGTCTATATTCTAACCCTTGTTCCCGTTTATTATCCCACATTAAATGGTCAGTTTAATATGAGAAAATCATTTGGGTTGGTTAGATATTAGATATTTAATGGCATTACCTCTCTCTTGAAATCATAGTTGTCCTCGACTATGAGGTAAAAGAGATAAATTCATAGTCATTAGTAAATTTGTCTTAGCGGGTAGAGGACCCCTTTTCACCCTACGACATCATTCCAAGATGGATGACTAATCCATTTGGTGCTTGGGAGATATAGCTGCCACAAGCATGTCTGCTCTTTAGTCCATTTCATCTTCCCAAGTAGAGTGACAAATTCTACATGGTGTTTGGAGACGTCATCATCCCAAACATGATTCTTAGTATGCATATTACTTAAATTTGTGCACAATAAAGAGAGAATTAGTCTTATAAGATAAAACATTGATACTAAAAGCAACATGTACATTTGCTTACTCTAATGTAGCATTGTAAGCATTGACAAGGTTCATACTATCCTTAAACTGGATTCCTTGCATCCATCTAGCATCTTCAAAAGGATAATTTTTGAAATTAATAAGATACCGTCAGATAATCTTACCATGTCGTAGTACCTTGTCTTCGTGCCAAAAGACAGCTTCGGGTTGTAGTACCTCTTCTTGATCTTCGATTTTGGGAGGGTCTTCAATAATTGGTTCATTTGGAGGCTCTCCTTTGTAGGGCTTGAGTAGGCTCACATGAAAAGCATTGTGTATGAGCCAATGGTTGGGCAACTTGAGTTAATAAGCCACCTCATTGATTGGCTTCAAAATTTGAAAAGGACCATAGTATATTTTTGCTAGTATAGCATAATACTTTTGATGGCCCGTAAGATTTTTGCCCGTCGTTTGCCTCAATTGAGCCTCAAGAAACTTAAGTAAGACCCAATCATTTTCTTTGAACGTTAAGGCCCTTCTGTGCTTGTCAGCAACAGCTTTTTGCCTTAGCTGGGAGATGGATATAGACTCCTTAATCTTTTGAAAAGATGCTTGTAGGTCACGGCTATACTCATCGGCAGTGAAGATCTTCCCATGTACTTTAAGTAGCAAGGGACTTTTAGGTCTTCCCTCTATGATTTCAAAAGTTGCTTTTCCCGTAGAAGTATGGATAGTATTATTATACGCATACTCTACAAGAGGTAAGTACTTTTCCCATTGTGAGCGTTGATCTACTTCTATAACATAGGTCTTTAGTAGATCAAGAATCGTAAGATTGGCTATCTCACTTTGGCCATCCGTTTGTGGGTGATAGGCCGAAGAGAAATTCAATCTTGTACCTAGATTTTCGAAGAGACCTTTCCAAAAATTACTACTCATTCTAGGATCTCTATCTGACACGATGGATGTTGGCAATCCATGGTGTTTGAAAATCTGTGATATGAAGAGAGTTGCCATTTGGTGTGCCTTAATAGTCTTCTTGACAGGGATAAAGTGTGCTTGCTTGCTAAACCGGTCGACTATTGTCCATATTCCCGTATTCCCATGGATAGATTTTGGTAATCCAAAGATAAAATCCATGGATATACTCTCCCATGGTGAATTAGGAATCGGCAATGACTGGAGTAATCCAGGTTAATTTCCTCTATCATACTTGGTCTTTTGGCATACTACACATTTTGAAACATACTCTTGCATGTCCACTTTCATGGTAGGCCAATAAAAGTACGTCTCTACTCCTCAAAGAGTAGGTTGAATACCTCTATGCCACGCATAGGGAGGAGCATGGGATTCATACATGACTTTCTCACGAAGGGAGTGGGTAACACGCCCGGGGCAGTCACTTATCAAAAGATCCCTATATCACGTGCGTTCAAGAGGTAATTAATAATACCCCAATATACATACCATACTTACACTGTGAGCCTATTTAAAAAACCCCCAACCCCCTCTAATGTATACATACAAGTATACATTTTGATCTTTTAATAATCCTCTCCGGTTAACTCACGTGATATCATACACATTCTAAAAAGTGACCGCCCTGGGGTAACACATAGCCTATTGCCATGGAGAAGATAACCATCCTGCAAGGTGAATGGTTCCTCTTTCTTCCCCAAAGCAAGGGCTGGCATTATGTCTTTAAAGTCAGGGTCAGTAGCATACTCATCTATCATAGAAGATAGATCATTGTGAGTTGCTATTGACATAGCATTGACTTTCGGTCGTTGTGAAAGTGCATCAGCCACTTGATTGTGCTCACCAGCGATGTGAACAATGTGGAAATTAAATTGTGAAAGAAAAATTTCCCACCTCATTTGTTTGTCGGAAAGCTTTGTTTGTGTCATGAAGTACTTGAGACTTTCATGGTCTGTTCGTAAGATGAATGGAGTCCCCATAGATCGTGCTTCCATGTGTCTAGGGCATGTAGAATAGCTAACAACTCTTTCTCATAAATGCCTAAGACCCGTTCATCCGTGTTGAGCCTTCGGCTCTCATATGCTATGGCATGCCCTTCTTGAAGCAAGACTGCTCCAAGGCAATCACCACAAGCATCACATTGGACTTCAAATGGCTTTGAGAGATCTGGAAGCATAAGGAATGGTTGGGAGATAAGCTTCTCTTTGAGCTTGTCAACAGCACTTTGCTCCTTAGCAGTCCATGAATACTTAGGGTTTTTCTTTGTTAAGTCATGTAATGGTCCTGCTATTTGAGAGAATTTTGCTATGAAGCGTCCATAGTATGCACACATACCAATAAAGCTTCTTAGCTCACGTAGATTCCTTGGATTAGGCCATGCTTAGAACCAGGGTCAAACAAGATGAAGACATCATGCTCCCTTATCTTTCCCCAAGCATAGAAGAGAGGTGATCCTTTGCAATGAGTATCCTCTTTTGGAGCTTCGATAGTGGAAGCTCTAGGAGTCTCATTGCGAGCATTTCTTTTGGGGCAAGAACGATAGCCATGTCCTTGCTCCCCACACTTAAAACATTTGTGATCCTTGCAAAAAGTTTCAAGCTCTTCAAGAGAGAGTTTATTTTTACCTTTGTAAACTCCTTTCTCCTTAGACCGATTGTTGTTGTTGTTGTTGGAATGGCTGTGGGAAAAATTTTGGGCATTAATTTTTCCCTTTGCATCACTTTTGTCTTTATTTTCCATGGGTTTGACATTCCGTCTAACCCCTTGTTGGAAATTGATCCGTGAAGCAACCATGGTATGGTGGATTACTTCGCTAATAGAGTCAGGCCGTTGAGAGTTGACATACTCGGCCATCTCTTCAGGTAATCCCACACAGAATTGTTGTTTTTGCTCAGCAAAGTCTATCTTTTGAAAGACGGTAACCTTGAGATGTAAATCCCAAAACTTGTCCACATTTGTGGATAGACTCATGCGAGAGAAGCGTTAAACTCCGCCATTCGGTGAGCACTTTGTCCTTTGCATCGCTTGCAAGTAATTGCTTCATGATGGAAACTCGTAGAGTTTTCCATGTCTTTGGGGCTTTGCCATTGCCACGAAGTCTAGCCCACCATTGACGAGCCGATTTTTAGAAGTGCATAGCTACATGGCGTAGCTTGGAGGACTCTGTGAAGCCCTCGTCTCCAAAGGTCGCATCAAATTGTTGGATGAAGGCCAATACTTTGTCGGTAGCACCAAAGGTGCCATCATAGGTGAGAAAAGAGATACTCTTTCCTCCCTCTTTGAACTTCTTGAGCTTTTTTGACCTTCGCCATGCAGGGTAAGATTTGCGATGTCCTCCTCTCTTATATTCTCCAGGAGAATAGCCATAGCTTTCATCGGTAGAGGAGGAAGGAAGGAGGAGAAGAGGTTGACCTCTTTCTTGCCCTTTTCTTCCTTGGTTTCCTCCTTTTGGAGTGACGAGGAGAAGGACTATGGGTTAACCGTTTCCTCTTGGGAGGAGTTGGCGATCTTTTAGTCCACCTTCTTCGTGGAGCCACATCTTTGGAGGGATTTTGGGATTCATTGCTTTCTTGATCTTTGGATTCCTCCTCTCGTATGGGAGAGAGCCTTCTTTTGGGGGTCTCTTCAAGAGGCCTCGTAAGCTCTCTCTCCTCTTGGAGAGGAAAGGAAATCCCATAAGCACGAAGTTGTTGAGTAAGTTCGGCTTGCAAAGTGGGTTTGCCCATAGCTTGTTGCAACCTAGTGACAAGATATTTAACAAACATGGGGGCATCATCATTGGCACCTTCATGTGCAAAATCGAAGTTATCAATGTTCATTCTACTCTCTTGGTTATTGTCAGCCATGATAATTAAACTTATATGTTTACTTAGTGTATGCTTTGGCAATTCAAAACCTTAGTTGCTACTCCTCTTAGCCTTTGAAAATAGGCACTTAAGCATCTATACCCACGACTCAAATTGGTTAATTATAGAGAGTAGAGGAGTGAGTCTAACATAGCGAAGTTGCCGAGGGATAGCTCCTTTTGGACTTCTTATGGCTCAATAATGGTAAAGCCGTAGGCAAGTCTAAAAAGACTCCATTATTAAGACCAAAGCTCTCGAGGTGTGCACCATATCCCACATAGTGGGCTCAACAAAACCGATAATAGATCCCAGACCCACTTACCCTAATATAATTAACTAACAAAAACAACCATTAATAGGCTACTTAAGGACCTCTCTTCTTAAGCAAGAAAAGAGAAACCAAATTCTCTGATACGAATGTAATGGAAATGGCCTATGAACTTTGAGAGTAGCGGAATTAGGAAATTAGGTGAAACATTTTTGAGAGATTACTTTATGAGCATAGCGGGTGAACTTAATTGATGGTAGCAACATAAACATGGTACTTAGTTAACTTGGCATGAACAATACTTTTGCAAGAGAGAGAGTTTAGAGAACATGACCATAATTGAGGACCGGATTCATATGGAGCCGGTCCCCCCTCCAATAGGCATTTGTATTATAGTTTCTCCCATTAAGAGAGACTTGGTACAATACAATATTTGTGTTCCTTGTGACCTACGTGATGCAATGAAGATGGAAAGCTTCATGCATCACAAGCATAACATAAACTTGTAGAAAGCATTAACTATCCCAAGCCTCAATCCCAAGGCCTCAAACACCTTCGAAGGTGGAGAGAGCTAGCGGGGAATGAGGGTAGGGAAGAACAAGAAGAAACATTCCATAGGAGAAAGAAATAGTTCCTCACTTATCATTACTCTTCTTGCTAGCATACATAATAGCATAGTAACGGAGATGGAGAAGATGGCAAGCTTAAGCATTGAAGCATGGCTCTTGGTTGGATTTGCATTCCATAGCCAAGAGTGTTGATGTAGGCTCTCGCTTCTCACAAGCTTGGAGAAGGAGGTGGTGTTCCTCAACTTTCACCAAGTGAGAATGCCCTTCCAAATGAGTGTGTGTGTGGAGTATATCCCCCTAGCACCCCCCTCCTTGCTTTGGGCGAGTGGTAGCTTTTCCACATGCTTCAATCTCATTGGACCCCTCTCTCCCTAGCCAATCACATGCAGCATGTAGTCAAGTGCGTAGTCTTTTGATAAGTGTCCTCCTTACCCCTTAGAGAGAGAGAGAGAGCTTGAAAATATCTAGATATTTGTTGGATGGAAGTAGAAGCTCATTGGACCCCTCTTTAGCCCAACCAATAGCATTCAAGCACCCCATGTGGTTAAGCTTAGTAAGAGTTTGACATGTGTCCCATGTGCTCTTTTAGAAAAGGGGTGCCCCTTGGGTGAGTGGAAGGTTAGGTCAAAGATTCCCCTAACTTTGGGTCTTTTATGCATAGGAAGCTTCTCAAGCAACTTCCTCATTAAGTGTGTAGGGTCTCTTTTTGACTCGAGCATCTTACCCCCCATGCATAAGAAGCTCCTCAAGCAACTTCCTCATTAAGTGTGTAGGGTCTCTTTTTGACTCAAGCATCTTACCCCCCATGCATAGAAAGCTTCTCAAGCAATTTCCTCATTAAGTATGACAAGTACCTCAAGTACCTTAGTCATCAAGCATGACAAGCACCTTAGGTGGAGTTCCCACCTCAAGCTCAGTCCTAGCTTGCCTAAGGTCAAATGCAAGTTTAGGTCAGGTTCCCATCTCAAGCACAGCCCTAGCTTGCTTAACGTCAAAGACAAGTTTAGTTCGGGTTCCCACCTCAAGCTCAGCCCTAGCTTGCTTAAGGTCAAAGGACTTTTAACACTAACCATTGGAGGTCTTTAATGAAGCTAACCCTAAGGTCTTTTAAGCTCCATTAGTTAACCTTGCTCTTTGACATACCATCTTTCATTTGGGCCTCTTTACCATTGGCCCCGTGCTGAGATAGATCCGTAAGCACATGTCTATATTCTAACCCTTGTTCCCGTTTATTATCCCACATTAAATGATCAGTTTAATATGAAAAAATGGTTTGGGTTGGTTAGATATTAGATATTTAATGACAAAGCCTATCGGATGGCCATGGAGGTGGACCAATGAGAATTAGGATTAGGCTAGAGTAAATCTAGTTTAATTCTTTTAAAAACACTTAATAAAAGAACCAATAAGAATTAAGCTCTCTAGAAGACTATTGGACAGTCTCCCAAGGGGTCCAATAAGCATTCAGCAGTCCAATGGCTTGCTTGATTCCTATTGGCCAGGAGACAAAGGGGTCCAATGAGAGTTTAGTTGCATTAATTAATTACTGAAAGCTCTCACAAAAGGGAAAAGGGGGACACATGTCAGAAGGCTATCACTTATGCTTCTTAAATCCTATTGGCTAAGCCTGGAGAGGTCAAATGAGGTGCCAACAAGAGGATTAGCAAGAGGGGTCGACCAAGAGAGAGAGGGGGCTGATTTTTCAAAGGCATTATTCCACACACACTCACACTAGCTCATGTGTGAAGCAAGAAGTCTCTCTCTCTCTCTCACTCTCTCTCTCTCTCTCTCTCTCTCTCTCTCTTGCAAGCTTTAATGGAAAGCTCATCACCTACTCCAAGCTTGTGAGAAGGGAGGCCTACACCAACAACTCTTGGCTTTGTGATGCAAATCCAACCAAGAGCCAAGCTTCAATGCATGCTCATCTCCTCTACCATGCTAATTACTAAGCTATGCTATGCTAATATGAGTGATTATGTGAGGAGATGTACATCTTTCTCGTAAGACTACTCCTTCTTGCTCTCAATCTACTCTCATACTCGGCTAGCTCTCACCATCTTCGAAGGTGTGTGAGGTCTTGGATCCGAGACCGTGAGGAAATTGATGTTGTGTTTTATAAGTGTTTTGCTTAGTGCTTGAAGATTCCATCTTCATTGCACTAGCTAGTTATCGAAGGAACACAAAGAATTGTATTGTAAAATGTCTCTCTTGATAAGGGAAACCTATAATACAAAGCCTTTTGGAGAGGGGACTGGTTCCATGTAAATCCGGTCCTCAATTGTTGTCAATAGCTCAATTTCTCTCTCTTTTGAAGTATTGTTCATGCCCATCTAACTAGGTGTTATTCTTTTTGTTGCTCTCTCCACCCAAGCACTCTTGTTATGCTCATTAGGAATCTATTCTAATGAAATGCTCACTATGTTCATGCTATTTTCCGCTACACACAAGTTACTAGGCTATTAAACGTTACACTTCCTCTCTGTGTATGAGTTGTAGCGAGGTGAGTTCCTCGACGATTCAAATCTTGATGTCTTTGAGAAGATGTGACTTTTGGAGTGATTTGAGATAAACTTCCTTATTCCCGTATTTAGGAATGCATGCTCTCTCAGTATAGGCTCGTTGCGGCCCCTAGAGATGATACATTCTATTATGTCATAGTTGAGCTTGATTAGCTTGAGAGTCTGGTTGACGAAGTTGATGCACTCCGAGAAGTCAGTGTTGGTCGTTTCCGATGCTTGGGGTAGCCCACCAATCCACACCTTGAGAGCATTATCTTTATTGGAGCTGTCATTCTCGGAGCTCCGTTGTCACACTAGTCTCCACTTTAGCAAGCATCAACGAGTGGGCTCGACTGACCTTTGCTTCGACTTCCTTCACCTTGTTGGTAACAAATTTGACCATGGAATCAAATCGTGCCTCAAGCTTGCTAAGGCGAGCTTTGAGGCCGTGATTTTCTTCCACGAACCAATCGAGGGCTACCTAGAGTTGCCTAATATGATTGGATTTGCTTAGGGCCCCTAGGACAAAGTCAAGCTTGGTTGCTTCTTATGGGATGCTCCCTTTTGTTGTCATGCCTTCGACGGTTGGGGCCGAGAGAAAAAATTACGCCTCTGCGTTTACCTCCTGCTTGCACCTTGCGTTTACCTCTTGCTAAGTGCACTTGCTAACTCTCAGAGTTCAAAACAACCCAAAGCTCGAGATCTCTATGCACAAAACTCAAAATAGTCCACAACTCACTCTATTTTGGAGACCTGCTAGTGTTGAGGCATTATTGTTGAGAGCTCAAACAGAGTAGCTCGCGTAGCGCAATGGCACCGGACATGCATAACAACTCGCTGTTAGATGTGTCTATTCTTCTTCTCTCTTGCACTCCACAGGCACCGCACACTCTTGACTCACCCAAGGCTCAATGATGTCGAACCTACTTAGGTAGAACATTGTTGGACCTCTTAAGGTAGAACAGCTTGCACATGGCTCAATGGCATCGAACATGCATTCATCAATGATGAGGTTGAACAGAGCGCAAACATGTGCTTGAGCTTGAAATAGGGTGAGGCTATGCCTTAATGATCCCACACAAGGTTGCTCCTCAGGGCACACGTGCGCCCCCCCCCCCCCCCCCCCCCCCCCCCCACACACACACACACACACACACACACACACACAGAGGAAGATGATATCTTGGAGAAATAGATAGAGCGCATGCTTGCTATTTATTGTCCTTTATACATGGGACTTGAAATATGCCACATAGTAACTATCTTTCTCTCTACAAAAGTTTATGCTGATATCAGGCAATCTACTCACACATGCCCACAAAACATTAGGTTTGTGCTGTGAAACCTTATTAGCTTGCCACGTGGAGAGAGAGAGAGAGAGAGAGAGAGAGAGCTTTTGAGTGATTCCAATTCCAACAGCATATAATTTCTTACGTTTTTGAGGTGCTTCGTGCCCAATTTGTCTAATTTACGAGCTCCCGTGTTGGCACAGGCCATCGCCCCTGTCACGTGCAGACCTCTTTGCAGCAAGGTGAGCACCCCTTTCATCACTTTTGCTCGCTGAATAGGGTTACGGAGACACCCCGCACCCACGCGTGCGAACACACACACACACACACACACACACACACACACACACACACACTCTGACACACTGTGCCGGTGAACGCTCTTTTCCTTACAATTTCCCAGGTTTTGGGTTGAACTGTACTATGGATCCTGAACAAGTACACATGTTTGTGAGCATCACTGGCGCCTCAGAAGAAGTGGCATTTGACAAGCTCCAGGTGTTACTTACAAAGCTTTTCTTTTTGTCTCTTTGATCATGTCAAACTTTACCCCTTTCATTGATGAAGTTTAAGTTTGTGGTGTCACATACATCTATTTGAGTATTGTGAAAATGGTGGACCCAGTCTGTCTATTTTCTATTACAGAAAACTTTACTTTGGTCTGCATATTTTCCTGTGATTCCTGAAGCCCAAACAATTGCAAATAGGATAATTTGTTATTGGAATAATTCTGTGCTTCCAGTTTCTAGGTATCTTTGCTGTTGGGTATGTGAGTTTAGTTCTTACTCTTTGCAGATGTAGGATGGATGCTTTGCATGTCTACCTTCTCTTTTTTTTGTAAATGGCTCTGTGATTTGCAGTGGAATGTGCACTGCAAATCGCGGGCTGTTTGGGGGTCTGACAAAGCTGTACGGATTTTCCGATGTTACGCTGACACGTTGACGTGGCAGACTTGTACGGATTTTCGCATTTTACATATTGCTGACGTGGCAGAGCGGTATAGATTTCTGCTTTTGTGCTGGCAGCTTTTGGGCATCTTCTTTTGGACGAGATGCTTTTGAGTTGATAGCTTTTCATAGGCCAAGGGCCTTTAAATATGTGGAGAGGGCTCAGTCTCTGGCACGCTCCCGCGTGGAGATGGAGAGTTTGGAGTACTGGCATTGTACGGAGTTCAAATAATATAAAGAAATACCGAAAGGGGCGCCAAGGTTTGGGGCCAGTGCTCTCTCGGGGTGGAACTCCGCCACTCCTTGTCTCGTGTCGTGGCATCTCTTTTAGTTCAGTTGTATTTGAAGTGCTTAAAGTTGTTCAGTCTATTCTTTCCATTGGCATGTGGTGCCCCATCCCGTGACAACATGTCTTCTTCGGTGCCATTGTCATGACACTCCAAGGTGAAGGTGGTGCTAGCAGTTGGGGAAGGTGCGCTGTGTTTTGTGCATAGAACGAGCGTGCGAAGGAGAGGTCGACATAGGGTGTTTTTACGTGTGCTAATTGGCACACCTTTCAACGCAATGTATTATTGTTTTTAGGGTACACATTATAAGGGTCACTTAAGTGACCTTAATGTGGTTCACACCCAAAGAATAAGTGAGTGTACAAATATACAGAAGAGGTGGCTAGAGGGCCTTTAGACCCAACAACCTCCCACTTAAAGGCCCGATGTGGTACCTTTAATTAACTCCCACTAAGTGTAAGCAATGCTGATGTTGTTTCTTAGCAAGACACTTGGTGAGAACATCTGCAGGGTTATCCTGTGTTTCAACCTTTGTCAGTGTGACAAGGCAATCATTCAATACCTGTCGCCCGATGTGGTACCTTTAATTAACTCCCACTAAGTGTAAGCAATGCTGATGTTGTGTCTTAGCAAGACACTTGGTGAGAACATCTGCAGGGTTATCCTGTGTTTCAACCTTTGTCAGTGTGACAAGGCAATCATTCAATACCTGTCGTATAAAATGGTACCGAACATCTACGTGTTTGGTATGAGCATGGAACATGAAATTCTTAGCCAAGCATACGGCACTTTGACTATCATAACCAAGCATTGGAGCATGAGGTGGAAGACCAAAAGTCCTTACAAGACGGCCAAGCCAAATGGCTTCTTTGGAAGTCTGTGACTGAAATATATTCAGTCTTTGTAGTGCTCAGTGCAACAATCTTCTGCAATCTTGAACACCAAGAAATAGCTCCACTAGCCAATGTAAAGACATAACCACTGGTAGACTTCCGAGTGTCAAGATCTCCTGACATGTCTGAATCACAGAATCCCTGCATTGACAATGTACCCTTGCTATAACATATGCATGTGTTCTGTGTATCTTTCAAGTATCTAAAAATGCTCTTCACTGCCTCCTAATGTGGTTTGGCAGGATTAGACATAAACCTGCTAACAACTCCCACTGCATAAGCAATGTCCAGTCGTGTAGCAACCATGGCATACTTCAAAGAATTACAGGCGGATGCATAAGGAATACCTTTCATAGCATGGGCAGCTGCATCATCTTTTGGGCAATCATGCTTGCTAAGCTTTGTGTGTGGTGGTAAAGGCACACCAAGAGGCTTAGCATCAGCCATATTAAATCTCTCAAGCACTTTCTTGATGTACTTGAGAAAGGAATTAAAGACGCTTCTTTTCATCAAAATATGTTCAATGACACCCAAATCTTTCATAAAGAAAGTTGAATTCAGCTCCTTTTTCAAAGCATTCAAAGTTTCCTTATGCTTGCCTGCATTCGGCATATCATCCACCTATAGGACTAGCACAATAAGACGACCATCAAGAGCCTTTTTAGTGTAAAGGCTGGGATGTGCATGATTGTGTTTGAACCCATGGTTGAGCATAAAAGTATCAAACTTCTTGTACCACTGTCTAAGGGCTTGTTTCAACCCATACAAGCTGCGTTTAAGTTTGCATATCAAATGCTCTTTCCCTGGAATGACGTAGCCCTCAGGCTGCTGCATGTACAGCTCCTCATCCAAGTCACCATGTAAGAAAGTAGGGATTACATCCATTTGATCCAACTCCAAATCCAAGAGAGCACATAAAGCAAACAAAACACGGAGCGTAGGCATCTTTACCACATGTGAAAAGATGTCTTGGAAGTCTATGCCTTCCTTCTGTGCATACCCTTAGCAAGTAAATGCGCTTTGTACTTGGGTTTGTTATCTACATATTTGACCTCATAAACCCTCTTATTAGGAATAGCTTTCCTACCTTTGGGCAAAGGCACAAGCTCCCATGTATTAATTGCATACAGTGATATTGCATCTCAGATTTCGTAGCAAGCTCCCACTTACTTTTGTCTTCATAAGATTGGGCATCTTTGAATCTAAGAGGCTCCCCCTCATCTGTCAACAAAATGCAATCCATAGATGGCTTGAACCTCTCTGGTTGCCTTCTAACACGTGTAGACCTTCTCACCCAATAATCTGCATTGACTGGCAATGGGTCTACATTGTGCGGAATGTGCACACCATCATTAGCTTGGCATGCTGGTTGTAAGGATTCTAGTTACTAATCCTTAACTTAAACTCATGATTAAGACTTAAGAAACTTGAACTTGACTCAGAGATAAGACTTAGAAGACTCTGTGTTTGATTGATTGATTGAATGCTTGAAATGTGTTACAAAGGCGTTCTTATATAGAAACTGAAGAGACACGATGAAGAGGCATGATAAAGTAATCGTTTCTGATACTTCGAGAATGGGTTAATCTGGCACACATACCACCTCTGGAAGAGGTTCCAACTTTGGGGTAGGAGAATCTTGTGTGTAATTTACTGGCAAAATCTTTACTGGAACTTCGTCTATATACGAGAGGAAACGGGTGGGTACATTGAATTCCTTGTCGGCCATGGTGTACACAAGAGGTGGCTGCCACAAGATCCAACGTTGTAGGAAAGGAAGCGTAGCCAGCATAGAGCGCTGCCATTTGACATTCTTCTACGATTTTTTTTCTTTTTATGTTATCAGCCCAAGAGTGCCCACACTTAGGTAATAATTTTGGGGCTTAGAAAAATTGGGTTCTTTTTTGTATAGTGTTTATAAAGTGTGTTGCCTGTCTTATGCGCAAAACAGCCAGCGATTTGTTTATTGGTTTTTCGAAGGGGCAGCCCAGCCCAGCGTTTCACACAAAGGCATCGATTTCAGTTGTGTGATTGGCAGAAGGGGGGTTGGCCGGCAAGTTTAAGCAATAAAAGTAAAGGGCATAAAACTTATATGCTGCTGGCTGATAGCGAAGAAAAATACCATGCGCTGCTGGCTTGCTTATGTAAAAACACCAGCGAAGAGGTGCGGCCCAGTGATTCAGCCAACATGCAGCCTTTGGGAAAGGGGTGCGCAAAACAGCCAGCACAAGCAAATTCAGCGCCAACGTGGACAATTGTAGCGCCAAGGGGGGTGTGGAAAGGGTGCGGGAAGGGGTACACTGTTGCAACTCTTGGGGAAAGGGTGCCACCAAAGTGAAGGGATGCCTTCTATGATGCCCTTTCGCGAAGAGGTGCCCTTTTGATGTGTAGTAGCCAGCAAAGAGAATTTTTAGTTGTAAGGTGCAACGGAAGTGAATGTTGTACTTTGCTCAAGATGAGTGCTCCGAACTGTGCTCAAGGTTCCTTTTATTTACGGAAGGGAGAGCCTTCCGTTCCTTTAGTGAGAGAGTGCAAATGATCACAAACAAAGTGGAAGAAAAATACCATGCGCAGCTGTCTTGCTTATGTAAAAACACCAGCGAAGAGGTGCAGCCCAGTGATTCAGCCAACATGCAGCCTTTGGGAAAGGGGTGCGCAAAACAGCCAGCACAAGAAAATTCAGCGCCAACGTGGACAATTGTAGCGCCAAGGGGTGTGTGGAAAGGGTGCGGGAAGGGGTACACTCTATGTTGCAACCCTTGGGGAAAGGGTGCCACCAAAGTGAAGGGATGCCTTCTATGATGCCCTTTCGCGAAGAGGTGCCCTTTTGATGTGTAGTAGCCAGCAAAGAGAATTTTTGGTTGTAAGGTGCAACTGAAGTGAATGTTGAACTTTGCTCAAGATGAGTGCTCCGAACTGTGCTCAAGGTTCCTTTTACTTACGGAAGGGAGAGCCTTCCGTTCCTTTAGTGAGAGTGCAAATGATCACAAACAAAGTGGAAGACACTGTGAATGAAGGTGCTAAGTCTGAGAGAGAGAGAGAGAGAGAGAGAGAGAGAGAGAGAGAGAGAAGAATACGACACCAGAATGTTGTCAAACCCTCCTCCGAAGGCCCCACTCTCTATGGCGAGAGCGGTCTACTATTGATTGCACAAATCTCTACAATGCTTGGACTTGCCGACGATGTCGATGACGATGAGGATGACGACGAGACGGGCTGAAATCTGCAAATCTTTATCTGCTGAAAGTTGACTCTATGCCAGTGACGATGTCGATGGCGACGATGTGACGACGACACGCTGAAAACGCAAATGCTGAAATCTGCATTTTCCGGGCTGAAATTGCAAACTACCTGGATCTGACCGTGCAGCGAGGATTTGCTGCGGGAAGGTGAGATCTGCGAGGTTTGGGGGTTCTATTGCGGAAACTGACTGCTGAAAATTGAAAACGCTGAGTCTAGGGCTGATTCCGTCGCGAAGATCTGCAAGAACGCTGAGGTTGATCTGCAAACCAAAAACGCTATGGGTTGAAATTTGTCTTTGCTGAGGAAACTGCTAACGCTAGGGCTGATCTGCTGTTGGTGGGGAATCTGCTATCACTAGGGCTGATCTGCTGTGTCTTGTGGTCGTCGGGGCTGCTCTGCAATGCAAAAACTCCAAGGGGTGATATGGAAATGAAAACGCTAGGCTCTGCTGTTGGGCAAAAATGCTAGGTTGGTCTTGGGGGGTTCTGCTGAGAAGGTGCCTGTTGAACCGAAGCTCCTGCTGCCTCTTTTGCCCATGTGCTAGTGCTAGGTTTCTTGATATACTTGCTTGTGAAAATTGCCCTACCCAGTTTCCAACAAAAGTCACTTACAAATAATAAGTGAAAAATGTCAAAAATAGGGAAAATAGGTCTATGCACTGTAAAAATGCTCCTGATGGGTTCTGATGGAAATCTGATTATCATGTGTGCAACCAGAGGATATGTATATCTAAGTGTCTGGACATGCACGGTCTGCGAACAGACTCACAAAAGTGCCAAATCACTTCTTAATCTAGGTTGACTGACTGAATTGAACCCTTGCCATGAAGTAGCTTGTCCACATGCACGTAGGGTTAGATGAGTGCAATCCTTGTCGTAGATGGGGAAGGCGGAGGGTCGGAAAAACCTCCTGGTGGGGAAAACTCTTCTTCGCCACTTCCATGCTCATCACCTCCATGCGAAGTATCCATTCCGCTTCGGGTGATCACCATCCAGTGAAGTCTTGGGTTTTTAAGTTCACTAGCAACTTGGGTTCGTGCTGGTCTTTGGGTCCTTGAGGGTCTTGAGGTTCTTGGGGGTTTTGAGGTTCTTTGGTTCTTGAGGTTCTTCTTTAGCTTGCAATCTGTGTTAGAGAAGGATCTTCTCTTCACCCGAGTTCTGCTCTTTTCCGCGGGCGCACCCCTTGCCGGCCTTGTGCTCATACCAAGGTTGCTTTTTCCCGTCTCACGCTGATTGGCCGCTAAGTGCATGGTCCACTCTCAATGAGTGAAAAGAGAACAAGGGGAGGCTGGACAAGCCCTTCTTTGTTGGGTTCCTGTCACTCTTGAAAAACACGATTAGGAATCTACACGCCCAAGAGGTCTTGGGAGTGCGACCGCTGTCGTGCGGCTCCGCTTCCATGATGAAAAAAAGCGCAAAGGAAAGCAGAAAAAGTCTATTTGAAGCTTACACATTTATTGAGCAGTGACTAGGGCTCGAGAACAAGCAAGGAAATCCAGGAAGTGTATGTTTTATGTGGTTATGAAGGCCTAAGCGTAGAGATTTCATGCTTGAAGAAAAGGTTTTACATGTGAAAAGGCTCTTAGGACATATAAGGCAACTTGGGTATAGAAAGACATGTGGTCAGTGGTAAAAAGGAAAGTGTGTGAGAGACTTCACATCTCTGCATGAGGGAGGCCGAAAAAGTCTTAGTCTGTAAAATTCTTGTAAAACAGGTTTTTGGTAAAAACAAGCCACGATGGCAGAAGAAAAACAGCGTTTTGAGCATTTTTGCATCTCACGCACAGAGGCTAATTCTGCACCGATTAGGAGATATTCAAGTTTTTGTTCTCTGCTGTATCAAGGGAGGAAACCATAAGCTTTGAGCACCTCAAATCAAAGAATCCATAACCCAAGCTGTAATCTCTTTCTGAATCATTTTCTTGGGATCTCTCTCTCTGTCGATCTTAAAGCAGTAGAGGAAGAACGAAGGAGACAACTATTATCAAGGCAAGCTCGGCAAGCCAATGAAGGCAAATTAACATGATGTAAGGAGTTTAAATAATTTAAGCAGCGGTACTGTTAATTGTCCGCTTTGGGTAATCAAGCTTCAAAATCGTGTTCAAGTTGTCAATTTTAAGCTTTGTCTACATGAATTGTGTTTACTGCAACTCTCTTCCACACACCTCTCACAGCCAGAGGCCCCGCGCCTTCCCGGCTCACCTTTCGAACACAAATCCCCCGACATCCTTGGTGAACCCGACGCGAAACGAGCCGGGGTGGGAGGTAAAGATGGAGATGCGAGAAGAGTTGATGCAGTTTATTGAAGATTTCAATTCCAATAGATTTGATAAAAATCTAATAGTTGCAGATCTGCCAAAAATATTGGGCTTAGTTCAGGGATGTTTGCAAGAAATAAAAGCTATGAAGATGAAAAAGCAGATTGATGATGTAGTGGAGATGGCACTTGATGCCGTACATGAAGAGTGTGGTATTTTTCAAGGACATGATCCAGATGGACTCCTTGCATGCTATAAAGCGGAGACGAAGAGCCGAGGAATTCCAGAAGATCGGATGATTTCGAGTTTGGAAGAAGTGGTAACCTCCGAATTTAAAGATAAGGTTCGAGAACTGGTAGAAACATATCCCACACAGTGGGACTATTTTGCAGATGGGTTTGTTCATGAAAGCTCAGATTATCGAGTTGGCAATGAAGGAGATTACCGAACGAAGCCAGATTGTTTTCTATAAAGAAGAAGGAGATCAGATGCAGTTCCTTAATTATGGTCAATTTTGGGAACATATTTCAGCAAGGAGTAAAGCCAAGGAAAATACAGCTTTGGAAGTAGCAAATTCAGCTTCAAAGAATCATATTTTGAGCAATCTAGCAAAGGTAAACAATGAATTTAATGCTCAAACAGAAATATATGATTTTTTTCCAAAGATTGCTCGCATGGAAGTTACCTCCAATAATGGTTCTAGTGAGGAGCTACATTATACAACAAGCGTTTCACAAGATGCTGCCCTTGAAATGGGCTATTCTGAAGGAGTTCATCAAGCAGATGAGCCTCTACAAGATACTAATGAAACTATCAGCACTATAGCCGAGCAGGATAATATGTTTGTTGCGGATGATTGCATCAATAAAGCTATTATATACACATTAGCTGATGAAGTGATCGAGATTGTGAACCCAACACAGGATGAGCCTGAGAATGCCAATGAACTTATGATTGCTACTAATAATATGTTTGCAGATTATGTTATCATAGAAGAAGATGCCATAATTGATGGTTTTTTGGCCAGATCTGAAGGAGATGGTTATAACATTATGGAAGAGCTTTTTGATGTGTATACCTCTTCAGAGGGGATGACATATGAGCCTTTACAATGCTATGATGGATTGCTAAGTAACATGGATGTAGATGAGGAAGCAGAGGACAACATTGATGAGTTTGAAGATTGTCTAAATCATGTCGTTTGTGAGTAGGTTATCCATGGAGATTCTACTTCTATGCTTATACAGGGATTGCAAGAGGAGGTGACTCCTACATTTCTGATGAATGTTGATATTTTGAAGAGTGATTTTCCCAAGAATGCTATGGATGAAGATTTACAAGCTAAATCTATTTTCCATGATCAAGCTAAAATTGCCAATTATGGTAGGATTTGGATGCTATTTTTTCTAATGATGCTTATGTCGGTGATGTCCTGGTTGCCAGTAATAGGGAGTCAGAATTCTTTCATGCTTTCTGGTAACGAGCTTAAGTTGCCAAAAGTTTATGGGATGTGGATGCTGCACTATGCTTCAGGTGATGCTCTAGTATATTGTGGGGCCCATCAATGCTATGTGATCTTCAAGGTATTTGATCCAGGAGATTCTAAGGATCTTCAAAAGCAAGTTCAATACGGATGGTTACTTGTGGATATGCATTTTGATTGCATGCTATTTGATCCAGGAATAGTGCACCTACACCAGAAATGTTTAATGTTGATTGATACAGGAAATGTATGCTCATGTGGATATTATGCTGCTCCACTATTGGGACAATTTCTTATTATCTCATTTGATCCGGGGGGCTACTAAATTGCAACTTGCAGATTCAAGGATATCAATTATTTTCTTGTAGCAGGTTACTTGGCACTAGGTTTTGTTTTTGGATTTATGCTATAAAGAAAGGAGTTTTGGGTTTTGTGTTCAATAATCTTACATGGCTAACTTCCAGTTAACATATTTGGACAATTGATGAAGTATCTTCACATCTTTTGAGTTGGTTCTACAACCAGAACTTGAAGTAAAGGGTTTGATGGCCATTCCGTGTACTTGAGCTTGATAGGGTTCCCTAAAGTGAGCTTGATGGTCAAGCCGTGTGCATCATTGACTGGAGCACTTGAGTCTAGCGGGGTTCACTAAGCAGGTTTTTCATAATTAAATGCTTTGGAGACACGACATATATGGCTCAAAGATTTGCGATGGACAGCTACCAAATAATTGAGCTAGACCATTGATGATATGGTTTAAGCTTTATTTTGTTTTACATGTACTTACCAGTTATGTGATCTTGATGGCAAGGAGCTTAAGGTGATTATAGCAGATATAGATTGAAGACCGGTTGGCACAGACCGGAGGCTGTGCAGGTTCAGAGGGGATGGATGTCGTGCGGCTCCGCATCCATGATGAAAAAAAGCGCAAAGGAAAGCAGAAAAAGTCTATTTGAAGCTTACACATTTATTGAGCAGTGACCATGGCTTGAGAACAAGAAAGGAAATCCAGGAAGTGTATGTTTTATGTGGTTATGAAAGCCTAAGCGTAGAGATTTCATGCTTGAAGAAAAGGTTTTACATGTGAAAAGGCTCTTAGGACATATAAGGCAACTTGGGTAGAGAAAGACATGTGGTCAGTGGTAAAAAGGAAAGTGTGTGAGAGACTTCACATCTCTGCATGAGGGAGGCCGAAAAAGTCTTAATTTGTAAATTTTTTGTAAAACAGGTTTTTGGTAAAAATAGGCCGCGGTGGCAGAAGAAAAACAGCGTTTTGAGCATTTTTGCATCTCGCGCACAGAGGCTAATTCTGCACCGATTAGGAGATATTCAAGTTTTCACTCTCTGCTATATCAGGGGAGGAAGCCATAAGCTTTGAGACTCTTAACTCTTTTTCCAAGCTTCCATAGCCCACTCTAATCTAAGCTTCCATAGCCACTCTAATCAAAGAATCCATAACCCAAGCTGTAATCTCTTTCTGAATCATTTTCCTCGGATCTCTCTCTCTCTCTCTCTCGATCTTAAAGCAGCAGAGGAAGAACAAAGGAGACAACTATTATCAAGGCAAGCTCGGCAAGCCAATGAATGCAAATTAACATGATATAAGGAGTTTAAATAATTTAAGTAGCGGTACTGTTAATTGTCCGCTTTGGGTAATCAAGCTTCAGAATCGTGTTCAAGTTGTCAATTTTAAGCTTTGTCTACATTAACTGTGTTTACTACAACTCTCTTCCACACACCTCTCACAGCTCACCTTTCGAACACAAATCCCTCGACACCGCAACAAGCAAGAAAATTTTGTGGTTCTTTCCTTGAGTGATATAGAACACTGCCAAAGCTCTGATACCAATGTAAGGTGCAGCGGAAGTGAATGTTGAACTTTGCTCAAGATGAGTGCTCCGAATTGTGCTCAGGGTTCCTTTGACTTACGGAAGGGAGAGCCTTCCGTTCCTTTAGTGAGAGAGTGCAAATGATCACAAACAAAGTGGAAGACATTGTGAATGAAGGTGCTAAGACTGCGAGATAGAGAGAAGAATACGACACAAGAAAGTTGTCAAACCCTCCTGCGAAGGCCCCACTCTCTATGGCGAGAGCGGACTACTATTGATTGCACAGATCTCTACAATGCTTGGACTTGCTGACAATGTTGATGACGACGAGACAGGCTAAAATGTGAAAATGCTAAGGGCTGAAATCTGCAAATCTTTATTAGTTGAATTTTGACTCTATGTCGGTGACGATGTCGATGGCGACGACGACGTGCTGAGCATGCAGATGCTGAAATTTGCGTTTTTCGGGCTGAAACTGCAAACTACGTCGGATCTGATCGTGCGGCGAGGATCTGTTGCGGGAAGGTGAGATCTGCGAGGTTTGGGGGTTCTACTGCGGAAACTGACTATTGAAAACTGAAAACCTTGAGTCTAGGGCTGATTCCGTCGCGAAGATCTGCAAAAACGTTGAGGTTGATTTGCAAACCAAAAACGCTATGGGCTGGAATGTGTCTTTGCTGAGGAAACTGCTAACGCTAGGGCTGATTTGCTGTCGCTGGGGAATCTGCTATCGATAGGGCTGATCTGCTTTGTCTTGTGGTCGCCAGGCTGCTCTGCAATGCAAAAACGCCAAGGGCTGATCTGGAAATGAAAATGCTAGGCTCTGCTGTTGGGCAAAAACGCTAGGTTGGTCTTGGGGAGTCCTGCTGAGAAGGTGCCCGTTGAACCGAAGCTCCTGCTGCCTCTTCTGCCCTTAAGTGCTAGCGTAGGTTTCTTGATATACTTTCTTGTGAAAATTGCCCTACCCAGTTTCCGACAAAAGTCACTTAAAAATAATAAGTGAAAAATGTCAAAAATAGGGAAAATACGTCTATGCACTGTAAAAATGCTCCTGATGGGTTCTGATGGAAATCTAATGATCATGCTGTGTGCAAACAAAAGATATGCATCTAATCTAAGTGTTTGGACTTGCACGGTCTGCGAACAGACTCACAAAAGTACCAGATTACTTCTTAATCTAGGCTGACTCACTGAACTGAACCCTTGCCATGAAGTAGCTTGTCCACGTGTACATAGGGTTAGATGTGTCACGTGACATTAGTAGCCGGCAAAGGAAGATTCATGCAAGTGCTGGGAAAAGGCACCAATTTACGAGTCTCTTGGTGAAGGGGTGCCGCCACTGTGAAGGGGTATTTGCATGGCTGAACTATTGACCATTCGTGTGAAGGGGTGCGAGAGCGAGCACGAAGGGGTACAACCCGATGCAACGGCACACGAAGAGTTCCCAGTAGGGGATTTCCACACATTTACCGTGTACGTGGCATGTCACAAACTGTTGACGTGTCAAAGCCGTGAAGAATGGAGCCAACTTGGAGATGCTGGTCGAGGGGCCTAAGCCCTAAGAAGAACAAGTAACATACGAAGTCTTGCCAACTTATTGGGACCCCGTTCGATGGGGCCCCAAGTGACATAAAGGATTAAAATAAAGCAGGATCCGCACACATGCGTAGCAGTTGGTGATGTGGCAGTTTCTGGATTTTTCGTTGACAGTGTTGACGTGGCAGATTTTCAAAACGCGATGACAGTTCTAACGTGGCAGTTCTACGGAATTCCGTGATTTACGTTGGCAGCCTTTGGGCATTGCTTTTGAAACAAAAGCTTTTGAGTTTGAAGGCTTAACATGGAAACTGCTTTTCATAGCCCAAGGGCCTTTAAATATGTGCTAAGGGCTCGTTCTTTGGCATGCTTCCTAGAGAAGGTGCAGAGTCTGGAGTACCGGCTTGTACTGTGTTGATGCAATATAAAGAAATACCGAAACGGGCGCCAAGGTTTGGGGCCAATACTCTCTGCGGTGGAATTTCGCCGCTCCGTGTCGCGTGTCATCTCTCTCTGTCTCTTTCAGTTCAGTTGTTATTGAAGTGCTAAAAGTCTGTTCAGTCTGTTCTTTTCTATTACAAGGTGGTGCCCGTCTGGTGACAGTGGTATCAGAGCATCAGGTGTGTGCTTTTTTGAAAGCATACCGGTCCTACCAAAGAGCAGATAGAGCAAATTGACGCTTCCAAAAGTCTACTGGAATTTTATTTGAAGTATCTTCTAGTCCCGATCCCGGACTTATTAGCCACTCCCACCCTTCATACATCGCACATCAGGCGCGCTCCCGTCTTCACCGCTCATGTCTTACAGGGCATAAGCCATAAAGATCACTTGCAAGAGAAGGATCCAAGATTTGTTTCGAGTTGCTGTTTTTCTCAGAGGCAGTGCCATGCAGATATTGATGTCTATAGCTACCAAGCCGCACACTTCCAAGGACTTGGCAAGCTTTCAATGTAATTTTTGCTCGAAGTTATATGGTTTCTGACATCTTCCTTCGGATCGCAACTTCTGGTCAAAAGGGGTATCCTGAAATGCTTGCCACGGAAACCCTTGTAGATTATATCTTGAAATTTCTCGACATCTCTCAGTAGATGTCTCTTCTCGAGCTGATAACCTTGGAGGTCCAGTGTGGTTGCTATGTCTTTGGACTACCATTGCTGCCAGAGGAACACTGTCTGTCCAAGAGCTGATGGACCATGCTGTGGTCGGCTACGACCTTATGGAAATCTAATCCTAATTTTTGGTGCAGGTTTCAGGATGGAAAGCAAGTCGACTTTTCGAGCTAGACTGACATCGAGATTGCTTTTCAAGTTTGAATTTTGTTTGAGAACTTGTTTGGTGATCCTGTTTGAAATTTGTTTGAAATGGATGGTATCTGTTTTGAACTTGTTTTGGTGCCGATTTGAAATGTTTGACTCTGGTTTCAATACTGGTTTCATTAATTGGTGATTTTACTTCCGGGGAGTAGTGACAAATGATGTTTGAGAATGCTTGCTCATTCATACTCATGGCCCGGACCTTTGTGGTTATGTGTCCGGGGGGGGGGGGGTTATTGAGTGATTGAAAAGTGTTGTTTTTACTCATGGCTCGGATCCTTGTGGTTATTTACGGGGGGAGTATTGTTGTTGTTACTCATGGCCCGGACGTGCATGGTTATTTACAGGGGGAGTATTAGGAAGTCTGAGCAGTGGTTACTCTCAGCACCTCCGAACGACGCAGGCTCCGGTCTGGGGGGCGTTTGGTTGTAAAAGGCCTCTGTATCTCATGGCCCGGACCTTTTTAGGTTATTTGCGGGAGGGGTGATGAGGGAGTCGTTGAACAGCTCATGGCCCGGACCTCGATGGTTATTTGCGGGGGGAGTGCTCATTGGGGGCTTTATGTTTCTATGTCTTGTAACATGCATATGTGAGCATTTGTGTTGCATTGTGATGTGCCAACCATTGAATATTCCTAATTGCATGAGAGTGCCTGGGTATGTAATTTTAGTGCATCAAGACACCCGTGGAAGATCAGTGCGGTCTGGGTGTCAGCTAATTTTACTACGCCGGAGTATCAAGAGTTCCGATTTGGATGAAAGGAGAAGCCAACTCCTTGATCAAAAGAGCCGAAAGGAGAAGCTAACTCCTTAACAAAAAGTGTAAATTGATTGTTCCTCGGAATGACCCTTGGAAATTTTTTGAGCTACCTTGAGTTGTTTTGCAGATATGCTGTAATCGCGGACGATTACTCTCTTTCAAGAAGGGGAGATGGCACAAATTGTTGACGTGTCAAAGCCCTGAAGAATGGAGCCAACTTGCAGATGCCGGCCGAGGCGCCTAAACCCTAAGAACAAGTAGCAGCAAAAGAAGTCCTACCAACTTATGGGGATCCCGTCCGATGGGGCCCCAAGTGACAAAGGATTAAAATAAAGCAGGACCCGCACACATACGTAGCAGTTGGTGACGTGGCAGTTTTCGGATTTTCCGCTGACAGTGTTGACGTGGAAGATTTCCACAAAACGCGCTGACAGTGCTAACGTGGTGTAAGGTGCAACGGAATGAATGTTTGAACTTTGCTCAAGATGAGTGCTCCGAACTGTGCTCAAGGTTCCTTTTGTTCTTATGGAAGAGAGAGCCTTCCGTTCTTAATGATAGAGTGCAATGATCACAACAAAGTGAATGGACGCTGTGCGTGCAAGTGTATGAGACTGAGAGATAGAGAGAGAAGAGAGAAGAGAAGACGACACCAGAGACGTAAAACCCTCCTCCGAAGGCCCCACTCTCTATGGCCACTCTCTATGGCGAGAGCGGTCTACTTATGATTGCACAAATCTCTACAATGCTTGGAGTTGCCGACGATGTCGACGACGATGAGGATGACGACGAGACGGGCTGAAATCTGAGAATGCTAAGGGCTGAAATCTGCAAATCTTTATCTGCTGAATTCTGACTCTATGTCGGTGACGATGTCGATGGCTACGATGCGACGACGATGCGCTGAAAACGCAGATGCTGAAATCTGCGTTTTCCGGGCTGAAACTGTAAACCTTGCGGAAACTGACCGTGCGACGAGGAACTGTTGCGGGAAGGTGAGATCTGTGAGGTTCGGGACTTGATCTGTGGTGTCTAAGGGCTGAAAACTGAAAACGCTGGTGACTCTTGATTATCCGTCGCGGTAAATCTGCAAAACGCTGGGGCTGATCTGCAAATCAAAACGCTAGGGCTGAAAATGGCTTTGCTGTCGCCGGATGGCCTGCAACTGCAAAACGCTAGGTCTCTTGATGAGTCTTCTGTCGCCAAGGATCTGCAAAAGCAAAAACGCTGGTTGATCTGGTCCAGAAACGCTAGGTGGTTGCTGTGGAGCAAAAACGCTAGGGCTTGGGGTTCTGCTGAGAAGTTGCCTGTTGAGCAATGGTGCTCCTGCTGCCTCTTCTGCCAATTAGTGCTAGTCTAGGTTTGCTTATATACAAACTTACTCAATTTGCCCTATCTACTTTCCAACAAAAGTCACTTAAAAATAATAAGAGAAAAATGTCAAAAATAGGGAAAATAGGCTAAATGCACTGGAAAATTCCCTTGATGGATTTTGATGGATTCTGATGGGAATGCTTATGATCATGCTGTGTGCAACCAGAGGATATGCATCTACACTAAGTGTCTGGACATGCACGGCTTGCGAACAGACTCACAAAAGTGCCAGATCACTTCTAAATCTAGACTGACTCGACTGACTGAACCCTTGTCGTGCTGTAGCTTGTCCACGGACACATAGGGTTGGATGTGTCACGTGACATCCCCTCCTTTTCAAAGTGAGGTACTGGTACCGAACTGTATGGCGTCGAGGGAGATCGCCAATAGCATCCGGAATCCTGGAAGGGACTCTTCGCCGGCCCACTCTGATGTGTGGGTCGTGCGGTACTTGAACTTCATTAAGGTCTGCAACGCTTGCTTCTGTGGGCTGCGCCAAAAGCGACACAAAGTCTTCTGTGGCTCCTTCAATGCTTCAACTTTGTCTAGAGTCATGCTTCGTTCTTCTTTAAGAATCTCCATGGTTGAAAATTCCTGAAACCATTTCCAACACAAAACCATGAACATACCTATTTCACGTAAAGTGAGTGGAAAAAATCTTGTCTTCCTCAAAGACTGTGCATGCAATGTAGATGAACAACGAGACGGATTGCTAAACCGTTCACCACACACACGCAAACAATGAGATCGAATCTTTCTCTTATGATCTAAAGCAATCAACTGTGGCAATTCACAACGGAATTGCCCATGCTTGGTGCTCATACTTTCATGTGCTCTTTCTACGATTGTGTCGTGCCAAGGAAGAGACATGGAATGTGACTCCCTTGAATGCATACTTTTCAGCTTTTCATGAATAAACCGCATACATCCGTGCTCATTCATGAGTGAAACGTGCTCAACGTACAATATGTCATGCCTAGGAAAAGGAATCACATAAAGACGGTGACTAAAATACAAGAAACGATCACGAATGAAACACTCGTACAATGCGTGTTGACTAATCATGCGAACACATAGTACTTCCTGTGAGGGTTCTTTGGACCGAGGCTCGAGAGCCAAGATCGGTACTTCCTGAAGGGGTTCTTTGAACCTTGACTCGAGAGGCAAGATCAGTTCTTCGTGATTGATCATCTCTGCAACGAGGCTAGCTTCACTAGAGAAAGTATTAACTAACACATCATCCTTGTGAGAAATCACATCTTGATCATGCAAATCATCATGCTTGTGAGAAATCACATCTTGATCATGCAAATCATCATGCTTGTGAGAAATCACATCTTGATCATGCAAATCATCATGCTTGTCATTGTCATCCAAATCATCATGCAAATCATTGGCATTCAAATCATCATGCTTATCATTGTCATTCAAATCATCATGCTTGTCATTGTCATCCAAATCATCATGCAAATCATTGGCATTCAAATCATCATGCTTATCATTGTCATTTAAATCATCATCATGCAAATCATGTGTGTCATGCTTGGGAGAAGAAGGGAGTGAGAGAGTCTCCTTTTCCCGAATCTCTTGCATCTGTGCTTGAACTTGAGAAAAGAGTCGCAAGAATTCCTCCTTGTGTTGGTCGCTCTTTTCTTTGATGGCTTTGTTCTCGCGATCAAATTCTGTTTGTCTTGCTTTGTTCTCTGCTTGTCTTTCTGCGCGCTCGCGATCCAATTTGGCTTGTCGTTCTTTGGCTTCCAAGCGTGCTTGCTCGCGCTCACGCGCTATGCTGCCATTCTTTCTTGGTGTTCGTGCTCCATTTTTGCTTTTCTTTCTGCTCTTTTTGCTTCGCGTTCGAACTTCCTTTCCATAAACATCTGCTCCAACTTCTCCATAGGAGTTAGTGCAATCCTGGACGTAGATGGGGAAGGGGGAGGGTTGGAAAAACCTCCTGGTGGGGAAAATTCTTCTTTGCCTCTCTCATGCTCATCACCTCCAAGCGAAGTATCCATGCCGCTTCGAGTGATGACCATTCTGAAGTCATGGGTTCTTGTGGGTTCTTAAGTTCACGAGGAACTTGGGTTCTTGCGGGTTCTTGAGGGTCTTTGGTTCTTGAGGGTTTTCTTTCGGTTGCAATTTGTGTTCGAGAAGGATCTTCTCTTCACCCGAGTTCTGCTCTTTTCCACGGGCGCACCCCTTGGCGGCCTTGCGCTCACACCAAGGTTGCTTTTTCCCACCTTACGTCGATTGGCCGGCCGCTACGTGCACGGTCCGCTCTCAATGAGTGAAAAGAGGCACAAGGGGAGGCTGGACAAGCCCTTCTTTCTTGGGATTCCCGTCACTCTTTAAAAACACGATTAGGAATCAACACGCCCAAGCGAACTTGGGTTCGTGCAACCTCAACAAGCAAAAAAAAATTCTTGTGATTCTCTCCTTGAGTGATACAGAACATTGCCAAAGCTCTGATACCAATGTTAGGTGCAGCGGAATGAATGTTTGAACTTTGCTCAAGATGAGTGCTCCAAACTGGCTCAAGGTTCCTTTTGTTCTTATGGAAGAGAGAGCCTTCCGTTCTTAATGATAGAGTGCAATGATCACAACAAAGTGAATGGACACTGTGCGTGCAAGTGTATGAGACTGAGAGAAGAGAATACGACACCAGAGACGTAAAACCCTCCTCCGAAGGCCCCACTCTCTATGGCGAGAGCGGTCTACTTATGATTACACAAATCTCTACAATGCTTGGACTTGCCGACGATGAGGACGACAACGAGACGGGTTGAAA
This sequence comes from Adiantum capillus-veneris, assembly GCF_014529385.1. Classification (NCBI taxonomy): domain Eukaryota; kingdom Viridiplantae; phylum Streptophyta; class Polypodiopsida; order Polypodiales; family Pteridaceae; genus Adiantum; species Adiantum capillus-veneris. The sequence continues at coordinate 16,338,329 of NC_140944.1, forward strand.
TTTGAGAATGCTAAGGGTTGAAATCTGCAAATCTTTATTTGCTGAATTCTGACTCTATGTCGGTGACAATGTCGATGGCGATGATGCGACGACGACACGCTGAAAACGTAGATGCTGAAATCTGCGTTTTCCGGGCTGAAACTGTAAACCTTGCGGAAACTGACAGTGCGGCGAGCAACTGTTGCGGGAAGGTGAGATCTGCGAGGTTCGGGACTTGATCTGCGGTGTCTAAGGGCTGAAAACTGAAAAATTGGTAGTTCTTGATGATCCGTCGTGGTAAATCTGCAAAACGCTGGGGCTGGTCTGCAAATCAAAACGCTAGGGCTGAAAATGGCTTTGCTGTCGCCGGATGGCCTGCAACTGCAAAACGCTAGGTCTCTTGATGAGTCTTCTGTCGCCAGGGATCTGCAAAATCAAAAACGCTGGCTGATCTGGTCCAAAAACTCTAGGTGGTTGCTGTGGAGCAAAAACGCTAGGGCTTGGGGTTCTGCTGAGAAGTTTTCTGTTGAGCAATGGTGCTCGTGCTGCCTGTTCTGCCAATTAGTGCTAGTCTAGGTTTGCTTATATACAAACTTACTCAATTTGCCCTACCTACTTTCCAACAAAAGTCACTTAAAAATAATAAGTGAAAAATGTCAAAAATAGGGAAAATAGGCTAAATGCATTGGAAAATTCCCCTGAAGGATTCTGATGGGAATGCTTATGATCATGCTGTGTGCAACTTGAGGATATGCATCTACATTAAGTGTCTAGACATGCACGGTCTGCGAACAGACTCACAAAAGTGCCAGATCACTTCTAAATCTAGAGCGACTGGACTCACTGAACCTTGTCGTGCTGTAGCTTGTCCATGGACACATAGGGTTGGATGTGTCACGTGACACGTGGCAGCTGTACGGAATTCCGTGATTTACGTTGGCAGTCTTTTGGCATTGCTTTTGGACTAGAAGCTTTTGAGTTTGAAGGCTTTTCATGTAAATTGCTTTTCATAGGCTAAGGGCCTTTAAATAGGTGCCAAGGGCTCATTCTTTGGCATGCTTCGTGGAGAAGGTGCAGAGTCTGGAGTACCGGCTTGTACTGTGTTGATGCAATATAAAGAAATTCCGAAAGGGGCACCAAGGTTTGTGGCCAATACTCTCTGGGGTGGAATTTTGCCACTTCGTGTCGCGTGTCGTCTCTCTCTCTCTCTCTCTCTCTCTCTCTCTCTCTCTCTCTCTCTCTCTCTCTCTCTCTCAGTTCAGTTGTTATTGAAGTGCTAAAAGTCTGTTCAGTCTGTTCTTTTCTATTGCACGTGGTGCCCGTCCTGTGACATGGCATGCCACACACACACATCCGTGATTCTGATTGTTATTTACATGATTGAAACAGAAGGATTCATGTTACCTTACACGCGTATGCGTGTCTGTATCACCTTTCTTCTACTTCCATACAACCTTCGGGTCTCGGGAAAAAAATTTGCTCTGAATACCACTGTAAGGATTTTAGTTACTAATCCTTAATTAAGTACTTAAACTTATGATTAAGACTTAAGAAACTTGAACTTGACTCGAAGATAAGACTTAGAAGACTCTGTGTTTGATTGATTGGTTGAATGCTTGAAATGTGTTACCAAGGCGTTCTTATATAGAAACTGAAGAGACACGATGAAGAGACATGACCATAGGACAAAAGACATGACTCTAGGCCAATAGTCGTGTCCTTCTGCTGTAGAGTCGTGACCTTTCGGCGTAAAGGTGCAACCATTCACTGAAGAGGCATGGCTATTCTCCGAACAGGTGCGACTCTTGGGCGAAGCGACGCATCCTTTGGAGAATCGGGGGTCTCGGATCTGGTGCGTCTTCGTATTTGTAAAAGAATCAAGCAAGAAGGTAATACCAAGACAAAGAATACGTCAGAATCGTGACACTGGTCATGTGGTATAATGCCATTTTGTGCATCTATTTGTTGTCCATTGTCTTCTGGCAATTGCACAATAGGTTGCTTCTCATTTTCAGCATTAAAAGGAATCGAATTTTCAGCCAAGGGTGGCTTTATGGCTGGTTGATTATGCTGAAACTTGACTTTCATGTGTAGCATTTTTTAGCAATTTAACCTCATTGAAAACTACATCTCGGCTGCGTATTATCTTCTTGTATTGAGGTATCCACACTCGGTAACCCATCTCTTCCTCATCTCCATATCCCATGAAGATGCCTTGGGGTAGATTTCATGTCAAGGTTGGTCCTCTGTTCAACAAATACATGCACAAATGTATCGCAGCCAAAGACTCGTAAATGGTCATATGAAGCCGGTTTGCCAGACCAAGCCTCTTTAGGGTTGCCATTAATTTAACGCACGATTCGGAGAGCGATTGTGGACATGAACTGCAGTTTTAAGAGCCTCTTACCAAAACTCTCGAGGGAGATTAGCTGTGGACAACATGCATCTCACTTTCTCACAAATTGTGCAATTATATCTTTCAGCCACACCATTAGATGATGGATTGTAAGGGTCTATCAATTCCCGCTTAATGCCATGCATCTCACAAAAGCTGTTAAACTCACGTGATACATACTCTCCTCCATTATCCGTCCTGATAGCTTTTAAGCTTAATTCCTTTTTGTGTGTTCACAAATATATGAAATTTCTCAAATGAGTCGAGCACATCACTTTTACTCTTTAGTACATACACCCATGCAGGGTTGCCCTTGTACCACGTATGGAATGTTCCATATGTTCTGTCCCGTCCCGTGCGTTCTGTACGGTAGTCGACCGATGGAAAAAAAAGGACCGTTGGGAAACTTTTTGGGGCTACAGATTTTGAAGTTTATGAACGTTAGGGGCCGTTTGGAGCCTTGGGGCATGCCATTGGCCCATAGTGCACATGCCATATGCAATAAGGGGGTAGTAACTTATGTGTAGCGGAAATTAACATGGACATAGTGAGCATTTCATTAAGAATAGATTCCTAATGAGCATAGCAAGAGTGCTTGGTTGGAGAGAGCAACAAAAGCATAACACCTCGTTAGAATTAGGCATGAACAATACTTCAAAAAGAGAGAAGTTAAGCTATTGCCAACAGTTGAGGACCGGATGTACATGGAGCCGGTCCCCCCTCCAAAAGGCTTTGTATTATAGGTTTGCCCCATCAAGGGAGACATTTTACAATACAATACTTTGTGTTCCTTCAATACCTTGCTGGTGCAATGAAGATGGGAGCTTCAAGCACCAAGCTTACACTCGAAAAACACAACATCAATTACCTCATGGTCTCAGACCCAAGACCTCACACACCTTCGAAGCTGGTGAGAGCTAGCGGGGTATGAGAGTAGATCTAGCGGAAGAAGAAGTATTCTTTTGAGAAAGAAGTATTTCTCCTCACATTATCACTCTTATTAGCTTAGTTTAGCTTATTAATTAGCATGGTAGAGGAGATGAGCATGCATTGAAGCTTGGCTCTTGGTTGGATTTGTATCACAAAGCCAGGAGTTGTTGGTGTAGGCCTCCCTTCTCAAAAGCTTGGAGAAGATGCTGAGCTTTCCATTAAAGCTTGGAGAAGGAAAGAGAGTTCTTTGCTCCACACATGAGTTGTGTGAGTGTGTGTGATAATGCCTTTGCAAAATCAGCCCCCTCTCTCTCTTGGTCGACCCCCTCTTGCTATTTCCTCTTGCTGGCCCCTCATTGGCTCATGCCAAGCTTAGCCAATAGGAAATAAGAGGTAGAAACAAGAGCCTTCTGACATGTGTCCTCCTTTCCCCTTTAGTGAGAGCTTAGGTAATTTAAATAATTCATTTAAATTCCCATTGGACCTTTTAGTCTTCTGGTCAGTAGGAATTAAGCAAGCCATTGGGCTGCTTAATTCTCATTGGACCCCGTGGCAGACTGTCCAATAGTCTTCTAGGGAACTTAATTTTCATTGGTTCTTTTATGCAGTGTTTTTAAATTAATCAGACTAAATTTACTCTAGCCTAATTCTCATTGGTCCACGTCTTTGGCTATCCAATAGGATTTGAATGGGGGTTTGGGCGCAACTGGCCTAGGAGCCTGACATGTGTCCACTATGCCCTTTGTGTAAAGGGAGCTTGGGAGAGTGTTTCTCTCACTTCTTCTCTCTTCCCCTACCTTTAGGGCTTGCCCCCTCCTTGATAGGTATGTGGGAAGACTTTTGAGTCTTCCCATAAGCATCCAAATTTCCTTAAATTTGCCAATGGAATTTTTAATAAAAATTTCGAAACCTTAACTTTTGGAAGTCTTAATGGGCTGACCCTTAGGGTCTTTATAGCACCATTCATGCACATTGCTCTTTTGCAGATGGTCCCTCTTTGGATCCCTATTTTCCCTCCTTTGGATCCCTACTGTGACCAATCTGCTAGCCTTACCAATATTCTAGCTTTTTCTCCCCTGGTACTTCTCCATATTAAATGATCCGTTTAACATGAGAAAATCGTTTAGGAGAATTAGATATTAGCTATTATGACATTACCTCTCTCTTGAAATCATAGTCGTCCTCATAGAGACGATAAAGCCTAGTCATTAGTCCTTTTTCTAGTGAGTAGAGGATCCCTATTTTACCCTACGACACCGTTCCAGAATGGATGACTAATCCATTTGGTGCTTAAGAGCCTAAGCTGTGGCAAGCATGTCTGCGCATTAGTCCTATCAATCTTCCATAGTAGAGTGCCAAGTTCTACTTGGTGTTTGGGAGACGTCGTCTCCGCAAACTTGATCCTAAGCATGCATACTTCTTAACATTTATGCACAATAAAGAAAAAGAGAGTCTTATAAGACCAAAACTTTGTTCATTTAAACAATTTTACATTTGCTTATTCTAGGGAAGCATTGTAAGCATTGACAAGGTTTAGATTATCTTTAACTGTATGCCTTGCATCCATCCAGCATCTTCAAAAGGATAGTTCTTAAACTTAATTAGATATCGTCGGATAGTCTTACCGCCTCTTAGTACCTTGTCTTCATGTTGGAGAATGGACTTGGGCTGCAACACCTCTTCTTGGTTCTCGATCTCCGGTGGGTCTTCAATAGTTGATTCTTGAGGCGGCTCTCCTTTGTAAGGCTTTAATAGGCTCACATGGAAAGCATTGTGTATGAGCCAATGGTTGGGCAACTTGAGTTGATAGGCCATCTCATTGATTGGTCTAAGAATCTGGAAGGGACCATAGTACCTTTTTGCTAACTTAGCATAGTACTTTTGGTGTCCCATAGGATTCTTGCCTGTTGTGTGCCTTAATCGAGCCTTGGGAAACTTAAGCAAGACCCAATCATTTTGTTTAAAGGCTTGAGCTCTTCTGTGCTTATTAGCAGCAGCCTTGAGCTCTTCTGTGCTTATTAGCAGCAGCCTTTTGCCTTTGCTGTGAGATAGAGATAGCATCCTTAATCTTTTGGAAAGATTCTTGTAGGTCTCGGCTTCACTCATTTGCAGCGAAGATCTTCCCATGTACCTTGAGTAGCAAGGGACTTTTTTATCTTTCCTCTATCACCTCAAAAGGTGCTTTTCCCGTGGAAGTATGTACAGTGTTATTGTAAGCATACTCCACCAAGGGTAAGTGCTTCTTCCATTGGGACTTTTGATCTACTTCTGTGACATAAGCTTTTAGTAGATCAAGAATGGTTAGGTTAGCTATTTCACTTTGGCCATCCGTTTGGGGATGATAGGCCGAAGAGAAGTTCAGCCTTATACCTAAATTCTCAAAGAGACCCTTCCAGAAATTACTGGTCATTCTAGAATCTCTATCCGATGCTATGGACATTGGCAAGCCGTGGTACTTGAAGAGGGTTGCCATTTGATGGGCTTTGATAGTCTTTTTGACAGGTATGAAACATGCTTGTTTACTAAACCTGTCTACTATCGTCCATATTCCCGTATTTCCATGGATAGACTCAGGCAATCCAAAGATAAAATCCGTAGATATGCTCTCCCATGGTGAATTAGGGATTGGCAAAGGTTGAAGCAATCGAAGTTGCTTCCCTCTATCAAACTTTGTCTTTTGGCATACCACACATTTTGAAACATACTCTTGTATGTTTGCTTTCATGGTAGGCCAATAGAAATATGTTTCTATCCCTTTTAGGGTAGACTGAATCCCTCTATGCCCCGCATAAGGAGGAGCATGAGATTCATACATTACTTTCTCACGTAGTGAGTTAGTAACGCATAGTCTATTGCCATAGAGAAGATAACCATCTTGTATAGTAAATGGTTCTTCTTTCTTCCCTAGTGCAAGGGTTGAAATCACATCTCTAAAATCGGGATCAATAGCGCTCTCATCTATCATAGAAGATAGATCATTGTGAGTTGCTATGGAAACCGCATTCACTCCCTCTCTCCCCATGATACATCTCCCTTTAAACCTCCTCTCCCTCTGCCCTTAAAACCTATATAAGGTTGCCCACCCTCTCTTCTTCTCCATATCTCTCTCAAGCTCTCTCCTTTATCAAGCCCCCTACTCAAGCTCTCTCAAGCTCTCTCCATTCATCAAGGCTTCAAGCCCCACACTCCATCAAGGCTTTAAGCTCCCTTTATCTCCTTCAAGCTCTCCATTATCCCACACTCCATCAAGGTTTCAAGCTCCCTTCGTCTCCTTCAAGCTCTCCATTATTCCTTCAAGCTCCCTTCATCTCGATTCTCCATCACCCTACCTTCATCTCCTTCAAGCCCTCCATCGCTCTCCTCACTATCCATCTCCTTCAAGCTCTCCATCACTCTCAAGTTCTCTCATCACTCCCCATCTCCTTCAAGCTCTTCATCACTCTCAAGTTCTCTCCCCACTTCCCATCTCCTTCAAGGTTCAAACTCTCCATCACACTCAACTTTTAAGCTCTCCATAATACCGCCCGCTCTTCATGAAGCCTTCACGAAGCATTGCCACTACTTTGAAAGGGTGAAGAGTAAGCAAAAGGTTTGCAAATGGTATTGCAAATATTGCTTCAAGACCATGACCTCAAGCGCCACCCACCTTATGATCCACTTGACCAAGATGGGAGGGCAAGCGGACCCTTGTCCGAATATCCCCAATGACATCCTCCAAGAGTGCAAAGCAAAGCATCTTTCCTTGAAGACGCGCAAGGGGGTTGCAAAGGCATCGGAGGAGGTGGTGCCGCCCGACCATAATGTCTCTGATTCGGGAGAGGATACTTCTCCCTCAATGTCCATTGCATCCGGCGCCGCTACCATGGCCTTCACGGATGGAGGTAGCGTCTCAAAGAAGAGCAAAATAAGTCATGGTGGGCGGCCTCCAAAGCAAGCTACTCTTGCACAAGCGGTGGGTGGAACTTCCGGTCCATTGTCTTTCTTCAAAGAGAGGCAACGGCAAGCGGAGATAGAGATTGCACGCACCATCATTGAGTGCAATCTCTCTTTCCATATTCTTCGTACGGACCGTTGGAAATGCATGGTGAAGGCTATTGCCGTGGTTGGTCCATGTGAGGGGTGGACGGGAGTGCCATACCATGACATGCGCACGAAGAAGCTTGATGAAGAGAGGGCGTGAATCGACAAGTCTCTTGACCCTGTGCGTGCCGGATGGGAAAAGTATTGATGCTCTATTCTCACCGATGGATGGAGTGACCGCAAGAAGAGGGGCATCATTAATATCCTTGTCTCATGCCCTCTTGGCACCCACTTCTTGCGAGCGGTTGATGTGGGAGCAAGGGGAAAAAGGTCACGGGTGCCTTCATATACCGCCACATCCGTCAAGCCATATAGAGGTAAAAATTTATGTTTCCACTTTCAAGTATCTACTATTTTCAATTTTGTCTTTTGCCTTGGCCCTTCTCATTTTCCTTTTTCTTTATATGTAGATCGGTCTAAGCAATGTCATTCAAGTAATTAGCGACAATGCCTCCAATTGTGCTTCCATGGCCAAATGGCTAGAGGTGGAGTATCCACAGATAGTATGGGCTCCATGTGCATCTCTTTGCATTGACCTCTTCTTGGAGGACATTGGCGACCTACCTTGGGTGAAGGACATTCTAACCCAAGCCCTCTCAATCGTCAACTTCATCAACAAAAAGGTGAGAGTACTTGCGATATATCGCACTTACTCCGACTTGGAGTTGAAGAAGCCTTCCGCAACACGCTTTGCCGCTATGTGGCTCCTCCTTGAGCGCCTCTATGATGTGCAAACCAACTAGCAAAAGACAAGGGTCTCGGATAAGTTCAAAGCATGGATGGAAGGAGAGTCACAATCGGCCCAACAAGATGCAAAGGCCATCCAATGGCTTTGCTTAAAGGAGGAGTTTTGGCAAGCCGTCAAGGGTCTTGTCATTGTGGTCTTACCATTGTATAGGGTGCTTCGGATGACCGACATGGAGGGGTCCACCATAGGTCTCCTTTACCACTTCATGGAGGAGGCTTACAAGGAGATTGAGAGATCCACCATTCTTGATGGAGTACCTGATGGTTCACGGTAAACAATTCATGCTAGTAACTACCTAGTGTTATGATTTATCTACATTGTAGCTAGAGTCTTTTTCCATCTACCCTTCCATGCTTGACTCTCTTTCTCTCTCTTTGTAGTGATGCGTTGGAGGACTCTCCAAAGAGAGATGACATCCCCTTCCTTGTTACATAGCGGTGGGATTGGATGAGGCGACCAATCCATGGCTTTGCCGCCCACTTCAAGAGGAGCGCGACAAGTACCTTCCAAAGATATTGTCACAAACTACTGACGTGCCAAAGCCCTAAAGAATGGAGCCAACTTACAGATGCCGGCCGAGGGGCCTAAACCCTAAGAAGAACAAGTAACATAAGAAGAAGAAGTCCTACCAACTTATGGGGACCCCGTCCGATGGGGCCCCAAGTGACATAAAGGATTAAAATAAAGCAGGACCCACACACACAAATCCGGATATTGCGTTGACATGATGACGTGGCAGAACTGTACGGATTTTCGCGTTTCACGCTGACAGTGCTGACGTGGCAAATTCCCGCAAAACGCGCTGACAATGTTGACGTGGCAATTGTAGGAATTCTGTGATTTACGCTGGCAGCTTTTTGGCATTGGTTTTGCACCAGAAGCTTTTGAGTTTGAAGGCTTTTCATGTAAACTGCTTTTCGTAGGCCAAGGGCCTTTAAATATGTGCTAAGGGCTCATTCTCTAGCATGCTTCCTGGAGAAGGTGCAGAGTTTGAAGTACCGGCTTGTACTTTGATAATGCAATATAAAGAAATACCGAAAGGGGCGCCAAGGTTTAGGGCCAATACTCTTTGGGGTGGAATTTCGCCACTCTGTGTCGTGTGTCGTCCCTCTCTTTTAGTTCAATTGTTATTGAAGTGCTAAAAGTCTTTTCAGTCTGTTCTTTTCTATTGGCACGTGGTGCCCGTCTTGTGATAGTGGTATCAGAGCATCAGGCGTGTGCTTTTCTAAAAGCATACCGGTCCTACTAAAGAGCAGACAGAGCAAGATTGCACTTCCAAAGTTCATTGGAAATTTTAGCTTCGTGCTCCGATCCCGGACTTATTAGCCACTCCCACCCTTCATCGCGCTTTGGCGCGCTCGCGTCTTCATCGCTCATGTCTTACAGGGCATAAGACATAAAGATCACTTGCAAGAGAAGGATCCAATATTTGTTTCGAGTCACTGTTTTTCTCAAAGCAATGCCATGCAGATGTTGATGTCTACAGCTACCAAGGACTTGGCAAGCTTTCAAGAAAAGTTATATGGTTTCTGACATCTTCTTTTGGAGTGCAACTTCTGGCAGAGTGGGGGTATCCTAAAATGCTTGCCGTGGAAACCCTAGCAGATTATAACTTGAAATTTATCGACATCTCTCAGTAGGTGTCTCTTTTCGAGCTAAAGACCTTGGAGGTTCGATGTGATTGCTATGTCTTGGGACTACCATCGCCGCCAGAGGAACACTGTCTGTCCAAGAGCTGATGGACCATGCTGTGGTTGTGTATGACCTTATAGAAGGAACCTAACCCTAATTTTTGATGCAGGTTTCAAGATGGAAAGTCAGTCGACTTTTCGAGCTCGGTTGATGTCGAGATTGCTTTTTAAGTTTGAGTTCTGTTTGAACTTGTTTGGTGATCGTGTTTGAAATTTGTTTGAAATGGATGGTATCTGTTTTTAACCTGTTTTGGTGCTGATTTGAAATGTTTGACTCTGGTTTAATATTGGTGTCATTGCTTGGTGATTTTACTCGTGGGTGGAGAAGTGAGAAATATTGTTTTGGTATTATTTGAACCTCGGAACGACGCAGGCTGATGCCTGGGGAGCATTTCGTTGTATGTTTGAAAACCTCGGAAAGTCGCAAGCCGATGTCTGGGGAGCGTTCCGTTGTATGCTAGAAAACCTCCGAACGACGCGGGCCGATGCCTGGGGAGCATTCGGTTGTATGCTTGTAAAATAATTGTTGTTGTGACTCCTGGCCCGGACCTGGATGGTTATGCGAGAGGAGTATTAAGAAGTCTGAGCAGTGGTTACTCTCATCACCTCCAAACCACGCAGGTTGCGGTCTGGGGGGCGTTTGGTTGTAAAAGGCCTCTATATCTCCCGGCCCGGACCTTTTTAGGGTATGCGGGAGGAGTGATGAGGGAGTCGTTGAATACCTCTCGGCCCGAACCTTGTTGGGTTATGCGGGAGGAGCGTTATCGGCGACTTTATGTTTCTATGTCTTGTAACATGCATATATGAGTATTTGTGTTGCATTGTGATGTGCCAACCACCTAATTGGATGAGATTGCTTGGGTATGTAATTTTAGTGCATCAAGACACCCGTGGAAGATCAATGCGGTATGGGTGTGATGGCTATTTTACTAAGCCGGAATATCCAAGAGTTCCGATCTGGACGAAACGAGAAGCCAACTTCTTGATCAAAAGAGCCGAAAGGAGGAGCCAACTCCTTGATCAAAAGAGCCGAAAGGAGAAGCCAACTCCTTAACAAAAGTAGCAAACTGATTGTCCCGCGGAATGACCTTCGGGAATGTTTGAGCTAACTTGAGTTGTTTTGTAGATATGCTTTAATCACGGACGATTACTCTCTTTCAAGAAAGGGAGATGTCACAAACGGCTGACGTGTCAAAGCCCTGAAGAATGGAGCCAACTTACAGATGCCGGCCGAGGGGCCTAAACCCTAAGAAGAACAAGTAACGGAAGAAGAAGTCCTACCAACTTATGGGGACCCCGTCCGATGGGGCCCCAAGTGACATAAAGGATTAAATAAAGCAAGACCAACACACACACAAATCGGGAAATTGCGCAGACATGATGACATGGCAGAATTGTACGGATTTCCGTGTTTCACGTTGACAGTGCTGATGTCGCAGATTCCCGCAAAACACGCGGACAGTGCTGACGTGGCAGCTGTAGTATGTAGAGAATTCCGTGATTTACGCTGGTAGCTTTTTGGCATTGCTTTTGGACCAGAAGCTTTTGAATTTGAAGGCTTTTCATGTAAACTGCTTTTCATAGGCCAAGGGCCTTTAAATATGTGCTAAGGGCTGCTTCTTGGAGAAGGTGCAGAGTCTGGAGTACTGGTTTGTACTTTGATGATGCAATATAAAGACATACTGAAAGGGGCGCCAAGGTTTGGGGCTAATACTCTCTAGGGTGGAATTCCGCCACTCCGTGTCGCGCATCGTCTCTCTCTTTCAGTTCAATTGTTATTGAAGTGCTAAAAGTCTGTGTAGTTTGTTCTTTTCTATTGGCACGTGGTGCCCGTCTTGTGACAGATACTCAATGAAGAACACCATGGAGTGTTTCTCCAAGAGCTCATCAACTATGGAGACCAAAGAGGCACCACATTCGCTTCCTCGATGTGTTGGAAGAGGGATTCTTTAATGAAGCCTATTTTTTGGTGGGAATGTTTTGGCTATCAATTGCCTCACCTTCAAAGGGTGGCATTGAGTTCTTGGACAGGTATACGATATACCCTAAATTGTAAATTATAATCTCGCTCATGTCATGTGAGATGAATCACCTCTCGATTCCCGTAATTCAAATATCATGCCTCTCTTCTATCATCTATGTGCTCTAGGATTGCTCATGGGGTGCTTGTGAGCGGAATTGGTCGGCGTATTCTCTCACACACACCAAGATCCGCAACAAGCTCTCTACGAAGCAATTGGAGCGGCTTATCTTTTGTTGCTCCAATTTACGCATGTTGCAGTCCATGCATGAGATGCCAATGGCTAGGCAGGTAATTGAGTTGGCTACACCCTACTCTTTATTTATGCTTTCACATGTATGATGTGCTCATATTTTTTGCATGCCAAATTGTTAACTCCATTAATGTTCTTGCATGTTGTCAATGAAAAATAGGTCAATGTAGATGAATGCAAGCGATCTTTGTTGAGACTCTTAAGAGAGTCAACAAAGATCGTGATCCAGAGGAGGAGCAAATATTTCGAGACCTCTACTCGGAGTTGGAGGAGATTGATCACCGTGTCTCTCGTACACGGTCTCGCAAGGAGGTGGTTGTGCGAGCTTTGGCAACTATAGGTAGAGGGGCTTCCACTCCGGTTGCTTGTGGGAGTGGTAGAGTATCGGCACAAACACCCAGGACCTATGTGCGGCGAGGCTCGAGTAGCGGATCTACTATGGCGGACGCCACTTTGGAGAATGTGTCCATTTCTAGGCATGCGGATCCTAGAGAGCTAGAGTTTGATGATGAGGGCAATATCCTTAGTGAGGGAGATTATGGTCTTGCATCTAGTGCATCTAATTCAAGTAGTGATGAGGATGATGCAACTACCGCAAGCTCAAGCTCGGACCACACCTTTGGTGATGAGAGCGATATGAGCACTTAGGACTCTGGCTTTATGCTTTAAAGTTTGCACCCATGGGCCATGAGACTATGAGTTGTGTCACTACTTTTTTGTACTACTTTTTGTCACTTGTATCTCTTGAGCTTCGACTCCCTACTTCTATAATGAAATCGAATGCAATTATGATCTTCTTTTTTCGAACATAGCCGTTTCCAATGTACATGGCCAAATCTTTCATGTTCTAACTTGCAAGACTTAACTTTTAAGTTGTAAGTACTTAATACTAAGTACTAAGGTCTATGTCACGACTCATAATAGACTATAGGCTCTAAAGATGTATGATTTTACGGCAACATGCGTCTAATTTTTTTAGTTCGATTAGTACCTCACGTCTTCGTATGTGTAACCATCGTACGTGACCGTACGTGTCAACCTTGCACCCATGTCTTTCTACTGTGATCATCAATGAAAGACACAAAGTACCGTGCACCTCCATGTGAATTCACGGGCATAGTGCAAACATCAGAATGTACTAAACAAGAACATGGAATTTGAGAGCGACGCGAGAGGAATAAGAGAACTTCACTTGCTTTCCATAGATACAATAATTACAAAAATCAAGGCCAGGGCCTCTTACATCAAATTTTCCCAAAGAGGAGAGAACGTCAAGCCCTTTTTCACTCATATGCCAAAGCTCCTTGTGAGAGTGAACTTTAGCCTACAGCCAAAAACTTGCCGAGTAATGCCTTACAATGTAAGTAATAAAGAGTTCCCTTCTTGCTGCCCTTTAAATTTTACAATCGGCATTGAGCCTTTAAGAACTTTCCAAGAGCCACCACCAAACATAGTGTGATAACCCTTGACATCTAGCTACCCAACTGAAAGTAGACTTTGCTTGATGCCAAGTACATACCTAACATCATGCAAAATTAGCTCTTGACCATTTTTAAGCGCCAAGTGTATAGTGCCAACACACTCAGTCTCACATGCATGGTTATTGCCCAAGTAAACTTTACCCAAACTACCTGCAATGTATGAAGCAAAGGACTCCAAAGATGGAGTAACATGAAACGAGGCACCACTGTCTACTATCCATGATTGTGACAAACATCCTGTGCTGAAAGTAATGCATCAATTACCTTTGGTTTTGTGATATACAATGTACATGTCACTGGCCATTGCCACACTACCATCATGAAGGCATGAGTCAACAACAAGTGCATCATCCCGGTCAACAATTTCTTCAATGACAACACTTGAAGCAACATTTTCTTTGGCAACTTCCTTGGAAGAAGAGTCTTGCTCATCACTTTTAGCATCATTAGAATCCTTCTTCTTCTTACCTTGCCGTTTCTTTCTTTCAAGTTCCTGCAATCGGGCTTTTTATGCCCTTTGCGTCCACATTGATAGCATGTAACATCCTGGGACTTACCCCTGCTCTTACTCTTGTTCTTGCCTCTATTGTTTGCATTCTTCTTCTTTTCAGACCTGCCTCTTACATTATACGCATTATACGCTGACCCGTTGCTTCACCGCTGGTCTTTCTTCTAATCTTTTCATTGAGAATTGAACCTCGTACACCATCAAATGTTAAAGCAACATTGTTGCAAAGAGACAACTAAAGCTTCCCAGCTGTCAACTAAAGCTTCTCAACTGTCAAGCAAAGTCATCAATAAGAAAATGGCCTTTAGTTTATCACCGAACAGTTGCAAACTTGAGTCTTGCAATTGACTCAAGATACCTGTGAAAGCACCCAAGTGTTCAAATGCAGGCTTCGACTCATCCAACTCCATGTTTACAAGCTTACGCATAAGATGCACTTGATTCTCAGGAGTTGTATTCTCATACGCATCCGTTGATTTCTTCTAGATAGCATAAGCAGTGTCAAGACGCTTAATGTCCGTGAGCACCTCATCAAACACGGCCATCTTGATGTAAGCAATTTCTTTCTTGTTGAGCCTAGCCCAATCATCATCTAACAAAGTTGTGTATAATCACAGTCCTTCAGGAATAAGATTCCTTGCATTCTATCCTTCCACAAGTCAAAGCCAGAGCCGTCAAACCTCCTGATTTCACGATGAGACTTTGACTCACTACTTGTAGACGCATTAGAGGCCATTTCGGTGCAAAAAAAGGACAAAAAATTAATTGCTGTAATTTTATGACAGCAGGCTGAAACTGAGATTTTAGCCTCTTACAAGCTCAATTCTCAACGTAGAAGAGCAAGAGGTGGTAACACTGTGTTATTGGCACTTTATCACAAGTGTACATTAGTAAAGAAGGATAAATTTCAGCAATAAAAGCTGAAATTTCAGCACACAAATAGGGCATGCATATCTAACAACCTCAAATCTGCAAATGGATTAAAAGCTGTTGCAAAATGTATTTTCAGTAATACATCAACTCAATGGCGAGTATTCCGCATGTAAATACATAAATGTGTGCCACACATAAACTTTCCGATGCATATAAACCTACGTTTTCTTGTAATTTCTTGAAAAAACTCAAATTCTTTGCTCAAATTGTCCACAAATTGCAATACATTCACCAGTATCTGCAAATTATTGAAATTTCAGCAAAAGGCCCAAATTTTGACGGTCTAATTGCTGAAATTTCTGCAAATTGAGCAAAAATCCCAATTTCTCTAACTTGTAAGCGCAATTTCAACCTGGAAAGCCTCAATGTGCTGCGAAATTGCTGAAATTTCTGCCCCTGTGAATTTCCCCTTTCTTTGCTGTAAATGATTTTGCCTGCTTTCTCTAGAACGGAAGGATCCCACAGCCTCAAGCGATCCAGAGGGACTATGGACTGTAGTGAGAGGAGAGAGAAAACCTCTTGGCTGAAAATCGTAGAGAGAGAGGGATGGGCTGAAATCGAAGAGAGAGAAAATACTTGCTGCTTCTTGCCAAGTGCGCAGGCGTGTGCGAACCGAGGCTCTGATACCAGTTTGAAGGTGGCGCTAGCCCAGCTGGGGAAGGCAACGCTGGTGTTTTGTGCAGAGAACGAGCGTGAGAAGGGGAGGTCGATGCACGGTGTTTTTGTGTGCTAATCGGCACACCTTTCAACGCAATGTATTATTGTTTTTAGGGTACACATTATAAGGGTCACTTAAGTGACCCTAAGGGTGGTTCACACCCAAAGAAACTTATAAGTGAGTGTACAATTATGCAGAAGAGGCGGCTAGAGGGCCTTTAGACCCAACACAAGGTCGCAAAGCAATCCTCCCTAAACAGGTATAAACTGGGCTTGAAGGCTGCGAGCAACCTCCGGATCTCCAAACTCCTCAGCAAGGGCTGGTACATTGGCTGAATGGGTCCAAATTGAGCTCCTGTCACACACAAGTCTCCAATTGGCTGGCTGAAAATCTGCGAAGGTACTGGGCATGAACCATCGCACTCGAACCACTTTGTGGTCCTCAAGAGGCCATGCGACTCTATGCTGAAAATAAGCAACACTTGGTCGACTACCGACTGAAAAACGCAGGTATGCAATGGTTCTTTGCGACAATATCATAGAAGACACCGATCAGCCCCCTCTTGATGCAAAAAGCTGGTGTTCTGCCCGGCACTCAAGAGTGATGGGTGGCTAATTCACAAACGCAGGGAAGTGGCACTAAATATCAAACTACAAAATTAGAAGCAAAAAACATTTCGAAGGCAAACATTGAGTAATTGGCAAATTCATACAAAGAAGACCTTGGAAGTTGTCGAACAAAAAAGACCATCAAGCAAATGACAAGGAGTTGTTTTTATTCCCTTACTTACTCAGGGCATCCCAATTAAGAATAGTAGAGGCTATTATATGTTTGTGTTGGGATGTAGTTTTACTTCCCATTTTTGTTTACCGATGATGTTTGTGAGGATGTCTTAGCAGTATTTGATCAATACTATGAATGATGGAGCTGACGGTCATATTGTCTTGTAGGTCTCTAAAATTTTCCATTTCTCTCTTTGTGTGTATACAACAGTCATAGGGGAATTTATGTAGGTATTTAGAAATGATGATCCCAGGGACTTTGCGGGTGATATCCCTCTTATTAGTGTCTTTTTGTGACCATGTCTCCTAGGCCACCATTCCTGGGCAGCCTGTGACGATTGCAGGAAGTTGTTTGTCAGAGGTGAAGGTGTGATTGTCCTAGTCTTGACGATCCTGTTACAAACAGGTGACGTGGTGTGCCCACAACACACACACATACACCCTCCCCTGGCCGGAAATGCTGGCTGCTCCCGAAATTCACGTGAGGCTGAACTGGACGTGGCAGGCCAGTAGATTGTGGCGCAAATCTCGGAAGGCCCATGTAGCAGGCAGCGTACGGAATGCAAAGTTGACGTGGCAGATTTTCGTACGGCAGATTTTGCGGTAGTTTTGGGCCAGCTTTTGGTTACATAAAATTTTAAGCCTTGCTTTATTTCACTAAGCCTTGTGAGAGGAATCGCTTGCTTTTAATGGGCAGATTTTGGAACAGCTTTTGGGGTTTAGCTTTTGGCATCCCTTGTAATCTCTTTATAAGTGTTGTTGGGATCTCACTTCTTAGAGCATCTGGACGCAGAGTCTGAGCTTGAGTCCCAACCACTCTGCATCCGGAGATGCGGGAAGAGATGACGAAGAAGATTCAGGCGAGGAATATAGCCCACAACAAAGATGATGCTAAATTTTGCGAAGGACCCGAAATTTGCAAAATTTATGAGCCAGATCTCCTTTGACGAGGTGCACTCACAATGGCGGCAAACCACAAAACCACCCCTCAAACTGGCACTCAAGAAACCTCCTACTCCAAGGATGTTTACAGAGCAAGAATTAGAAGAGGTGGTTGATGCATGGATTTCTCAGCTTTTTGATGCGCAGAACAAAGCAGGAAAGCACGACAAAAAGCAGAAGAAAGGCATTGACTTCCCGGGTTATTTGGGTCGTCGGTCTACATTTGCATCGGCAAGAAAGCAAAAGAAGCGTGTTCGAAGTTCGATTTGAAAGAGTACCCAGTTCTTCTTCTTTTGAGAGTTCTTCTAGCTCCTTTGACTCAAGCGAAGAAGACAGAAAATGCAAAAAGCGAAGCAAAAAGCAAAGCCTTGGAAAGGGCAAGAAAAAGGCAAAGAAGTCTAAATCTCGCCCAATTGTTGACAGTTCTATAGAGGACTTGTCTTCGGATAGTCCGGACTCTGACGACATCAGTTTTTATGCAAAGAAGAAGAATTTTTATAAAGCCAACCAGTATGACTATCTTCCAGACTTTCTGGAAGATAGAAGCAAGAAAGTCAGATAGTTCAAAAAAGGTGGATAGTCAATTAAATTTGACACGTTTTTTGGATATCGAGATGCTTCGAAGGCTTTGGCCTTCATACAGCAGTTTGGCATAGCTTTCTCTGGAGGGCGTTACTCAGAGCACTCCAAGATTCGGAGGGCTACCTCTTACTTCAAGGGAAATGCTCGAACTTGGTGGTCCACGCTTCTATTGAACAAGACAGCGCCAGTTAAATGGCTGAAATTTAAAAGGATTTTTATTTCTTCTTAGCTGACTCGAGAGCACGAACTGCTTGGAACCATCTTCGGATGACCAAGAAGGATACATTGGACGCATATTGCGAGAGATTCTGGAGCTCTTTTCTACCAGCCTCTTCATTTAAGAAGATTCGTTCAAAGAACAGATTGAGCGGTTTACCTTGGGACTTCCTACAAAGATTCGAGACCACTGCTTAGAGCAAAAGTCAGATTTCATTCAGGAACTGATGAGTCATGCGAAACGGGGTATTGCCATTCACTCAGGCAGTTTGATCTACCCCACAGATGAAATCATGACGCAAGAGACCGAATAGACTTCGAACAATGAAAATAGAAAGAGGAAGAGCAACCCAAAAAAGAAAGAAAAGGATGCACGACCCAAGCTCACTCTTCGAAAGAGAGCCCTCTACATCAAAGAGGGGAAGTGCTTTGGATGCGGGGAAACTAGGCATATCTCCGCGAAGTGCCCTAAAAAGGCGCCGAAAGAACAGAACGACAAAGCCGAAGAAAGGCCTGAGAGTTCGAAAGCAGCTGAGGAACGTGGACAAAAAGGCAAGATGAAAACAGGACTGGTTCAAGATTGCATGGGTATTGATCCAAGCACGATGGACAAGAGTACAGAACTTTGGCGAGCATGGGGCAAAGTGAAAGACCCAGAAGCCCTGATCTTCTTTGATGGAGGAGCCAAGGCCAGCTTCATTTCACCTGAATTGGCGGCGCGGCTCGAGATCACACCCGATCGGATGGGACCCACTAGTAGAGGCAATTCTAGCGGCACCCGGTAGGGACAGCCATTAGACCTGTCATTGGCAAACTTCGGTTGCATTGTCAGGGGTATTTGGGGCATGAGGACTTCTACATAATGCCCTTCCCCTTGAAAGGTTGTGATTTCCTCTTGGAAATTCCCTGGTACCACAAGAACAACGCCGTGGTCGACTATCGGGCGAGAAAAGCGACTTTGACTACAGAGAAGGGCCGAACTATTGTACTTGATGTAAAACTTAAGGGCGAGTCTGTCCCTATTGTATCCGTTGTGGCCGTTTCAAAATTAATGAAATCCAGTCTGTTTGTTTACTCGATCTTTTTGAGAGAGTTGAATGATGAGAATAGGACAAATATGTCTGAACTTGATAAAGAATGCCAAGATTTTCTCCAGACTCATGCCGATTGCTTTTCAGAGGGCCTGCAAGGCGAGTTACCAATACCCGTTCGTCCTGAGGATCATACCATTGATCTGATACCTGGAAGCACACCACCGAACCGGCCACCTTACCCCGTGAGTTGAGCCCGAATGAAGAGACTATGAACCAAGTGAAAGACCTCTTGGAAAAGGGTCTTGTCCAGCCTAGTACTTCACCGTACTGCTTTCCAGTGTTGTTGGTTTTGAAGAAAGGCGGATCTTGGAGAATGTGCATCGATTGTAGAGCTCTCAACAAAATCACCATCAAGAACAGATTTCCGATTCCTAGGATCGATGATATTCTTGACCGACTACAGGGATCCTCGTGCTTTAGCAGGATCGACTTGAAGAGCGGATATCATCAGATCCGAATCGCGCCGGGAGATGTTTACAAGACAGCTTTTCAGACGACTTTGGGGTTATTTGAGTTTTTGGTGATGCATTTTGGCCTAACCAATGCTCTTGCAACATTTAACTGGATGATGGACATGATTTTTTGAGAGTATAGACTATTTGTTGACACTTTCTTTGACGACATCATTGTTTTCTCCAAGGATGAGACAGAACATAGAGAACATCTGCTTCAGGTCTTTCAGGCATTACGAGATCACAAGTTGGTGATTAATGCGAAGAAAAGTGAATTTTTCTTACTAGAGATACACTTTTTGGGACACACTGTCTCAGCAGTAGAAGTGCAGATGGACCTGGCCAAGATAGGGACTATTCGTGATTGGCCCGATTTGAAGAATGTCCATGAAGTTAGAAGCTTCTTGGGATTGTGTTCGTACTACAAGCGGTTCATTAGAAAGTTTGCAGAGGTTGCTTCCCCTTTGCATTTGTTGACGCAGAAAGGAGTCCTTTTCTCGTGGGGACCCACAGAGGTGACTGCCTTTCAGACATTGAAAGAGAAATTGACTACAAGACCAGTTTTGACTTTGCCGGGCTTGCAGAAGTCATTTGAAGTATATTGTGATGCTTGTGGTCGTAGTCTGGGTGCGGTCTTAATGCAAGAAGGCCATGTCATTGCCTACGAGAGCCGACTCTTCTCAAGGCCGGAATTGACAGCACAGATTTATGAGAAAGAGCTTTTGGCGGTTATCCATACTCTTACTCAATGGCGACATTACCTGCTCGGAGCGGATTTTACTGTCTTCACAGACCATCAAAGTTTACGCTACTTCTTGTCACAGAAGCAGCTATCGGAAAAGCAGATGCGGTGGGCGAACATCTTGTCACAGTTTCACTTCCAGATTGTCCATGTGCAGGGGACATAAGCAGCTATCGGAAAAGCAGATGCGGTGGGCGAACATCTTGTCACAGTTTCACTTCCAGATTGTCCATGTGCAGGGGACATAAGAATTTGATGGCAGATGCTTTGTCACGGAAACCGTTGGTTCTGGCTATTTCCGTGATTCATCATAGGAGCTTCGAGGATATGGTCGATCAGTATGCCACAGATACAGATTTTGCAGATAAAATCACTCGGATACGGAATGGGGAGATAGTAGCGGGATATTCCATTGAGAATGGCTACTTAATGAGGAAAACCATGTTGTGTGTTACACAGCCGTTGAGGGAAAAGGTTATGACTGAATGCCACTGTCTACCTTTTACAGGTCACCGTGGCATTGCTACCACTGAAAGGGGTAGAGAGATACTTCTTTTGGCCGAGACTCACGAAGGATGTGGACGAGTTTGGGCGTAGTTGCTTGGTATGCCAGAAGATCAAGTTTGATAGGCATAAAGCACAGGGATTGTTAGTATTGCAATGGATTTCATTTTTGATCTCCCGAGAACACAGAGTGGTCACGATGGTATCTGGACTGTTATTGACAGATTTAGCAAGCAAGCTCATTTCATTCCAGCGAGACTGTTTGTGGCCTAGATCTTCAGATTACATGGCATGCCCGAGACGATTGTCTCCGACAGGGACCCAAGATTCACGAGTTTGTTTTGGAAGGCTATTTGGGAGAACATTGGCACGTAGTTGCAGTTCTCGTCATCTTTCCACCCACAGACTGACGGGCAATTTGAGATTGCCAATTCAATGGTACTAGATTTATTGAAGTCTTACATCTCGGATCAGAAAACTCAATGGGAAAAGTATATTGGTGGAATTTGCCTACAATAACATGATACACTCTTCGACGTTCCGACAGGGACCCGAGATTCACGAGTTTGTTTTGGAAGGCTATTTGGGAGAACATTGGCACACAGTTGCAGTTCTCGTCATCTTTCCACCCGCAGACTGACGAGAAATTTGAGATTGCCAATTCAGTGGTACTAGATTTATTGAAGTCTTACATCTCGGATCAGAAGACTCAATGGGAAAAGTATTTACCTTTGTTGGAATTTTCCTACAATAACACGATACCTCTTCGACGTGGAAGGCGCCATTTGAGATTATTGAAGGTGCTACGAAGGTCCCACCCTTCCTAAGCACGAAAGATAAGATTTTTGAAGCCGATGAGTACAAACGTGACTTGGACACGGCTTTTGCCAAGGTCCGCGAGGCTTTGCAGAAATCTCAAGAAAGACAGAAAAAGGCAGCAGATCGCCATCGTCGTGATTTGAAATTGAAGGAGAACGATTGGGTGCTCGTACGTTTTGAGAAGGCACGCCTGAGAAAGAAAAAGGAAAGGAGAGGCTTTTTCCAAAGCTTAGTATGCGATACTACGGATCTTTCCAGATCCTCGAAAAGATAAATGATGTCTTCTTTAGACTGAAGCTACCCGGTACTTGGAGAATTCACAATGCTTTTCATGTGAGTCTCCTGAAGCCTTTTAAAGGCGATGTGCCCGAAGATGGGGAGCATGATGAGCAACCTGAAGTGGAAGAAAATGAGGAGATCCTTGTTCTTGAATATATATTGGCACATAAAGACAGAAAGATTAAGGGTAATGTGATAAGGCGGTTCTTGGTTAAATTCAAGAACTATCCTGCATTGGATGCGAAGGGGATGGAGGAGGAGGACCTAGCAGATACTCCTCAGATTGTGAATCTTTACCTTGAAGCTTTTGGTTTAGCATAGTCTATTCCAAATGGAACCCGGAACTCAGCTTGGGCGGAATCTGGTGCAGTGGGTATGCATAAGAGGGGATTTGCTCCGCTCCTTTGTCAACAGATTGCTTTGATTTTTGATATTAAAGTCACTGATGTCTCTTTGAGTTTTAGGAATATTGTGAGCTCCAAGTTTTGTCCTCGTGTGAATGCCCGAATAATCATGAGGCTTTTTACCTTATCAAGGGATGTTGCTGTGTACCAGGATGAGCAGCTTGTACTGTAAGTTGGAGCAACTTATGTGACAGGTTTTGCATAGACATGCTACCATGAGCTCACTCTATTATACCCTTTCCGAACTAGTGGGAGTGAGGCTGCCTGTGCATTGTTCACATTTTACTTCTTTATGCCAGGGTATTTATTCATGTGGTCTGGGACATTTATGGTTCTCATTGACCATTTATGATTTGTTGATCTGGGTGATGATATTTTTGCACTTTGAAATCAAGTTTGGCAAATTCTCGCAGTAACATGTGCAGGATATACTGAAACTATGCTTAGTTCTAGCAGCATGCGCTGAATGTGCTGCAAGTATGCCAAGTGTTATATTTAGTTTTTGGGACTTGAGTGACTATTTTTGGTCGCACGTTCGTGAATATCATTGAGTCTTGAGGTTTTGAAGCAAGTTGCACAAACAGTAGCATTCTCAGGTTGTGCCGACGCTAGTTTTAGGACTTAATTATCTATTCTTGCTCATATGATGTACGAACATCATTCATTGTTAAGGTGTCTAATGTGTACTTATGAGCATGCAGGCTCATGGTGGGAATCTAAATGCAGCAATCAACAGCTTTTACAATGATGGAGAGCTTCCGTACGTGGACATTATATTTGGCGGGGTTTGTGTGGCTTCTCAAAAATTTGAGTTTGATTTCTTTTTTAACTGGCATGCTTTATACAGGCATCCTGTGCAAAGAGAAAATACAGAAGGGCCCCAATGGATGGAAGAAGATGAACCTCCGATAAGGCCGCCTGTTACTTCCTTTCCTCCTTATCCACCTTTGAATAATCCTGCCTGGTCTGGTCGATTACCAGCTTCTAGAGAACCCGGGCTTGCAGATGATCAGGCTTCTCAAATACCTTTCAGAGACACAATCCCCATTGTTTCACGCACAAGAAGTTTAAGGGAAGTTCATGTTGACTGGAGAGATGATGCTGAGCCAAGGGTGAGGTCTCGTGATGCAATTCTAGAATCAGAAAATGCGCATCTGTCATCACAAAGCCCTACTGATTTTGTTAGCGATGAGGATGAGGTTTCAGGGCCTGCATCTATGGTGTCTAGAGCTCCAGGTGATAGGTTGCCATTTGAAACAATAAGGTCTGGTGTTGATTACAATTTTAGCAATGCAAACCCAGGTGATAGGTTGCCATTTGAAACAATAAGGTCTGGTGCTGATTACAATTTTGGCAATGCAAACCCAAGTGCTCCTTTACCAGCCATAGGCCATAATGAAGGTGCTGACATAGAGGAAGAGATGGTAAGGGCAGCTATTGAAGCTTCTAGGAAAGAAACAACGGAAATGCTTGGGCTGGCTTATGGAGAGGTACCAAGTCGGGAGAAGTTGGTGAAAGGTTATGATTTTCTGTCCATGATGGTGTGCTAAATATTTTGCAATATTCTAGGGTCAAAGTAGTGCTGACTTGGCTGGACGCGGAAGGCATACTGAGGATGATGATATGGCTTGGGCACTTTCCCAATCATTGAAGGTGATATGCATAATTCCCTTTAACCAGCTTTGAAGGTTATAATACACTCAACACTCAATGGTCAATTTATTTCGTATCTGCAGACTGCAGAGGAAGAGAAGGAACTGCGCAGAAGGTTATTGCAACCTGGTTCTCCTCAACAGGGTTTGCTACAGGAAGATGTCGATAATCACTTGAATCCATCAACCACAGCTGAATATGGTTTGCTGCATAGGTGCCTTGCTTTTCCATTGCATAAACACCTTTTAGGTGGTCCATGTCCTCACATAGTTTTGTAAATGATTTTGGTCCTTCTCTTTTTCTGGAAGAAATCTATATAAGTTTCTTGTTTTCATGTTTAACATTTGGTCTCTGTTTCAGGAAGGGCTCTCCATCTGCTAGAGATAATATTATACCTGAGGAGTCCGGACCTCCATCAAACAACTCTTTACCATCGGGACTTCCTATTTTAAATACTCCAGTTGGCCACATAGATTCGACAGACACCATAGATGAGAGCGAAGAATTTGAAGAACAACCACTCAGAAGGAGGAGTTCAAATCGTCGGCGGAACTCCTCATTCACTCCGCCTATCCCAGAAGACAGAGCATCTTTGCTTGGTGCCCAAGAGGATCAGCATGCGGATGCATATCCGAGTTCATCAATACAGGCAAACGGCCATGTCGGGGCAAATGATGAGGTTAAATCTTCTTTCTCAAGATGACGATGTAATGTATGCTCTTTTTACTTCATTTTCATGGTAAAGCACATGCTATGTGGTTGTCTGCAGTGGGGAGGCTTGTCTTCTGAAGAACAACATGATGCTGTAATGCTAGAAGCAGCCATGTTTGGGTCCTTGCCGGAGGACGTTGCTGCCAGGTTTCGTTATCCTTTGACTGGTGGTAGGGTAGTGGAAGATGCAGATTTATCTGATGATGGCGGCCTTCCTAATTATCCAAGGCCTCCTCAGCAGCCTCCCTCTCCATCTGTGATTGCCCAGCGTCTATTACGTGAACAGCAGGTGTAGTCACTGGACCAGTCACAGAGGTGGTCTTGTATATTGGGGTAAACTATCTCATTTTTGCTTGCTTGTGATGAAGGACGACGAATATTTGGCTTCATTAGTAGCAGATCAAGAGAAAGAGGCAAGGGTGAAACTTGAGGAGGAAATGCGTCGTCTGAAGGAGGTGGAAGCCAAAGCTGCTGCACAGGAAGAGCATAGACTCCAGCAAGAAGAGGCGATGCGCAAATCAGTTGCAGCAGAGGTGGCTAATTGATTTTTAACTATTTCTATTTCTTATTGGAACTGGAATTCTCCAAGCTTTTGAGCAAGAGTAGTTTCAGGTATCATGTTCTAATCATTGCTGCATTGGTAGGAGTTGGAGAGGCAACTGGCGGCCAAGCGTGCCGCTCTACCAGAAGAGCCTTCTATAGATGATGAGGCTGCAGTAACTCTCATGGTTCGTATGCCAGATGGCAGCAGACAAGGCAGGCGATTTCGAAAATCTGATCATCTTCAGGTATGTGTAACATTTTCTTTCTTAAATGCACGTGATATCTGATGTCTACTGAGAGTTCTATGAGTTGTTGGCAGTGCTTATTCGACTTCATCGATGTGTCCGGTGCAGTACAGCAAGGTTCTTATCGACTGGTGAGTAAAATCATTCATTCTAAATTTGAAACCAACTTGCCGGCTCAAAGTTTGTCTTGGGGTGCCTGCTTGCAATTGGATAAGTTCCCTTTGAATTCATTGAGCTGTGCATAAGCTTCCTAGGAAAGAGTTAGACTCATTTGGGATCTTGGTTAGATTGGAAGACTTCTACAACTTAAGGCCGTATCTCTCCCATTATTGTACACCCATTATTGGGCTCTGATTATGGTAGTGGGTACGCATGGTATTTTGCTATTATTCAGCATGATGGAGCTGATAGTTATATTGCCTTGACGACAATAATTTATAACTTGCATTTTCTTCATAGTGGATTCATTGTGTTCATTCACGCACATGTGGTGATTGTGTTCTCCATGCTATTGGTGCAGGTAAGACAGTATCCACGAAAAGCCTTAACCGATGGAGAGCATGATAGTTCATTCCAGGATCTCGGATTGAGTAGCAAGCACGAAGTGCTTTTCTTGGAACTTGTTTAAACGAGAGCAATTTGGTTAGATAAATCTCATTTATGATGCACAAAGAACCTGGAATACATGTATATAATACATAATGACCCAGAAAAGCACCCCCTTATGGACAGTGGGGGACTTAATATTAGGGTCAAGTTGACACTCCACTGTCCAATTAAATTGGTTGATTGAATAAGGAAAAGAACCGTGTTTTCTCGAGAATGTAGGATTTTGGGTGCCTATCTAAGTTCTTGATCAGGCAGGCCACTGTTTTGTGAATATATATAGATAAATACACATATACATATGCATATACATAGATATACACATACACAAATATATATATATATATATATATATATATATATATATATATATATATATATATATATATATATATATATATATATATATATATATATATATATATATATATATATATATATATATATATATATATATATATATATATATATATACACACACACACACACACACACACACACACCCACACTCATGTGTGTGCGTGCGCGCGTGCACTTGCACATAAATTGATCTTAGTGTAAGGTTAGGACGTAGTGGTAAATGCAACCATGTCGATTTTCTGATTTTCTGGTAAAAGCACTTGTCATCTGTCCTGGTCTATACAGATTTAAGGGCTCATGGATGTTGGGATCGACAGGAACCTGTTTTGTGGTTTGATTATAGTCTTTTGCACATTACACTAAACACCAAGCATCTTGACTTTCTGTTGCGTTGTATTATGGTTTGCATGTGCAAGAAAGAATTGCACGAGTGTTTGTAGACATGTGCTTGCTTATTCAATTGCGTGGCACCCAAGCTTAATTATAGTACTATCATGGCATAAGCAGAAAAAAAAAAGAAGGTACCTATTTGCCACTGTTTTGGGTAAGTTTGGCTGTGTCTTTGATTAGTTTGTTTGATAAATGCCATGGTTTAGTTAAGCTTTGCAGCTGGATGCTTGAAAGATTTGACAGGTAGTTTTCTCTAATAAAGACTGCATCTATCTGTTGGAAGAAATGGTGCCAAGCTGTAAGATGACTCAAATTGGCTATACTGGAGGTCTCCGTCGCTGTAAGGTTTTGGGGTCTGGATAGCTAGCCCAGTTTGGGAACTCTTCTCGTTGAGCACGTTGTGTAGGAACAATATTGGGATGGGTGACCTCCTGAGAATTCTTTCCCCTTAATTTCCAACAGTATTGTCGATTAAACCTGTGGAATTTTGTGGAGAGAGGGGCGTTGCTTGTCTTTTGTCCATGGTCAAGTAGACACCTTGTCAAGGAAAGGAAAGTCTCTTCTTTGTCAACTTGCTTACAGGTCATGCGATATGTTTGGCTGAGGTTTCCCCCATGTTGAGATATCATAAGTAATGTGGATGAAAAGAGTAGCCATTATTGAACTCCTCTTATGATGGTTCTTGAGGTGCCCTCTGCCCACATTGGTACTTGAGTAAGAAAGGACACTTGGGTTTTAGGAGCTAAGGAGTTCCAAGGCATTGATATTACCATGTTATGGTATTGGCGAGTTTGAACATGCACTTTTATTTTGCATCAGGAGGTTTTTTCATTTGTTGTGCTTATGCTTGCCACTCCACTGGAGCTTACTTTTGTGTTTAGTTGAGTTTCTTCTTCTCGATCTCTACAAGCGACATTATGTCTTTCTATGTATATGTTGTGTCATATAAAGGCTGCAAAGCACTTGTGGAGTACAAACAAATTTTGTGGTAGAATTTGTTGGTCTTGCTCAATTAGACACATTGGAGGAGCCTCTATAGCACATCGTTTTGCTAGGGTTGTAGTTGCAATATGATTAATGCTATAGGTGCACTAACTTCGGACGAACAAATTAGAGGGAACCTTGGTTTTCACGCTTGGTTGAGCCATACCCTTGTTTCATACTACGCCTACATAGCTTTAGTATCTCACAGGACAGTCCCTATTTAGACATAGAGGCTTCATTGCTAGAGAGAGCAACGTGAGGGGGGGAAATAATGTAAAATGCAGTATACCCCCATGCGGCCATATTATGGGCCTGTACGTCCCATCCAAAGACCTAACCCTGGTAATACACCCGCAACTTTGACAACTTGTTTCTCGGTCCATGCATAAATCTACCTTGCAATTTTGCATCCATAACCGAATTCAGTGTACATTACCTCAGCTACTACTGCATACACGCTCTTGCAATCAAGCCTCAAGCAACACAGCTTTGCATTCTCTTGACCCATGCTATACCCAATCATCCTCACTGTTGTAATCCATAGTTAGCCTTAACCAGCTGCTAGTGCGCTTCAATTGCCTCTACTCTTTTGTATAATTGATTCACCATCAGCTTGCAATTGCAGCCTCCCCAAGTCCGCATACAAGAGCATTCCACACCCAGCATAGTCTCGAACCAACCATTATGATTGATGTATGCTCGCCCCATATTATCATCACCGTTCAACAACATTTGATGACTCCTTACATGCTTGCATATCATCATGGTAGGTGCATTTTCAGACCACAACCAAATTCAGCTTTGCTAGTCTCTTTTCACTGATCTGGCCAACTCTGCACCAAATTCAGGCCAACTCCTCTGATAAAGGTTGCGACCATGCATGCACAACACAACCCAACTTGCTAGCCTCCCACAACTCCTGTTTGTGGTAGTTTGTGTAATGGACGATAGTTCCAAGCAGATTTGTGATGAGAAAACTTGTTGAAGCTTTTGCTAACACAAAAAATAGGATTCAAGTAATGACAAAATTACAATAGTACCAATAGTAAGAAATGTACCAATAGTAAGAAATTGTTGTTAAAGAGAGCATTCAAGAACTAAGCACTATCAGCAAGTTGAAATCATCATCTTCCATCACAGTGCTAGTGTAGTACTTGTTTCTACTAAATGCTCCTCAATATGATCTTTGCTTTGCCCTTGTCTGTCTTTTAATACCTGTGCAATCGAGTGTCTTCAGCTCTTTGAATGTCGGCTCCTCGACTAAGCCAAATGATGGGAATCCCCAAGTCCCTCAGTCCCCCTCCCTTTGGTCAAGGTGGACATCAGTGTCATTTTCAAGGTCAGGTTCAGTGCCAGAGCCTCGCTCCGACTCCTCCACCGCTCCTCCATGAACACCATGGTCGGTCTTCTTTTGTGTCCTACTCTTCTAGGTGGCATTGTTGAACTACAGCTAGCACAAAACCCTAATGAGGAGATAGGTTCCCTATCAAGAGTGTTAGCTCACCACCATGATTGCCAAAATCGAATGAGCTGGTCTCACTTCTTGCAGTTATTCTAAGTTAGAGACTTGGAGTTAATTAGATCATATCAGATATTCAAACTTTAGAGAGTAGACAAACCAAACAAAGATTGAAATGGGGAAATATGAAGACAAGAAACTCGAATTGATATGTATTTAGATACTAGAAAGTGTACAACTAGCATCAGATAAAGCTATGAAAGAGCTAAATGATGCTCAGAGCAAATGATCAATGATTACAAAAGGTAACTCTAGACATGTGAACCATTTGGAAATTAAAAATGGGGCAACATCTGTGTGAATCACATTGCAAGGAAGATTTCTTCAACACATAATAAACTTGTATAATTGTCGACATGAGAAACTCAAAAAGGAAAAAAATTTAAACAGCTGCATATTAAAATGTAAGCATAGCATTATGCAAACTTCAAAGGTAATTGTGTATTGGCTAATTTTAGTGCTTGATAGCATTAATTTCAGAGCAATTGATAAATTAAATGACATAGTTTTAGTGAGGAGTAGAAAAATAGTGTGGCCCATTGAATTTATCATTGCTAGAGTTAAAGCCTTGGAGAGTGCACCGCCTGAATCATTCAAGAACAACGCACTTCAATTCGTGAGTAGGTTGTGGAGAAGAAATTTATTGCAAAGGTGGCATGGTTATAGTCTAAAACATGTAGTGCTAATGCTAGGCCTAGAAGTGTTTCACTGATATCATAGCAACTCGTTTACTTCTATAAAATGGCGCCTTTTGGAGCCAACTCCACCATTAATGACAAAGCTGGTGGGAGTAGGCTTTTTCTTTTTGAACAAAAGACAGACAAAAGCGACAAAAAGTCAAAAATATGCACAATGTTGGGAGATGAAAGAAAATACTGCCTAAGCTTCGTGGAAAAAGCGCTATGCAATAACATAAGTTCTAAAGAATATGGTGTTTTAAATTTTAGTGTTGGCCTATTACTCAAGTCACAATAGAGCAATGCGGAGCATCCCATTTAGAATGCCAAGTTAGCATATGCAAGTAGCGCTAAGGACAAAAAACAAATCACGCAGTTAAAAGGCAGCCACTTCATATTGGTTTCAATTTGTGGGATGGAACACTAACAAAAGGTAACAAAGAATTTCATGGGCTAGAGCACTAACAAAAGCTAGCAAAGGTAATGCTTTTGAACATAGACGCCGTAACCTAGTAAACCATGTTTTAGTGGCTCATGAGACTTGCCAATGCACATATATGCTAGAGCATGTTTTGCATATGTGGCCCTTATGGCATCGAATAATGTATGCATTGAGCATTGAGGTGAGATGTTGGCTTTGGCTTATAATTGTAGTTCAAAACTTGTGTGCCCTTAGCTTGCATGCATAGCTGGAGATCCCCTTTCAGATGTGGATATAATGCTTTTATGGTGCTTCTAATACTTATTTAGCAATTTATGCACTATTTTGACAGCTCTTTAGTTCTACAATGCGTCTCATCTACTGATAAAGGGGAGGTGTTGTCCAGGTTGCTTGCTTATGTATATTGTCTACTATGTTTAGTTTTATATGTCTACTACCTTTTCATTACGATACATATTTGTGAATACTACCTTTGTATGCTTATGAGGAGCCACATTGGCAATTTTGGTACATATATGATCTTTGTCGTTATGGGACTTTTTGAAGCTGCATGTGGGGAGCTTGGTATCCACACAAGGTGGATAAGGCTACTAGAGATCCACTATGTAGCCTTGCCATAGGACACGTATAGATAGGCATAAGTGATAGCATTTAGTTTGAGATGGGAGTTACTCTATGCTGAGGCTTTGATTTATTGTCCTTACTACTATTGATGGTGACGTTTTAAGATTTATGCCAAATACTACCAATGCTATATCACATATTTCCAAGACACATTTGGATGTGTTTATTATGTATGGCTCAAAAAGAATTAAGATATTCTTAATGTTGTCATAGTTTTCTTGTGATTTAGGCAAAATCTTGATTGCATTTAGTTGGGTCAAAAGTTCAGTGCATTGAATATAATAGCATCTTTGTCAACAAACAAAGAGCTCTTTATTATCAACAAGCTTGATGGTAGCAACTTTTCACTAAGAGAGGATTTAAGAAAAAGAAACTAAAAACATTACCCCCAATAGAATAGTCAACACTGATACTATCTTTGATGAAGACTAGAAAGAGATTGATGCTTTGGAAAATCCATCATTCAATTGCCTTCGGCACAATTTGTTTGCTTCCAAGTAGTCAATGAGAAGACTATTGAATCACTTTTGTAGGATTTATGAAAAGAAAATTGCTTCTGGCAAGGTTTATCTTACGAAGAAAGTAATTGACTTGAGAATGAAAAAGGGTGCTTCTATTGCATCACACTTGAATGAGCTCAAATTTAACCACTTATAAGCATAAACTTAAATGTAGTGGTCAAAACATTCTGCTTGTTATGCTCGATACCTTCGTCAAGAGACACACCTAGCAATACTCAAAATTTTATGCAATGTAGTTGGTAGTTGTGTGAGTCCAATTGATCAACTATTAGTGAGGTTATATTGCTTCATTCAAAGCAATTGAGTAGGGTTACTTTGCTAGAGTCCCAAACATGTTTACTTAAAGACTAACCTCTTTTGTGAGTACAACGTTCTTTTTTTCATCATTTTAGATGTGTCCCTCCATCTGCTAGGAATGGGAGTTGTCACGTGCTTCAGAGATGAATTTCAAATTATCCATAGAGTTTATATCTATATCTGTGTTATATATGGAGGAGAAACCATCGTCTTTTGGCAAATATCTATATCTGTGTTATATATGGAGGAGAAACCATCGTCTTTTGGCAAGAGAGAGGTATCTATTTCTACACTCACGTTTGTTGCAGCTCGAGCAAGAGCTATGGAAGAATGAATCATTACCTTCTTTTACCTTAGCCTCGGTTGATTGGGACACTCTAAAGAGTTGAAGACAGCAACAAAGGCAATGTCCCTTGGAAAGATTTTAAGAAGAATCTAACCACCATGGTTTACATCCTTGCAAAAATTATGACATGTTCATGGAAAGATAAGGGGCAGGGCAAAAAGAACTCGACAGAGAGAGAGAGGAGTGAAGACTGGTATGCACTTTAGAATCACCAAGGCCTCTTATCCTATGAGCTCTTGTGGAGCAAGCAACAATCACACGCTACATGATGGAAAAAGGAAAATAGAGCTCGTGCACCAAGCAAATGTGCCTGATCTGTGGGAGATTTGTGCAAGTACCTGACCATTGATGACATGCCGTCCTTTACATAAGGAACCCAGAAAGAGTCGCAAAGCCACAGCAACCCGACTTACTGTCCATGTGAAGGAAGTGCTCATATGAAATAGACTTGAATAAGATTTAAAGGCAAATCCTCGAGCAATAAACCTTACAAAAATACCAAAACAATCAGAGGAACAACCTGCCAATGAGACATGGATGTTGGAACGCTCTAATTCGTGACATAGGTATACAAGGGTGCCTGGCTACTTTGTTTCATTGATACCAAATTTCCTAAGGATCCTCCTTACCAGTTTTGAAGAGTCAAATTAAATTATCTCACCTAACACTGAGCCAATAATATCAAGGCAGTTCAGGCGCATAGAGTGAAATTTAGACCGCGTTATATACGACAAGGTTCTACATGACAAACATGCCGAGTGTATGCATGTGCTAGCAGGTTATCTTTAAGCTCTATAAGAAACAAATTCATAATGTTGCCCAGGGCTGCAAGTTTTTAAAGAACTCTGTTAAGTGCGTAGATGAGCAGGGGCTACATCTCAAGAACTCCATTAAGTGTGTAAATGAGCAGGGGCTGCATCTCAAGAGGATATGCTTGAAGAAGTCCAAATATTAGGGACACTGACCAGAAACATGCAAAGAAAAATAAAGAAGGTGCAAGATAAGACCAGCAGCAGCAGTAAGACGTTTGGCAAGGCCCCATAGACCTCTTTGTATGCAATACCAGCACAAGGAGCAACCTAGAGGGTGAGTTGCGCTTACTGCTACATCTCCTTGAGCAAGCAACATTCTTCATTACTTACAGCTATGCTTAAGTGGGTTGGGAAGGTCATAGCTTGTATGCGATGGCTAAGCACAGGACGGAGGGTGTGTAGGCAGTGTTATGTCCCAACACTATCTGGGTATAGCTTGGCTTCATGTCTCACTTGTGTAGAGGACTTGAGCAAGCGCTAATTTTCAGGTCAATAACCACGGTTCGAGATCGCAAGGCACAAGGAGCTCAATGGTGGGGTGTCCCCTCAAAATAAGGATGTGTCCATATTTCCCTCAAAATACAACCCTGCCCATTCTGGTGCGTGCCTAATGTTTTAGGGACTACTCATCTAAAGAAGCTACAACTTTCCTTAATAGCAAAGGACTCGTCCCGCATTGGATTGAAAACCCCACCCCTCACTCAGAAAACACAATTTCTGCTGACTTCCAGGCAACCCACTATGCACTGTGTCATTAGCACCTAAAAAATACAACGCTTGCAAACTCTGGATGAACACTCAGAAGGCAATGTCTCAACATGAAGCCATAAATTTCTTTAGAAACATTCAATTGTAAGACTGAGCTTCAAAAACCATGGTACCGGACAACACATCCTGCAAGCAAGGGAGTCACAACATATATTCAGACATAGAAACGTGACTATGAACCAGCTTTAGAGACGAATCAATTCCCAAATCTCAAAACAAGCCCACGATTACACCCAAAAATCCATTAAACAATTTCAATGCTTCAGACTCCTCACACACCATACTTGCAATGCAAATAGACGGATAGCAAACAAAAATACTCAATAACTATAGACATCACTAAGTAGGCAAATGCATACATGAGTTCCTCTCCCTACAACCCAAAATTGGAAAGCAAATTGATTCCAACACAAAGGCAAGTAGAAATCTTGTACTACAACCACAATAATAACTTTGAACAACTTCGAGAGAATCACAAGCTAGCTGCATAATAGTGGTCAAATAGCTTTAAAATTTATCAATATGAGATCAAGAATGTGTTTTGCCTCCCTGTAAAATCCAGCGAAGTGGTTACATGAAAAATGAAGGCCAAGCGATGCGCAGATCTACGCGAAAAAACAGAGGACACAGGTCGTGTGGATGCAAGCACCACCAAAAGATGTCTAATGAAATTATGAACCCCTTTGCCAGCCTTGGCACAAACACTAATAGCAATCGAGACTAGTTCGCAAGCAGATCTGGACCTTTCATAGATCGATTCATGTTCCACTCCACCATTCCATATTAAACCACAATACCCACCACCATAAGCCTATCTACTTGTCCTCGACATTGAGCTACATATAAAGACAATACAATTTGAATCAAATCCTCTCTACCTTCTGTGCTTTCACAATTGGGTTTGCCTTGGCTATAGCTTCTCTGCCTGCTGATTTGTAATCAAAAGGGCACCCATGCTTGTCAGAGTATCGGTGCGACGCACAAAAGATGTTCCCACAACGACACTTAAAACCCAATAGCCCCATTCTCTTCTTGCAAGTGAGACATCTGTTTGTGTTTTGCCTCCGCGCAGCAGGTAGCAAATCTTTGCTAAGCAAAGAGTCTGGTAAGAGCAAAGCTGCAATAGGTGCCAGATCTGTAGTGGAAGGGCGCTTAGCAGTAGCATGTGACCGCGAGCTCGAAGGGCTCACTGACTCCACCAAGCCAGTAGAAATCGGTGAAATCTCACCCATTACCGAAGACGGAAGAGCTATTTGAGCCTTAAGGGGTTCGACAGATGCAGGCAATGAGAGTGAAAAGGGAGATTTTGCACAGGACTTCTCAGATCCGACAGGAGAGAGATGCACCGGAGTTGTGGCGGACGCAGAGGTGATTATAGATAACTCAGAGGGGCTCCCTTGCTTCTTCAAGGTGAGTTCTCTGTAGCACTTAGAGCAGAGATTCATGGTGGCGGCACAGCCAAAAAAACCGCAATTGTTTGGGCAGAGCACAAGGCCCTCTTGCTGCTGGCACCCACTTCCCTCTGCCGTGTCGCAGTTCCAGCTTTCTTGAGCCATGGGCGGCACCAGCAGATACACACGCACAAACAGGGACAACAAGGGGTCCTGCTCTATCAAGAGACGCCCACACTCTGCAGACAGGGAAGAGGGCAGTACCCAGGACAAGAGATTAACAGAAATCGTGAGCTGAAAAGCAAAGCAGTGCCTAGAACAACAGATCGACAGAAATGATGTGCCAGGAAGAGAAGAAAATGGTGTGTGCGCGTATGCAGGAACAGAAACGGGGGAGTTTCTTAGCGAACCTGATAAGCTAAGCTCGGCAACAGGCTTAAAAAAAGAAAGAGGAGGCCTGGGACGGATAATGGGCGGTTGTTGGGGAAATAACGCGAGGCGTGTTGTGTGTGTAGCGCAAAGCAGAGCACGGAGAGTGATGAGCCCTCCGGCTATGGCGAATGCTCTGTGCAGACCGAGGGGAAGAGGAGAAAAAAGAGGAAAACAAGAAGGAAATGTGGGCGGCCACACCGTCCACACTTGGAAGGTTGGGGGGAGGGGGGGGGGGGGGGGGGGGGGGGGGTGTGGACACAGAGAGGGAGAGGACACAGAGAGGGAGAGAGAGAGAGAGAGAGAGAGAGGTTCCTGCGTGCGAGTGTCCCAGCTAGGCCGCAATTATTGGCATCCGCTTTCCACACACACCCACCAACCATCGCCCACTTGACCTGATGCCTTCCCATTTGCCCACTCGTACAGACGTGTGTGGGAGAGAAAGATCCACCGATATACAATATTGGCAATGAATAAGATGAATAAGATGGTGTCCCTCATGGAGCTTTGTGTTGTCAATAAAAATTTGGAACGCAAGGGCATACGCTCTCTCTCTCTCTCTCTCTCTCTCTCTCATGTCACAAGAATCTAATCTAATCTCCTATAATATAACTCATGTCAAAGACAGTGGTGTGTATCACACGTGAATGTTGAAGAAACTACACTAGTTTGATGTGGTTGAAATATGATTCGAGGGGCATCAAAGCAGGCCTCTAGCATTTATTCAGCTAGATGCCAACGTTACAAAATTCATTACAACCTTGCAAAAATAGTCTATACTAGTACGGCCAGTCGTCTTTGACGGCTTCTCTCTCTCTTTCTCTCCCCCTCTTTATCGCGTGCACATGAGCTTGTCTTATTTTTAAACTTTCGCCTTCATGTCGGAGATTTCGACACGTGTAAAGGGCTCTCACTTCCGCCATATTATGTTAGTATAGATGCAATGTATTTCCTCTAAGATGGATGCAAAAGAAGCCCTTTCTGTTTGTGCTCTAACCTCTCAAAAGGAAGGTTCATAGTGAAGACTCATGAACATGCGGAAGAGGCTATGTGAGGAAGTTCATGTCCCATCTCGCTTTGTGTGCAACATGTAACACTTCACAAACAAATTCTTATCTCTTGAGATTTATTTCATGTTTATTTCAAACACTATACATACGTATAATGCATGCATACATACATACATAACTGGTAGACCTGACACACTCCCAATCTTGACAGATGGGGTGTCACGTGAGGCTATTTTTCACACCTCGCTTCCTCCCCCAAAATGCCTCTCTCTCTCTCTCTCTCTCTCTCTCTCTCTCTCTCTCTCATTGATGTCGTTTGTCAAGTCCTCTAGAATTGCAAAAAGAGGTTACAATGTAGCTTAAGGGAAATCGTAGGCATCAATGAATTGTGGATCCATGTACACTGGCATGGTGAATGTAGCCTTCAATATCTCAATGCATGTAGCAGACAATTGAGTGTAGCCTCATGCTTGGTTTATAATATTATGACAATTTGTTTTCATTGCGGTGATGAATGTGGTTGTATTCAGGCTAAAGCTAACTAGTTTGATCAAGTTGTCTTCTTTCGTGGAAGCGTAGGATGTCTAATGTGGTGAATGAGGAATCTTTATTGTGGAATGGAAGTATTTTTTGCATAGGTACTATATTTTGATGAGGATCGTATTTGCTTGAAGCCGGTTTCCCTTCCAAAAGGACTTGTACTATAATCCTCTCAAAAAAGAGCTTTGTTACAATACATGTTTGTGCTCTTATGGAGCCTTGCTTGAATCAAGAAGATGGTGTCTTCAACTGAATTGATATTCCATGTACACTTGTCCATGGGCAAGCTCTTAGCATAGCTTAGTAATAGAATAGTAGAGATGAGGAATAAGAAACTTTCATTAACTTGAATTTACATTCATAGCCAAGAGTTTGAGCATAGAGTCCCGTCTGTAGAGCTCCCATATGAGAGAGAGAGAGAGAGAGAGAGAGAGAGAGCTTGCTTTGCCAACTTGGTCACTTGAGAGAGTGTGTGAGAGGAGCAAGAGCTTCAGAAATGCAAAGAGCCCTCTCTTATATAGCTATGCTAGTGTGCAGCTAGATTAAAATGCTTCACACTTTATCAATGAGGTGAGAACGCCTCCTAATGTAACTCAAGCATGCCCAACACTTGTTCCCTCTTGTTTTGCATGCTAGAACTCGCCCCTCCCTTCTTGGGACTCATCTTGGCAAGTGGAAACACCAAAGACACTCACGCACACTTGTTTGAGTTCACATAAAGCAAGCATATGCTAGTAAACAAAGACCATAGTCAACTTACTGAATGAGGAAGGGTTGATCTAACCTTAGTATTTAGCTTTTCCCTTTTGATCTAATAAAAACCATATGCTTACCTTACCCACTGGTTGCAAGCCAGAACAATGTCAATGATGTTTGTAGAGTTGGACATCACTTTTGGTCACCTTGTTTCAGACCCATAAGGTTGTTTTTTTTAATCTTTGTCTGCTCACAAAGGTTTGGCCCTCTTTCCATACAAGAGGTGGTTCTCACTTCTGCAACTTATAGTGTGTGCTGATGTCAAAGAGAGACAAGGGGACTCTCTGTGAAGGATGAAGTAGAGCTTGTGATCAAGGTTTCAAGACTAAGGGTCTTGTTATTTCTTGATTCATGAATGCCTCTTTCCATGATTTCCTATTTGGTAGAGCTTTGGTTAGCATACCTGTGTATTGAGGCTCAAGTTTAAAGGGTGGTGCTTAGCTAGATTATTGGAGGTTGAAAACAAGGTTGACTTTGGAGTGGTCCACACAACCTCTCAAAATGCTAGGGAGGAGTCCTCCTTGTGGTCAATATGGAGCAAATGCTCCATGTGGTTTTTTTAGTGCTTGCCATCTTTCAAGGTAGAAGACTTAAAGTTTGAGGATACCTTTTGAGCTTTTTTGGGCAAGTTTGCGATGTGTGTCTACCAAGAGATTACTATGTCATAAAATCTAATATCTAACCAACCCAAATGATTTTTTCATATTAAACTGATCATTTAATGTGGGAGAATAAATGGGAACAAAGGCTAGGATATAGACATGTGCTTATAGATCTATCTCAACACGGGCCCAATTGTAAAGGGGCCCAAATGAGAGATAGTCTATCAAAGAGCAAGGCTAACCAATGGAGCATAAAAACCTTAGGGTTAGCTTCATTGAATACCTCCAATAGTTAGTGTTAAAAGTCCTTTGACCTTAGGTAAGGTAAGGTTGTGCTTGACGTGGGACCTTGGCCCAAGCTTGAGATGCTAGGGCTATACTTGAGGTGAGAACCCAGCCCAAGCTTGTGGTGAGAATTAGGCCCAAGGTTGAGGGGCTTGAGGTGGCACAAAAGTCAAAGAAAATCCCTACAAGCAGGGGGCGAGCCCTGCAAGAAGGGGGGGTGGTTGCTTGACCACTCTCTCTCCCAAAGGACACCCCTTGCCCAAGAGGCAAGTAGGGCACATGTCAAATCCCTAGCTAGGTTACCCTCATGGTGTGCCTAAAGCCTATTGGTTGGCCTTACAAGGGGTCCAATGATAATTCCGTGGATTTAATTAATTGTTTTAGCATTTACCAAGCCCTCTCTCTCAAAGAGGAAAGGGGGACACCTGTCCCAAGGCTACCCTTGTTGCTTGGTATGACCCTTGCTTGTGATTGGCTAAGCATGGAGGGGTCCAATGAGCTTCAAGCATGAGCTACAAGGGGACCAAAGCAAGTAGGGGGGCTTCTTGAGGGATATACTCTCTGTCATAAAATCTAATATCTAACCAACCCAAATGATTTTTTCATATTAAACTGATCATTTAATGTGGAAGAATAAATGGCAACAAGGGTTAAGATATAGACATGTGCTTATAGATCTATCTCAACACGGGGCCAATTGTAAAGGGGCCAAATGAGAGATGGTCTATCAAAGAGCAAGGCTAACCAATGGAGCATAAGACCTTAGGGTTAGCTTCATTGAAGACCTCCAATAATGAGTGTAAAAGTCCTTTGACCTTAGGTAAGCTAGGGCTATGCTTGAGGTGGGAACCCGGCCCAAGCTTGAGGTGCTTGTCGTGCTTGATGACTAAGGTGCTTGATGATTGAGATGCTTGAGGTGCTTGATGATTGGGATGCTTGAGGTGCTTGTCATGCTTGAGATGCTAGGGTTGTACTTGAGGTGGGAACCCGGCCCAAGCTTGAGGGGCTTAAGGGCCAAGCTTGTGGTGGGAACCAAGCCCAAGTTGAGTGGATTGAGGTGTGCAAAAGGTCAATGTCAATCCCTACAAAGAGGGGGCGAGCCCTACATGAGAGAGAGAGAGAGAACACACACACACACACACACACACACACAAAGCATGCCTAGTACAAAGAAAGCAAAGGGGACACTTGTCAAGATTCTCCTTATGTTGCCCTCATGGTGTTCTTGAAGCCTATTGGTTGGCCACCCATGGGGTCCAATGGTAATTTAGGAGATTTACTTAATTGTCTTTGCATTTATCAAGTCCTCTCTCTCAAAGGGGAAATGGGAACACTTGTCTCAAGGCTACCCTTGTTGCTTGTAATGCCTCCTGCTTGTGATTGGCTAGTCCTGGAGGGGTCCAATGAGCTTCAAGCATGAGCTACAAGGGGGGTCGATCAAAGCAATCTAGGGGGTTGCTTAGGGGGTATACTCTCCCACACACACTCACACACACACACACTCGTTATGCATTGTGCAAAGTGCAAGAGCTCCCTCTCCTTCACCAAGCAAGTAGAGGTTGAGAGCCTACACCAACACTCTTGGCTATGGAATGAAAATCCAACCAAGAGCCATGCTTCAATGCTTAAGATTGCCATCTTCTCCATCTTCGCTATTATGTATGCTAGTAAGAAGAGTTATGATAAGTGAGGAACTAATTCTTCCTCCTTTGAAATGTCTCTTCTTTCTCTTCCCTACCCTCATTCCCTGCTAGCTCTCTCCACCTTTGAAGGTGTTTGAGGTCTTGGGACTGAGGCTTGGGATAGTTAAAGCTTTCTTCAAAGTTTATGTTATGCTTGATGCATGAAGTTTTCCATCTTCATTGCATCACCTAGGTCACAAGGAACACAAAGATTGTATTGTAACAAGTCTCTCTTAATGGGAGAAATCATAATACAAATGCCTATTGGAGGGGGGACCGGCTCCACATAAATCCGGTCCTCAACTGTTGCCATGTTCTCTAAATTCTCTCTCTTGCAAAATTATTGTTCATGCCAAGTTAACTAATTGCTATGTTTATGTTGCTATTTTCAATTATGTTCACCCACTATGCTCACAAATTAATGTCTCAAAAGTACTCTCATTAATTTCTTCTCAAGTTAAATAGGCCAATTCCATTACATTGGTATCAGAGCAGTTGGTTTCTCTTTTCTTGCGTAAGAAGAGAGGTCCTTAAGTAGCCTATAAATGGTTGATGTTGTTAATTATATTAGGGTAAGTGGAACTGGGATCTATTATCGGTTTTGTTGAGCCCACTATGTGGGATATGGTGCACACCTCGGGAGCTTTGGACTTAATAATGGAGTCTTTTTAGACTTGCCTATAGCTTTACCATTATTGAGCTATAAGAAGTCCGAAAGGAGCTAGCCCTCGGCAACTCTGCTATGTTAGACTTACTCCACTGCTCTCTATAATTAACCACTTCGAGCCATGGGTGTAGATACTTAAGAGCCAATTTTCAAAGGCTAAGAGGAGTGGCAACTAAGGTTTTGAATTGCCAAATCATACACTAAGAACATACATAAAATTTTGTTAACATGACTGACAATAACCAATAGAGTAGAATGAACATTGATAGCTTTGATTTTGCACATGAAGGTGCTAATGATGATGTCCCCTATGTTTGTGACTTATCTCGTAACTAGGTTGCAACAAGCTATGGGAAACCCTGCTTTGCAAGTCGAAGTTACTCAACAACTTAGCGCTTATGGGATTTCCCTTCCTCTCCAAGAGGAGAGAGAGCTTAGGAGCCCTCTTGAAGAGACCCCCAAACGAAGACTCTCTCCCACACGAGAGGAGGAATCCAAAGAGCAAGAAAGCAATGAAACTTTAAGTTTCTCTGAAGATGTGGCTCCACGAAGACGGCGCGCCGTCTAGACGATTGCCAACTCCTCCCAAGAGGATAAGATCAACACACAGTCCTTCTCCTCGTCACCTCGAAAGAAAAGAGAGGAAGAAAAGGGCAAGAAAGAGGTCACCCTCTTCTCCTTCTTCTTCACCTTCCTCCTCTTCCGATGAAAGCTATGGCTATTCTCCTAGAGAATCTTTCATCACTATAACCAACAAAAATACATTTGATAGCCTTATCATCCAATTTTTTGTGTTGTGTTTGTGGCACCAAAGCATATGCCAAACAACAAAAAATATGCACGTGCTGAATAGAAGGCGTTCTATCGTGCCATGCTTCATATGGAGTAATAGACAACAAAGCTTAAATAAGTGGCACACATGATGGCCTCAAGCAAAAAAGAATGGCGGCAAAGCTTGACTTTGGACCATACATCGTGCCATTTTCGTAAGTGACCTGTCATGCATGCCTGGAGTAATCATCAATGAAAGTCATGAAGTAAAGGTAATTGCCCAAGGACGGAGTTTGCATGGACCCACAAACATCACTATGCACAAGCTACAATCTTCATGTGGCCCTAAATGAACCATCCTTTGGAAACTTTAAACGGTGCATCTTACCCAAAATACAGCCTTCATGTAATGGAATTAACCTTTTAACTTGAGTTGGAGCGGAAAGTAAATAGCATATTGAGCATTTCCTTGAACATTCTTTTGTGTGTAGATGTATAGTGAGAAAGACAGTGCTTGGATGGAGAGAGTAACACTAACACATTACTTCATTAACATGGCATGAGCAATACTTGTAAAAGAGAGTGAGAGTTTAGAGAAATTGACACCAATAGAGGACCGGATTAGTTGGAGCCGGTCCCCCCTCCAGTAGGCATTTGTATTATAGATTCTTCCATGATGGAAGGCTTGTTTACAAACAACTATTTGTGTTCCTTGAGACCTTCTTGATGAGATGAAGATGGTAAGCTTCACTCACCAAGCATTAACATGGTAACAACAATAAACATGATTAGCATGAACGTGGAAAATGCCCAGCCTCAATCCCAAGAACTCAAACACCATGAAAGGTGAGGAGAGCTAGTAGGGAGTGAGGAAGAAGAGAGAAGTAGAAGTAGCTCTACGAGAAACCAATAACCCCTTGCACATAATCACTCATAGCTCTTGTAGCATAGCTTAGAATAGTGTTAATGGAGATTAGAGAGATTGATAAGCAAGCATAAGCATTCTCTTGTGTGGATTTGCATCCATAGCTAAGAGCTTGTGGTAGTAGGCACTCAACTTCTCAAGCTTGGAGAAGGAGATGGAGTTCTTGCTTCACAAGAGTGTGTGAAGGGAATAATGAGAGTGAGAGCTCATGGGATGCTCAAATGAGAGAGAGAGAGAGAGAGAGAGAGAGCTAGCAGGTCGACCCCCTTCCCTAGGCTTTCCTTGAAGCTTATTGGGCCATGTAGCCCTCTAGCCAATGAGAGCTTGGCTCCCTTTGGGGCAAGATGTGTAGTCTCTTGACAAGTGTCCTTCTTTCCCTCTTGTGAGGTTAAGCTAGCACCCCCCTTGCTTAAGCACAACCCTTGCTTAAGCAAGCTGGCCCCTTGCCTGCTTGAGTAATGTGCCTCTACACTTGACATGTAGCCCCTTTCCTTTCATAAGAGTATGAGTCATTGGTGAGGTGCTCACATACTATCCACCTCCCTCCTTTGTAGGTCTTGCCCCCTCATTAGTAGTACGTACTTTGAACTTGGTAAGCAGGTATGCCCCATGCTTAAGCACAACCCTAGCTTAAGCAAGCTGGCCCTTGCCTGCTTGAACCTTAGTGACTAAAGAGTAAAAATCAAAGACTATGTCTTAAGGCCTTTAACACTTATCTTTGGAGGCTTTAATGAAGACAACCCTAAGGTCTTTTTCTCCATTGGTCAACCTTGCTCTTTGATAGACCTTTTCTCATTTGGGCCCCTTTACCATTGGCCCCGTGCTGAAATAGATCTATAAGCACATCTATATCTTAATGTCAAGTATGGAGCCTGATTTACCCTTGTAATTTTTTGTGGTAAAA
Organism: Adiantum capillus-veneris; assembly: GCF_014529385.1. Taxonomy (NCBI): domain Eukaryota; kingdom Viridiplantae; phylum Streptophyta; class Polypodiopsida; order Polypodiales; family Pteridaceae; genus Adiantum; species Adiantum capillus-veneris. The sequence goes on from NC_140944.1 coordinate 16,382,281, forward strand.
GCGCACATTTGTAAGGCCCCCATTATGAGGAGAAGCCATCGTGCGTGAAGGAAAATCACTCACCGGAAACCAAAATTTTCACGGACAAGAATCAGGGGCAACTTTAAAGGCCTCGGGGCCGAAGGCCCCTGAGACTTTTTTTTTCGCCGGAATATTATGGCCGGACGGCGGCCGGAAAGTGGTCGGAAAACAACCGGTCGGTTGGCCGGTGGCCAGTAGTCAATGGCCGGTGGCCGGTGGTCGCAAGTCAATGGCCGGTGGCCGGTGGTCGGAAGTCAATGGCCGGTGGCCGGTGGCCGAATTCAAAAGCGGACTTGTCTTCTCAAGGGCGGCCACACATGGGCGGATTGGAGGGTCCGATTTGGACTTATTCGCACAAGGGCGGCTACACATGGCTGTCTCTCATAAGAGAGGGCAGCCCTTTTGGCCTATAAAAGGAGGCCATTTCTACACACATTTCATAGTGTGAAGTTGATGCAACAAGGTGAGTGTGAGGTGGTGAGAGTGAAGCAAGGTGGGAGCTCCATTAAGGGTATAATCCCTTTGTAAACTACTTCTTGTTTTGAAGTACTAAAGCCATTGAGTGGCTGCTTTCCCGTGGACGTAGCCCACATTGGGTGAACCACGTATATCATGTGTACTCTCTCTCTCTCTCTCTCTCTCTCTCTCTCTCTCTCTCTCTCTCTACTCTATAATCTCGTGTATATAAATCTGTCTCTCTCCATTAAGTAATCTACTCAATTATCTATTTAGCTACGTCTTATTTCCTAACACTTAACCCTTGTTCCCGTTTAATTCTCCCACATTAAGTGATCTGTCATAATATCTAATATCTAATATCTAACCAACCCAAATGATTTTCTCATATTAAATTGATCACTTAATGTGGGAGAATAAACGGGAACAAGTGTTAAGATATAGACATGTGCTTATAGATCTATCTCAACATGGGGCCAATAGTAAAGGGGCCCAAATGAGAAATGGTCTATCAAAGAGCAAGGCTAACAAATGGAGCATAAGACCTTAGGGTTAGCTTCATTGAAGACCTCCAATAATGTGTGTAAAAGGCCTTTGACCTTAGGTAAGCTAGGGCTGAGCTTGAGGCACGGGAACCCGACCCAGCTCGAGGTGCTTGTCCTGCTTGTCATGCTTTATAACTAAGGTGCTTGAGGTGCTTGATGATTGAGGTTCTTGAGATGCTTGAGGTGCTTAATAATTGAGATGCTTGAGGTGCTTGACATGCTTGAGATGCTAGGGTTGCACTTGAGGTGAGAACCGAGCCCAAGCTTAAAGTGCTTATGAGCCAAGCTTGTGGTGGAAACTGGGCCTATGCATGAGGGCTTGAGGTGTCAAAAAGTCAAAGATTCAATCCCTACAAGGAGGGAGAGAGACCTACATGAGGGGGGATGAGAGAGAACACTCACAGAAGGCATGCATGGTACAAAGAAAGCAAAAGGGACACTTGTTAAGTTCCTCCTCATGTTGCCCTCATGGTGTGCTTGAAGCCTATTGGTTGGCCACCCAAGGGGTCCAATAATAATTTAGGAGATTTAATTAAATGATTTAGCATTTATTTAGCCCTCTCTCTCAAAGGGGAAAGGGGGACCCTTGTCTCAAGGCTACCCTTGCTGCTTGTAATGCCTCCTGCTTGTGATTGGCTAGGCCTAGAGGGGTCCAATGAGCGTCAAGCATGAGCTACAAGGGGGGGTCGACCCAAGCAAGCTAGGAGGTTGCTTAGGGGGTATACTCACCCACACACACTCACAAACACTCTCATTGTGTGCTATGCAAAGTGCAAGAGCTCCATCTCCTTCTCCAAGCAAGTAGAGGTTGAGAGCCTACACCAACACTCTTGGATATGGAGTGCAAATCCAACCAAGAGCCATGCTTCAATGCTTAAGCTTGCCATCTCCTTCTTCTTCATTACTATGCTATTATGTATGCTAGCAACAAGAGTTATGATAAGTGAGGAACTAATTCTTTCTACTACGAAATGTTTCTTCTTCCTCTTCCCTACCCTCATTCCTTGCTAGCTCTCTCCACCTTCGAAGGTGTTTGAGGTCTTGGGACTGAGGCTTGGGATAGTTAAATCTTTCTTCAAGTTTATGTTATGTTTGTGATGCATGAAGCTTTCCATCTTCATTGCATAACCTAGGTCACAAGGAACACAAAGATTGTATTGTAACAAGTCTCTCTTAATGGGAGAAATCATAATACAAATGCCTATTGGAGGGGGGACCGGCTCCACATAAATCCGGTCCTCAACTGTTGTCATGTTCTCTAAAATCTCTCTCTTGCAAAAGTATTGTTCATGCCAAGTTAGCTAATTGCTATGATTATGTTGCTATCTTCAATTATGTTCACCCGCTATGCTCACAAAGTCATTTCTCAAAAGTACTCTCATTAATTTCCGCTACTCTCAAATTAAATAGGCCAATTCCATTACGTTGGTATCAAAGCATTTGGTTTCTCTTTTCTTGCTTAAGAAGAGAGGTCCTTAAGTAGCCTATAAATGGTTGATGTTGTTAATTATATTAGGGTAAGTGGAACTGGGATCTATTATCGGTTTTGTTGAGCCCACTATGTGGGGGATGGTGCACACCTCGGGAGCTTTGGACTTAATAATGGAGTATTTTTAGACTTGCCTACGGCTTTACCATTATTAAGCCATAAGAAGTCCGAAAGGAGCTAGCCCTTGGCAACTCTGCTATGTTAGACCTACTCCTCTACTCTCTATAATTAACCACTTCGAGGCGTGGGTGTAGATACTTAAGAGCCGATTTTCAAAGGTTAAGAGGAGTGGCAACTAAGGTTTTGAATTGCCAAAGCATACACTAAGTACATACATAAATTTTGTTAGCATGGCTGACAATAATCAAGAGAGTAGAATGAACATTGATAGCTTTGATTTTGCACATGAAGGTGCTAATGATGATGCTCCCATGTTTGTGAATTATCTCGTCACTAGGTTGCAGCAAGCTATGGGCAACCTTGCTTTGCAAGCCGAAGTTACTCAACGACTTCGTGCTTATGGAATTTCCCTTCCTCTCCAAGAGGAGAGAGAGCTTAGGAGGCCTCTTGAAGAGACCCCCAAAAGAAGACTCTCTCCCATTCGAGAGGAGGAATCCAAAGAGCAAGAAAGCAATGAAAGTTTAAGTTCCTCTGAAGATGTGGCTCCACGAAGACAGCGGTCTAGACGATCGCCCACTCCTCCCAAGAGGAAAAGATCAACACATAGTCCTTCTCCTCATCACTCTGAAAGGCAAGAGAGAAAACAAAGGAAGAAAAGGGCTAGGAAGAGGTCACCCTCTTCTCCTTCTTCTTCACCTTCCTCCTCTTCTGACGAAAGTTATGGTTATTCTCCTAGAGAATACAAGAGGGGAGGACATCGCAAATCATTTCCTGCATGGCGAAGGTCACAAAAGCTAAAGAAGTTCAAGGAGGGAGGAAAGAGTATCTCTTTTCTCACCTATGATGGCACCTTCGGTGCTACTGACAAAGTCTTGGCCTTCATCCAACAATTTGATGCGGCCTTTGGAGATGAGGGCTTCACAGAGTCCTCCAAGCTACGCCATGTAGCTATGCACTTCCAAAAATCAGCTCGTCAATGGTGGGCTAGCCTTCGTGGCAATGGTGAAGCCCCAAAGACATGGAAAACTCTACGAGTCTCCATCATGAAGCAATTCCTTGCAAGCGATGCAAAAGACAAAGTGCTTATTGAATGGCGCAGCTTGAAGCTTCTCTCTCATGAGTCTATCCACAAATACGTAGACAAGTTTTGGGATTTACATCTCAAGGCTACTGTCTTTCAAAAGATAGACTTTGCTGAGCAAAGGCAGCAATTCTGTGCGGGATTACCTGAAGAGATGGCCAAATACATCAACTCTCAACGGCCTGGTACTATTAGTGAAGTAATCCATCACACCATGGTTGCTTCACGCATCAATTTCCATCAAGGGGCTAGATGTGATGTCAAGCCCATGGAAAACAAAGACAAAAATGATGCAAAGGGGAAAACCAATGTTCAAAATACTTCCCAAGTCACTTCGAGCAATAACAACAATCGGTCCAAGGAGAAGGGAGTTTACAAAGCTAAAAACAAACTCTCTCCTGAAGAGCTTGAAGCTTTTCGCAAGGACCATAAGTGTTTCAAGTGTGGGGAGCAAGGACATGGCTATCGTTCTTGCCCCAAGAAGAATACTCGCAATGAGACTCCTAGGGCTTCCACCATCGAAGCTCCAAAAGAGGATGCTCATTGCAAAGGATCATCACTTTCCTATGGTTGGGGAAAGGTAAGAGAGCATGATGCCTTCATCTTGTTTGACCTTGGCTCTACTCTCAACTTCATATCAACTGAGTTGGCCACCAAGTTGGGCATTCAAGCTTTTGAGATGGGAGATATAGTAGTGGCTGATGCAGCTTTCAAGGGACAACAAGCCTCCGTTACTCCCTTGATTGGGAAGCTGAGGCTTCATGTCCAAAGCTATGTCGACAAAGAAGACTTCTTCATCTCTCCTCTCCAACATGAGGATGTTATCCTAGGGGCACCATGGTTTGATCGCATGGCTGTCAACATGAAGTCCCCTGAAAGGAAAATCTACTTCATAGGGGAAAGAACATGTATATAGATGCTAGTGAGTGTGGTCGCACTATTCCACTTGTAAATCCCCTTGCTTTTGATAAGTCAATGAAGAGCTCAGTTTTTGCGTACATGATTTTTGTCAAAGAGTCTCTAAAAGATACTAATGTTTCATCAAATGTAAATGGTAGGAATCAAGAAGAGTTAGACTTGTCTACTTTTCTAAAAGGATTCCAAGATGTGTTCATCAATGATATCCCTATGGACTTACCTCCAAAACGAGGGGATGATGACCATCGCATTGAGCTCCTTCCTGGAAGCTCACCACCTAACAAGCCTCCTTATCGAGTCTCACAAGCTCAACAAGAGGAGATCATGAGACAAGTACAAGAGCTGGTAGACAAAGGGATGGTGAGGCCTAGTTCCTCTCCCTTTTGTTCTCCAGTCCTTTTAGTGCAAAAGAAAGATGGTACATACCGTATGTGTGTGGACTATCGAGCACTAAACCATATTACTATCAAAAACGGATTTCCCGTACCTCGGGTAGAAGATCTGTTTGATAAGCTACAAGGCTCTACCTACTTCAGTAGGATTGACCTTAAGAGTGGCTATCATCAAATAAGGATAGTGGATGAAGATATCTTGAAGACCGTGTTTCGCACAACGTTTGGTCTTTATGAATATCTGGTCATGCCATTTGGCTTGACTAATGCACCAGCTACGTTCAATCGTTTGATGGAGAAAATTTTTAGACCATACCGCAAATTCACTGGAGTGTTCTTTGATGATATCGTCATCCACTCCAAGTCTTTGGAGGAACATAAGCAACATCTCCAAGTGATTTTTCAAGCATTGAGGGAGAACAAGCTTTTTCTCAACCAAAAGAAAAGCGAATTCTTCCTTCAAGAGATTCAATACCTAGGTCATATTATCTCTAAAGATGGTATCCGAATGGATCCATCAATGTTAGAGGTAATAAAAGCATGGCCTAACCCAAGAAATCTACATGAGCTAAGAAGCTTTGTTGGTATGTGCGCATACTATAGATGCTTCATAGCAAAATTCTCTCAAGTAGCAGGACCACTACACGACTTAACTAAGAAGAACGTTAAGTTTGTATGGACTGCTAAGGAGCAAAATGCTTTTGAAAAGCTCAAAGAGAAGCTTACTTCCCAACCAGTCCTCGTGCTTTCGGATCTCTCAAAGCCATTTGAGGTCCAATGTGATGCTTGTGGTGATTGCCTTGGAGCAGTTTTGCTTCAAGAAGGGCATGCCATAGCATATGAGAGCCGAAGGCTCAATATTGATGAACGAGTCTTGGGCATTTATGAGAAAGAGCTTTTAGCTGTTCTACATGCCCTAGACACATGGAAGCACTACCTATTGGGGACTCCATTTATCCTACGAACCGACCACCAAAGTCTCAAGTATTTCATGACGCAAACCAAGCTTTCCGACAAACAAATGAGGTGGGCAAATTTTCTTTCGCAATTTAATTTCCATATTGCTCACATAGGTGGTAAGCACAATCAAGTGGCCGATGCACTTTCATGACGACCCAAAGTTAATGCGGTGTCTATAGCTACTCACAATGATCTATCCTCTATGATAGATGAGTATGATACTGACCCTGACTTTAGAGACATAATGTCAGCCCTTGCTTTGGGGAAGAAAGAGGAACCATTCACCTTGCAGGATGGTTATCTTCTCCATGGCAATAGGCTATGTGTTACCCATTCCCTTCGTGAGAAAGTTATGTATGAATCCCATGCTCCTCCATATGCGGGGCATAGAGGTATTCAACCTACTCTCCGAGGAGTAGAGACGTACTTCTATTGGCCTACCATGAAAGTGGACATACAAGAGTATGTTTCAAAATGTGTAGTATGCCAAAAGACTAAGTATGATAGAGGGAAGCAACCTGGATTACTCCAGCCATTGCCTATCCCAAATTCACCATGGGAGAGTATATCCATGGATTTCATCTTTGGATTACCCAAGTCTATCCATGGGAATACAGGAATATGGACAATAGTTGACAGGTTTAGCAAGCAAGCACATTTTATTCCTGTCAAAAAGACTATTAAGGCACATCAAATGGCAACTCTCTTCATATCTCAGATTTTCAAGCACCATGGATTACCCACATCCATCGTGTCAGATAGAGATCTTAGAATGACCAGTAATTTCTGGAAAGGTCTCTTTGAAAATCTAGGAACAAGATTGAATTTCTCTTTGGCCTATCACCCACAAACGGATGGCCAAAGTGAGATAGCCAATCTTACGATACTCGATCTACTCAAGACTTATGTTACCGAAGTAGATCAACTCTCACAATGGGAAAAGTACTTACCTCTTATAGAGTATGCTTACAATAATACTGTACATACTTCTACGGGAAAAGCACCTTTTGAGATCATTGAGGGAAGACCTAAAAGTCCCTTGCTACTCAAAGTACATGGGAAGATCTTCGCCCACCGATGAGTATAGCCGTGACCTACAAGAATCTTTTCAAAAGATTAAGGAGGCTATATCCATCTCTCAACAAAGGAAAAAAGCTGCTGCTGATAAGCACAGAAGAGCCTTAATGTTCAAAGAAAATGATTGGGTCTTACTCAAGTTTCCTAAGGCTTGATTAAGGCAAACGACAGGCAAAAATCCTACGGGCCATCAAAAGTATTATGCTAAACTAGCAAAAAGATACTATGGTCCTTTGCAAATATTGAAGCCCATCAATGAGACGGCTTATCAACTCAAGTTGCCCAACCATTGGCTCATACACAATGCCTTTCATGTAAGCCTACTTAAGCCCTACAAAGGAGAGCCACCAACTGAACCAATTATTGAAGACCCTCCCGAAGTTGAAGACCAAGAAGAGGTGCTACAACCTGAAGCTGTCCTTCGGCATGAAGACAAGGTACTACGACATGGTAAGATTATCCCCGACGGTATCTTATTAAGTTCAAAAATTATCCTTTTGAAGATGCTAGATGGATGCAAGGAATACAGCTTAAGGATAGTATGAAGCTTGTCAATGCTTACAATGCTACATAAGAGTAAGCAAATGTACAAATTTCTTTTAAATGACTCATGTTTTTGTCTTATAAGACTAGTACTCTTTTTAATTGTGCACAAATTTAACTAGTATGCATGCTTAGAATCATGTTTGTGATGACGACATCTCTCAAACACCACCAAGTAGAATTTGTCACTCTACTTTGGGAGAATGAAATGGACTAAAGACCAGACATGCTTGCAGTAGCTATGTCTCCCAAGCACCAAATGGAGTAGTCATCCATCTTGGAAAGATTTCGTAGGGTAAAAAGGGCTCCTCTACCCGCTAAGTAAAATTGACTAATGACTAAGGCTTTATCTCTTCTACCTCATAGTCGAGGACGACTATGATTTCAAGAGAGAGGTAATGTCATAAAATCTAATATCTAATATCTAACCAACCCAAATGATTTTCTCATATTAAATTGATCACTTAATGTGGGAGAATAAACGGGATCAAGTGTTAAGATATAGACATGTGCTTATAGATCTATCTCAACATGGGGCCAATAGTAAAGGGGCCCAAATGAGAGATGGTCTATCAAAGAGCAAGGATAACAAATGGAGCATATCACCTTAGGGTTAGCTTCATTAAAGACCTCCAATAATGTGTGTAAAAGGCCTTTGACCTTAGGTAAGCTAGGGTTGAGCTTGAGGCGCGGGAACCCGACCCAGCTCGAGGTGCTTGTCCTACTTGTCATGCTTGATGACTAAGGTGCTTGAGGTGCTTGATGATTGAGGTTCTTGAGATGCTTGAGGTGCTTAATAATTGAGATGCTTGAGGTGCTTGACATGCTTGAGATGCTAGGGTTGCACTTGAGGTGAGAACCCAGCCCAAGCTTAAAGTGCTTATGAGCCAAGCTTGTGGTGGGAACTGGGCCTATGCATGAGGGCTTGAGGTGTCAAAAAGTCAAAGATTCAATCCCTACAAGGAGGGGGTGAGACCTACATGAGGGGGGATGAGAGAGAACACTCACACAAGGCATGCATGGTACAAAGAAAGCAAAAGGGACACTTGTTAAGTTCCTCCTCATGTTGCCCTCATGGTGTGCTTGAAGCCTATTGGTTGGCCACCCAAGGGGTCCAATAATAATTTAGGAGATTTAATTAAATGATTTAGCAGTTATCTAGCCCTCTCTCTCAAAGGGGAAAGGGGGACACTTGTCTCAAGGCTACCCTTGCTGCTTGTAATGCCTCCTGCTTGTGATTGGCTAGGCCTGGAGGGGTCCAATGAGCTTCAAGCATGATCTACAAGGGGGGGTCGACCCAAGCAAGCTAGGGGGTTGCTTAGGGGGTATACTCACCCACACACACTCACAAACACTCTCATTGTGTGCTATGCAAAGTGCAAGAGCTCCCTCTCCTTCTCCAAGCAAGTAGAGGTTGAGGGCCTACACCAACACTCTTGGATATGGAGTGCAAATCCAACCAGGAGCCATGCTTCAATGCTTAAGCTTGCCATCTCCTTCTTCTTCATTACTATGCTTTCTCCTACGAAATGTTTCTTCTTCCTCTTCCCTACCCTCATTCCCTGCTAGCTCTCTCCACCTTCGAAGGTGTTTGAGGTCTTGGGACTGAGGCTTGGGATAGTTAAAGCTTTCTTCAAGTTTATGTTATGTTTGTGATGCATGAAGCTTTCCATCTTCATTGCATCACCTAGGTCACAAGGAACACAAAGATTGTATTGTAACAAGTCTCTCTTAATGGGAGAAATCACAATACAAATGCCTATTGGAGGGGGGACCGGCTCCACATAAATCCGTTCCTCAACTGTTGTCATGTTCTCTAAATTCTCTCTCTTGAAAAATTATTGTTCATGCCAAGTTAGCTAATTGCTATGATTATGTTGCTATCTTCAATTATGTTCACCCGCTATGCTCACAAAGTCATTTCTCAAAAGTACTCTCATTAATTTCCACTACTCTCAAATTAAATAGGCCAATTCCATTACATGATCAGTTTAATATGAGAAAATCATTTGTGTTGGTTAGATGTTAGATTTTATGACATTATCTCTCTCTTGAAATCATAGTCATTTTCGACTATGAGGTAGAAGAGATAAAGTCGTAGTCATTAGTCAATTTTACTTAGCGGGTAGAGAATCCCTTTTACCCTAGGACATCTTTCCAAGATGGATGACTAATCCATTTGGTGCTTGAGAGACATAGCTGCCGCAAGCATGTCTGCTCTTTAGTCCATTTCATTCTCCCAAAGTAGAGTGACAAATTCTACTTGGTGTTTGAGAGACGTCGTCCTCACAAACATAAATCTAAGCATGTATACTATTTAAATTTGTGCGCAAAAAAAAAGAAAATTAGTCTTATAAGACAAAAACATGAGTCATTTAAAAGAAATTTGTACATTTGCTTACTCTAATGTAGCATTGTAAGCATTGACAAGGTTCATACTATCCTTAAGCTGTATTCCTTGAATCCATCTAGCATCTTCAAAAGGATAATTTTTGAACTTAATAAGATACCGTCGGATAATCTTACCATGTCTTAGTACCTTATCTTCATGCCGAAGGATAGCTTCGTGTTGTAGTACCTCTTCTTGGTCTTCAACTTCGGGAGGATCTTCCATAATTGGTTCACTTGGTGGATCTCCTTTGTAGGGCTTAAGTAGGCTTACATGAAAGGCATTGTGTATGAGCCAATGGTTGGGCAACTTGAGTTGATAAGCCATCTCATTGATGGGCTTCAAGATTTGGAAAGGACCATAGTATCTTTTTTCTAGTTTAGCATAATACTTTTGATGGCTCGTAGGATTTTTGCCCGTCGTTTGCCTTAATCGAGCCTTAGGAAACTTGAGTAAGACCCAATCATTTTCTTTGAACGTTAAGGCCCTTTTGTGCTTATCAGCAGCAGTTTTTTGCCTTTGTTGAGAGATGGATATAGCCTTCTTAATCTTTTGAAAAGATTCTTGTAGGCCACGGCTATACTCATCGGCGGCGAAGATCTTCCCATGTAAGTTGAGTAGCAAGGGACTTTTAGGTCTTCCCTCAATGATCTCAAAAGGTGCCTTTCCCATAGAAGTATGTACAGTATTATTGTAAGCATGCTCTACAAGTGGTAAGTACTTTTCCCATTGTGAGCATTGATCTACTTCTGTAACATAAGTCTTTAGTAGATTGAGTATTGTAAGATTGGATATCTCACTTTGGCCATCCGTTTGTGGGTGATAGGCCGAAGAGAAGTTCAATCTTGTTCGTAGGTTTTCAAAGAGACCTTTCTAGAAATTACTGGTCATTCTATGATCTCTATCTGACACAATGGATGTGGGTAATCCATGGTGTTTGAAAATCTGCGATATGAAGAGAGTTGCCATTTGGTGTGCCTTAATAGTCTTTTTGACAGGAATAAAGTGTGCTTGTTTGCTAAACCTGTCGAGTATTGTCCATATTCTCGTATTCCCATGGATAGAATTGGGTAATCCAAAGATGAAATCCATGGATATACTCTCCCATGGTGAATTTGGGATAGGCAATGGCTGGAGTAATCCAGGTTGCTTTCCTCTATCATATTTGGTCTTTTGGCATACTACGCATTTTGAAACATACTCTTGTATGTCCACTTTCATGGTAGGCCAATAGAAATACGTCTCTACTCCTCGAAGAGTAGGTTGAATACCTCTATGTCCCGCATAGGGAGGAGCTTGGGATTCATACATAACTTTCTCATGAAGGGAATGGATAACACATAGCCTATTGTCGTGGAGAAGATAACCATCCTGCAAGGTGAATGGTTCCTCTTTCTTCCCCAAAGCAAGGGCTGACATTATGCTCTAAAGTCAGGGTCATTAGCATACTCATCTATCATAGAAGATAAGTCATTGTGAGTAGCAATAGACACTGCATTAACTTTTGGTCGTCGTGACAGTGCATCAGCCACTTGATTGTGCTTACCAGCAATGTGAGCAATATGAAAATTAAATTGCGAAAGAAAATTTTTCCACCTCATTTGTTTGTGGAGCTTGGTTTGCGTCATGAAATACTTGAGACTTTGGTGGTCGGTTTGCAGAATAAATGGAGTCCCCAATAGATAGTGTTTCCATGTGTCTAGGGCATGTAGAACAGCTAAAAGCTCTTTCTCATAAATGCCCAAGACTCGTGCATCAGTATCGAGTCGTCGGCTCTCATATACTATGGCATGCCCTTCTTGAAGAAAAACTGCTCCAAGCAATCACCACACCACATTGGATCTCAAATGGCTTTGAGAGATCGGGAAGCATGAGGACTGGTTGAGAGGTAAGCTTCTCCTTGAGTTTGTCAAAAGCATTTTTCTCCTTAGCAGTCCATACATACTTAATGTTATTTTTAGTTAAGTCGTGTAGTGGTCCTGCTACTTGGGAGAATTTTGCTATGAAGCGTCTATAGTATGCGCACATACCAATAAAGCTTCTTAGCTCATGTAGATTCTTTGGGTTAGGCCATGTTTTTATTACCTCTAACTTTGATGGATCCATACGGATACCATCTTGAGAGATAATATGACCTAGGTATTGAATCTCTAGAAGGAAAAATTCGCTTTTCTTTTGGTTGAGGAAAATCTTATTCTCCCTCAATGCTTGAAAAACCACTTGGAGATGCTACTTATGTTCCTCCAAAGACTTGGAGTAGATGATGATATCATCAAAGAACACTCCAGTGAATTTACGATATGGTCTAAATTTTTTCTCCATTAGACGATTGAATGTAGCTGGTGCATTAGTCAAACCAAAAGGCATGACTAGATATTCATAAAGACCAAACGTTGTGCGAAATGCGGTCTTTAAGATATCTTCATCCACTATCCTTATTTGATGATAGCCACTCTTAAGGTCAATCCTACTGAAGTAGATAGAGCCTGCAAAGATATCTTCTACTCGAGGCACGGGAAATCTGTTTTTGATAGTGATATGGTTTAATGCTCGATAGTCCACACACATGCGGTATGTACCATCTTTCTTTTGCACTAAATGGATTGGAGAACAAAAGGGAGAGGAAATAGGCCTCACCATCCCTTTGTCTACCAATTCCTATACTTGCCTCATGATCTCCTCTTGTTGAGCTTGTGAGACTTGATAAGGAGGCTTGTTAGGTGGTGAGCTTCCAGGAAGCAGCTCAATGCGATGGTCATCATCCCCTCATTTTGGAGGTAAGTCCATAGGGATATCATCGATGAACACATCTTGGAATCCTTTTAGAAAATTAAATAAGGCTAACACTTCTTGATTCCTACCATTAACTTTTGAGATCTTTTGGAGACTCTTTGACAAAAATCATATACGCAGAAATTGAGCTCTTCATTGATTTATCAAAAGCAGGAGAATTTACAAGTGGAATAGTGCGACCACGCTCACGAGCATCTATATACATATTCTTTCCCCTATAAGTGAAGTAAATTCTCCTTTCAAGGAACTTCATATTGGTAACCATGCGATCAAAACATGGTGCCCCTAGGATAACATCCTCATGTTGGAGAGGAGAGATGAAGAAGTCTTCTTTGTCATAGCTTTGGACATGAACCCTCAACTTCCCAATCAAGGGAGTAACAGAGGCTTGTTGTCCCTTGAAAGTTGCATCAGCCGTTACCATATCTCCCATCGAAAGCTTGAATGCCCAATTTGGTGGCCAACTCTGTTGATATGAAGTTGTGAGTAGAGCCAGGGTCAAACAAGATGAATGCATCATGCTCTCTTATCTTTCCCCAAGCATAGGAGAGTGATGAGCCTTTGCAATGAGCATCCTCTTTTGGAGCTTTGATGGTGGAAGCCCTAGGAGTCTCATTACGAGTATTCTTCTTGGGGCAAGAACGATAGTCGTGTCCTTTCTCCCCACACTTGAAACACTTATGGTCCTTGCGAAAATCTTCAAGCTCTTCAGGAGAGAATTTGTTTTTACCTTTGTAAACTCCCTTCTCCTTGGACCGATTATTGTTTTTGTTGTTGTTGGAAGTGCCTTGGGAAGAATCTTGAGCGTTGGTCTTCCCCTTTGCATCATTTTTGTCTTTGTTGTCCATGGATTTGACATTACGTTCAACCCCTTGATGGAAATTGATACGTGAAGCAACCATGGTGTGATGGATTACTTTGCTAATAGTACCAGGCCGTTGAGAGTTGATGTATTTGGCTATCTCTTCAGGTAATCCCACACAAAATTGTTGCCTTTGCTCGACAAAGTCTATCTTTTGAAAGACAATAGCCTTGAGATGTAAATCCCAAAAAATTTCTACATATTTGTGGATAGACTCATGGGAGAGAAGCTTCAAGCTATGCCATTCGGTAAGAACTTTGTCCTTTGCATCACTTGCAAGGAATTGCTTCATGATGGAAACTCATAGAGTTTTCTATGTCTTTGGGAATTCGTCGTTGCCACAAAGGCTGGCCCACCATTGACGAGCTAATTTTTGAAAGTGCATAGCTACATGGCGTAGCTTGGAGGACTCTGTAAAGCCCTCGTCTCCAAAGGCCGCTTCAAATTGCTGGATGAAGGCCAAAACTTTGTTGGTAGCACCAAAGGTACCATCATAAGTGAGAAAAGAGATTCTCTTTCCTTTCTCCTTGAACTTCTTTAACTTTTGGAACCTTGTCCATGCAGGGAATGATTTGCGATGTCCTCCCCTCTTGTATTCTCTAGGAGAATATCCATAGCTTTGATTGGAAGAGGAGGAAGGTGAAGATGAAGGAGAAGAGGGTGACCTCTTCCTAGCCGTTTTCTTCCTTTGTTTCCTCTCTTCTCGTTCGGAATGACGAGGAGAAGGACTGTGTGTTGATCTTTTCCTCTTGGGAGGAGTAGGCAATCGTCGAGACTGCTGTTTTCATGGAGCCACATCTTCAGAGGAACTTAAATTTTTATTGCTTTCTTGCTCTTGGATTCCTCCTCTCGTATGGAAGAGAGTCTTATTTTGGGGGTCTCTTCAACAGGGCTCTAAGCTCTCTCTGCTCTTGGAGAGGAAGGGAAATTCCATAAGCACGAAGTTGTTGAGTAACTTCGGCTTGCAAAGCAGGGTTGCCCATAGCTTGCTGTAACCTAGTGACTAGATAATTCACAAACATGGGAGCATCATCATTAGCACCTTTATGTGAAAAATCAAAGCTATCGATGTTCATTCTACTCTCTTGATTATTATCGGCCATGTTAACAAAATTTATGTATGTACTTAGTGTATGCTTTGACAATTCAAAACCTTCGTTGCCACTCCTCTTAGCCTTTGAAAATTGGCTCTTAAGTATCTACACCCACGGCTCAAAGTGGTCAATTATAGAGAGTAGAGGAGTAGGTCGAACATAGCAGAGTTGCCGAAGGCTAGCTCCTTTTGGACTTCTTAAGGCTCAATAGTGGTAACGCCGTAGGCAAGTCTAAAAAGACTCCATTATTAAGTCCAAAGCTCCCAAGGTGTGCACCATACCCCACATAGTGGGATCAACAAAACCGATAATAGATCCCAGTTCCACTTACCCTAATATAATTAACAACATCAACCATTTATAGGCTACTTAAGGACCTCTCTTCTTAAGCAAGAAAAGAGAAACCAAATGCTCTGATACCAATGTAATGGAATTAGTTTTTTAACTTGAGTTGGAGCAGAAATTAAATAACATATTGAGCATTTCCTTGAGCATTCTTTTGTGTATAGATGTATAGTGAGAAAGAAAGTGCTTGGATGGAGAGAGCAACACTAACACATTACTTCATTAACATGGCATGAGCAATACTTGTAAAAGAGAGTGAGAGTTTAGAGAAATTGACACCAATAGAGCACAAAATTGACACCAATAGAGTTTAGAGAAATTGACACCAATAGGCATTGACAAAAAATTTGCACAAAATGACAAAATAGCTTTCACAGTACTGCTTGTAGTGAAAACAGAGGCCGAAATGAGTCCGAATAAAAATTTTGAGCAGCATGAGCTCACCAAGCATTACCAAAATTTTTATCGACCTGCAAACACTCTCCAAAGCTCATTGAAATTAAAGAAAGTGAGCAAGCGTGTGTTGGAGCAGCTGGTGACTAAGCCCAGGAGGACGCAACCTGCTCTAATACCAATTGTTGGAATTAGGGCTGCAAGAAAACACACACAGGTTGGAGAAGACAAAGAAAGATCAAGGCACACAACAGAGAGTGTTTTACTTAGTGTGCAATGGAAAGATAGATAGCCCTACAAATGATGGGCGTATATATAATGCTCGAGGGAAAAAACCTCCCTGTGAGGAAAAAAATGCCCCGGCGGTCCTAAGTGTGTTCACACACATCACTACCACATGTATATGGTAACAAAATTGTACACATCATTTGCTACCTCGTTAGTATCACTCATTTGCCTAGCCTCTTCCCCCTCACCATTACCTATTGGTACATGGACATATTGAGCTTTATGACTCAAGGGAGAATTCACACACTACCACTTGGTGCACCTTATAAGCCCCTCTTCACACTGTCTCAAACACTTTGCAGCCAAAAACTTCAAGGCCTTCAAGCGTTCAACTCAAAAGCTACCTCATTGAGATTCCAGAACACCCTTCACAAACCCAAGGCCCTGATACATTACATTTCACATCCAAAGACAATCAAAGGGAATAATAACTTCAGCAATAGGACCAATAAGCTTGTGGTTGCAGCCTAGAAAGTAATTAAAATTGTAGAAAGATTTGACTAGTATAGGAGATGTGGGAGTTGAGATTTTTCTTGACGAACATTGGTCATATGTTAGATCATAGTCTCGGCTCGTGCATCGATGAGAGAGAGTGAGAGAGTTGGCTCAACACCCTAAGTTGCAAGTTCCAATAGAGATCTGTGAGCCTGCTGCCTCGCACCAGTGCTCAAAAAAACTTTTTTCCAAAAACTTGGCAAACCTACACATGAGAAATTGGAGAGGTAAAGTGATTAGATTTGAAGGTTTTTACACTAAATTTCTCTAACTTTGGAAGGTTTTCTCACCTTAAAATTTAAAATTTAGACCTACGTCTCAAAATTTGTAGGTGGGTTATACTCCCGGGGCAGTCACTTATCAAAAGACCCCTATATCACATGCGTTCAAGGAGTAATTAATAATACCCCAATATACATACTATACTTACACTGTGAACCTATTTAGAAAACCCCCACCCCCCTCTGTATGTGTACATTTTGGTCTTTTTATAATCCTCTCCGGTTAACTCACGTGATATCATACACATTCTAAAAAGTGACCGCCCCGGGGTTATACTAAACCTAGGTTTTTTTTAGCATTGCTGCCTCCCCCCTCCCTCATGCCGCATGCGTGCCCCCTATCTGCTCATCCCTGAGATGACCCCAACTCCCTATGCGTAGCCCGCAAAGAGAGAGAGAGAGAGAGAGAGAGAGAGAGAGAGAGAGAGAGAGAGAGAGAGAGAGAGAGAGAGAGAGAGAGAGAGAGAGAGAGAGAGAGAGAGAGAGAGAGAGAGAGAGAGAGAGAGAGGTGGTCCACCTACCCCACCCGTCCCCCAGCTCACTAAAGAGATCGCGTAAGTGCTCTACCTCTGAGCTACAAAAAGAAGGAAAAAAGGTACCATTATTTCTTGTTTCTCTAATCAAAACAATGGGTCTAGTCTGAAGCTCACTAGTCAAAGCGTCTCATGCTTCTTGGCCTCCAAGGTCTATAGCAGAAACATAAAAATGATAAAGAACTTCTTATTGTGTTTAGTTGCAGGAGTTGGATCATTTTGCTGTAAAGGCTGTGGAGATTTTATATAGCCGAGATCCAACCTCTCCAGTGGCTAATTCTGCAATCCTCCTCTTTTCTCTGGCCACCTTGCGAGACACAGAAGCTGCATGCTGCAATCAGGATCAAGTTGATTTGTGGACTTCTTAAGCAATCCAGCTAGCTCATGGAGGATATTAAGCTATACCCTCTCCTTTGAATTCTTTTTAAGGTCATCTCCTTGCTCTTGTTGTCAAGTGACAGGAGACAAAACTAGTTGTTTGATGTCCCCCAAAACACAAGTATGCAGTTTGTAAGCATCATATTTATCTCATTGTAGGGGTGCTAGCTTGTTTCTAACTACACTTGCTCATCTAGTTTCAACCTTTGTGATGCTTGAAAGCTAGATTTCTAAAGCTACACTTGGGCCTAGGCTGGCCATATAGAATTTGACAAGTACATTGATAGTTTTAGTAACTTGGATTATGCATGTATAGTCCATGTAGTGGATTATTTGTGTCATAAAAACTAATATCTAATACTCCCAAATGATTTTCTCATGTTAAACTGATATTTAATATGGGGAAGTACTAGGGGAGTAAAAGCTAGAATATTGGTAAAGTTGCCAGATCGGTCTCTGTCAGGGATCCAAAGGAGGGAAAATAGGGATCCAAAGGGGGACAATCTACAAAAGAGCAATGTGCTTCAATGGGGCTTAAAAGAGCTAAGGTTCAGCTCCATTAAGACTTCCATAGGCTAAGGTTACTAATTTTTTTATTCAATTGTCCAAAGGCCAATGTAGGGGAAAATTGGATGGTCATGGGAAGATGAAAAAGTCTTCCCACATCCCTAGGAAGGAGGGGGTGAGCCCAGATTGTATGGGATGAGAGAGAAACACACACACACACACACACACACACACACACACACACACACACACACACACACACACACACACACACTCAAAGACTCCCCCTTTACACAAAGGGAATATTGGACACATGTCAAGCTCCTAGGCCAGTTGCCCCCAACCTCCCCTCAAATCCTATTGGATGGCCATAGAGGTGGACCAATGAGAATTAGGCTAGAGTAAATTTAGTCTAATCAATTTAAAAAGTCTTGATAAAAGAACTAATAGAAATTAATCTCTCTAGAAGACTATTGGACAGCCTACCAAGGGATCCAATGAGCATTTAGCGGCCCAATGGCTTGCCTGATTCCTGTTGGCCAAAAAACTAAGAGGTCCAATGAGAGTTTAATTGAATTATTTAAATACCTAAAGCTCTCACAAAAGGAGAAAGGGGGACACATGTCACAAGGCTAGAAATTATACTTCTAATTTATGATTGGCTAAGCTTTACAGGGGCCAATGGGATGCCTATATGAGCAATTAGCAAGAGGGGTCGATCAAGATGAGAGAGAAGGTTGGTTTTTACTCTATCTCATTGTACACACACTATACAAACTCATGTGTGAAGTAAAGAAGATTATCTTCTTCTCAAGCTTTAATGGAAAGCTCATCATCTACTCCAAGCTTGTGAGAAGGGAGGCCTACACCAACAACTCTTGGCTTTGTGATGCAAATCCAACCAAGAGCCAAGCTCTAATGCATGCTCATCTCCTCTACCATGCTAATTACTAAGCTATGATAAGCTGTTAAGAGTGATTATTTGAGGAGAAATACTTCTTTCTCATAAGATACCTCTTCTTCCTCTCAATCTATCCTCATTCCCTGCTAGCTCTCACCATTTTTGAAGGTGTGTGAGGTCTTGGGACTGAGGCTTGGGACACCAGGTGTGATTTTCAAGCATAATTTGGTGCATGAAGCTTCCATCTTCATTGCACCAACGAGTTTTGTCAAGGAACACAAGAATTGTATTGTACAAAAGTCTCCTTTGATGGGAGAAGCTATAATACAAAGCCTTTATGGAGGGGGGACCGCGGCTCCATGTAAATCCGGTCCTCAACTGTTGTCAATTGTTCTATTTCTCTCTCTTTTCAAGTGTTGTCAATGCCAAATTAGCTAGGTGTAAATTGCTATGTTGCTTTCTCATTTTAAGTACTCTCTCTATGCTCATTAGGATCTTGTTCTTAATGAAATGCTCACTATGTTATCAGTTCCGCTACACACAGGTTACTAGTGCATTAAGTGTTACATTGGTATCAGAGCTATTGGTTTCTCTTCTCTTGCTCAAGAAGAGAGGTCCTCAAGCTTGCTACAAATGGTTGCTATTATTAATTGCAAAAGATTAAGTAGAATAGGGATTTTTCATCCTTGAAGCACGCCTGCTTTATGCAGTTAACGGGGACACGATTGAGTGAACCCTCTCTTCTATTCCTTGCAATTAATAATAATCAAGCCACAGGTATAGATATTTGAGTGTTTATCTTTGAAGGTAAAGAGGAGTAGCAACTAGGGCTTGAAGTGCCAAAGTACAAGTAGAAGTTTACACCTAAAATTTGCTAGTATGGTTGACAAATGAAAATAGATTGAAATAAATGTTGATAGCTTTGATTTTGCTAATAAAAGAGCAACTAATGATGTCCCTATGCTTGTAAACAATCTTGTTCCTAGGCTACAACAAGCCCTGGGCAACCCATCCCTCCAAGTTGAAGTGCTACAACAATTGTGCACCCATGGTATTCTCCAAACTCCCCACCAAGAAGAGAGAGTACCTAGGAAGCCTCCTAGTGAGACTTCCAAAAGAGGTCTCTCTCCGATAAGGGAAGAAAAAGAGGATCCGTACGAAGGGCTAAAAAATCTACTACTCAATGATGCATCTCCTTTCCAAAGGAGAACTCAAGTTTCAATGGTAGAGCCCCCATTGAAAGAACGAGAAAGAAGTGAGTCTCCTGCCACCTTGGTGGAGATGGCTCCACAAAAACGGTGGGCAAAACGCTCTCCAACACCCCCTAAACGGAGAAGACCATCGCACACTTCTCTACACCATAATTCAAAGAGGGAAGAGAGAAAACAAGAGAAGAAAAAGGCGAGAAAGAGGTCACCCTCTTCTCCATCCTCTTCCTCTTCTAAAGAAAGTGATGGTGCAGACAAGGAGGAACAAGGGAATAAAAAGGCAAGAAAGAGGTCACCCTCTTCTCCATCTTCCTCATACTCTTCCTCTTCTGAAGAAAGTGATGGTGTAGCTCTTGAACCACCTAAAAGAAGTCATAGGAATTCGTATGCCGCGTGGAAGAGG
This sequence comes from Adiantum capillus-veneris, assembly GCF_014529385.1. NCBI lineage: Eukaryota > Viridiplantae > Streptophyta > Polypodiopsida > Polypodiales > Pteridaceae > Adiantum > Adiantum capillus-veneris. The sequence goes on from NC_140944.1 coordinate 16,402,753, forward strand.
TTGTCCAAGCTCAAAAAGTTTAAAGAGGGAGAAAAGAACATCTCTTTCCTTACCTACAATGGCACCTTTGGTGCTACGGACAAAGTCTTGGCCTTCATCCAACAATTCGGTGTGGCATTTGGAGATGAGGGCTTCATGGAGTCCTCTAAGCTATGCCATGTAGCTATGCATTTTCAAAAGTCCGCCAGGCAATGGTGGTCTAGCCTATGAGCAAACAGTGAAGCTCCACGAACATGGAAAGCTTTAAGAGCTTCCATTATGACTGATGCCAAAGACAAAGTACTCACCGAATGGAGAAGCTTGAAGCTCTCTCCCTATGAATCTATTCACAAATATGTAGACAAGTTTTGGGATTTACATCTCAAAGCCATTGTCTTCAAAAACATGGATTTTGGAGAGCAAAACGGATTTACATCTCAAAGCCACTGTCTTCAAAAAGATGGATTTTGGAGAGAAAATACAACGATTTTGTGTGGGCTTAACTGAGGATATGGCGAAGTATGTTAACTCCCAAAGGCCACTCACCATATTTGCTGTCATACACCATACCATGGTGGCTTCACAACAAAATGATTGAATCTTGCTTAAGTTTCTTAAGGCTCGATTAAGGCACACAAGGGGGGTAAGTACTATGCTAAGTTAGCATAAAGGTACTATGGTCCCTTCCAGATTCTTAGACCAATCAATGTAATGGCCTATCAACTCAAGTTGCCCAGCCATTGGCTCATACACAATGCTTTCCATGTGAGCCTACTAAAGCCTTACAAAGGAGAGCCACCTCAAGAACCAATTATTGAAGACCCACCGGAGATCGAGGACCAAGAAGAGGTGCTGCAGCCCGAGTCCATTCTCCAACATGAAGACAAGGTACTACGAGGCGGTAAGACTATTCGACGATATCTACTCAAGTTTAAAAATTATCCTTTTGAAGATGCTAAATGGATGCAAGGCATACAATTAAAGGATAACCTAAACCTTGTCAATGCTTACAATGATTCCCTAGAGTAAGAAAATGTAAATATGTATAAATGAACAAAGTTTTTGTCTTATAAGACTCTCTTTTTCTTTATTATGCGCACACGTTAATGAGTATGCATGCTCAGAATCATGTTTGTGGAGACGACGTCTCCCGAATACCAAGTAGAGCTTGTCACTCTACTATAGAAGATTGATATGGACTAATGTGCAGACATGCTTACGACAGCTAACGCTCTCAAGCACCAAATGGACTAGTCATCCATTCTAGGACGATGTCGTAGGGTAAAATAGGGGTCCTCTACTCGCTAGCAAACGGACTAATGACTAGGCTTTATCTTCTCTACCTCATAGTCGAGGTTGACTATGATTTCAAGAGAGAGTTAGTGTCATAAAAACTAATATCTAATACTCCCAAATGATTTTCTCATGTTAAACTGATCGTTTAATATGGGGAAGTATCATGGGAGTAAAAGCTAGAATATTGGTAAAGCTGTCGGACCGGTCTCTGTCAGGGATCCAAAGGAGGGAAAATAGAGATCCAAAGGGGACAGTCTACAAAAGAGCAATGTGCTTCAATGGGGCTTAAAAGACCTAAGGTTCAGCTCCATTAAGACTTCCATAGGCTAAGGTTCCTAATATTTTTATTCAATTGTCCAAAGGCCAATGTAGGGGAAAATTGGATGGTCATGGGAAGACTAAAAAGTCTTATGTTAACCACTGAAGTCCACTTCTAGTAGTCATGGGCCGGGCTTGTCAGTTCAATAGGAAAAGGGTAAGAGTGATCACCGATGAGAGGCGCACTCTAATTGGAACATTCAAGGGTTAGTTGGCTAAGCATGGGTGCCCAAGTGTGAATGGGCGAGCTCATATAAAAGTCACCTAAACCTAAAAATCACCCATTCTCTCATTTGTGCAATTGAAGAGTGCTCTTGCTCCATCTCCATCTTCTTCTTCATCTCCTTGTGTGTGTGCGAGAGAGAGAGAGAGAGAGAGAGAGAGAGAGAGAGAGAGAGAGAGAGTGATCGAGCATTGCGACGGCACGGCGGCGGCGAGGCGGTTGAGCACGGCACGGTAGTAGCTCCCTCTTCTTCGCGGCGAGGAATCCTCCACGAAGGCGAGCGTAGGGCGGTGAGTGACACACCCTTGCTCTCTTGAGCTTGCTAGATTAGTCTGGTTGTGTGCTTGTAGCCATTTGTGGCTTGCACACAGTGTACGGCAAGTCCCTTGCTTTGACACGTGCGACAGGCGCGCACATTTTTGGTGTTGTTTTCGGGGAAACGCCCTGTACTAAGCTCGAATAGCACTCTATGATACTTTGTGGTGCAATGTGAAATGTAGGAAAGGTAGAGAAAGAAGGTGTATGGCTTGTTGAAAAGGATTTTTGAACTTTGTTTTTGTTGTTGTAAGGTACTGTTTTCTGTTAATAACGTGTTAGATTTTTTGTTGTAAGGTACTGTTTTCTGTTGATAAGGTATTAGATCTATAATGTTAGACCTGTAAGGTACAGTAAGTAGATATGTTAGTTGATTAGTTTTTGTAGAAATGTGTTAGTGTGTAACAATAGCTCTATTAGTTGCAAGTAGGTAGGTTAGGTGTGTGTGTGCTCGCGCGCGGCGCGATCGCGACGACCTTATCCCAAAAATAAAATAAAATAAAATTCAAAAATAAAATTTTAAATGTAGGACCGGGGTCAGGAACATTCTCCAAGCCCAAGCCCAAGCCCAAGCCCACGCTCAGGCTCAGGCCTCAGTCACCCTTTGGAATTACTTATTTTAGCCTCACGCACCTAAGTAAAAATCGACCATTTTGAGGACCATCGGAGCTTCGGGTAACCAAACGCTGTGCTGTAAAGCACACCACGATCCCTTGAGCAATACGCTCATTTCAAGCTATCACACACTCTAATCCAAAAACCAATCGTAAAAAGACATCAAAAAACGAGTGAAAACGGGGTGCAAAACGCCCAAAAAATCAAACGGTTAACCTTCAAGGTTATTTGTTGATGCTTATAGGGTACCAAAGGCACATGCATTTGTGCTCTGGTCGTGTGCTAGAGGCCGAGCAACTAGTGAGCACTTTGACTTACGCGGGTTCTCAATACCCACCTACCTTAGGTTCCGAGCCCTCGCAAGGTAGTACAAACCAAGACCCAAACATAGCGGCTAGTGACTCTATCTGACTACAATATTATGGAAGGGCTTCCTACACCAAACCCCAAGCAAGTAAACAAAAAAGTACCTGTGTGGGCCCCACAACCTGTATCTAGTGTGTTTAGTCGCTTTATAGAAACCTTTAGTAGAGCTACTCACTTTAAGCCTTCGGCTAGTGAAGTTAATGAAGGTGAGGGAGAGGTAGATTCGCCTTTGGTATCTCAGGGGGATTCTAGACTCCCCAAGAGTGTCCACATCAATATCCTGCTCCCTGCTTTCATGGGAAACCCTACAAAGCAATCACTCCCTGAAGTTCTACTACCTGATGGTAGGAGTCTTGCGGAGGTGCAAGAAGTTGAGCGCAATATCCTGCCCCCTACTTTCATGGAAAACCCTACAAAGAAATCACTCCCCGAAGTTCTACTACCCGATGGTAGGAGTCTTGCGGAGGTGCAAGAAGTTGCGAAGACTCCTACCCGATGGTAGGAGTCTTGCGGAGGTGCAAGAAGTTGAGCGCTATATGCAAGCGGCTAGGGAGAGGGAAATTGAGAGTTTCCTAGAACAACACCGAGCCATGAAGGAAAAGACCCCTAGAACAACAGGCATAGCAATCGAGCAATCGAGTGCTCCTAAATTAGTAGGCAATGTGGGTCAAACTGTGGGATCAACGATACTTCCACCTCAAGGGAAACCTCTAGTACGCCAGGCCTAGAAGGGTTATTTCTCAATGAAAAATGGGAATATGACCTACAAATTGAAGCCTTGACTAGCTTGTACGCGGGCTACACATACCATATAGGTTGGTTAGAAGTTGTACAATCTACTTCTAGCACCACAAGTCTAGAAAAGCGGCAACAGATGGTCTGTAATGTCATCCATAGCATCATCCAATCGTAGAGGCAAAATCGAGGGATTAACATTCCTTCAATGGGCCTTATGAGATTCTTGGATACGGGCAAGGCCAGACAACCGACACTATCAGAGATGGAAACTCCTTCCGTGAGTCCAATGGACCCTACATATATTGTGTCGCCTGGAGTTTAGGAATAGTTTGAACCCACAAGTAGTAGTTGTACTTTTCCAAATCTAGCTCATCTGTCTCTCGGAGACACTACGGCTACGATACCTACTCCGGTGATGAGTACAAAATGTACACCTTGGACCTCGTTTGTTAGCACTGCACCACTACCTAGTAGCATAGTGCCCCCAACAATACCTACAGGTGTGCATCAAGCCTATGTACCTGTCATACCTCATGCCCACATAGCTCCCACACCCCCAATTATGCCAAGGGCTCACACTCCACAATGGAATTATCTGAGCTCTTATTCGTGGGACCATACCATTCAGCAATAACATGTCGTATCCGGCACCGACTATGCCTAGTGCCACACCTATGAACTTTGGACCACCATGTGGTACACCACCATATGAGGTATGGGATCCGAGAGCCACGTGTATGCCCAGGCCAAGGCCAACTCCCATCCCACATGTAGTCCTAGGAGCACCTGCACCTGCGACCACTATACTGCTCACTTAGGTGACTTGGAAACATTTACTCAAGCTATTGGTTGATCTATTGCCTGATAGAGAACCTAGAAGTAAGGCAGTAAAAATAGCCAAGCTCACACAAAAATTTAGTGGAGACGGGGATGTGAGAAATCATATCGAAGTGTTTGAACAAATATGCGATTCTCTAGGAGAGCACAATGACCTGCATAAGAGTAATGCTTTAAGCCTAATCTTAAGGGGAAAGGCTAGGGATTGGTATAGAACCCTAAGGGTGGAAGAAAAAATGATTTACCCTACTCTTAGGAGACTGTTCTTGAAAGAATACATACGAAAGGGAGTGCTTTGGGGTGTAGCATCTCAGCTGTAGAAAGCCCAACAAGAGGAACGAGAGTCGATGAGAGACTTTATTAGTCGCTTGAAGCATTTGAATTCTTGTTGTAATCCAAATGAGCGCTTCAATAATAATCAATTTCTTGATAGATTCATTAGGGGATTACGACATGAGGATATCTACAATGGCCTAGTCATTAAAGGTATCACCACTTGGGAAGCAATCACCACCAATGCGATCCAATTGGAGGATAATTTAATGATTTAAGGAGAAAGAGTGTCTGTTGAGCCTAAATCTACTAGCTCGCAAGCATTGGGGCATCAGTCAATGATCCTAAAGCCTATTGCTAAGGAGCCAAATATATCTGAGATGGCTTTAGCAGATCTCACCAAGGCCATTCAAGAGAGTCTAAGAGACAATCGTGCTCCACAAAACAATCATATGTATCCAAGAAGGGAGCAACAATGGTGCTCAGTATGCTATGGTCCACATAGTACCAGTGAATGCCCTACTTTTAGAGTAAAATTCAATGGGAATTGCAATGCCTGTGGGAGGTATGGTCATCAAGCTAAGGATTGCATAGTATTTAAGCGTGCGATGGCCAATAGACCAACCTTAGCATGGACAGACACACCTCGAGTGCCTGCATTGATGCCGGCCCCACCTCTTGAACAAACGTCACAACACATGGTCCCTAGGGCCCAAAATGTTGTTCAAACAACACCCTTACCACCTCTAGTGCTAGGACTGCAACCACCACATCCAAGAATCACTTCTGTGAATCAAGTGGGTTGTGAGTCATTTATTGCTTGTTTGGAAGGCTGTGAGGAAGATATAGACCCTAATATTGCCTATGGGATTGATGCGCTTGAAGACAGTCCACAATACTACATGGAGGACTATTGGGGACAAGTCAAACCTGTCTACTATCAAGTAGCTGCTCTTGCTGCAAGAGGCCAAAATATCAGTTACACTACGAAGAGACCACCTCTTCAATGCTATGAGTGTGGAGGTTCACATTGTGTGGCCGAGTGTCCTATTAGGCTACAAAATAACGCCACACTAATGCAAACCAATCAAGCGAGCGCGTCTACAATACTAATACTCATGTGTAATCGATGTGGCATAGATCATTTGATTGCCCAATGTCCAAATAATCCAAATGCGTCGAAGATCACGCCATTAAACTTGATTGAGGCTACCGAGGAGCCATCACAAAGTACACATGTGGTACCAGTAAATGTACTCACACAATCGATGCTCCAAAAAAAAATTTATAATCTTGAAGAAAGAGACTCGGCATCAATTGCCCAATCTCAGAAGAAGAAGAAAACATGAAGGAAGAGATCACAAAAAGCAGCAAAGTTAGACCCCAGTTCAAAGACAAACATAGGGACTGTGACGACCCCGTATATATGAACGACACTGAAGAGGATTCTGATTTAGGTGAAACCATGGAGACCAAAACGACCACTAAGAAAGAAACCCACAAGGAAGATCGTCATGAGCCACAATGGCTAGGGTCCAAGAAAAAGAAAGGAACTTATCCAAAACCTACAGAGGAGATCAAGCGAGTCAAGCAATTAAGGAGTTTGGTAGAAGATACCCAAAGGGATCTGGAGCCATCACCTAGGCATATCCAGATTATAGACACAATGTTCCCTACGCAACAACAACCTCACCAAGTCCATAGACCCTTAGCTATACCTAGTGTCATCCAAGAAGAAAGTGACTTAAAGTCATGGGAAAGTGGGCGTACTCACTTCTTGTTGGAAAGAATGTTTACAGAGGGACTACCCGACCCTTTCAAAGAAATGGAGATCCCATCAAACTCACAAGGGAATGAAGCCCAAAAGGTGCCGTTAAACATTGCGAAATTGATGGATTTCATGGCTTCAGAAGTTAGAACCACCATCATGTCCAAACTATATGGAGACCCTGAGCTATTCTTAGCTCTTTGAACTTTCCTCAATGGAGAACTGAAGGTTGGGCTACCACACTTTTTTGCACAGATGGATGGAGCTAGGGAGATGCCAATAGAGGAGGAACACCATCGACGCGTGATTAGAGCTCGATTTGGTTACTAGACCTACATTTGGCTACGACTTTGACCGAGTGACCGATTTTAGAGCCAGATTACACCTTGCACCTAGTACATTGGTTTATTGCCCCCTAGCACCAGATTTGACCTAGACTGCTAGACTTTGGTAGTCACAGATCTTGAGGCCATATTTGATGGATTATTATGAATCCATGGCGAGTTAGATGGATTACCTATGTACATCCATGTAGATACCCATCAGAGGTATATCCAGATTCGGCCCACAGACAGCCAGGCCCCCAGATTTCAGATGCTTAGAGCCCGGACACATGGCACATTGCCAGGTCATCTTCGTGTTGGTACAATATATAGACACATGACGGAGGATAGTCCGGAGCATATCACTTTAGCCCATCTTGAGGATTGCAGAGAGACTTGAGTCGCCACAGACTGCATCATTGCGATTATGTGACACTGGACCCATATATACTGATGAGGATAGGAGCTTTTACATGAGAGAGCTTGCTAGCTCTGGAGAGTATCCCTTCTATGATACAGTGATTGTGATCCCCCCCGGTTCCTTCCGAGGTACCTATAGGAATGTCCATGATGATTCTACATATGTATTACTATGTGGACTATGATATTCTCCTTCACGGCCTCGTGATACTTGGCATACAATAGATATGATGACTATGTAGGCTACAGGACTTCGATCACCTCCAGGATTTCCATCCTCACCATCAAGGAGACTGACCTCAGTAGAGATCATAGCAAAGGCTAGGGCATATATGGAGTGTAGGATGCAGAGCCATACTAGTGCACAACCAGAGCTATGAGCCACACAGACAGTGAAGGCGAGCTTTTTGAAATGGGGCCGCTAAACCCAAACCAATGGGCCTACCCTCACAAAATGTTCGTAAAGAGGTATGCACACTACTTGGGGCACCACCTTCTTTTGGGAGTGGAGAAGGAAACCAATCAAAATAACACTTGCACTCACCCACTCAAGCAACACACTTTGAGAACCCTTACTCTATGTACACTTTGGACACTTGACACCATCAACGATTATGCAACCCAATGCCGTGCATCAAATGTAAATATGCAATTTGTGGAATGGCATTCACCTTCTCCCCATAAGAATACCCATGATACATCCAAACTCCTCCTCTCTCAAGCACTCATAAAAAAAAAAAAATCATGCGCACATGACCTTCCTCTCAAACACACAAGAGAATCACCTACATCGAACTAACACACTTTGCATAGAGAGCTCATCTCCATCTATGCAATGCCGTGACAAATCAAATCACCATGAGAGGTAGCCACATGCATATGTAATGAAGCAAAAGAGAGTTGGAGTGAGAATTTGCTTTAGACTAATTGAATAAGTGTGGAGAAACAAACCAATGGTAAATTGAGAGTAGAACACTTACTTGATTTCTCGCACACCTTTTAAGGGGTAGACAGACGCTGGCTAACCATCACGAATTGCGACACTTGATTGTTTGAAGATGATTTAATGATCATTAACATAACCATGAGAGAGATCATGATGTATTTACAAGTTATTGAGGTGCTACAATGATTTATTGGGTTGATGGAGTAAGAGATTGTAGAATAGAAAGAGTGGAGGATAGAGTTGCACTTCCTCCAAAGAGGAGGGTTAGGAGGGAGGGTGTGAAAGAGGGAGAGTTGGGGGTTTCTCTACTATTGATCAAGAACAACATGAAGTTGAAAATATAGGTATGTGTCCTTGAGTCTCTCCAAGGGGGGCTATTTATAGTTGTGTAGGAGTGGGATTATGCTACACTTAATTAGGGTGAGTGATTAGCCCTAATTAAGTGTCCTTTGACCACTCATTGAATATTAGACATAAAAGGGACTATTTATTCACCAAAAATATCATTTTAGATCGTGAAGGCTCCATAGGGGTGCATAATGTAGGTGGGCCCCACCATGAGGCCCTACGGGTGGCTCTTGCGGGGTATCTCAACTTGTCTGTCTTGGCATTTAGAAAGCATCTTTAGGTTGGTCCCATCACATGCAAGTGACCTTGAACACTCATTGCTCTTCTAAAAGATGAGTAGGGGAAAAATAAGATCTCACCCTCTTGATTTACTCGATTTATAGTTCCCTTTTGCTGCGAATCTGACAGATTTACACTATTTTGACCATAACTTTTTACCTGTAGCTCGGAATGACATGCTTCAAAAGGAAAATTTGACCTTCTCAACATGTTTGATATGAATTTGGACTATTCTTCACGCCCATGCACCAAGGAATTCGGTTTGAAAGGTCCACACTAGGCTAGGGAACCTTTTGCTTCCAAGTCTTCTTGTATGGGCCCTTTGCTTGTATGCATCCAAGGGGAATCATGCTTTTTCAAAAGGGTATGATGCTTAAACAAATAGAGGAGGGCCCAATATTATTTGCTTGTGAAAAGAATATACAATTTGGGTCTTTTTGAAAGGAGAAAAACTATATGTATATTCTTAAGAGATATTGGGCCACCTATGTAGGGGGCATAGAAGACTTGTAGAGATGGACCATAATCTTTGGTAAAGACAAGTGGAGAGTTGATTTTCCATGGTAATTTATCCATATGGGATGAAAGATGGATATATTATTTTTCTACTACTAATTCACAAGAGGTAAGAAAGTTTGGGGGTAGATATTTGGTTATTGTATGCTTAATTTTATTTACAAAGCAAAAAAGAAAAGGGTGGTAATATAAATATATGACTAAGGTGACATTTTTGGGAAGAGTACAATGTATGTGTCGCCACAAAGGTTAAACGAAGAGGGGGAATTTACTCTAGATAACTTAATAGCGTAGAAAAATATATACACATATGAGGAAGAGGACGTTGAGTAGGCTGAAAAATGTTGCAAAAAGATGGTTACCATTTTATGCCATTCATATTAGCCCTCCCCCAAGCCTAGAGATATTCATATCTTTAGGAGGACGGTGTTGTTTCTTTCTCTTCTTCTTTTTTTTTTCTCTTTTTTTTCTTTTCCTTTTTTTATATAAAAAAAAGGAGGAGCGCATGCAGTCTTTTACTGCATTAGACCTGCTTTTCATTACCTCAATCCCATAAATCGGAGATGGGAGGGTTGCCTTGGGTATGTTCAGATTCCAAGGCTGGTTCTTCTTTGCACATCAAAGCTTTAAAAATAGGTGGAGCATTTGCCAAGCCGAAGGGAGCCATGCCAATTTGGAGCTTAGACGATGTAGGTAGATGACTTCCTATCAACGGATTGATACGTTGAAAGTAGGGCTTTAATCTCCATCCATTGACTCTGGTCTTGTGGAGTTTTCCTGATAAATCTGCTAATCTATAACTGCCATTCCTAAACTTTATTTTTATCATGAAAGGTCCCTCCCATCTTTGCAAAAACTTTTTGTCAAGTCGAGTATCAAGTCGGTTATCATAGCGAAGAACCAACATACCTTCCTTCAATCCTTTCCCTTTGAGCTTCTTGTTGATTTTGTCCCTTTAGCTTGTCGCTTTGGTGATGTAGTGATCAATGGACTCTTCTCTATCTAGCTCAAGTCGTTGGAGATCTAAGATCCTTTCATGTAGAACCTCTTTTGGTTTTTTTGCCACTCTTGCAAGAACGCGCAAGCTTGAGAACTCTACCTCAATGGGGAGAAGTGCCTCCTGTCCATAAACTAGATGAAAAGGGGTGAATTGGGTAGATACCTTGAAAGATGTCCTATACGCCCAAAGAGCAGCCGTCAAATGGCGATCCCAATCATTAGGGCGGTCCACAACCTGCGGGCCTCGATCTGATAAGATTTCTAGGGGTGTTCCAAACCTACTACAAATATGATCAAAAATAAACTTTGATACCTCTTCAGCTGTGATTCAGGTTGTGCTTGTTGCTTCCGCCCATCGTGTCATGTAGTCAACACCCATGATGATGAAAACCTTCCTTGTAGAAGTACGAGGTAGGGGACCTATTGCATCCACACCCCACTTTTCAAAAGGGCCATAAGATATTATTGGGACTCGAGGCTCATATTTTAGTCGTCTATCCCCAGCAATTTGGCATTGCTTACATGCGTTACACCAATGTTGGACATCACGATGTAAGCTCGGCCAAATAAACCCTGCTTGTAAAATCTTCCTACTTGTAATATCTTGAGAAAAGTGACCACCACAGACATCATCATGACATGTGTAATGGAATTTGCCTATTCAATTTGAGAGTAGCGGAATTTAATGAGAATACTGTCAAGAAATGATTTTGTGAGCATAGCGGGTAGACATAATTGAAGATAGCAACATAATCATAGCAATTAGTTAACTTGGCATAGACAATACTTTTGCAAGAGAGAGAATTTAGAGAACATGACAACAGTTGAGGACCGGATTTATGTGGAGCCGGTCCCCCCTCCAATAGGTATTTGTATTATGATTTCTCCCATAAAGAGAGACTTGTTACAATACATTCTTTGTGTTCCTTGTGACCTAGGTGAAGCAATGAAGATGGAAAGCTTCATGCATCACCATCATAGCATAACCTAAACTTGAAGAAAGCTTTAACTATACCAAGCCTCAGTCCCAAGACCTCAAACACCTTCGAAGGTGGAGAGAGCTAGCAAGGAATGAGGGTAGGGAAGAGGGAGAAGAAACATTTCATACGAGAAAGAGCTAGTTCCTCACTTATCATAACTCTTGAGCTAGCATACATAATAGCATAGTAATGAAGAAGAAGGAGATGACAAGCTCAAGCATTGAAGCATGGCTCTTGGTTGGATTTGCACGCCATAGCCAAGAGTGTTGGTGCAGGCTCTCAACCTCTACTTGCTTGGAGAGGGAGCTCTTGCACTTTGCATAGCACACAATGAGAGTGTTTGTGAGAGTGTGTAGGTGAGTATACCCCCTAAGCACCCCCCTAGCTTGCTTGGGTCGACCCCCCCTTGTAGCTCATGCTTGAAGCTCATTGGACCCTTCCAGGCCTAGCCAATCACAAGCAAGAGCCATTACAAGCAACAGGGGTAACCTTGGGACAAGTGTCCCCCTTTCCCCTTTGAGAGAGAGGACTTGATAAATGCAAAATCAATTAATTAAATATCCTAAATTATCATTGGACCCCTTGGGTGGCCAACCAATAGGCTTCAGGCACACCATGAGGGCAACATGAGGAGGAACTTGACAAGTGTCCTTGCTGCCTCTTCAAGATGGGGCTTCCCTTGTGTGTGTGTGTGTGTTCTCTCTCATCCCCCCCCCTTGTAGGCTTGCCCCCCTCCTTGTAGGGATCTTTTTGACTTTGGATGAGCAAGCCCCTTAGTCATCAAGCATGACTAAGCACTTGAAGTAGGGGGTGTTCCCACAAGCATCTCAGGCAAGCTTCTCAAGGCACCTCAAGCACCTTAATCATACACCAAGTCAAGCACCTCAAGCATGGAGCCAGTCAAGCACCTCAAGCATCTTAATCAAGCACCTCAAGCATGACAAGCACCTCAAGCAGGACAAGAACCTCAAGCACGACAAGCACCTCAAGCTTGGACCGGGTTCCCACCTCAAGCTCAGCCCTAGCTTACCTAAGGTCAAAGGACTTTTACACACATTATTGGAGGTCTTCAATGAAGCTAACCCTAAGGTCTTATGCTACATTGGTTAGCCTTGCTCTTGATAGACCATCTCCCATTTGGGCCCCTTTACTATTGGCCCCGTGTTGAGATAGATCTATAAGCACATATCTATATCTTAACACTTGTTCCCGTTTATTCTCCCACATTAAGTGATCAATTTAATATGAGAAAATCATTTGGGTTGGTTAGATATTAGATTTTATGACATTACCTCTCTCTTGAAATCATAGTCGTCCTCGACTATGAGGTAGAAGAGATAAAGGCTTAGTCATTAGTCAATCGTACTTAGCGGGTAGAGAATCCCTTTTTTACCCTACGACATCTTTCCAAGATGGATGACTAATCCATTTGGTGCTTGGGAGACATAGCTGCCGCAAGCATGTCTGCTCTTTAGTCCATTTCATTCTCCCAAAGTAGAGTGACAAATTCTACTTGGTGTTTGAGAGACGTCATCATCACAAACATGATTCTAAGCATGCATACTAGTTAAATTTGTGCACAATTAAAAAGAGGATTAGTCTTATAAGACAAAAACATGAGTCATTTAAAAGAGAGTTGTACATTTGCTTACTCTAATGTAGCATTGTAAGCATTGACAAGGTTCATACTATCCTTAAGTTGTACTCCTTGCATCCATTTAGCATCTTCAAAAGGATAATTTTTGAACTTAATAAGATACCGTCGGATTATCTTACCATGTCGTAGTACCTTGTCTTCATGCCGAAGGACAGCTTCAGGTTGTCGCACCTCTTCTTGGTCTTCAATTTCGGGAGGGTCTTCAATAATTGGTTCAGTTGGTGGCTCTCCTTTGTAGGGCTTAAGTAGGCTTACATGAAAGGCATTGTGTATAAGACAATGGTTGGGCAACTTGAGTTGATAAGCCGTCTCATTGATGGGCTTCAAGATTTGGAAAGGACCATAGTATCTTTTTTCTAGTTTAGCATAATACTTTTGATGGCCCGTAGGATTTTTGCCCGTCGTTTGCCTTAATCGAGCCTTAGGAAACTTGAGTAAGACCCAATCATTTTCATTGAACATTAAGGCTCTTCTGTGCTTATCAGCAGCAGCTTTTTGCCTTTGTTAAGAGATGGCTATAGCCTCCCTAATCTTTTGAAAAGATTCTTGTAGGTCACGGCTATATTCATCGGCGGCGAAGATCTTCCCATGTACTTTGAGTAGCAAGGGACTTTTAGGTCTTCCCTCTATGATCTCGAAAGGTGCTTTCCCGGTAGAAGTATGGACGATATTATTGTAGGCATACTCTACTAGAGGTAAATACTTTTCCCATTGTGAGCGTTGATCTACTTCGGTAACATAAGTCTTGAGTAGATCGAGTATCGTAAGATTGGCTATCTCACTTTGGCCATCCGTTTGTGGGTGATAGGCCGAAGAGAAATTCAATCTTGTTCCTAGATTTTCAAAGAGACCTTTCCAAAAATTACTGGTCATTCTAGGATCTCTATCTGACACGATGGATGTGGGTAATCCATGGTGCTTGAAAATCTGAGATATGAAGAGAGTTGCCATTTGATGTGCCTTAATAGTCTTTTTGACAGGAATAAAATGTGCTTGCTTGCTAAACCTGCCGACTATTATCCATATTCCTGTATTCCCATGGATAGACTTGGGTAATCCAAAGATGAAATCCATGGATATACTCTCCCATGGTGAATTTGGAATAGGAAATGGCTGGAGTAATCCAGGTTGCTTCCCTCTATCATACTTGGTTTTTTGGCATACTACACATTTTGAAACATACTCTTGTATGTCCACTTTCAGGGTAGGCCAATAGAAACAAGTCTCTACTCCTCGGAGAGTGGGTTGAATACCTCTATGCCTTGCATATGGAGGAGCATGGGATTCATACATAAACTTCTCACGAAGGGAATGGGTAACACATAGCCTATTGCTGTGGAGAAGATAACCATCCTGCAAGGTGAATGGTTCCTCTTTCTTCCCCAAAGCAAGGGCTGACATTATGTCTCTAAAGTCAGGGTCAGTAGCATACTCATCTATCATAGAGGATAGATCATTGTGAGTAGCTATAGACACCGCATTAACTTTTGGTCGTCGTGAAAGTGCATCGGCAACTTGATTGTGCTTACCAGCTATGTGAGCAATATGGAAATTAAATTGCGAAAGAAAATTTGCCCACCTCATTTGTTTGTCGGAAAGCTTGGTTTGCGTCATGAAATACTTGAGACTTTGGTGGTCGGTTCGTAGGATAAATGGAGTCCCCAATAGGTAGTGCTTCCATGTGTCTAGGGCATGTAGAACAGCTAAAAGCTCTTTCTCATAAATGCCCAAGACTCGTTCATCACTATTGAGCCTTCGGCTCTCATATGCTATGGCATGCCCTTCTTGAAGCAAAACCGCTCCAAGGCAATCACCACAAGCATCACATTGGACCTCAAATGGCTTTGAGAGATCCGGAAGCACGAGGACTGGTTGGGAAGTAAGCTTCTCTTTGAGTTTTTCAAAAGCATTTTGCTCCTTAGCAGTCCATACAAACTTAACGTTCTTCTTTGTTAAGTCGTGTAGTGGTCCTGCTACTTGAGAGAATTTTGCTATGAAGTGTCTATAGTATGCACACATACCAATAAAGCTTCTTAGCTCATGTAGATTCCTTGGTTTAGGCCATGATTTTATTACCTCTAACTTTGATGGATCCATACGAATACCATCGTGAGAGATAATATGACCTAGATATTGAATCTCTTGAAGGAAGAATTCACTTTTCTTTTGGTTGAGAAAAAGTTTGTTCTCCCTCAAGGCTTGAAAAATCACTTGGAGATGTTGCTTATGTTCCTCCAAAGACTTGGAGTAGATGATGATATCATCAAAGAACACTCCAGTGAATTTACGATATGGTCTAAAAATTTTCTCCATGAGACGATTGAAAGTAACTGGTGCATTAGTCAAGCCAAAAGGCATGACTAGATATTCATAAAGACCAAATGTTGTGCGAAACGCGGTCTTTAGGATATCTTCATCCACTATCCTTATTTGATGATAGCCACTCTTAAGGTCAATCCTACTGAAGTAGGTAGAGCCTTGTAGCTTATCAAACAGATCTTCTACCCGAGGCACGGGAAATCTGTTTTCGATAGTGATATGGTTTAGTGCTCGATAGTCCACACACATACGGTATGTACCATCTTTCTTTTGCACTAAAAGGACTGGAGAACAAAAGGGAGAGGAACTAGGCCTCACCATCCCTTTGTCTACCAATTCCTGTACTTGCCTCATAATCTCCTCTTGTTGAGCTTGTGAGACTCGATAAGGAGGTTTGTTAGGCGGTGAGCTTCCTGAAAGGAGCTCAATACTATGGTCATCATCCCCTCGTTTTGGAGGTAGGTCCATAGGGATATCATCAATGAACACATCTTGGAATCCTTTTAGAAAAGTAGGCAAGTCTAACTCTTCTTGATTCCTATCATTTTCTTTTGATGAAACATTATTAGCTTTTAGAGACTCTTTGACATAAATCATGTACGCAGAAACTGAGCTCTTCATTGATTTATCGAAAGAAAGAGGATTTACGAGTGGAATAGTGCGACCATGCTCACTAGCATCTATATACATGTTATTTCCCCTGTAGGTGAAGTAAATTCTCCTTTCAGGGAACTTCATGTTGGCATCCATGCGATCAAACCATGATGCCCCTACGATAACATCCTGATGTTGGAGAGGAGAGATGAAGAAGTCTTCTTTGTCGACATAGCTTTGGATATGAAGCCTCAACTTCCCAATCAAGGGAGTAACGGAGGCTTGTTGTCCCTTGAAAGCTGCATCAGCTGTTACTATATCTCCCATCTCAAAAGCTTGAATGCCCAACTTGGTGGCCAACTCTATTGATATGAAGTTGAGAGTAGAGCCAGGGTCAAACAAGATGAAGGCATCATGCTCTCTTACCTTTCCCCAAGCATAGGAGAGTGATGATCCTTTGCAATGAGCATCCTCTTTTGGAGCTTCGATGGTGGAAGCCCTAGGAGTCTGATTGCGAGTATTCTTCTTGGGGCAAGAACGATAGCCATGTCCTTGCTCCCCACACTTGAAACACTTATGGTCCTTGTGAAAAGCTTCAAGCTCTTCAGGAGAGAGTTTGTTTTTAGCTTTGTAAACTCCCTTCTCCTTGGACCGATTGTTGTTATTGCTCGAAGTGACTTGGGAAGTATTTTGAACATTGGTTTTCCCCTTTCCATCATTTTTGTCTTTGTTTTCCATGGGCTTGACATTACGTCTAGCCCCTTGATGGAAATTGATGCGTGAAGCAACCATGGTGTGGTGGATTACTTCGGTAATAGTACCGGGCCGTTGAGAGTTGATGTATTCGGCCATCTCTTCAGGTAATCCCGCACAGAATTGCTGTCTTTGCTCGGCAAAGTCTATCTTTTGAAAGACAGTAGCTTTGAGATGTAAATCCCAAAACTTGTCTACATACTTGTTGATAGACTCACGAGAGAGAAGCTTCAAGCCGCGCCATTCGGTAAGAACTTTATCTTTAGTATCACTTGGAAGAAATTGCTTCATGATGGAAACTCGTAGAGTTTTCCATGTCTTTGGGGCTTCTCCATTGCCACGAAGGCTAGCCCACCATTGACGAGCTGATTTTTGGAAGTGCATAGCTACATGGCGTAGCTTGGAGGACTCTGTGAAGCCCTCGTCCCCAAAGGCCGCATCAAATTGCTGGATGAAGGCCAACACTTTGTGGGTAGCACCAAAGGTGCCATCGTAGGTGAGAAAAGAGATACTCTTTCCTCCTTCCTTGAACTTCTTTAGCTTTTGTGACCTTCGCCATGGAGGAAATGATTTGTAATGTCCTTCCCTCTTGTATTCTCTAGGAGAATAGCCATAACTTTCATCGGAAGAGGAGGAAGGTGAAGAAGAAGGAGAAGAGGGTGACCTCTTCCTAGCCCTTTTCTTCCTTTGTTTCCTCTCTTGCCTTTTAGAGTGGTGAGGAGAAGGACTATAGGTTGCTCTTTTCCTCTTGGGAGGAGTAGGCGATCGTCTAGACCGCCGTCTTCGTGGAGCCACATCTTCAGAAGAACTTAGACTGTCATTGCTTTCTTGCTCTTTGGATTCCTCCTCTCGAATGGGAGAGAGTCTTCTTTTGGGGGTCTCTTCAAGAGGCCTCCTAAGCTCTTTCTCCTCTGGGAGAGGAAGGGAAATTCCATAAGCACGAAGTTGTTGAGTAACTTCGGCTTGCAAAACAGGGTTGCCCATAGCTTGTTGCAACCTAGTGAGGAGATAATTCACAAACATGGGAGCATCATCATTAGCACCTTCATGTGCAAAATCAAAGCTATCAATGTTCATTCTACTCTCTTGATTATTGTCAGCCATGTTAATAAAATTTATGTTTATACTTAGTGGATGCTTTGGCAATACAAAACCTTAGTTGCCACTCCTCTTAGCCTTTGAAAATCGGCTCTTAAGTATCTACACCCACGGCTCAAAGTGGTTAATTATAGAGAGTAGAGGAGTAGGTCTAACATAGCAGAGTTGCCAAGGGCTAGCTCCTTTCGGACTTCTTATGGCTCAATAATGGTAAAGCCGTAGGCAAGTCTAAAAAGACTCCATTATTAAGTCCAAAGCTCCCGAGGTGTGCACCATCCCCCACATAGTGGGCTTAACAAAACCGATATTAGATCCCAGTTCCACTTACTCTATTATAATTAACAACATCAACCATTTATAGGCTACTTAAGGACCTCTCTTCTTAAGCAAGAAAAGAGAAACCAAATGCTCTGATACCAATGTAATGTAATTTGCCTATTCAATTTGAGAGTAGCGGAATTTAATGAGAATACTTTCAAGAAATGATTTTGTGAGCATAGCGGGTAGACATAATTGAAGATAGCAACATAATCATAGCAATTAGTTAACTTGGCATAGACAATTTTGCAAGAGACAGAATTTAGAGAACATGACAATAGTTGAGGACCGGATTTATGTGGAGCCGGTCCCCCCTCCAATAGGTATTTGTATGATGATTTCTCCCATAAAGAGAGACTTGTTACAATACATTCTTTGTGTTCCTTGTGACCTAGGTGAAGCAATGAAGATGGAAAGCTTCATGCATCACCATCATAGCATAACCTAAACTTGAAGAAAGCTTTAACTATACCAAGCCTCAGTCCCAAGACCTCAAACACCTTCGAAGGTGGAGAGAGCTAGCAGGGAATGAGGGTAGGGAAGAGGAAGAAGAAACATTTCATACGAGAAAGAGCTAGTTCCTCACTTATCATAAATCTTGAGCTAGAATACATAATAGCATAGTAATGAAGAAGAAGGAGATGACAAGCTCAAGCATTGAAGCATGGCTCTTGGTTGGATTTGCACTCCATAGCCAATAGTGTTGGTGTAGGCTCTCAACCTCTACTTGCTTGGAGAGGGAGCTCTTTCACTTTGCATAGCACACAATGAGAGTGTTTGTGAGTGTGTGTAGGTGAGTATACCCCCTAAGCACCGCCCTAGCTTTCTTGGGTCGACCCCCCCTTGTAGCTCATGCTTGAAGCTCATTGGACCCTTCCAGGCCTGGCCAATCACAAGCAGGAGCCATTACAAGCAACAGGGGTAGCCTTGGGACAAGTGTCCCCCTTTCCCCTTTGAGAGAGAGGACTTGATAAATGCAAAATCAATTAATTAAATATCCTAAATTATCATTGGACCCCTTGGGTGGCCAACCAATAGGCTTCAGGCACACCATGAGGGCAACATGAGGAGGAACTTGACAAGTGTCCTTGCTGCCTCTTCAAGCTGGGGCTTCCCTTGTGTGTGTCTGTGTGTGTGTGTGTTCTCTCTCATCCCCCCCCCTTGTAGGCTCGCCCCCCTCCTTGTAGGGATCTTTTTGACTTTGGATGAGCAAGCCCCTTAGTCATCAAGCATGACTAAGCACTTGAAGTAGGGGGTGTTCCCACAAGCATCTCAGGCAAGCTTCTCAAGGCACCTCAAGCACCTTAATCATGCACCAAGTCAAGCACCTGAAGCATGGAGCCAGTCAAGCACCTCAAGCATCTTAATCAAGCACCTCAAGCATGACAAGCACCTCAAGCAGGACAAGCACCTCAAGCATGACAAGCACCTCGAGCTTGGGCCGGGTTCCCACCTCAAGCTCAGCCCTAGCTTACCTAAGGTCAAAGGACTTTTACACACATTATTGGAGGTCTTCAATGAAGCTAACCCTAAGGTCTTATGCTCCATTGGTTAGCCTTGCTCTTGATAGACCATATGCCATTTGGGCCCCTTTACTATTGGCCCCGTGTTGAGATAGATCTATAAGCACATATCTATATCTTAACACTTGTTCCCGTTTATTCTTCCACATTAAGTGATCAATTTAATATGAGAAAATCATTTGGGTTGGTTAGATATTAGATTTTATGACAACATGAAAGAAGAATTTTCTCTATCTCTTGCACACCTGGTACTCTCCTCAAGACCAAATATTTCCCTTTGTAATATAAATCGTCCCCAATCAACTGGTAAGGTGTGGCCTTCTTAACTAGTCTATGTCTTTGCACCTTGTCTAAGTGTTTGGGACACTCACCTGCTTGTAGAAAGAAAATAATGTCTTTTAGCTCCTCTTGACCTTGATATTTGGGTTCATATAGTTTCACACCTCCTACCGCCATTTGAAGCTTTTCATTTGCGAGTAAGTCTGCTTCCTTGTTATGAGTTCTCACAATGTGTTGTACCTGTGTTGCTTTAAAACCCTTCATCAAAGCTCTTACACTACTAAGGCACTCAAACAATGTACGATTCTTGTACCTCCAAGTCCCTTGGATTTGCCTGACCACTAGCAAAGAATCACATTTTATAATAAGTCTTTGTATGCCTAATTCTTTGCATTCTTCTAACCCAAGGGTTAGAGCAGCATACTCAGCCTCATTGTTGGAGTGAACATTGGGTAGAGTGATACCTTTTCTAACCATTACCTCCTTTTGTGGGTTCAAAATGATGATCCCCCTTGCTGCTTTGTCTTGTTGGCGTTGATAAGCTCCGTCAAAGCATAAAGTATGGGCATTATCAATCTCCTTCACTTTGAACTGTTTTGAGCCTTCCTCTCTTTGTAGTCGTGATCCTTCCCTTTCTCTCACTTTGTAGGTGAGAATGTCTGCAAGTCCTGCTCTTGTGCTATCTTCTACAAGGAAAGTGTATTCAAATTCTTGGAGTTCAAGCACCCACTTTGCTATTCTAGATGAGAGGCTCATGTGTTGTACTACATATGGTAGATTGTGCTCTAAGGTGAGAAAAACAAATGGCACAGGGAGAAGATACGATCGAAACTTCCTTACCGCAAACAAGATTGCAAAGACCACTTTATCCATTTCAGCGTATCCCTTCTCGGTCGGAGTCATCACCTTGCTTGCAAAATAGATCGGCCTCATGTATGATGTTTTAGGATCTTTTTGCATCAAAACAATACCAATTGCTTCGAAACCTACACTTGGAGTGACATAGTAGGTCTCCTTTGGATCTGGTGGCATTAGGATTGGGAGAGAGCTAAGAATGCCCTTCACTTCCTCAAAACATTTTGCATGTTCCCTCCCCCATTCAAATGTAGATTGGTTTTCCAACCTATGCAAAGGGGCGATGGCTTCTGCTAGGAGATGGATGAAGCGAGACATGTACCTCACTTTGTGATTGAAGGTCATTAGCTCCTTAGTTGTTGTTGGTGGAGATAATGACAAAAGGGCCTCTACTTTTGTCATTATCTCCACCAAAACCTTTTGGCAGTGAAGTGATCTACAACTATAAATACAGAAATCATCCATAAAGACTCTTATAGATTTTCCAAAGAATGGCTGAAATACAAATATTGTGAATCTCATGAAGGTGCTAGGAGCATTGGTGAGCCCAAAAGGCATTACTCTGAATGCAAAACATCCCCAAGGTGTGATGAAGGTGGTTTTTGGTTCGTCCTCTTCTACTATTCTAATTTGAAAATATCCTGAATACCCATCACACACAATGTAGCATTCATGACCTGCTACTTCATTCAAAATTTCATCTTGGAAAGGGAGAGGGAAGTGGTCCCTCTTTGTCGCAGCATTGAGGGGTTTGTAATCCACGCAGACCCTCCACTTACCATTCTTCTTGGGAGTGACTACAATAGGTGATACCCATTCGGAGTTGGATACTGGATAGATGAAGCCAGCCTTCAAGAGTCGATTCACTTCTTGTAGGAGGGCCTTTTGTTGCACAGATCCTAGTCGCCTTAACTTTTGAGCCACGGGTTTGGTCCCTGGTTTCAATTCAATTCGATGCTCTATTACATATACACCTCTTATTTGTGAGTAGTCAGTGATAAACAAATTGGGATACCTCCTTAACATATTGATGTAGGACCTCTTCTCCTCACAAGTAAGATCTTTTGCAAGCATCTTCTCAAATCCTTCTTCAAGGTGGTGGCATCTTTCATCCCCTCGTGTGTGATTGTCTGTTGGCTTTTCTTCTATAGAAACATCTTGGGTGTTGGCGTTAAATACAATTCCCATTACCTCCAAAGAAGACTCCTCTTCACTGGTTGATGCACTGGTTGATTCTTCCTCATCACTTGAGTAAGGACTCTCCTCCTCGCTCTCTTCATCTGCCGTGGTTTCATAGTTGATATCTAGTTGCTTTCCTTCTCGCCAATCATACACCACCGGTTGACCCTTCTTAAGAATCAAACGACCACTTCCCCATTTTTGATCTGCATTCACAGCAATGAGCCAAGGCCTCCCTAGGATGATGGGATAGCCCTCCCCCTTAGCTGGCATGACATACATATCCACTCGTGCATCTATGTTACATACAGAGACTTTTACATTTTCAATGATCCCCAAACACTTCACACTTGAGTTGTTGGCTAGCTTAGCTTAACAATTAGAGGACTTTGTAATTTCAAGCCCTAACCTGTTCATTGATTTTTCCGTGATCACACACATTTGAGCTCCACCATCAACATATACATTAGACACCTTTTTACCCCTTATGTAAGCATCCACAATGGGTTCCACATCTTTTTGTAGCTTTGAGGCCACAACCTTAATGGAAAGATTTGCTTTCTTTTTTGGAATTCTTGTACTTACCAACTTTGGCCATTGCCTTCTTACTTTGGCTGATAGGTGTAGAAGTTGAGGCCATGAAATGTTTGGCTTTTGGGTTTGTAAATCCTCCAAGATGTTGTAGGGCTCTAGCTCCTTTCCCAATGGGATGTCGTTGATACCAATTTCCCTTCGCCTTGATCTTTTATTCCTGCTGCTTTCAGCTTCTTCCATCTTTGACTTCTTTTTCTTGTCCCTTCTGGCTGAATTTGTTCCTTCACTTCTCATGTCTTCATCCTTATCATGTGCTCTTGTGCGTTTTTCTGCCGGCATAACATCAAAGTTTAGAGTATGATCATCTATTACCTCTTCTAGCTTGATGATGTTGACTCCTCTTTCTTCCTCCTCATGTGGGACGGGAGGTATATTTGCTGGTGGTGGTGGTCGACGAAGGATTTGTGGGCCTTGAGCTAGTTCTTGCTGCACAGTGAGAGGAGGTAGTCTAGGGGGATATATGTCTCCCGGAAGTCGCCTTGGATGTGGAAAATTGTACATTCCATGGCCCATTTCGTTGCAATTCCAACATTGCAACTCTTGAGCTTGTCTTCGTTGATTGCGATTCCCTACTCTTGGTTGTCGTTGTTGAGGTAGGCCCTGTACTAGATTCAGAGTGAGGTTCTCAAGCTGTTGAGTTAGCCTTTGTAAAACCTCTTGTTGAGATTTATCTCCTATTTGTTAAGATTTTGCAAGAGGGGCCCTAATTGGTGCTTCCATGGTTTGTGAAGACTCCCTCTCACTCACTTCATTCAAACCCCTTGCTCTATGTGCTTGGAAGTGTAGTTTTCTAAACTTGATGATGGCTACCTCACGTGCTTCTTCGAAGGTGGATGGGAATTTTAGCTCTACTTTAGCCTTTAAAAGTGGATACAAGCCAACCATGAATCTCTCTTTTTTTAGAAAGTTAGGTGCACCACCATGATTTTCTAATGTAGCCTCCCACCTACCCCATAGATTGACAAAGGTTGCTTCATAAGAGGGATAGTCTTCAAGTGATACCTGCTTATGTCCAATAAGACATTTCCATAGTCCTTCAGAAGTATCACCTTGCCCGAACTTGGAGAGGAAGCTTGCTCGCAGTCTCTCCGAGTTGGACTTGATTTGGGGTTGCAAGGTCTCATACCATGCTTTAGCTTCTGCTTTTAGAACGAATGGGAAGGCTCGTAGCTTTACTTCCTCTTCATCTCTCCCGGATATGAGATGTGCCATCTCCAAGTTGTCAAGAAACTCTTGCGCATCTTCCCCACTTCTTGCATAGAACGTGGGAAAAGAACTTGACATTTTGTTTAGACTTTTTGATTTTTTTTTTTATAAAAGAAACTTTTCTCTTACGGGCCGCACAAGATTGTTGACACTATAAATCTGATTACATTAAAATGAAGATGTACACATCCATTGTTAATTCGTACTTTATCATAGGTAGAATAAATGGATTAATTGAAGCATTGATTTCATTGAGGTGAGTGGATCCAAATATTCTCCTTATGATAGATTGAAACTTAAACTTAGTTGCAATGATTATATGAATGGATTGCCGAGCAATAGGCCTAAAAGGTTCATTGTTTTGATCGTGATTCATGTGCTACTCCTCGTTGTTGGTTTGAAGACCTTGTTCCTTCATATGGCCCTTGAGCACCCCTTCACCACTCCTTGTTCCTGCCTTTAAAACAAAATGAACACGTGAACATCAAAAGAAGTTTCATAATTGATGATTGGAAGTATAATTGGATTGGGTGATGCCAATATTTCTCTAAGTCTTTCTGCACCAAACATAAAAACAATGCGTTGCTGGAAAAAGACTTTTCTATCTATGTGAACATTTACTCTAATGTGTTGTACAAAATGAAATGGATAGATGGGGACTCCATTGTTCATCACTAAAAATTTGAAGGTAACTTGGAAATATGTTCCTCAGTGGGGGCACCACTTTATGAAGGCGAGCTTTTTGAAATGGGCCCGCTAAACCCAAACCAATGGGCCTACCCTCACAAAATGTTCGTAAAGAGGTACGCACACTACTTGGGGCACCACCTTCTTTTGGGAGTGGAGAAGGAAACCAATCAAAATAACACTTGCACTCACCCACTCAAGCAACACACTTTGAGAACCCTTACTCTATGTACACTTTGGACACTTGACACCATCAACGATTATGCAACCCAATGCCGTGCATCAAATGTAAATATGCAATTTGTGGAATGGCATTCACCTTCTCCCCATAAGAATACCCATGATACATCCAAACTCCTCCTCTCTCAAGCACTCATCAAAAAAAAAAATCATGCGCACAAGACCTTCCTCTCAAACACATAAGAAAATCACCTACATCGAACTAACACACTTTGCATAGAGAGCTCATCTCCATCTATGCAATGCCGTGACAAATCAAATTACCATGAGAGGTAGCCACATGCATATGTAATGAAGCAAAAGAGAGTTGGAGTGAGAATTTTCTTTAGACTAATTGAATAAGTGTGGAGAAACAAACCAATGGTAAATTGAGAGTAGGACACTTACTTGATTTCTCGCACACCTTTTAAGGGGTAGACAGACGCTGGCTAACCATCACGAATTGCGACACTTGATTGTTTGAAGATGATTTAATGATCATTAAAATAACCATGAGAGAGATCATGATGTATTTATAAGTTATTGAGGTGCTACAATGATTTATTGGGTTGATGGAGTAAGAGATTGTAGAATAGAAAGAGTGGAGGATAGAGTTGCACTTCCTCCAAAGAGGAGGGTGTGCAAGAGGGAGAGTTGGGGGTTTCTCTACTATTAATCAATAACAAAATGAAGTTGAAAATATAGGTGTGTGTCCTTGAGTCTCTCGAAGGGGGGCTATTTATAGTTGTGTAGGAGTGGGATTATGCTACACTTAATTAGGGTGAGTGATTAGCCCTAATTAAGTGTCCTTTGACCACTCATTGAATATTGGACATAAAAGGGACTATTTATTCACCAAAAATATCATTTTAGACCGTGAAGGCTCCATAGGGGTGCATAATGTAGGTGGGCCCCACCATGAGGCCCTACGGGTGGCTCTTGCGGGGTATCTCAACTTGTTTGTCTTGGCATTTAGAAAGCATCTTTAGATTGGTCCCATCACATGCAAGTGACCTTGAATACTCATTGCTCTTTTAGAAGATGATTAGGGAAAAAATACGATCTCACCCTCTTGATTTACTTGATTTACAGTTCCCTTTTGCTACGAATCTGACAGATTTACACTATTTTGACCATAACTTTTTACCTGTAGCTCGGAATGACATGCTTCAAAAGGAAAATTTGACCTTCTCAACATGTTTGATATGAATTTGGACTATTCTTCACGCCCATGCACCAAGGAATTCGGTTTGGAAGGTCCACACTAGGATAGGGAACCTTTTGCTTCCAAGTCTTCTTGTATGGGCCCTTTGCTTGTATGCATCCAAGGGGAATCATGCTTTTTCAAAAGGGTATGATGCTTAAACAAATAGAAGAGGGCCCAACATTATTTTCTTGTGAAAAGAATATACAATTTGAGTCTCTTTGAAAGGAGAAAAACTATATGTATATTCTAAGAGATATTGGGCCACCTATGTAGGGGGCATAGAAGACTTGTAGAGATGGACCATAATCTTTGGTAAAGACAAGTGGAGAGTTGATTTTCCATGGTAATTTATCTATATGGGATGGAAGATGGATATATTATTTTTCTACTACTAATTCACAAGAGGTAAGAAAGTTTGGGGGTAGATAGTTGGTTATTGTATGCTTAATTTTATTTACAAAGCAAAAAAGAAAAGGGTGGTAATATAAATATATGACTAAGGTGACATTTTTGGGAAGAGTACAATGTATGTGTCACCACAAAGGTTAAACGAAGAGGGGGAATTTACTCTAGATAACTTAATAGCGTAGAAAAATATATACACATATGAGGAAGAGGACGTTGAGTAGGCTGAAAAATGTTGCAAAAAGATGGTTACCATTTTATGCCATTCAACAGCTACACCTCATGTTAACTGAGTCGACGTTAGTTAACAGAAGCTGCTAAAGACCGAAGACGTACGAAGGCACATCAAAGATGAATAGGAGAAGCAGTAAAGATTGGAGTTAGACATTTGTCACGTTTTCCCAAAATGGTTATGTATTGTAAATTCCCGATTTATTTCAAGCCATTGTAATATTTCTAATGTGTTACGGGCTCAATAGGAGTTCCAAGCTGTAAAGAATAGGTCAGTTATTGTGCCTAGGTAGCAGATTCAGTAAGTGGTGAGCCCTAAAGGCCTTGGGCGCCCGGACATTGCATATTTTCAACCTAGGTATATAAGGCAATGTGTAAAAGAAATTAGGGTTCTCAAGCTCATTTGTTGGGAGCACTCTTTGATGAGAGCTCTTGAGGTGTGTGGCTATGGAGTCCTTAAGCTTCTCCTTGCTTATAAGACTTGATTAACACTAATCAATGATTCATTCTCTCTCACTATGCCTCTCTCTTACTTCTTATGATTGCCTATGATGCTTCGATTAACTAGATGTTAACTAATTAGTGGTTAATCCCTCTCTAATCTTGTGTGATTGCCTTCTTTTGCTTGTGTGTACATGTAGGTTTGATTGGAGTGTGGCGCCGATAGATCTATGTGTGTGTGCTTGCGATTAGTGTGTTGCATGATAGGAGTGTTGTGTGTGTCTTGCAATCGTAGTGTGTGTGATTGGGTTGATTGGAGGTGAAGAGAAGTGGATATGGAGATTGTCCTTCATTGCGGCTTAGCTCCTCCATAGGCCGAGAAGCTCACCTCATAGAGTTAACCATTTGTGTTGCCACGATTAGCTCACCAACTGTGTGAGTGTTTCCATGCCCTAGCCGGGTAGCTCATCCCTCCGGATTCATAATTTTGTTGGTCATTGGAGCTATTGCAACGATGGGACCCCCAACATTTGGTGCCGCTTCCGGGGACGATGGCCTACTCCAGTGTAATTGTGGCATAATCGAATGGGTTGCCTCACTAATTTCACTTGTGTGTTTTTGTTTTTTTGGATTTTGGATGTGTGTGCATAAAACATTGTGTGACCATATCTTGCCAATTGTGTGTTTACACACTCTAATTCCTCACTAATTCCTTGCTAATTTGACTAATTTTTGCTAACTTACTAATGTGCTATGAAGGATTGGAGCATTTGTCCATTCAATTGATCTTCAACGAAAAGGTAATTAAGGTGGTATTCTCAACCTCCCTAGAATCTAGAGATGTGTAGAATTGTGTAGAGATCCCACCATGATGATGCAATGTAATGCAATGATATATTGATGCAATGCTATGTTGATGCAACATGGATTGAAAATTTTACGATTTTTCGTTTTCACGCCGTCATAATGCCAAAATTTTTAAGAATTGGTGGCACACGAATTTGACAAGTTTCAATTGCTAACTGATGAATGTGTGTTGCTAATTGGCTGCTTAATTGAGTTAATTGCATGCTTGGATGGTCAATTTCAAGTGTGTGCACTAAAATCAAGTGTGTGTGCATTCTAATTGAGTGTGTGTATGCTAATTATAGGTGTGTGTGCACTATTTTGCCATGTTTGTGCACTTAGAAATCAATGTGTGCATTATGATTTTTCAATTGTGATGATTGATTTGTGTTGTGCTCATGCTCATAAGAACACTGATGTTTTCTTTAGTGCGTCCCATACATGGGTCAGTTGTCCTTATGACCGATAATTGGTGTAGTGAGGAAATTCAATGAAACCAAGAGCAACATCTTGATGTTCAACATTGTCGTCCTTTTGCAATCACTCGTATCTGACCATCTTCGAAAGATATGGGAAAATGCAATAAAACCTTGGTGCAACTTTCCATGAAGTTGTGAGCCATATTTCCAACTCGCGTGAGTATCTTGAAAAGCTCATAGCTACTGAGGGACAGAATAGGGGTTGTCCTCATGTTAGACTTCTAAACATTTTGGAACACACAAGAACTACATGTTCACCCCTAATCAAGGTTACATGCCAACATGCTTTGTCAGCACACCTACTAAGTCCTTGACTTATGAAACTATTGAATCGGTATCCAACCCCACCACAATAGGTATTCAAAGTTGAAAACCTAAGATGATTCTAGAATAGGGAGAGAATTGCCCATTCAGAATGCTTTGTGCTAACGTATGCTCTTAGCAGATCCTTTAGCACTAGAAAAATACTTGTAAGATGCCCATCCAATGCGGGATGAATAGCATCAGTAGGAGTAAGGTACTTTCCCCCAACTACTTACAGACAGTCTTCCACGACTGACGATAAACTACGACTCAACCAGTGAGTATCTAGCCATATACTCGATATGGAGTGGAGGCAACCAACTAGGTTGAAAGCGGGTTGGAGTGGAGTAAGCTCATAGAGTATAGACCATCCCACCGCAGACACCCATCCTGAGCCATTACCTTGTAAGATAGGGTGTAAACGCATAAATCTGCTTGAAAAGTTGCACTTGAAGTGCAAAAAATTGCAAAAACAAGAAAGTCCATGAATTGGCATGCCGAATTTGTGTTAAACACTAGGGCCCATAACACCTAGTGTGCATGCATTTAACACAAACAAATCCGAACCGCAATTCCATGACGAGACTTTCCACGGCACGTACGTGAAAGCCTTGCAACAAGAGTTGGACCATAACAAAATGTGAAAGCTCAGTCACACCTAGCTACTACCAACCATGAGACATTCTCATGAACGTAGCATACTTGGGTATATGTAGAAACGACCCTTCGGCCAGAAATTGTTCTTGATACAGTGTGCTCCAAATGGTCTAATAAACAAATGCGACCAGCACGAATGGACTTCATTGTGACACATAATTAGGAATTAGGCGCTAGTGTCAGTCCCAGAGACTCATATTCGCTACATGTGGAATATGTCTCAAGTAAGGATGGCAGAGAAAGCGACATCCATCAAGCACAAATTGTGCTTGTGTGTGGAGGTAACTATCAACACTCCGCAACGCGAGTGAGAGGGACCCTCATTATCATTTCTCCACACTGGCTAAACCAAACTCCTTGAGTTCCTAGACCATGTTGTAGCCCATGTGACAACATGTGCCAAATAGAGCCATACCATGTAGGTCTGCAACTGTTTCAACAAGAATCAAACCCATCACGGTATCTTGAGGAACACAGAAGAGAGAAATAACAATATTTTCTCAAAATGTTGTGCTCTTACATGACCTTGTCATGTGGCTAAAGAGAAAGCTGGATGAAAGCTTTCTAGCTCCAACATCCATTGTACAGAACTTAATCAAACGTAGTTGGAAAGGAAAAGAAACAAAAAAAAAAAACATATACTTACAATGAGGTGGAAAATTACCTGATACTTTCTCGGAAGTCAGGTATATCCCTCAACCTGGAAGTGTACCATATCAAAATTTCTTTGACTTGCTAATCACTAAAATTAGAGATTAGTGAAAATAAAGAAATGAAACTTGTAACCCTGGGTGT
The DNA here is from genome assembly GCF_014529385.1 of Adiantum capillus-veneris. Classification (NCBI taxonomy): domain Eukaryota; kingdom Viridiplantae; phylum Streptophyta; class Polypodiopsida; order Polypodiales; family Pteridaceae; genus Adiantum; species Adiantum capillus-veneris. The sequence goes on from NC_140944.1 coordinate 16,432,937, forward strand.
TGCCGTGGCAATCCAAACCCCTGGATATAGCTTGCAAAAAAAACCCCCTTGGTGAAAGGTTGGAAAGAACCTTTTGACTCTCCCTTGGCAGATAGTGTTTCTTGAAAAATAAAGTGTGAAGGTGTCCAAAAATTACCATCAACACATATGTGTGATTTAGTAATCACATATGTGGTCATATCACAAAATTGTGCTCTTATATGAACGCCTAGTTCTATAGAGAAAACGGGAGATCCACACAAGGCAGAACCCCTAGCTCTTATGGACAGCCATGTTGTCGAAAATGCTTGCTGCATCTATACACCGTGTTATAGATCAGCCTATGCGAGTGTAAGTTCATAAAAAACTCCACTTAATCGTCACACCAAAACATGTAGTGCTTACAAAATACCCAAAAACATACGTAATGGCAAGACTCTTGCTTGGCCATAAACATCTATGGGGAGTCCACTGGGTAGATCTGTTCAAGCTGGAGAACAATCACCCAAGGAATGCCAACAGTTGGGTCTCACTCAAGATCTAATTATGGTTCTTAGCCAGCCTGTGTGGCTCATAGCCCTTATGTCAATTAGTGTTCAATCGACGAACCGACGAAGACTAATTTGGATGGCGTCTTGGCCACTTGCTAGTTGAGAGTTAGAGCACCTTGGCTCAAGCTGACTCACAAGCGAAACATGTATTAAAAGCTTCTTAGAAAGTTTTCATTATTCTTCGAGAGAAATAAGAAAGAGAGAGAAGGAGAGAATGCTGGGCTGAGGAACTTTCCTTAAGTTTCTAGAGTGTGTACCCAATCTGTGTGCTCTTACGCATCTTATGCCTAATTTGCAGCTTATCCTATAAGCATTCCACAGTTTGTTGGTATGACTCTCTCATCGAGAGAGGTAACAGAAAAACACAACACATCCTGACCCACCTACCTTGTAGGGGTTGTGATTGTACAAAAATAACTTAAATATGTCACTTTGCCAGTGAATTAATTCCTAAATTTAGGTTCCTTTTAATGTTGGTATGCGATGACAGCAACCAAAAAGAAAATTATGAGAAACAATCCAGAACTAATATGTCCTTGACAGAGTGACTGTGTGAGAGCAGAAGTGTAATTGATACCACCTGGGTAGCATGCCGTGCCTACAAAAGTGGAAGCCCGTGGCTACCGTGACAACCGTAAACATAAAAGTCAACACCATAAGTGCATTGCACCGGCTAGACTGGTAGGGATTCGGTGAGATGATATCCCAATTAATGTAGGTGCCCCAAACTTGGTTGCTATTGCTCTTGATGCCAAGTCATTTATAGCATGAATTAGAAGCCTTGCGTCACCTGAAATTGGCCAAGCATGTGGCTTTGCACGACAAACAATACTGTTCAAAGTAAATGCGGAACGTAAAATTGTGTGACACGTGTATCATATACACCCTAATTCAGTGATCTTGTATGCACCTCATAATGTTTTCGACTGATCACATAAGCCGAGATTATGTAATTGGTCGTATTAAAAATTACTTTACCAGAAAAAACTGGGGCATAACACTACCCAATTCAAAAAACGTACAATACTCTAAAAATCCACATTCATGTATGAGAAAATGTCTCATCATAACATGTTCAAAAGACATATAACGACTATGCCTACACCAAAACTCGAGTTTATGTCGGATCACGAACTCATGCATCATGCTTACGTTGTCGTTCATGTGGACACCGCTTTTTTTGATGCGTTCCTAAGCAATAAAAGCATAATTTTTTACTCTTTGCCCGTTGAAAGTCGGATTGTGATAGTCGCTTCCTGACCACGTTGGTCACGACCAGATCTGTATCTACAACCAATTGCTCTTGTGCGTGCTGGACCTCTTTGGTCATAACTAGTGGGCAGACAACCCCTTGGGTTGCCGGCAAGTGAGAAGCTGATTCTGGTAACATATTGTAAATTAATCGTGTGATATTTTCTACTTGCATAGCCAATATTTGGACCCGTACGACTATCTTGCAAAATCGGGCATCAAAAGTTTTCCAGTCCTCTCGAGTGACAAACTCCCTGGCATCCGACAAGTTACTATCATCCTCCATAATATCAAACACGCTCTGAGGAGGAGGTGTAGATATTTGCGGGGAGAGGGATAGATCACCTGGGTTTGCATCATCCGTCCCTGTTGCCACGTGGGTACCCTCCATGAGAGTATCCAACCATGCAACATCCACAAGTGGAGCAGACGCCAAGTATTCGAAGTTAAACATGTGTTGATCATCAATTTCCGCATTCATGGCAAAAACGTGTTGTGCGAACAAAAAAGAAAACAATACCTTGGAGCAGAAAGGCTTGTAGCTGTACCAAACACAAAAACTTGTACCAAAGGCCGGTGATTAGCCGTGCTAATTCTGCCTTCAGTTTGCAATTCAAAGATGTTTCATCGATCCTTCTTGAAAACGAGATTGATATACAATCCAAAAAATTACCGTAAAAAATTATGCAATTGCAGTGACTGACGGCTTGCCGAAAGAGGCGCCAAGAAGCAAGGCTTGCCAAACTGTGCATGCCGAGAGTATTGGCTTGTATGGGGTGTATGCCGGGGTGGGCATGCACCCTATCATAAATAATTTGTGGAAAGTGCCCAAGGCCAAAGTCCCTAGGGCTTTTTGGTGTGAAAGAAAACGCTGGCAGTCGGCTATGGTGCCCGACGGTGCCGCGAGTGCTTGGCAAGGAGATGACGACCCGAGCGTGGCTTCCCGGTGGTAGCTATAGTGACGGAATTTGCAGGTTGTCACAGCGCGCATCCGCCAAGCCCACTCTTGCAGCTTATGGTGGAGGTCAACAACCCATCCCTCCTCGCCTCAAGAGGCCCTACACTTGGTGCTCTCTCTTCGACTCGTTTCCCCGCTTGGCAAGAGAGAAGATCCACGGTCCATGCACATGCTACATGCAAAAGGAAGACCACACCCCTTTTCCAACTAACCTTAGCTCTGATACCAATGTAGAGCCCAGAGGAGATTGACACCGAATCCACCTCCCAGCCAACCTATTATAGGAGAGCCCATGGCCCTTTTCCCTAACTGGATCCCCTATCTACACCTTCAGTCCGGCCCTTGGCCTAAGTCCTTGACTCCCCTAGGTCGGGCCCTGCCCTCTAGCCCTTGGCTGGACATATAACCACCCAACATGCCTATATATAGGCCCCTCGCCCTCTGGCTCTTAGCTACATATGGCCCCTGTACCGCATGTGTATCCGGAGTTGACCCTTGGCCCATCCTACCTTAGGCTTCAAATTACTCCCCCTTGGAGAAGTGTTTTTGTCCTAAAGAACAAGAGTGATGATACACTAATGTTTTCCACAGTGGCGTCCTTCATGGATCCAGCTGTTTGCTTGATCAAAACACGGTTCAGTAGGAGGGCCAATGAAACCAAGAGTAACATCTTGATTTTCCACACTGTTCTCCATGTGCAACCATCTTGTGTTACCGGTTGCTATCCAATCATGATACTGTGTGGACTCCATCTAGAACGCACATGAGCATGCTAAACGAGTTATCACAACAAAGATGTACCCGAAAGAGTACCTCTTTTCACTTTCCATGAAAGTAACTTGCTGACATAGCTCATCAGCCAAGTTCAACTCCTTGACATGTTTTGAAATTTCATTGGTAAACAACCCCACCATAACTAGTGTTCAAGGTTGAGAATCTGACATGAACATGAAGAGACTAAACCTAGTCACAAACATGCTTTAACGTATGGTAAGCAAATGCCAAGTACAACCATAAATGCTATGTAATTGGATTGCTTGGTGCTAACGTACACACTTTAAATATCCTTTAGCATGAGGTTACACTTTTTAATTTGCCTATCCCCTTGGATACTGACAGTATTGAGATATATTTTTCCACACTTTACAGACAGTCTTCCTAGATGACAGGTAAACGAGGAGCACAATGTCGTACAATGGCTGAGGAATCAATAATGATATTCATAACCATCTTGGCTAACATGAAAAATCCACAAGCACCCAAACCGAGCCATGACCTCTATTGGTGATTGGTAGATCCAAACATAACTTCATGTCATAAAATCTAGTATCTAGCTAACCTAAATAATTTTCTCATATTAAACTGATCATTTAATGTGGGAGAATAAATGGGAACAAGAGTTAGAATAGAGACATGTGCTTCTAGACCTATCTCAGCAGGGGACCAAAAGGAGAGATGGTTGCATCTCAATAGGGGTCCAAAATGAGACGGTCTACCAAAGAGCAATGTGCAATAAGTGCTTCTAGACTTATCTCAACAGGGGACAAAGAGGAGAGATGGTTACATCTCAATACGGGTCCAAAAGGAGGTAGTCTATCAAAGAGCAACGTGCATCTAATGGAGCTTAAAAGACCTTAGGGTTAGCTTCAATAAAGACCTCCAATAGTTAGTGTTAAAAGTCCTTTGACCTTAGGCAATTGACCTTAGGCAAGCTAGGGCTTAGCTTGAGGTGGGAACCCGACCTAACCTTGAGGTGCTTGTCGTGCTTGATGACTAAGGTGCTTGAGGTTCTTGTCGTGCTTGATGACTAAGGTGCTTGAGGTGCTTGTCATGCTTAATGATTAAGGTGCTTGAGGTGCTTGTCATGCTTGATGAGGAAGGTGCTTGTGAAGCTTCCTATGCATGGGGGGTAAGGTGCTTGAGTCAAAAAGAGACCCTACAAAGGAGGGGGAAAGCCCCAAAGTTACAGGAATCTTTGAATCAACCTCCCACTCACCCAAAGGGCACCCTTTTTTCAAGGGGCACATGGGACACATGTCAGACTCTCCCTATGCTTAGCCACATGGTGTGCTTGAATGCTATTGGTTGGGCTAAAGAGGGGTCCAATGAGCTTCTAGTTCCATTCAACAAATATCTAGATATTTTCAAGCTCTCTCTCTCTAAGGGGTAAGGATGAAACTTGTCCAAAAACTACCCATGTACTTGAAATGCATGGTGCATATGATTGGCTAGGGGGAAGAGAAGTCCAATGATCTTGAGGCATGAGCAAAAAGTAGAACTCGCCGCAAGCAAGCAAGGGGTGTGCTGGGGGGGTAAACACCAGACACACACTCATTTTGTGGATTCATTCTCACTTGGTGAAAGTAGAGGAACTCCACCTCCTTGTCCAAGCTTGTGAGAAGTGAGAGCCTATACCAACACTCTTGGCTATGGAATGCAAATCCAACCAAGAGCCATGCTACAATGCTTAAGCTTGCCATCTTCTCTATCTTCATTACTATGCTATTATGTATGCTAGCAAGAAGAGTGATGATAAGTGAGAAACTATTTCTTTCTCCTATGGAACGTCTCTTCTTCCTCTTCCCTACCCTCATTCCCTGCTAGCTCTCTCCACCTTCGAAGGTGTTTGAGGCCTTGGGACTGAGGCTTGGGATAGTTAATGCTTTCTACAAAGTTTATGTTATGCTTGTGATGCATGAATCTTTCCATCTTGATTGCATCACCTAGGTCACAAGGAACACAAAGATTGTATTGTACCAAGTCTCTCTTGATGGGGAAACTATAATACAAATGCCTATTGGAGGAGGACCGGCTCTGTATGAACTCCGGTCCTCAACTGTTGTCATGTTCTCTAAACTCTCTCTCTTGCTGTTAATGCCAATATAATTAAGTACCTTTTTTATGTTGCTACCATCAATTAAGTTCACCCACTATGCTCACAAAGTATCTCACAGAAGTGCTTTAACTAATTCCGCTACTCTTAAAGTTCAAAGGCAATTTCCATTACATTGGTTGTAAGGTTTCTAGTTTCTGAAACCTTAAAGGTTGTATAAAGCTTAATCAAACTGATATGATTATTGAAAAAGCAATGTAGAATTGTCCGACCATGGCAAATATTGGTATTTTTGGAATCTTAAGCACAGCAAACCCCGGGCTAGAAATTTTCAGAATTGAATTCCGATAAAAACTGGCATAGTTATGACCCCTGGAAGTTTACACTGTGAATTGAGTAAAATAGGTAAAATTGAAGGGTTGAAGTAATCATTTAAGCATAGACTTTATTAGAGTCCTCCTAGATATTTACAAGATATTTACCAATTAAGCAAAAATAGGTCAAAATATAACATAATTGATATTTGAAAAGCCTGGCAGGTAATGGGAGGGTCATCACTGACCTGCCAGGCACTCATTTAGCAGCAGGGGTCGTTTTTTGACCTGTAGGGGGCTGCTTGAACTGCAAGCAACTGCTTTTTTAAGCATGTGGGAGCTTAAGAGTGCCAGAAAACTATAAATAGGACCCCTAGCTTCACATTTTACACAAACTCAGAGCCTTGATACTCTCTCTCTCATCTAGAGAGGACACTACGCAGAAATCATTAGAGATTAATCTCTAATTGATTAATTTAAACGGTAATTAGCCTAATCCTTTTTAATTAGCAAGGTTAGATTACGCTAGTTTGTTAATAAATCAAAGATTAGGCCTATGTATACTCATAAAACCTCTCTTAATTAATTAATCTCTGCTGATTATTGTACTTAAGCTTAGTAATATTAAGCTAATTAATTATCCTATCATATTAGGACTGAAATTAGCCAAATTAACCATGAATTAATGATAAATATATTAATTAAGCTTAGATTAAGATGAGGTAATTATCAGAGTTGCATTAGACAGTCATTAAGCTATAATTTTCTGAGTAATTTTCCTAATTAATTAGGCAGAATTACTCTGTCTTTTGAGCTATTTAAATAGGGGAAATTACTAAATTGATTTCAATTGCTATGGTATATTTATCAGTGGGTAGTTGGGTGCTAAGGAACCTGTGATGATTAGTAAAAGCTCAGATAATCAATCTAGCTAATTAATTTGGCAGAATTACTCTGTTTTTTGAGAAATTTAAATAGGGGAAATTAGTAAATTGATTTCAATTGATGTGATATATTTATTAGTGGTTAATTTGATGTTAATAAAACCGTGATAATTAGGAGAAGCTCAAAAAATTAATCTAGCTAATTAATTAGGCATAATTACTCTATTTTTTGAGCTATTTAAATAGGGGAAATTAGTAAATTGATTTCAATTGCTATGATATATTTATCAGTGGTTAATTGAGTGCTAAGAAAACTGTGATAATTAGGAAAATCTCAGATAATCAATCTAGAGAATTAATTAGGCAGAATTACTCTATTTTTTAAGATATTTAAATAGGGGAAATTACTAAATTGATTTCAATTGCTATGGTATATTTATCAGTGGTTAACTGGGTGCTAAGAAACCTTTGATAATTAGGAATAGCTCAGATAATCAATCTAGCTAATTAATTAGGCAGAATTACTCTGTTTTTTGAGAAATTTAAATATGGGAAATTAGTAAATTGATTTCAATTGCTATGGTATATTTATCATTCGTTAATTTGGTGTTAAAAAAAATGTGATAATTAGGATACGCTCAGAAAATTAATATAGATAATTAATTAGGCATAATTACTCTATTGTTTGAGCTATTTAAATAGGGGAAATTAGTAAATTGATTTCAATTGCTATGATATATTTATCAGTTTTTAATTGAGTGCTAAAAAACCTGTGATAATTAGGAAAAACTCAGATAATTAATCTAGCTAATTAATTAGGTAGAATTACTCTACTTTTTGAGCTATTTAAATAGGGGAAATTACTAAATTGATTTTAATTGCTATAGTATATTTATCAGTGGTTAACTGGGTGCTAAGGAACCTTTGATAATTAGGAATAGCTCAGATAATTAATGTAGCTAATTAATTAGGCAGAATTACTCTTTTTTTTGAGAAATTTAAATAGGAGAAATTAGTAAATTGATTTCAATTGATGTGATATATTCATCAATGGTTAATTAAGTGTTAAGAAACCCGTGATAATTAGAAAAAGCTAAGATAATTAGTTTAACTAATTATCTTAGTAGAATTACACTATTTTTAGGGGGAAATTAAAGAGGAAAATTAGTAAATCATGCACTATGATTATATGGTATTTATCAGAGCTATATTATAGAATAAAGAGGCTGTGATAATTATGCAAAGGTTAGAAAAGTAGTAAAGATATTTATGTAGGTCAAATTACACCATTTTTAGCTAAAAATCAAAGAGAAAAATTAGTAAATCATGCACTATGATTACATGATATTTATCAGAGCTATAGTATAGGGTAAACAGACCGTGATAATTATGCCAAGGTTAGAAACATAGTATAGATAGTTATCTAAGTCAAATTTCACTATTTGTAGCTAAAAACTAAAGAGGGAAATTAGTAAATCATGTGTTATAATTACATGCTATTTATCAAAGCTGTATTACAGGGTAAAGAGGCCGTGATAATTATGCCAAGGTTAGAAAAGTAGTATAGATATTTATCTAAGTCAAAATATACTAATTTTGATGGAAATTTCAAGGGGAAAATTAGTAAATCATTCTATATGATTATCACAGTTAGTTTACATAATAAAGAGGCCATGATAAATATGTCAAGGTTAAAAAAGTAGTATAATTATTTATTTAAGTCAAATTATCCTAAATTTAGCTGAAAATTGAAGATGGAAATTATATAACTAAGTTAGAAAATAATAAGATAATTACCAGAAGTAAAAAATATCATAATCTACTTGTGGTAATTATACCATAGTTAATTAATGAGGTTATGAAATTATAATTGACCAAAAGTCCCATTTTTAGCAAACGATTAATTAAAATAAATAGACTTTGTGGTTAAAAGTTTTTAGGAAAATTATAGTGAGTGTAAACCTATGATATCAAGTTAAGGAAATGAAATCTTTAAGAGAAATTAAATACAATAAATATTGAGCCCAAAATAAGTAGATTATTAGCTTAAAAGTTGATGGAAAAATTAGGAAAAAGATATAGAAAATTATAAAAAAGTTAGAAGAGCTTAGAAAACCCTTAGGGAAGCGGTGGAAAAAGTTATCATGCCTATATAGACAAATAAGAAATTACTAGGTCAAGAATTTATCAATTAAGACTATAAATTTAACCTTGGATGGGTTACAGTTGAGTACAAAGGTTAAGTCTAGATTTTGAACTATATACCTAATGATTAGAGGTCCTTTTTATAAGGATAAGAAGTTATGGCACCAAAAAGAACTCGAGCAAATCCTACATCTGATGATGAGGAAGTAGCTCCAAAACAAACTAGAGCGTCGCACGATGACGAAGCCGGGCCTAGTAGTAGGTCTACGGAGGAGAGTCTTCAAGCGCCAGCGCAGCAGCAGATGGCCAATCAATCCCAGGTGGGTGTCCCTTATTCAATTAAGTCTTTAATTAGTTTAAGTTCTTTTATAAGTTAAGCATTGCATACGTAAGGTTAGGAATGATAAACTGGCTGAAAACAGAAGGTAACTTCCAACGTGCAATTGTTTATAATGTAGGAAAGAATTGTTTGGGTTAAAACTGGTTGAGTTAGGAAAGATATGTTTGATCATCCTTAAGATAGCTTGTCTCAAGACACCTCCGACTCCTTAATATAAATTGATGATAATGATTGGCTTTCTAGCCATGGTTAAGTCGATTACCCCCATGAACGATGAGTTTCTACTCCGTGTCATGTCTTGATGTTTCTACATAAGTTAGGATACCGTTTTTTTATCCTAGGGGAGCCGCCCAGTTGTATGGGCAACTGGTTTGGTGTATGGGCACCCGGAACCTTGGGTGGGGGTTTATCCACTCCGGATTTGAATAAGGAATGGGTGCGTTTTTCACCCTTAGGTGGTCTTGAGACAAGAAGAGTACTGGTCATGGTTATTATGGATAGTGTTTTGATTGACAGTACCCTGTCTTAAGTTTAAAGATGTCTGTTTTCTAAAAGAATGCTTTCAATGCTGTCTTTAATAATTGATTCAAGGAATTACTGTGACGGAAATTTAAAAGAAACCATTATTTTAAATGTTTAAAACAATGTGATAGTAAGATAAATGAATCATGTGTGAGTGCGGGGTGGTAAGTGGGGATTGACTAAGGTTGTCAATCCTGGACGGGTGGACCTGATTAGTTAGGTAACTATCCATTTCCGCGCACTAAAACGTTTTAGAAACTTCTCACTTGGAAGAAGAATCCACAAACGGCTGTACCCTCACATATGTTAGGGGGAAAAAAGCGTTGGCTAAGGAAACCATAATCTGAATGATGAAGTTATAGGGCCTAAATAAGAAATTTTTTTTGTAGGTCGTTTGAATACATTGTCCCGTTTCCGCTGCGAGACAGGACTAGGTCTGCTTCTAAGGCTATAGACCCAAGCCATTGTCAATGGTAAAGGTCTATTCCTTGGATTTTTCTTGTTTAGAGACTCTGATTTTTATCAGACCTAGAGACCTGTCAAGGATCCCATCCCGATCTCGGTATAGTCGGGGCTGGGGACCTTACATTGGTATTAGAGCATTTGGTTTCTCTTTTCTTGCTTAAGAAGAGAGGTCCTTAAGTAGCCTATCAATGGTTGATTAGGGTAAGTGGAATTGGGATCTATTATCGATTTTGTTGAGCCCACTATGTGGGATATAGTGCACACCTTGGGAGCTTTGGTCTTAATAAAGGAGTCTTTTTAGACTTGCCTATGGATTTACCATTATTGAGCCATAACAAGTCCAAAAGGAGCTAACCCTCGGCAACTCTGTTATGTTAGACCCACTCCACTACTCTCTATAATTAACCAATTTGAGCCGTGGGTGTAGATACTTAAGTGCCTATTTTCAAAGGCTAAGAGGAGTAGCAACTAAGGTTTTGAATTTCCAAAGCATGCACTAAGTAAACACATAAGTTTAATTAACATGGTTGACAATAACCAAGAGAGTAGAATGAACATTGAAAACTTTGATTTTGCACCTGAAGGTGCTAATGATGATGCCCCTATGTTTGTTAATTATCTTGTTACAAGGTTGCAACAAGCTATGAGCAACCCTGCTTTACAAGCCGAAGTTACTCAACAACTTTGTGCTTATGGGATCTCCTTTCCTCTCCAAGAGGAGAGAGCTTAGGAGGCTTCCTGATGAGACTTAAAAAAGAAGACTCTCTCTCATACGAGAGGAGGAATCCAAAGAACAAGAAAGTAATGAATCCCTAAGTTCCTCCAAAGATGTGGCTCCACGAAGGCGGCGAACTAAATGATCGCCAACTCCTCCCAAGAGGAAATGGTTAAACCCATAGTCCTTCTCCTCATCACTCCGAAAGGGAAGAGAGGAAACAAAGGAAGAAAAGGGCAAGAAAGAGGTCACCTTTTCTCCTTCTTCTTCACCTTCCTTCTCTTTCGATGAAAACTATGGCTATTCTCCTAGAGAATACAAGAGGGGAGGACATCACAAATCTTACCCTGCATGGAAAAGGTCACAAAAGCTCAAGAAGTTCAAAGAGGGAGGAAAGAGTATCCCTTTTTCTTACCTATGATGGCACCTTTGGTGCTACCAACAAAGTATTGGGCTTCATCCAACAATTTGATGTGGCCTTTGGAGATGAGGGCTTCACGGAGTCCTCCAAGCTACACCATGTAGCTATGCACTTCCAAAAATTGGCTCTTCAATGCTAGCCTTCGTGGCAATGGCGAAGCCCCAAAGACATGGAAAACTCTACAAGTTTCCATCATGAATAAATTCCTTGAAGCTTCTCTCACATGAGTCTATCCACAAATATATGGACAAGTTTTGGGATTTACATCTCAAGGCTACTATCTTTCAAAAGATAGACTTCGTCGAGCAAAAGCAACAATTCTATGTGGGATTATCCAAAGAGATGACCGAGTACGTCAACTCTCAACGGCCTGGTTCTATCACCAAAGTAATCCACCACACCATGGTTGCTTCGTGCATCAATTTCCAACAAGGGGCTAGATGGAATGTCAAGCCCATGGAAAATAAAGACAAAAGTGATGCCAAGAGGAAAACCAATGCATAAAATTCTTACCAAGGCCATTCCAATAACAACAACAACAATCGGTCCAAAGAGAAGGGAGTTTTCAAAGGTAAATATAAACTCTCTCCTCAAGAGCTAGAAGCTTTTTGTAAGGACCACAAATGTTTTAAATGTGGGGAGCAAGGCCATCGTTATCGTTCTTGCCTCCCCAAAAGAATTGCTGGCAATGAGACTTCTAGAGCCTCTATGTTTGAAGCTCCAAAAGAGGATGCTCATTGCCAAGGCTTTCTCCTTCCCTATGCTTGGGGAGAGATGCAAGAGCATGATGCCTTTATTTTGTTTGATCCTGGTTCAACTCACAACTTCATATTCACGGAGTTGACCACCAAGCTAGGCATACAAGCCCACGAGATGGGAGATACATTAAAAGCCAATGGATCTATCAAGGGACAAGACATCTCAGTTACTCTCTCAATTGGAAAATTGAGGCTTCATGTCCAAAGCTATGGGACAAAGAGGATTCTTCATCTCCCCTCTCAAACATGAGGATGTTATTTTTTGGGCACCATGGTTTAACGGCATGGCTTCCAACATGAAGTTCCTTGAAAGGAGAATCTAATTCACCTATAGGGAAAAGAGCATGTACATAGATGCTAATGAGTTGGGGAACACCATATCCTTGCAATAAAGGGAATCAAGAGGGATTAGAGTTTTCTAATTTCCTAAATGGATTCCAAGATGTTTTCATTGATGACATCCCTAGTGAGCTACCTCTAAAATGAGGGATGATGACCATGCAGTTGATCTCCTACCACAAAGCTCACCACCTAACAAGCCTCCTTATCGAGTTTCACAAGCTCAATAAGAGGAGATAATGAGGCAAGTGCATGAATTGGTAGAAAAAGGGATGGTGAGGTCTAGCTCCTCTCCATTTTGTTCACCATTGCTTTTAGTGCAAAAGAAAGACAACACATATCACATGTGTGTTGACTATAGAGCATTAAATAAGATCTCGATCAAAAATAGATTTCCTGTGCCGTGGGTAGAAGATCTATTTGATAAGATACAAGTTTTGGCCTGGCAAATGCTCCAGATGCATTCAAACTCATGATGGACAAAAATCTTCAGGCCATTCAAATTCTCTTGAGGAGTACAAGCGACACCTCCAGGTAATCTTTCAAGTTGTGAGAGAGAATAAGCTTTTCATTAATCAAAAGAAAAGTGAAATTTTCCTACAAGAGATTCAATATTTAGGTCACATTATCTCTAAAGATGGCACCTGTATGGATCCAACAAAGTTAGAGATAATAAAAGGATGGCCTAATCCAAGGAATCTACAGGAGGTACAAAGCTTCATAGGTGTGTGTGCATATAATAGATGCTTCATAGAATAATAGCAGGCCCATTACATGACTTAACAAAAAATAACGTTAAGTATTTTTGGACTTCAAAAGTGCAAGAAGCTTTTGAGAAGCTTATCTCTCAACATGTGCTCACACTATTAGATCTCTCAAAGCCATTTGAGGTCCAATGTGATGCTTGTGGTGATTGCCTTGGAGCTATTTTGCTTCAAGAAGGGCATGCCATAGCATATGACAGTCAAAGACTCGACTTCGATAAGTGAGTATTGGGCAAATACGGAAAAGAGCTACTAGTTGTTCTATATGCCCTAGACACATCGAAACACTATCTCTTGGGGACTTCATTCATCCTATGAATGGATTAGAAAGCCTCAAGAACTTCATGACACAGACCAAGCTCTGCGACAAAAAGATGAGGTGGACAAATTTTCTTTTGCAATTTAAATTTCATTTTTCTCACACTGCTGGCAAGCACAATCAAGTGGTCGATGCACTTTCACAACAACCAAGGGTGAATGTGGTGTCTATAGCAACTCACAATGATCTATCTTTTATGGTGGATGGGTATGCTACTGGCCAAATCGTAATTACAGCTTTTGCAATAGGAAAGCAAAAATAACCATTCACCTTGAAGGATGGTTATCTTCCAAACGGCAATAGGCTATGTGTTAATCACCCATACAATAAGAAAGTCATGTATGAATCCCATACTTCTCCTTATGTGGGGCAAAGAGGGATTCCAGAGTCTACTTTTTGAGGAGTAGAAAATGTATTTCTGTTGGTCTACCATGAAAAGTAAACATACAAGAGCATGTTTCAAAATGCATGGTATACCAAAAGTTGAAATTTGATTGAGGGAAGCAACTTGGGTTGTTTCAATCGATAGGCTTAGCAACAAAACACACTGTATGCCTGTCAAAAAGACTATTAAGGCACATCAAACGGCAACCCTCTTCAGATCTCAAATTTTCAACTATCATTGTTTGCCAACATCCATAGTGTCGGACAAAGATCCTAGAATGACCAGTAATTTCAGGAAGGGTCACTTTGAGAACCTAGGAAGTAGATTAAATTTCTCTTTTGGCCTATCGTCCACAAACGGATGACCAAAGTGAAATAACTAATCTAGTGATTCTTGAATCTACTAAAAGCCTATGTCATGGACGTAGATCAACGTTGTAAATTAGAGAAGTCCCTACCATTTATAGAGTATGTGTACAATGGCATTGTACATACTTCTATGGGGAAAGCATCCTTCGAGGTTAAAGAGGGAAGAATTAAAGGTCCCTTACTACTTAAAGTACATGGGAAGATATTTGCTATTGATAAACATAGCGATGACTTACAAGAATCTTTTCCAAAAATTAAAATGGTTATATCCATCTCACAGCAAAGGCAAAAAGGGTTGTTGCTAATATGCACAAAAGAGCCTTACCTTTCAGAAAAATGATTGGGTCTTGCTAGAGTTTCTCAAGGCTCATCTAAGGCATACTACGGGCAAAAATCCTTCAGGCCACCAAGAGTATTATGCTAAACTAGCAAAAAGATACTATGGTCCATTTTAAATTCTTAAGCCAATCAATGAGATGGCTTATCAATTAAAGTTGCCCAACCATTGGCTCATGCACCATGTTTTCCATGAGAGCCTACGTAAGCCTTACAAAGGAGCACCACCAAAAGAAGCAATAGTTGCAGACCCTCCAAAAATCAAAGATCACGAAGAAGTACTTCAATCTGAGTCCATCCTATGACATGAAGATAAGGTATTAAGAAACGGTAAGATTATGTGACGATATCTTATTAAGTTAAAGAATTATCCTTTTATAGATGCTAAATGGATGCAAGGAACCTAGCTTAAGGATAATATGAACCTTGTCAATGCTTACAATGTTGCACTAGAGTAAGCATATGAAAATGCATTTTAAATGAAAAATGTTTTTGTCTTATAAAACTAGTTCTCTTTTTATTGTGCACAAATTTAAATAGTATGCATGCTTAGAATCATGTTTTGTGATGACAACATCTCTCAAACACCAAGTAGAATTTGTCACCCTACTTGGGAGGATGAATGGACTAAAGAGCACACATGCTTACGGCAGCTACGTCTCCCGAGCACCAAATGGTTTAGTCATCCATCTTGGAATGATGTCGTAGGGTAAAAAGAGATCCTCTACTCGCTAAGTAACATGGACTAATGACCAAATGATTTTCTCATATTAAACTGATCATTTAATGTGGGAGAATAAACGGGAACAAGAGTTAGAATAGAGACATGTGCTTCTAGACCTATCTCAGCAGGGGACCAAAAGGAGAGATGGTTGCATCTCAATAGGAGTCCAAAAGGAGACGGTCTACCAAAAAGCAATGTGCAATAAGTGCTTCTAGACTTATCTCAACAAGGGACCAAGAGGAGAGATGGTTACATCTCAATACGGGTCCAAAAAGAGGTAGTCTATCAAAGAGAAACGTGCATCTGATGGAGCTTAAAAGACCTTAGGGTAAGCTTCATTAAAGACCTCCAATAGTTAGCGTTAAAAGTCCTTTGACCTTAGGCAAGCTAGGGCTGAGCTTGAGGTGGGAACCCGACCTAAGCTTGAGGTGCTTGTCGTGCTTGATGACTAAGGTGCTTGAGGTGCTTGTCATGCTTGAGGAGGAAGGTGCTTGAGGTGCTTGCTTGAGTGTAAAAGAGACCCTACAAAGGAGGGGAAAAGCCCCAAAGTTATGGGAATCTTTGACTCAACCTCCCACTCACCCAAAGGACACCCTTTTCTCAAGGGACACATGGGACACATGTCAGACTCTCCCTATGCTTAGCCACATGGTGTGCTTGAATGCTATTGGAGGGGTCCAATGAGCTTCTAGTTCCCATCAACAAATATCTAGATATTTTCAAGCTCTCTCTCTCTAAGGGGTAAGGAGGACACTTGTCCAAAGACTACCCATGTACTTGAAATGCATGGTGCATATGATTGGCTAGGGGGAAGAGGGGTACAATGATCTTGAGGCATGAGAAAAAAGTAGAACTTACCCCAAGCAAGCAAGGGGTGTGCTGGGGAGGTATACACCACACACGCACTCATTTTGTGGATTCATTCTCACTTGGTGAAAGTAGAGGAACTCCACCTCCTTCTCCAAGCTTGTGAGAAGTGAGAGCCTACACCAACACTCTTGGCTATGGAATGCAAATCCAACCAAGAGCCATGATTCAATGCTTAAGCTTGCCATCGTCTCCATCTTCATTACTATGCTATTATGTATGCTAGCAAGAAGAGTGGTGATAAGTGAGGAACTATTTCTTTCTCCTATTGAGGCCTTAGGACTGAGGCTTGGGATATTTAGTGCTTTCTACAAAGTTTATGTTATGCTTGTGATGCATGAAGCTTTCCATCTTCATTGCATCACCTAGGTCACAAGGAACACAAAGATTGTATTGTACCAAGTCTCTCTTGATGGGGGAAATTATAATACAAATGCCTATTGGAGGGGGGACCGGCTTTGTATGAATCCGGCCCTCAACTGTTGTCATGTTCTCTAAACTCTCTCTCTTGCAAAAGTATTGTTAATGCCAATATAACTAAGTACCATGTTTTTTTTGCTACAATCAATTAAGTTCACCCGCTATGCTCACAAAGTAATCTCACAAAAGTGCTTCATCTAATTTCACTACTCTCAAAGTTCATAGGCCACTTACATTACACTTCACAGAGATACTGCACGTAGAGTGCAAAATGCTTCAGAGCATTTATGTGATGAATATGCATGCCTCTCCAAATCAGTCTTTGCTAAACACTAGGGCCCATAACACCTAGTGTGCATGCATAGCAAAAAACAAATCCGAACCTGTATATCCATGATCATCCTTGCCAATACGGATGGAAAATGTGATGCTCCTAGCACACATTAAAGAGGAATGTAAATAGTTTTGAAAAGAAACTAAATATTTTCTGCTGCAATCATTTGCAAGCCTTGCTTAAACGTTTGAACTATAATAAAAGGTGAAACATTAATCCCTGCTAGGTACAAACAATAAAACCTGTTTATTAACAACTCATGGCCTTGCTATATGCATGAACAACCATCCATTAATGGTGTTTAGCAATACTTGTACCTTAACAAGTCATTCTGAGTATCCAACAATCTCTAGCCACTAAAATTGTTCCTGATACAACGTGCTAAAAACGATTTAGAGAGGAAAGAGTGGGGTGGGGAGAGTTTTTTAACAATCCACTAGCCATGGCTAGGTTATTAAGGAAGAGTGGGGGTTTTAGGGTATTTACACGGGTTTTGTCGAGTTCGGGTGGTCGGTGTGAGGTTTCAGTGCTGTGGTAGGCGGTTTTTGTCGTGAGAAGCCGAGATGTTGTGTGTTACCTCCTTTCAATGTTGGCCAGGGCGTGCCTTCGGCGCCACTTCTTGTTTTGGTGTTCACGACGCGCGAGTTAGCCGCCCTCTTTCCCTTGATGTCGATGTTGATTGTTTTTTTTTTTTTTTTTTGTTTTTGATGTGAGTGCGTATATGTGTGTGTGCATGTATGTGTGTATGACTGGTGTATATGTGTAGTGGGTATGTATGTAGTGCACGTATGTGTAGTGTTGTGTGTAGTGCGTATCATATATGGTAAGTATGTGTAGTGCCGTGTGTGGGAACGAGAGAAGGAGGGGGGGGGGGTGGGTTGTTTAATCAACTATGTGCATTATATATATATATATATATTATAGTGTGTTTACTACGCAGGGAAAACGGAGCGGCGAGAGGAAACAGCCTGGGGAAGGGGAAGGGGAGAGAGTGCGTGTGTGTGTGTGGTGTGTGTGTGTGGTGAGTGTGTGTGTGTGTGAGAGAGAGAGAGAGATGGCCTTCGGTCCTGCGAACTGCGCCTATGGGCTGGTCCGAGCACAGAGAGTGAGAGAGCAAGAGTGCGGGGGTTTGAGGTGGTGAGGGAGGGAGTGGGTGTGTGTGGGTTGTGGGAGATAGAGAGAGAGGTCATCTCATGCGCCTACGGGCTGGTCCGAGAGGACTTGCAAGGGGGGGGGGGGGGATTAAATGGGGTCAATGGTGGGGTATGAGGGAAAAGAAAGAGTCATTATTATTGCTCTCCTTATGGGTTGTTCACACACACGGCGAGAGATCAATGAGCGCGAGGAAGGAAAGAGAGAGAAAGAAGGGGGGGAATGGAGGTAGTGAGAGAGGGGAGAGATGGGGGGGGTCCGGGGGGGGGGGGGAATAAGAGAGAGAGTACGAATCATAATGAAAGAGAGGGAGATTTTGAAGAAAAAAATGGCGTCCGCCATTCGTTCCCTAGAGCCTCAGTTGTTTGGCTGGGCTAGAGAGCGGTACGGATAACCTGGCGTCATTAGCCCTCCCCCTTAGGTTAGGGGCATTCATGCCTCTAACTCATGTGTTTGATTATTGTCGTCGGAGGTGGCAGTTGATGGTGTATCCTCATCTGGAATGTCGATAGGTGGAGCCTGGTCAAATCAAAGAAAATAAGGTTTGAGCCGCCAACCATTCACCCTGATTTTATGAAGTTTTCCATCAGCTTCCATACGCTGGTAGCTTCAATTGGCATACTTTTTCCTGATGATGAAAGGGCCTTCCCATCGGAGTAGGAGTTTCTTATCTTTGCGCGTGTGAAAGCGATTGTCGTAGTGGAGCACCAACATTCCTTTCTTTAATTCTTTTTGCCGAAGATGCTGGTTAAAGCTAAGCCGTCTGTGTTCTGCTTGTGCCTCATAATAATTTATTGCTTCTTCTCTGTCAGCTGTAGTCTTTCCAAGTCGATGATGTGATCTCTCAAATGCATGTTAGGTCATTGAAGTTGGCTTGCCATTACTCTCTGACTTTGTAGTTGCACTTCAATGGGCAAGATTGCTTCCTTACCAAACACCAGATGATACGGTGTGAATACCAAGGATGTACGGAATGAGGTTTTGTAGGCCCACAAAGCTGGTAGTAGGTACTTATCCCAGTCTCCAGGATGATTGTTTACCTGCTTGGTAATAATTTTAGAAACCATTCCATGCACCTTTTCAACTAGGCCATTACATTGAAGGTAATATGGTGAAGAGTGCCTCCTTGTAATGCCAAGTTTCTACATTAATTCTCCTACCAAGTCTGCTCTGAAACCTGGCCCTCTATCAGAGATGATCTCTAATCGTGTGCCAAACCTACAGCATATGTGCTCGTAGATAAACTTAGCTACCTCTATCGCTGTCATTCTAGTAGTGGATGTAGCTTTCGCCCATCTAGTCATATAGTCGATCCCATGATGATGTAAAATTTTCCTGAGTTGGCCCTGGGTAATGGTCCTATGGCATCGATACCCCACTTTTCAAACGATCCATATGAAAGAATAGGTGTCTATGGTTCAGGCATAAGTGACCTAGTGCCGGCCTTTTGACACAACTTACGCGTCTTGCACCAGTGGTGTACATCTCGGTTGAGGCTAGGCCATATGAAGCCAGCCTACAAGATTTTCCTACTTGTTATGTCTAGAGCAAAGTGACCACCACAAACCCCGTCATGATAGCTAGCAATTACTCCCGTGATTTCATGAGAGAGAGGGACCTTCCTGAGTATTTGGTCCTTACCCTTACAATACAAACAGTCATTGATGAGCTGATACCTTGTGGCCTTCCGCGTCAGCCATTGCTTTTGTCCCTTTGTTAAATCCGATGGGCATTCCCCTGTTTCCAAAAAATGCATGAATTCAGGTAAGGCATCACTACCTTGAAATAAAAGGGAGATTTAGCTTTATAGCCCCAACCACCACTTCTTGCAGTCTTTCACTTGCTAGGGCATCTGCGTTATGGTTTTGAGCCCTTGGGATATGGTGTATTTGAACTTCTTCAAACTTACCCAACAAGGTTTTTACACCACTTAAGTGAGTCCTCAAACTAGGATTCTTGCATGTCCATACTCCATTTACTTGCCTTACCAGAAGTAGAGCATCCCCAAATACATTAAGACGTTGTACCCCTTGTGAGCCGCACCATTGTAGACCCTTGGTTAGTGCTGCGTACTCAGCTTCATTGTTAGAATGTGAATCGAACAATTGACCCAACGAAAATACATTTACCCCTTTGTCATCAAAGACCACTATGCCTGCAGCTGCTTTGTCGGATGCTCGCTTGTAGGCTCCATCAAAGTAGAGAGAGTGTGCTCCTTCTACCATCGGTGGTATTGGAAGTAATCAAATTTCTTCCCCTTTAGATTGCTTCTCCTTCCTCTCAAAGCCTTGGTAGGTCATGAGTCCTCCCAAGCTTACCCTTGTCGTGCTTTCCACTTGTACCGTGTAGTCAAATTCTTGCAGACGAACTAGCCATTTAGTAATCCTAGCAGACACATCCATGTGTTGTACAACATAGGGAAACATCTCATCCGTGGTTAGAATCACAAATTGCTTAGGTAGCAAATATGACCTAAACTTTGTAGTTGCAAATCTAAGAGCTAGGACTAAGTGTTCCACATGGGTGAAACCTTTCTCTACTACAGCTGTCATCATTAGACTAGAGAAGTAGATTGGCCTCATGAAAGATGTCGTTGTATCCTTTTGGAGTAGCACAACCCCCAATGAGTCATCACCCACACTTGAGGTGACATATAATTTTTCATCCCACTTAGGTGGTGAGATAGTTGGCTGGGTGGCTAAGACCTCCTTTACCTTGTTATAGTGATGTTCGCTTTCCTCGTCCCAAGTGAAAGTTGATTTTTGAGTGAGCTGTTGCAGTGCTAGAACAAGTTGTGATAGTAGATGTATGAATCTACTCAAGTACCTCTCTTTTTGTAAAAAAGAGACCAGTTGACGTGCGGTTGTTGGTGAAGGTAGGGCTTTGAGTGCAGACACCTTACTTGGATCGGTGTTGATACCTTTTGCTGAAATTTCATGGCCTAGTAGAATGACTTTACTCTCCCCAATGTGGCATTTATCCACATTTAATTGCCCGCCTAGGCTTTGCAACCTGGCCAAACCTTCAGTTACCTTTTCTAAGTGTGAAATGTGAGAGCTATATATACAAAAATCATCAATGAACACTCTTATGGATGTTCCAAAGAACGGTTGAAAGACATATGTGACATATCTTTGGAATGTGGCAGGTGCATTTGTGAAACCAAATGGCATAACTCTATATGAAAAACAACCCCATGGCGTGATAAAAGTGGTTTTTAGCTGATCTTCCAAGGCTATGCGTATTTGAAAATATCCAGAATAACCATCACACATGGTGTAGCATTCAAAACCCGCTACTTCATTCAAAATTTCATCCAAGAAAGGGAGAGGAAAGTGGTCTCTTTTTGTAGCTGCATTTAGTGGTTTGTAGTCAACGGAGACCCTCCACTTACCATTCTTTTTAGGTGTCACTACTACGGGTGACACCCACTGAGTTTTATACAGGATAGATGAACCCTGCTTCCAGCAGCTTCCTTACCTCGGCCAAGAGTGCCTTTTCTTGTATGACCCCAGTTGTCGTAGCTTTTGCACCACTGGTTTTACCCCTTCCTTCAGCTTAATATGATGTTCCACCACTGTAATGCCTGTGATTCTTTCATAGTTGTCAATGAAGAGGTTAGAAAATCCCATCAACATTTACAAAAAACTATCTTTCTCCTCAAGTGTTAATTCCGTGGACAACATACCCTTCAACCTACCTTCTCCTAGGCCAGGTGATTTGCTCTCCTTTTCATTGCGTTGCCCTTCTGGTGACGGATTACCAGTTGTGCTTACCCTTTGTGGATCCTTTATGAGGATACCCATCACATCGATGGAACTGTCACTTTCGTCGGTGGATGTGGTCTCCTCCTCAGAAGTGGAAGATTCGCTAGTGGTTTCATCTGCTGCTGTTTTTAGATTCATTTGCTTCTGTTTGCTAGTCTTCATGTCGTAGTAGATTGTCTCCCGTTTCTTACCGGTCATGCACAGAAGGCCAGTGTCCCAGTCCTGTTTTGCCTTCATGGCCATCAACCATGGTCTTCCCAAGATTAGTGGATAGCCCTCCCCCTTAGTAGGCATTACAAAAACATCTACCTCTACCTCAGTGTTGAAAGCTTTTATCTTCACAGCACTTACCACACCTACACACTTTACTTTTGTGTTGTTTGCCATCGTTACCTTGCATGGAGAAGGCCTGTCAACCTCTAGCCCTAACTGAAGCATCATAGCTTCACTAATCACACAGATTTGTGCACCTCCATCAATGTAGGTATTTCCAATCCTCTTTCCTTTTATGTTGACATCGATAATTGGAAGGATGTTGTCCATGTTGCAACCCGAAATTGCTCCGGCTACCTTTGCTTTGGAGCGTCTTTGTACTTACCATTTTGGACCATTGCCGTCTTACCTTTGGTGCAAGATGTAGCAGCTGTGGCCATGTAATTTTTGGTCCTTTCTCTACCACATCCAATGTTAGATCATAGGGCTTAGAACTTTCCCCTAAGTGGAAGTCGATGATGCCCAATTTCCGTCGTGGCCTGGATGGCCTCTTGCTAGTCTCTCCTTTCATGCTTCTCTCATCATCAGATTGTGTAGCTTTTTCCCTCCTAGCTCTTTTCACAGTCATGGATTCAAATGGTTCTAAAAAGGTTACCTTCTCCTTACCCTTGCCCCTCTCCTTTGCTGTGGGTGGACCCACTACTACGGCTTCTCCTTTCTCTTCTAGCCTTATGATGTTTACAGGGCGATCAGGTGGTGGTGCTGGTGGAAGAGGTGGAATGGATGCTTGTGATGGTGCCTGGTGGACGTAGAATTTGTGTTGGTGGGGCTGGTGCTCGAGGTGGGGGTGTTCTTTCTCTAGGGGGTGACAGTTGGTTCCTCCTACCTCCTCTATTATAGTTTTGTCGTGGTTTGGGACAGTAGTACATACCGTGACCATCTTCTCCGTAGTTGTAGCAGTGATATTCCTTGTTTTATCATCGTGCTCTTCCTGGGTCTTGATCTCTTTCTTGATTCCTTCCTTGCTGTATCAAGTGGATATAAAAATTCTGCAGTTGGTCAGTAATATGGGCCAACATATCTTGTTGGTCATCTCTCACCCCAAGAGCCAGTAGTGGTGGTGGAATGGTGGTTGTCATGGTTGTTGGTCGGCGCGATGTTCTTGCTTCTGTTGACTCGGTTTCTTTGGCATTCGCAGCTTCTTTTCCTTAAGGCGACCATTCTCAATGGCTAACTCATACGTAGCCGGGAATCTACCCTTCACCTTCTCCTTGAGAAGCGGCCATAAGCCATGCGTGAACCTGTCTTTCTTTAGGAAATCGGGTGCAGCTTCCCCCCTTGCCAGTGACTCAACCCACCGTTCCCATAAATCCACAAATTTGGACTCATAGGTGGTATATTCTAAAAGACCCTCCTGCTTCAAGTCTCTCAACTTGTCCCACAACTTCTCTGAAGTGGTACCTCCCCCAAAGCGCCTCTTAAATGCGGTTTTTAAGGGCTCCCAGTCATCCTTGGTTGCTTGTGGAAGTGCATTGTACCATGATCTAGCTTCTAGCTTCATGAGATGCTTAAAGATTTTAACCCAGGATTCATCTGTTCTTTGTTGCTCACTACACATGCTACTTCAAAGTCATCTAGGAAGTCTGTTACCAAATCCTCCCCCTTCTTTCCTTTAAGTGCTGGAAATGCTACACTTGCCATGATTACTGAGAGAGAGCTAGAAAGACACACTGCTTAGCTTGCAAAAAAAAAGCTTTTTTTTTATATTTTTTACAAGGAGGTGTGTATACCCTCTTATACTAGGACATAGATTAAAACTTCAAACGGTACATTGCCTTGTACCAAAGATAAGACAAATGGCCGATCTGATGCTAGAACATAAAAAAAACACTCCCCACCCAGCATGGTGTTGATGACGTGCTGGTAGTGAGCCTTCAAGTCCAGTATTACCTTGATTGAGCGTACTCGTGTCGGTATGTGTGAGCTCTCTTGAGGTAGATTGTACTGATTCATGTGAAGCTTAGAGGTGCTTAGTCACTATCCAAGCTTGTGGGAGAGGGTGGTGTTCTTCCCTGAAACAAACTCGGTAGATCTCTAGTCTCTCTAGTAAGAGCGTGAGCAAATGCTTCCGTTATCTGTGATGCAACATCAGGTGCGACTTGGAAACTGACTGTGATAATTACCTCGGTGTCTTGAGTTACCCGATTCTCAAAGTAGAATAGTGTTGATTCTCTATTGTGTAGAGCTCCCTCCATCTTGTTTTTGTGGGTTGGTTGTAGGTTGCAAACATGGTTTCGACCTTCTCCTTCTTCTTCTTGGCACCTGGCCTATGTATATCCACTGAGTTTGGCGTGCTGGTTGACTCTCCCACTGCAAATCGATTACCGTTACGCCTGGCACTCGAGCTTCGATGGAGATGTGGAGTTCGTCTAGTTGTGCTTGGAGCTCTTCTTTTGATGTCGTCCAGTTTTAGCAAACCCTGCTAGCCATTCATCCATCCACAAAAGTTTAGGGGTTTTAGTCTTGTAAACTCGAGGGTTTCATGAAAGGATCATCGGTGGGGGTGCCAAGAAAAATGATGGCCGGAAATGACATGCCATATGGGGTGGCCTCTACACCACACATAGCTTGAACATCCCCAAGCATCATCTCAAGGTAGGAGTGATCCTATGGGTAGGAAGAAGCACCACCTACCATAAGTGCGGCTAGGACGCAAACATTCATGACCTAGGTTAGCAAACGTGAAAATTCCCTCTAGGTGATCAACATGAAATGGTGGTGTAACAAACGTCCACATGTAAAGAAATTCCTAATCATTAGTCGTTAGTGTGTACACGAGGGAGGTATGTGAAAAGCTTGGAATAGGGCACACTAACTGGCGGGGGAGATTGCACATGATGGAGCACGAGTAGGGTGATATACAAGAGACAAAACATCCCGTAACCATGGGAAATCAAAATAGAGAATGGACCCCAAAGATCAAGACAACATTACACCCTTTATTGGCGATGAAGATACTTACAAGTGGTGGTCTTGACGACTACAAACCTGGCTCTTGGCATTAGGGGTGCAACATAAAATACGAGCACCATATGGTGCATGGCGAGGTTTGGAGTTAGCGGGAGGGTTAGTTGAGGGGAAACAGCAAGACGATGCATCCACCAACGACATCAATCACCAACATTGAGAGCGGGCCAAGGTGGCATGGCGTTGATGCCTTCAATCCAAGCATGCTCATGTTGTTTGGTGGGAGAGTCGCAACTTCTTCATGTGCATAGAGTGGTCATGCTTAATAACTCAATGTGGTGTGGTGAATCACGGGGAGAATGGTGATATTGCCAATGCTAAGTGCCCAAAACTTGCAACCAAACATGATGCCATTAGCTCTCAAGCATGGGTGCACTACGTGCATACTGGTGCTCACAATGTGGAGTGCATGGAGCTAGTGTGTTCCTCCTTCACTTGTGCCTTGTGTCTATCTTGTGTGTCTCTTTTTGCTAAGCAGAGGCCTCTTTATATAGGCTTAAGATTTGGTCCTTAACTACTGGTCATTGAAAGTATCCCTTGGTCGTTGTAGAAGATCTAAATGTCTCTCTAGAGAGAGAGAGAGAGAGAGAGAGAGGAAAGAGTGGGGCGGGGAGAGTTTTTTAACAATCCACTAGCCATGGCTAGGTTATTAGGGAAGAGTGGGGGTTTTAGGGTATTTACACGGGTTTTGTTGATGGTTCGGGTGGTCGGTGTGAGGTTTCAGTGCTGTGGTAGTCGGTTTTTGTCGTGAGAAGCCGAGATGTTATGTGTTACCTCCTTTCGGTGTTGGCCGGGGCGTGCCTTCTGCGCCACTTCTTGTTTTGGTGTTGGCGACGCGCGAGTTAGCCGCCCTCTTTCCCTTGATGTCGATGTCGATTGTTTTCCTTTTTTTGTTTTTGTTGTGAGTGCGTATATGCGTGTGTGCATGTATGTGTGTATGACTGGTGTATATGTGTTGTGGGTATGTATGTACTGCACGTATGTGTAGTGTTGTGTGTAGTGCGTATCATATATGGTAAGTATGTGTAGTGCTGTGTGTGGGAACGAGAGAAGGAGGGGGGGGGGGGGGGGGTTATTTATCAATTATGTGCATAATATATATATATATATATATATATATATATATATATATAGTGTGTTTATTGCATAGGGAAAACAGAGCGGCGAGAGGAGACAGCACTGGGGAAGGGAAAGGGGAGAGAGTGCGTGTGTGTGTGTGTGAGAGATGGCCTTCGGTCCTGCAAAGTGCGCCTACAGGCTGGTCCGAGCACAGAGAGTGAGAGAACAAGAGTGCGGGGGTGTGAGGTGGTGAGGGAGGGAGTGAGTGTGTGTGGGTTGTGAAGGATAGAGAGAGAGGTCATCTCATGCGCCTACGGTGTCGTGCTGTGACACGTACATAGTGGGAACGCATGCTACAAGATCTATCTTGTAACTTTTTAGATACATAATTATCTTTTCTATAATGTACATATGCATATTTAAGTATAATAATAAGCCTTCTATCTCATGCTATTATTTTTCTCAAGGGTAACCTATCCTTACTTTACCATCAGAAAATACTATGGGAAAAGCATCAATTGCTCCGCCTCTTTAACTTGGGGCAAAAAGCATTGATTCTTTATTTCTACTATTTCATTATCATCTCACACCCTAGCTAGATCCTATATCTAGGGTAAACTCCAATATATATATATTCTATGTATTTTTTATACTTTTCTTATATTTCTTTTTAAATAGCTACTAGGAGGGAATCAAATCCTAGTGGGACACTAGGTGGCGTGATTTCAAAGATACACTTATTTTAATGCATTATTGCAAGCATGATTACAAAACTTTGTCAAGGAGCAATGTCATGCTTTCATATGGCATGAGGTGTCCTTTGGAATTAAATGAAAGTCTAAGCTAAGGGGACCACGGGAAGACTTTTGCTGCCAGAAATGGACCCTATTTTGATAAATTTTTTACACAAGGTTCCAATCCGAATTGGAAAATGATTTTAAAATGAAACTCGTAGCTAATGAGCTGAAGTTTTTGCCCATATTTTTACTTTTTTATTTGGAGCCATGGTTGAGGAGATATGATCAAAATACTGGACCCTAGTCTGCCCACATCATGCAGGGACAACTCATTTCCAACTTTTCCAATTCCTATTCACACTGGCTCCTCTCTTCTTGTGTAAACCCTTGGGGGTTCCCTTCACCTATAAAAGGGGACCTCTTCTTCCTTGAAAAGGAACTCAAGCATTCAAGCCATTGATGAGAGAAATTCTTGAGGGAGTGAGTAGTAATGCCTAATTGTACTTAGCCATTAACATAAGCCTAAGCCTACACTTTCTCCTAGAGGAAGACTAGCCATCCTTGCATGCTATCCTTGGAAGATCAACTCTAATCAAAGAAGGGCGTGGACTTGGCGTATCAATCAAATTTGAATTCTCCCCTCTTCTTCTCTCTCCATCAATAATGGTGCTGAAGGGTTTGTCAAGTAAGATGTGTTCTACATTGATGTTTTCTTGATTTCTTGTTGTTTTCATTTTCATCTCTAATCCAAAGTATATATATATGTATCTCATCTCATCTCCTTAACCAAACCTATCTCTCTCACTCTTAGTAATTCATCCTCTCTACAAATTTTAGGTTCTCCTTGCTACAGGTACATCTCTCCCCGTAGTATCCTTATTGCCTACAGGCAAGAATAGGGCTTGGGAGGGAAACTTCTCATCTCTTCACTTCTCTCATATCTACATTTTTCTCATATCTACATTTCTCACATACTATCCTAGATGAATAACCCACATGATGATCATTTCTATCGCTTTCACTCTGTACGATCTATTAGAATTAACGTATGGATTAGCCGTAAAATACAGTTTCAACAACGTATAGTGTTTCTCTTCGGCCTTGAAAGGCTCAATGAAATACTTCTATCACCGGATCCCATCATACTACCTCTCATAGACTATAATTTTTCTTTTGATGTAAGCGTAGTTATCTTGCTATGAACCAAGAGGATTTGTACACACAATTAATCCCAATCACTAGACAAAATATATATATTATGGTAAGCACAAAACTACAATTCCAAAGAACAATTCGTAGCCTATTTGGTAAGCCAAGATTGAATGCCATTAACTCATCTATTAACCCTTTCATATTA
The DNA here is from genome assembly GCF_014529385.1 of Adiantum capillus-veneris. Classification (NCBI taxonomy): domain Eukaryota; kingdom Viridiplantae; phylum Streptophyta; class Polypodiopsida; order Polypodiales; family Pteridaceae; genus Adiantum; species Adiantum capillus-veneris. The sequence goes on from NC_140944.1 coordinate 16,461,241, forward strand.
CCCATGATACGATATGACCATAGCCTTGATGTTTTCATCTTCGTATTGTTTTGACATTCTCTTTTGTGTTCTTTCTTTGTGTGTGTGAGTGCAAGAGAGAAAGAGCGAGTCTTCTTTGATTGCATTTCTTTCCAAACCCTAGTCTTCATGGCATCTATGGTTTAACTCCTTCATATAGTTTTTGTTGAGTTCTCTCACAAACTCTCACAGCCATAAGCCCGGTGCTTTCCTAGCAAGACCGCAAATTTCTCGACATATTTTTGGTGAACCCGACGCGAAACTGCCAGGGTGAGATTTTGTGGATAACCATGGGTGATCATGTTGAGCAACAGGGTATGCATTTTGACCCAGCAACAATGCAAATGTTTCAAGCATTTGCAATGTTCATGCAACAACAACATGCCATTGAAAGAAGGGAGATTTCAGCAACGAAGGCCATACAAGAAGTCGTCAATAGAATGGATCAGTTCAATGGCAAAGATGTAACCAAGTACTTACGCGAGTATGTGAAGGAGATGGAGCTGCATCGCGTGTCAGAAGGTGAGATGATTCAAAGCTTTGAGCTAGTTGTTGCTCCAGAAATTAGAGAGCATGTTAGGGTAATTAAAGATGGGCATGGGAGAAATTGGGAAGAACTCAAAGTAGCTTTGAGAGAGTGACCAAAAGGACATTCTTCGAATGGGTAGTCAAGCCAAAGCAAGGACTATCAATAATAGAGCTACTTAGGGAATTTGAGCTGCGCTATGCACAACTCACCAGGACAGAAAGGGCCACACTAGATGCAGAGAAGATAGATCTTTTCTTACAAACTGTAGGTAAAGAGTTTCAAGAAAATTTGGAGCTTGTTCTTGAAGATAAAGATGCTGAGCAAGGACTAAAGACCGACTGGAATGAGGTTGAAGGTGCTGTGTCACTGCTTGCCAAACGACAAAGAAGAAGGGACAAGATGGTAGTAAACACTACAAGTCCTTCCACCTCAACTTCTGACAAAATGGTAAAGCCTAATTTTATCGCTCCTAAGTTTGATGAGTCCATGCTAGATGAGCTTGTGAAGGGAATGCATGACTTGAAGGTGAAGTTTGCAAAGCTTGAAGAAAAAGGCCAACCATCAGGGCCACTTCCTAGGCAAATACAACAGCCCAAAGAAGGGTTTGTTAATAGATGTATTTGGTGTGATAGTACATACCATGTAAGAAGGGATTGTTTGACAAGTTCAAGGCGCGTTTAGTTGCAAAAGGTTACTCCCAAGTAGCTAGTGTTGATTATCAAGAGACTTTTTCACCAGTTGTTCGCATTACAAGTGTTCGAGTTTTATTGGCATTTGCTGTTCAATTTGATTTAGAAGCTCATCAAATGGATGTGCGAACTGCTTTTCTTAATGGTGACTTGGAAGAGGAAATTTATATGGAACAACCAGAAGGGTTTGTTATTCCAGGTAAAGAAGACCTTGTTGCTCAACTCCATAAGGCACTATATGGTCTCAAACAAGCTTCGCGAGCTTGGTATACAAAATTTGATCTTTTTCTCACCTCTAAAGGATTCATCTCTTGCTTGTCAGACCCCAACTTATACATAAAACGCCAAGGTAGCAGTTTTGTGATTCTTGCTCTTTATGTGGATGATACCATCCTTGTTTCCAATGATTTGGGATTTCTTCAGCAAGTGAAAAAGTTATTGTCTTCTGCATTTGATATGGTGGATCTTGGAGAGATTCACTCGTGTCTTGGCATTCAAATCCAACGGAACCGTACAAAAGGTATTTTATTCCTTCGACAGTCAAAGTTTATTGCAGATACTATTCAAAAATTTGGTATGGAATCTGCACATTCAGCCAACACACCTTGTCTTGCGAGCTCTACGAAGAACACTTCTGACAATGGCGGTCAACTTGTCACAAATCAACCTTATGCTAACTTGATTGGATGTCTTCAGTTTGTTGGCATGAACACTCGTCCTGATATTCTGTTTGTTGCTAATTATCTTGGACAACATCTTGCATGTCCTTCTCTTAAGCATTGTTCTGCTGCAAAGCGTGTGTTGAAATACTTGAAAGGCACTACAGATTTTGGTTTAGTCTATCGACGACAACTCACATCGGATTCTATGCAATCTCTTTCTCTTTTGGGTTACACAGATGCACACTGGGCAAGCTCACATTTATCTACGCGATCTACTAGTGGAAATTGCTTCTTTATAAATGGTTGTCTTGTTTCTTGGACTAGCAAGAAACAACGTTGTGTTGCAGTTTCAACGACTGAGTCAGAATATGTTGCGGCATCACTTGCAGCTCGTGAGTTGATTTGGATTTGACAAATGCTGGTTGATATTGGTCACTCTCCTCTTTCTAGCACACCCTTGCGGTGTGACAACCAAAGTGCTATTAGTCTTGCAAAAGACTATGTTCAACATAATAAGTCAAAGCACATTGCTGTCCATTATCATTATGTCAGGTATGAAGTACGCAAAGGAACCATTATGGTTGAACACTGTCCAAGTGACCAGATGATTGCAGACATTTTGACCAAAGGCCTCAACGAGTCACGTTTCATCCTCTTGCGCTCGGAGCTTGGAGTTGCTTCGACCTCACTCTTTCTAGATTAGCTTCTTTGCTATTGTAATAGCTTTGTACATATGACATTGTAATCTTTTAGGTACCATGCACTATGCACACTCCACATTTGCACATCGTGATCTCTACTCAACTTGGTCTCACCTATATATTTGTATCTTGTCCTCAATATGAATCAGTCTTTGGGAGCATATATGGTGTGTCTCTTGTCTCGTCTCTCTCTCTTTCTCTCTACATCTCAACAGCCCAGACATTGCATTTGCAGTGGGAGTAGTAAGTCGATACATGTCAAACCCAGGCAAGAAACATTGGGAGGCAGTGAAAGGAATATTGAGATACCTGAAAGCTAAAAAGAGTATGCGTATATGCTATGGGAGTCAGGAGCTAAGTGTAAATGGTTTTACAGACTCAGATTATGCAGGTGACTTAAACAACCGAAGGTCTACGTCAGGGTATGTCTTTACATTGGCTGGTGGAGCAGTATCATGGCGTTCTAGATTACAAGATTGTGTTACTCAGTCTACTACAGAGGCTGAATATGTTGCAGCATCAGAGACATGCAAAGAATCAATTTGGCTTAATCGACTAGTAACAGATTTGGGAATCAAAGAAGAGATGCCTGTGTTATATTGTGATAGTCAAAGTGCTATACAATTGGCTCGCAATCCAGTTTATCACACAAAGCATGTGGATGTGAAGTATCATTTCATCAGGGAAATGCTCGAGGATAAGCAACTTCAGCTTGTCAAAGTTCACACCACAGAAAATCCTGCTGATCTACTTACAAAAGGACTTCCCTCAGAGAGCTTTGCGCGTTTTCGCAAGCAGTTAGGTGTAGGGTAGTACATCACTTCTCTATATCTCTTGTGTATTAGCTTATATAGTAGCTTCTCTCACACTTAAAGCACCACATTGGACTTTAAGTGGGAGGTTGTTGGGGTATAAAGCCCAATGTGGTCGCCCAGGTAAGTGGGCGGGCCGCCAGGTATGTACACATATTCTTTTGTAAAAACCTAATAAGAACTCACTATGCTCTACACATTATAGTAGAGCGAGTTCACCATATCGTCGTGCTCTTCTTCTCGCACTTTCTCTCGCGTCGCACTTCCGCTCGTACTCCTTCATGGTATCTTTGACATTGGCTTGATCGTCTACAGGCATACGATCCTTGGGAGATCCATTCATTCCAGACATCATTTGGTGATTGTGCACTATAGAGGAGATGGTGACTTGTGGTTTGCTATGGATCCACATATGCACTCATCATAGGAGTTCACACGAGATATGGCCATGCTCATGGTATATTGGATTCTAACATTCCCAGAGAGGACACCACCATCTTTGGTGGACAGACACTTACATCTTGACCTTGACACGTCAGATCACTTGTTTACACACGAGCATCTACATGGACTTGAGAAGAGGATCTTGGATCTCTTCTTGGACGGATTCATTGCTTGGATCTACAAACTAGAGTGGGACTTCCATTCTTTGGACCCGGGGGAGGTCACCTAATAAAAATGTAACCTATCATGTGAGTTCAACAGAAGGGTATTTAAAGTTCTTAAAACTTACAGAAATATATATACATAAGGGCATTATTTTTTTAAATTTGAAAAAAACTTACAGATTTTAAAAGAAAAGGGTACATTATATTCTTAATAAAATTCACAGATAAGGGGTTTTACAAACATGTCTTGAACGCACGTGATATGGTAGTTTTACACATAGTGCCCCCGAGCTTTGGACTCTCTTAGAGAGTTTATCTACGAGATGCAAGAGATCACGCATCCCACGACTACATCCGGAGTCACCCGGAGCTTGGCTTGGATGGGAGTGCAGTTGCACTTCTACACTCCTGATAATTTGGATTGCTATCTTTAGGTTTACTTACACTCACCCTCAGTGACCTTACTACAAACTTATCCCCCGACTGGACAGTAGGCCACTCCCAGCTCATTCACATTGAGAGCCACATCGAGATGTGGTTTGGTGGGATTGTTGGCGCATATTTTATTTTGGCCGACACCGGAGGATTGGAGGCAAGAGATACAATCAAGACGACTCATACATATTGGTTTGGCCTTTCCTCTTTTCAGAGGATCTTCACAGTGTAGACTTCTTAGTCTGGTTTCCCTTCTTTATACGGGATGATTACGATGTAGATAGCTAGGTATGACCACACCTCTTCTAAGAGACACTTCACATTGCAGACTGCTGAGTTTGGCTTTCCCCTCATCTTGGATTACCCTCCTACTGACAGGACCCTATTCGGTGGTGGTCCGTGTGGTCTATCGGTGACTACTACTGTGCAGACTATTTAGTCTGGCTTTCCTTGATTTGGAGGACATTTATGTTGTAGCTTGCTACATCTAGCCTTCTTGGAGTTTTTCACAGCTTAGTCACGTGGCCACATTGGGTTACATATTCATGCATTGACAGGCTTGCCGTCATTCTCATGACAATTTCTAGGCTTTCCCATTTTCTCCAGACTAGTTTGACTATAGACACCACATATATTATTGTATCTCTCTCTCTCTCTCTCTCTCTCTCTCTCTCTCTCTCTCTCTCTCACTTCCGCTCACACACACTCTCACACTTGATGTAGGCCTTTTGATTTTTGACAGTTCTCACCGAACACAACATCCAACACACTATTCAAGCACCTACTTGCTCCACATAAAAGAAATTCATTTCTTTACCAGATTTTTATCTTAAAAACCAGTTAGCAGTAAGCTAACCCATGTAACATTTTTTGGGAGTTTCATTTGTAAAAACATTTATTTTTAAAAACATTTATTCTTTTGATAAATCAAAAACATTGTAACTCCTATTTGACGAGTGGATATTGTAATCTATGAGCTAGAGCTATTGTTAGGAAATAAGACATAGCTAAATAGATAATTGAGTAGATTACTTAATGGAGAGAGACAGATTTACATACACAAGATTATAGAGTAGAGAGAGAGAGAGAAAGAGAGAGAGAGAGAGTACACATGATATACATGGTTCACCCAATGTGGGCTATGTCCACGGGAAAGCAGCCACTCAATGGCTTTAGTACTTTAAAACAAGAAGTAGTTTACAAAGGGATTATACCCTTAATGGAGCTCCCGCCTTGCTTCACTCTCACCACCTCACACTCACCTTGTTGCATCAACTTCACAATGTGAAATGTGTGTAGAAATGGCCTCCTTTTATAGGCCAAAAGGGCTGCCCTCTCTCATGAGAGGCAGCCATGTGTAGCCGCCCTTGTGTAGATAAGTCCAAATCGGACCCTCCAATCCGCCCATGTGTGGCCGCCCTTGAGAAGACAAGTCCGCTTTTGAATTCGGCCACCGGCCACCGGCCATTGACTTTCGACCACCGGCCACCGGCCAACCGCAGATGGTTGTTTTCTGACCACTTTCCGGCCGCCGTCCGGCCATAATATTCCGGCGAAAAGGAATATTCCGGCGAGGGAGAAAAGTCTCGGGGGCTTCCGCCCCCGAGGCCCCTAAAGTTGCCCCTGATTCTTGGCCGTGAAAATTTTGGTTTCCGATGAGTGATTTTCCTTCATGCACGATGGCTTCTCCTCATAATGGGGGCCTTACAAATGTGCTCTTTTACCACAGAAAATTACAAAGGGTAAATCAGGCTCCATACTTAATAGCTATAAGCTTCCAGATTGTATCATTTTATCCTTGGTTAGAGCTCCCAGATGATTAGATTTTGATGTAAGAAACCTTGGTTGGGATATAAAAGATAAATTTATAAAGTTATTATTAACTTTTTGGATAAGAAATACACAGCGTGAGCTTACAGCACTCTACTCTCTCCCGTCTTCTTCTCATGCTTCTATCTCCCTTGTCGGTTGTCACATTGAAATGCCATTTGTTGTGTTGCAACCACAGGTGAGAGCTCTACGCATTGACGTAAACATATCATGATAAATTGTAGTATTTGGCATCTCCGACCTACGGCCCAATTTCATCATAATTAGAAATTTAAGCTAGGAAATCACAAAGTAAGTATAGGCGGGGTATTGGGGCATCATTACTAAGCATTTAGATGCACTCGGTGTCATAAACGACTAGGTCAAAATCTCACTACTACTATTAATAATCGCATTTTTTGCCACTCATTGAAAGTGAGATTTGATACCATACGCATGTGTGCTTAGGTCCTATAGACTTGTCCTAGAAGTTTCATAGCATTCGGATGTTGTTTGATGCTATAACGATCATGGTTTGCATACCGATTAGCGACTAGCTTTTGATGACTTAGGTCATTTGAGTGTAGCTTGTATTAGATGCGACTTGTCTATTGTTTTTCAAGAGCTTGACACCTTCTTGTAGCCTCCATGCACTAGTCGAGTCAGCTTCGTCCCATGGATTGACAATTATGTTCGTGGTTCTCGCTATGTCTGCAATAAGATAAGAGTGAGGTTAGGAAACCCATCCACATTTGTTGCCATTTCCGGGGATGAGTAGACCTAAACTAGGGAAAACAAGAGTGTCTAGTGTAGTTGTTCTTTAACTTCCTTTAGGATCACCTAGAGTTAAACTTTCTTTTTAAAACTGCACAGCTGAAGAGTGTCGTCTTTTACTGTGTAGAGGTAGCTTGGGAGTAAATTGTACTTGCTAAGTACCTTGTAGGATTGTAGAATTAGGTTGGAATTTTGAGAATGATTTCTGGACAAGACAAGTCTTAAGAACAATGCTCAGGAAACTATAAAAAACAAGAAAACAAGTGTTTGTGGACACCTTCCACAACCCAATTGCAGCAGAACCTAGGAGTAGGGTAAGTAGAATCCGATGTGGAATCTCAATCATTTCTCACTCCAAAAGAATCATCTGTGAGTTGTTTATGTGAAGTTACAGAATTTCAGGCCTACGGCTTGAAATAGCATCAAAAGACTGTCAACCACTGAAACCGGTTGGAGATTATGCTCATAAAAGTTGCATGAACCACTGGGTATGCATCAGGATGCATTTAAGGTAATTTTTTAAGAGTTTGCAAAAACTCAAATTATTTACATTTGTTGAGAATTAAGGCCAAATTAAGTTTTGACTTGACTCGGAGGCTTAAAACATGTCACAAAAAGACTATTGAAAAAAACTGCAAAAATTGTTCATTTTAAGCCAAAAAAGTAAATAATCGCAATTATTTACATTTGGCTCAATTGATCAAGGTTGATACCAGAGACTCTATCCATGATTACAAACATCTTTTGTGAAGGCTCATAGAGTTTGGATCACAAAACAAACCAAAAACTTGATAAAAACAAAAATTTGTACTGATTGTCGAGAAACTGAGTTTGACTTGATAAATCTTGTTCAAATTTTGTGAAACTTAACTCAGTGGCTTAGGTAAAAGTGTTTAACGTGTGTGTATACTCAAATGATAAAAATATGATGAAATTTGACAATTGTAAATAATCGCAATTATTTACTTTTGTCCTATTTTCAAGTATTTTTTGCCAACTAAGCACACCACAGGTTCTATCATGTTGTATTAAACACTCATATCAAATTTGGTAAAATATGGATCTATAAAGTGAAAATTGTGGCCAGTTTTGTAAAGGCAGTCTGCGGAGACTAAACTATTGGCAAATTGAACAGGGTTTATCCAAACTTTGTGAAACTTTGCTAGGGACCTTAAGTTGAGTTGCTTTACGTGTTTGTATCATCATCTTGGCAAAAAAATGCTAAAAAAACCCCTAAAAGTAAATAATCGCGATTATTTACATCTATCCCAGATTTGAGAGTTTTTGCACTACTGAGTATACCACAAGGTCAAGCATCTCAAGTAGACTACTCATATCAAATTTGATAAAATTTGGATCCCAAAAGTGAGACTTAAGCTAGATTCTTGAAAACTGAGTCTGTGGACACTAAACAATTGATAACTCAGACAAATCTTGTTCAAACTTAGTGATACTTGTCCAGAGACTACAAAAAGGTGTCTATATGGCAAAACAAGTCAAAAAAGTGAGAAAACTAAGAAAAGTAAATAATTTGATTATTTACTTTTGAGCCTTAGAGACAGGATTTTGGAAATTTGAGCTTGTACAATGTTATAGCAACATAATACAAGGTCACTGGTTAAGTTTGGGTTCCATCGGATCCAAATTAATACATGTTAACTCAGTTTCCAAGTTGTTGATTAGTCCTTTAGCTCTTTGCAAGGATAGAATCTAGAAGTCTCATTTGATGACTCACTTAGCTCAGATTAAAGTAATATACACTGACCAATCACAATAGTTAGCAAAAATTGTACATTCTTTGAGAGAAAACGACTAACTTGGTTAAAACTGACACAAGAACAAGAACCAGGTTGTAGGCAAGGAATTGGGAGCTTGACAAGAGTTGAATTCAAGTCAAGTGGAAAAAATGGATAACAATCCAATCCGCCGGTAAGTACTCTATGCAAGGCTTAGCAAGTCTATATGAACCTTAGATCTGGTCGTACACTAGCAAATCAAGGCATACTTGGAGAGACCGCTAGTAGGTTATCCACTGAAGAGAGTGTCAATCAAGGTGATCAATTGGGCATTATGTTTGAAGAAGTCCCAGACACTTATTCCAACTCAACATCTGAAATGTCTTTCTATTCGACTCAGTCAGGAACCAGAACAACAGTGCTATATAAGCACATACTCACCTTTTATAAGACTGACGTCCATGGAGATCATGTTTACTTGGATCCTAATGAAGAGTATGCCATTTGCATTGATGACCATGACATAGAGTTTGAAGAGGAAATAAGAGAAAACAAACAAGGAAAAATGTATATGGTTAAAACGAGACTCAATATGTAAAAGTTAAAAATCGTGATGTGATAGACAAATGGGGGTTAGAAGTGAATACAGTAATTCTGGATATGGTAGCAAAAGAAGGTCCACCGACTTTAGAATCCAAGGGATACGATCAAGTTGATCTGAAACCTTAGAAGGTCCACCGACTTTAGAATCCAAGGGATACGATCAAGTTGATCTGAAACCTTTGAAACGGCTTAGCACTGATAATCCTAGGATTCGAGTCTATTGTTGGGAGGATAGGAACATCTAGGATCTTGTATGGACCTCTCATGCCAAGTCAGGGCAGTTAACACCCATGAAGATCATCTACATCTTCAAGATCAAGGACAAGGGTTCAACAGATCTACCATCTTACCTATTTAGGGATTGCTATAACAATAACTTTGTTATGATGAATCTTGAGGAGGTAGAACTGAACAGATACCAAGGATACTCTATAAGAGATTGGATATTGGTGCAAGGACCTAATTCTATTCCAAGAGACGAACTCCACGAGAAATATTTTGGAAGCAATGTTAAAAAACCCAAACCTATCTCATCACGCAGAAAACCAAGTGACATTAGAGCCAGTGCAGGGCTACATGAGCCACGATTTCCAACATATTGGTTTAAAGGACTCGAGTCAGGACCAACTGCAAGAAGAGTTGGAACAGACGTGTCACACCAGCTGATTTTCAAAAATGGGTCAAAAAATGCAACAGATCTGGGGATTCATACGACCACTTAGCTAGCTTCGAGCAAGTGCTAAGAGCAGAACGCATATTTGATTTACACACTCAATTTGAGGAATTTGAAATGACTTTAGAAGGAAAAGCTTTGACATGGTTCCAAAACATTCCACCAAGGAAAATCATGGATTTAAATATGTTAGCTCAGGGATTTGTAGCTGCATGTTCCAAAACTGGGATCAAACATAACACGGTAGCTCAAATCTATAGCTTTGAACAGAAGCAAGGTGTTAGGGATTGTGCAACAAGGATGAAGCAATACATTGCAAGATGCCTCGAATTACAAATACCAGCAAAAGAAAGATTATGTCATTGTTTCGAAGAATTGCTCAACAAAGAGCTTCATGCTATACTGTATAGCAAGAAGCATACGACCCTAGAAGAGTGTGTATCAGATGGTATTGACTTGGGAGACAATTGTGATGTTTTCAATGAAGGAGATGTCCCTAAGGGTACTCAGAGTGAGAAAACAACATCCACAAAACCAACACAAGTGGGAACAGCTGGTGCGGCACCACTTACATCCATAGAAGACATGCTCAAAATGATGAATAATATGCAGAAAGCCCGGGGCGGTCACTTTTTAGAATGTGTATGATATCACGTGAGTTAACCGGAGAGGATTATTAAAAGACCAAAATGTATAAAAATGTATACATACAGAGGGGGGTGGGGTTTTTTTAAATAGGCTCACAGTGTAAGTATAGTATGTATATTGGGGTATTATTAATTACCTCTTGAACGCACGTGATATAGGGGTCTTTTGATAAGTGACTGCCCCGGGCCAGAAAGCTCCTAAGAGACGACCTAAGCAAGGGATACCTCAACAAGGACAACCAATTTGGCCACAAAAATGGTGTGCTATCGAGGGTAAATGGACAAACCATGAGACCAATGAGTGCTATTACCGACCAAAGTACGATGAAAGTGTTCAGTATGTGCTTGTGGGACCACAAGGACAACCCATGTATAGATATCAGCCTAATATGGCCCCAGCACAAAGACCAGGGTATGGAAAGACCACAACCAGTGTTGGGTCAACAACTTCCATTTCCTGGACATAATGCAGTGCATGTAAAGTACATGCATTCAGAAGGAGTCATAGATGAACAAGCACTAGTACCTGTTACACCTTATGTTGAGCCTAGTCCATGTACCATAATGGTAGAAGGAGAGTGGTATAATTCACATCCACCATCAATGGAAGAGCGTGTGACTTATGATACACTAGAGCGTACACCGATGTACTTTGTAGCTAATCAAGGTGTTAGACCTCCAATGGTAAGACTCATGATTAAGACAAAGACTGAAAACTGCCATAATTGTGGTGTAGATGATCATTGGAAAAATGAATGCCCAGAACCTGACAAGAACATTAAGTGAGTTGAAGATTTTTGTACACAATGTTGCAAGAATGAAGGACACTTCCCTGAAGACTTTCCAAAAAATCCATTAAACAAAGGAAAAGCAGTGGTGAATGTAGTCCAAGTGATACCGAGTAGCTCTTCGGAAAGTGAACCTGTTGTTCCAATCAAGGTGATCACTAGAGCCCGAGCTAAGAAGAAGAAACATAACTCCTCTGATGAATCAGAGAATGCTAAAATTCCTTGTAAAATACGAAGAAAAGAAGAGGTCAAGCTATGAGATAAGAAAACAGAAACAAAAGGAGGAAAGTAAGAAAAAAGCCAAAAAGCTAGTCCAGGAAAGAGTGAAAGAAACTGGGAGTGAAATCAAGGAAACCACAATAAAATCTGGAGGATCAATTTTGGTAGACAAAATTTTTGAGCCAATCAATGCAGCCTTGGAAGCTTTCGAAGCTGGACTTAAAAGCAGACCAAAATATCAAAAACAAATGGAAAAACTATCCTTCTCTAGATATGGAAGCAGCTAAGCTTGAAGCTTATCAAAATTTGGTAAGAATTACTCAAGAAATGCTGGAAAAACAAAAACCCAAGCTTGAGAGTATAGCAAAACCTGAGGAGCTTGTGGTAGAAACCAATAAAGAGAAATCCAAAGTGGTGGTAGAACCCCATCTTGAAACTAAAGAGCCACAACTCATAGTACCTGACAATGAAGATGCTTTAGATGGAATTCCATTTGTGGAGGAAGATTGGCCATGACATTTATGGAAAAAAGTGAGAGAGATTAATGATGGGAGCATAACTTTGAAATCAGCTCCTATAGAGGAAGTCTGGTTAGACAATTCACCTCATGATATGGACATGGATATACAATCCTTGTATGGGGATTGCAGCTATGAAGCATCAGGAATGTCTAAGAAATTGACTTTAAACACACTACCCTCTTACTTAGGAGACAACGAAGATGAGTTTATAGTGTGCAAAACCACTCAGGTGAAAAGAGCGGAACAGACCCTAGAGGTAGAGAACATCCATTCAATCATGTCAAGACACATTCAATGTACTCTTACCTTGGGAGAACTGTTAAAAATCTGACCATATTTATGGAATGATTTACAAAAAACTCTAGAGAAGGTGGGGATAACAGGGCTAATCGCAAAAAATTTGGGTAAATTGAAACATGAATTGGATAACAAGGAGATTGGATCCGTCCCTATGAACAAAGTCGTAGAATACTACGAGGGGAAAGAAGGAAACACAACCCTTCCTGTGAGATATAATGATGTAGAAACCATGGCAATACTGGATAGTGGGAAAGGCATAGCCATATCCACAAAAGAAGTATGGGAATCATGGGGAAAACCAACCATTAGACAAACTCGAATGAAATTACAATTGACAGATGGACACATAGAAAAATCCCTAGGACTGCTTGAAAAAGTGATAGTTAGTTCCTGTGGAATTGATTATCAACATACTTTTTCAATAGTGGACTTTGGAAAGAAACTTAATTATGAAATCGTCTTGGGAAGGCCATTCATGCGGCAAGTACAACTCATTCAAGATTGGGAAAGCAATTACCTATACTTGAAGCAAGTGGGATCAATCACAAGGGTTAATTTAAAAGATCACACTTATAGAGATATAATGAAAACACCCATTCAAGAAAAGTTGACTCAGTTGAATCAAAGCTTCCATCTTGGTTAAACAAAGACACGCCTATTTGGATGTGTGGAGCCTCAGAAAACGAGAGTTTAAAACGAAAAGAATGCATCTTAGAAAGGGATTGCACATATGAAGCATATATACCTAAACCCTTTCCAAAGCATTTGTTTGAGCCATTTGAATGGACTCAATTTTGGCAAGAATGGATGTGTGTGTGAATACGTCTATGCCTACTCAATTTTGCAATGATGGTTATGAGATAATTCCCATACAAATGACTTCAACCATCCAAATTGAAGATGAAGTTCGAGAATCCAAGGACTTACTGAAAGCTCAACAAGTCTTTTCAAACCTCTATTATGATGCTACTGATGAGTTTGAAGAACATTCAGCTATATCCAATGATTCTAGATCAGAAAACAAACATGTGAAATCCCAACTACTCCTAAAATGAGGAGAGGAAGAGTTTTTTGACTTTCCAAACCAAAAACCAAGAAGACAGAAATGGTATAGAAGGAAAAGAGAAACAAAAAACTTGAAATCTAGACCTATGCCATCAATTCTAGCACATGATTGTGTCAAAGACAAAATCAGGGGTAGATATCCTTCAGACAATAAGCAAGGAATATCAAAAACATCAAGGAAAATGAGAAAGGAAACTCAATCAAAACCTAAGCACCAGGATGATGAATCATCCATGACACGGGTTGAATGAAAGAAAAAATATCTAGAGTTGAAGAAAACTCTAACGAAGGTGTATATCAGTGAAATGGAAACAACCGAGGAAGAGAGCAAAGATGTAATGAGTTTTCCATCCCATTACAAGAAATATACTCTCCAAGACCGAAAGATCATAGTTGAACAATCTGTAAGGGAGCTAAGAAGTCATATGAAGGACCTGAAAATCAAAAGAAAATACCGAAGTATCATAGTGGAACAACTTGTAAGGGAACTAAGAAAGCAGGGTGAGTCATATGAAGGATCTGAAAATGCAAAGAAAATAGATTTAGCTGAACCATGAGAAGAGCCTAGACCCGCCTACATTGCAAACGACTTGACTAAAGAAGAGCTTTTGCTAAGCTTACTGAAAGAATACCGAGGTATCTTTGCTTAATATTATAAAGATCTCAAGGGTGTTGATCCAAAAATTTATCAACATACCATAACTATGAGAGATGATGCAAAACCAAGTAGACAATGGTCATATACTTATAATGAAACATTTGCCAAAAAGATCAAAGAAGAGATAGAGAAGCTGAAGGAATCCAAATTAGATTCTCCTTGTCGTATTGCTACACCTCACCTTTGTTAAAGCCTCAAGTGAGAGAGATGGAGAGAAAGAGAAAGATCATGCGTGGAAAACACTCGAGGCGATGGTAGAGGAGCGAAAGACGATTCAATTAGGCTCTCTGTTGGAATTAGGGTTGCAGAGAAACGCACACAGCTTGGAGAAGACGAAGGAAGCTCAAGGCACACAATAGAGAGTGTGTTACTTAGTGTGCAATGGAAAGATGGATAGCCCTAGAGTGATGGGCGTATATACAATGCACGGGGAAAAAAACCTCCTAAAGAGGGACAAAATGCCCCGGCGGTCCTAGTGTGTTCACACACATCACTACCACATGTATATGGTAACAAATCCCCCATGGAGTGATGCGGTGAACGAGAGCTGGCACATGAGTAAAGGGAAGTGCCATGCCCTAAGGACATGATCAGTCCACAAAGGGGAGTAAGCCCAAAGCTTTGCGGAACGCTTCAAGCTTCTCACGAGACAATGCCTTTGTGAAAAGATCTGCAAGGTTGTCCTGTGTTGGCACATAAGCCAAGCTGATCTCCCCTGTTGAGAGCCTCTCCCTGACATAGTGGTAATGCACCTCAATGTGCTTTGTGCGAGCATGAAAAACTCGGTCTCTCGCAACTGCCAATGCGCTCTGACTGTCAGTGTAGATAGTGTTGGCAGTGTCATGTCCAACACCCAAATCAGCCATAAGGCGTCTGAGCCATACACACTCAACCGTAGCTGTGAAGACTGCCATGTACTCAGCCTCACAACTCGAAGTGGCCATAGTAGGTTTCTTCTTGCTCAACCATGATATACATGAACTACCAAGCATGAAACAAAAACCACTTGTGGACACTCTCGTGTCAAAACAACCAGCCCAATCTGAGTCCGAAAAAGCATGTAAGTATGGCGGCAATGATCCCCCCTTGGGATAAAACAAGCCAAGATGTAAAGTGCCACTAAGGTAGCGGAAAATCCTCGTGACAGCCTGCCAATGCTTAGACCCTGGGCTATGCATAAATCTGCTGACATGTGAGACTGCAAACTGAATATCCGGCCTCGTGTTGCATACATAAATGAGGTAGCCAACAACAGTTTAATAAAGAGTGACATCAGCAGGATCACCATCATCATGTAGACTCAACTTCAAACCTGTTTCCATGGGAGTGGCAATAGGTTTGCAATCCTCAAGTCCAAACTTACATAGCAATGTCTCTATGTAACTTTTCTGACACAAGGCAATACCACCATCACACTGCTTAAACTGTATACCCAAGTAATGATGCAACATCCCCAAATATTTCATCTTGAAAGTAGCATTCAAATCAGCCTTAAATTCAACAATATGTCTCTCATTCGGTCCAGTGATCAGCAAATCATCAACATAAAGAACCACAATGAGAAGTACATCACCCTCACGCTTAACATACAATGTGCTTTCTGTTGGACTGTTACGAAAGCCTTGTTTGACCAAATGAGTGTCATATTTCTCATACCAAGCACGAGGAGATTGCTTCAACCCATACAAAGCCTTGTTACATTTGCACACTTTGTCCTCTTGTCCTTTTATGACAAAACCGCGAGGTTGCGTTACATAAACTTACTCAAATATGTCACCATTCAAGAAAGCAGTAACAATGTCTGATTGATGTACATCCCAACCAAAATGAGCTGCCAATGCACATAGAAAGTGCACAGTAGTCATACGACAAGTGGGAGCAAAAGTCTCTTCTGTGCATAACCCTTTGCAACAAGTCGAGCCTTATGGCGATCAATCTCACCGTCCGACTTGCGTTTCAACTTGTAAACCCACTTTGTACCAATGGCCTTTTTGCCAGGAGGCAAATCACATAAAGTCCATGTGTCATTTTCTATGAGTGCATCATATTCTGATTGCATGGCAGCCATCTAATTTTTTGAATTCTGTGCTTCATCAAAAGACAGAGGCTCCTCAACATCATGTAAGATAGACACAACCAAAGCATAACAATCTGATGCATAAGATGCATGGCGAGAGCTTGAACAACTAGACAAAGGTGCATCCAATTTACTGTCACGCAAAGTGTGCACCAGCCATTTTGGCATACCTCTAGCCTGCTCATTTTCAGCCCTTTCCTCATCAAGTACATCTGCATTAGTAATAGGTTGATCTAAAACATTTTCAGAAACCCCCATAGGCTGTACATTTGCCTCATTGGAACTTACATTCATATCTCCACCACTGAAAAGAGGCAACAAAGTGTCATAAATGTCCTGTGAGCTTACATTACTGTCTCTAGTACATGACAGCAAGGGCTGAACAAAATCTTCCACAAACACTACATCCCGTGAAACCAGAATATGTTTTGTTTGCGGATGATACAACCTATAACCTTTTCTTTCAGCACTATAACCAACAAAAATACATTTGACAACCTTATCATCCAATTTTCTGCGCTGCACTTGTGGCACCAAAGCATATGCCAAACAACCAAAAACACGCATTTGCTCAATAGAAGGCTTTCTATCATGCCATGCTTCATATGGAGTAATAGACTGCAAAGCTTTCGTAGGAAACCTGTTAAGTACATAAGTGGCACACATGATGGCCTCAAGCCAAAAAGAACGCGGCAAAGCTTGACTTTTGACCATACATCGTGCCATTTCCATCAGTGACCTGTTTTTCCTCTCAGCAATACCATTTTGCTGAGGTGTATAAGGCACTGTACATTGGTGTTTTATCCCACGACTAGCCATAAATGCATTAAATTCATGAGACATATACTCCCCCCCTTGATCAGAACGGAGGGTGCCCATAGTACATTTCGAGACATTTTCAGCTATAGCCAGAAATTGTTTGAAGCACATAAAAACTTCGGACTTCGCTTTAAGCAGAAATACCCACACATGCCTGGAGTAATCATCAATGAAAGTCACGAAGTACAATTAATTGCCCAAGGACGAGTTTGCATGTGCCCACAAACATCACTATGCACAAGCTGCAACCTGCATGTGGCCCTAACTGAACCATCATTTGGAAACTTAGAACGTTGTATTTTACCCAGAATACAGCCTTCACAAACATGTTTGACAGGTGCTTCAAGAGGCGGCAAAGAAGCAACCATATCAGATTTTTGCAAACGCAGCAAACTGGCAAAATTTAGATGACCAAAACATGCATGCCAAAGTTTTGCATCTGAATTAGCCCTTGAATCTGCAACAGCATTTGCAAAATTTTGTCCACACTTGTCATACAAAGTGAGCTTATACAGCCCACGGCACAAAAGCCCAGATGCAACAATTTCATCACCAAAACTGAGATCATGAACTGTACATCTGTTATCCACAAATTTGACTACAAGTCCAAGTCTAGCAAGTGCGGATACAGACAAGAGATTCTTCTTGATCCCAGGTACATAAAGTGCATCAACAAGTGTGAAGGAGCTGCCATTAGTAGCAGTGAGCACAATCTTTCCAACTCCTTGAACTGGATAAGAGGCGTTGTTGGCACAAGTGATTGAATTCCCATGAGGGACAGACTCGAGAGAGGTAAACAATTCACGATGTGAGGTAATGTGCTTTGTAGCATGTAATGTAATTGGCCTATTTAACTTGAGAGTAGTGGAAATTAATGAGAGTACTTTTGAGAAATAACTTTGTGAGCATAACGGGTGAACATATTTGAAGATGGCAACATAATCATAGCAATTAGTTAACTTGGCATGATCAATACTTTTGCAAGAGAGAGAATTTAGAGAACATGACAACAGTTGAGGACCGGATTTATGTGGAGCCGGTCCCCCCTCCAATAGGCATTTGTATTATGATTTTTCCCATTAAGAGAGACTTGTTACAATACAGTCTTTGTGTTCCTTGTGACCTAGGTGATGCAATGAAGATGGAAAGCTTCATGCATCACAAACATAACATAAACTTGAAGAAAGCTTTAACTATCCCAAGCCTGAGTCCCAAGACCTCAAACACCTTCGAAGGTGGAGAGAGCTAGCAGGGAATGAGGGTAGGGAAGAGGAAGAAGAAACATTTCGTAGGAGAAAGAATTAGTTCCTCACTTATCATACTCTTGTTGCTAGCATACATAATAGCATAGTAATGAAGAAGAAGGAGATGGCAAGCTTAAGCATTGAAGCATGGCTCTTGGTTGGATTTGCACTCCATAGCCAAGAGTGTTGGTGTAGGCTCTCAACCTCTACTTGCTTGGAGAGGGAGCTCTTGCACTTTGCATAGCACACACTGAGAGTGCTTGTGAGTGTGTGTGGGTGAGTATACCCCTCAAGAAAGCCCCCTCCTTGCTAGGTCGACCCCCCCTTCTAGCTCATAATTGAAGCTCATTGGCTCTTGCCAAGCCTAGCCAATCACAAGCTTGGGCCATTTCTAGCATTAGGTGTAGGCTTGGGACAAGTGTCCCCCTTTCCCCTTTGAGAGAGAGGACTTGATAAATGCAAAAACAATTAGATAATTCAAGTAATTTATCATTGGACCCCTTTGAAGCTTAGCCAATAGGCTTCAAGCAACACATGAAGGTAACATGGGTAGGGACTTGACATGTGTCCTTGCTGCTTCTTCAAGTTGGGGCTTCCCTTGTGTGTGTGAGTGTGTGTTCTCTATCTAATCCCTAGAAAAAGGGCTCACCCCCCCCACTTGTAGGGATGCTTTTGACTTTAGGTGTTCAAGCACCTTACTCACCAAGCATGACAAAGCACTTGAACTAGGGGGTATTCCCACAAGCATCTCAGGCAAGCATGTCAAGGCACCTCAAGCACCTTAATCAAGCGGAAAGTCAAGCACCTCAAGCATGGAGTAAGTCAAGCACCTCAAGCACCTTAATCAAGAACCTCAAGTAGGACAAGCACCTCAAGCATGACAAGCACCTCAAGCAGGACAAGCACCTCGAGCTTGGGCCAGGTTCCCACGTCAAGCTCAGCCCTAGCTTACCTAAGGTCAAAGGAATTTTACACACATTATTGGAGGTCTTTAATGAAGCTAACCCTAAGGTCTTATGCTCCATTGGTTAGCCTTGCTCTTTGATAGACCATCTCCCATTTGGGCCCCTTTACCATTGGCCCCGTGTTGAGATAGATCTATAAGCACATATCTATATCTTAACACTTGTTCCCGTTTATTCTCCCGCATTAAGTGATCCATTTAATATGAGAAAATCATTTGGGTTGGTTAGATATTAGATTTTATGACATTACCTCTCTCTTGAAATCATAGTCGTCCTCGACTATGAGGTAGAAGAGATAAAGCCTTAGTCATTAGTCAATTGTACTTAGCGGGTAGAGGATCCCTTTTTTACCCTACGACATCTTTCCAAGATGGATGACTAATCCATTTGGTGCTTGGGAGACATAGCTACCGCAAGCATGTCTGCTCTTTAGTCCATTTCATTCTCCCAAGGTAGAGTGACAAATTCTACTTGGTGTTTGAGAGACGTCGTCATCACAAACATGATTCTAAGCATGCATACTAGTTAAATTTGTGCACAAGTAAAAAGAGGACTAGTCTTATAAGACAAAAACATGAGTCATTTAAAAGAAATTTGTACATTTGCTTACTCTAATGTAGCATTGTAAACATTGACAAAGTTCATACTATCCTTTAGCTATACTCCTTGCATCCATCTAGCATCTTCAAAAGGATAATTTTTGAACTTAATAAGATACCGTCGGATAATCTTACCATGTCATAGTACCTTGTCTTTATGCTGAAGGATAGCTTCGGGTTGTAGCACCTCTTCTTGGTCTTCAACTTTGGGAGAGTCTTCAATAATTGGTTCAGATGGTGGCTCTCCTTTGTAGGGCTTAAGTAGGCTTACATGAAAGGCATTATGTATAATCTAATGGTTGGGCAACTTGAGTTGATAAGCCGTCTCATTGATGGGCTTCAAGATTTGGAAAGGACCATAGTATCTTTTTGCTAGTTTAGCATAATACTTTTGATGGCCCGTAGGATTTTTGCCCGTTGTTTGCCTTAATCAAGCCTTAGGAAACTTGAGTAAGACCCAATCATTTTCTTTGAACATCAAGGCTCTTCTATGCTTATCAGCAACAGCTTTTTGCCTTTGTTGAGAGATGGATATAGCCTCCCTAATCTTTTGAAAAGATTCTTGTAGGTCACGGCTATACTCATCGGCGGCGAAGATCTTTCCATGTACTTTGAGCAGCAAGGGACTTTTAGGTCTTCCCTCAATGATCTGAAAAGATGCTTTTCCCATAGAAGTATGTACAGTATTATTGTAAGCATACTCTACAAGAGGTAAGTACTTTTCCCATTGTGAGCGTTGATCTACTTCGGTAACATACGTCTTGAGTAGATCGAGTATCGTAAGATTGGCTATCTCAGTTTGGCCGTCCATTTGTGGGTGATAGGCCGAAGAGAGATTCAATTTTGTTCCTAGATTTTCAAAGAGACCTTTCCAAAAATCACTGGTCATTCTAGGATCTCTATCTGACACGATGGATGTGGGTAATCCATGGTGCTTGAAAATGAAGAGAGTTGCCATTTGATGTGCCTTAATAGTCTTTTTGACAGGAATAAAATGTGCTTGCTTGCTAAACCTATCGACTATTGTCCATATTCTTGTATTCCCATGGATAGACTTGGGTAATCCAAAGATGAAATCCATGGATATACTCTCCCATGGTGAATTTGGAATAGGCAATGGTGGAGTAATCCAGGTTGCTTCCCTCTATCATACTTGGTCTTTTGGCATACTACACATTTTGATACATACTCTTGTATGTCCACTTTCATGGTAGGCCAATAGAAGTACATCTCTACTCCTCGGAGAGTAGGTTGAATACCTCTATGCCCCGCATATGGAGGAGCATGGTATTCATACATAACTTTCTCACGAAGGGAATGGGTAACACATAGCCTATTGCCGTGGAGAAGATAACCATCCTGCAAGGTGAATGGTTCCTCTTTCTTCCCCAAAGCAAGGGCTGACATTATGTCTCTAAAGTTTGGGTCAGTAGCATACTCATCTATCATAGAGGATAGATCATTGTGAGTAGCTATAGACACCGCATTAACTTTTGGTCGTTGTGAAAGTGCATCGGCTACTTTATTGTGCTTACCAGCTATGTGAGCAATATGGAAATTAAATTGCGAAAGAAAATTTGCCCACCTCATTTGTTTGTCGGAAAGCTTGGTTTGCGTCATGAAATACTTGAGACTTTGGTGGTCGATTCGTAAGATAAATGGAGTCCCCAATAGGTAGTGCTTCCATGTGTCTAGGGCATGTAGAACAACTAAAAGCTCTTTCTCATAAATGCCCAAGACTCGTTCATCAATATTGAGCCTTCGGCTCTCATATGCTATGGCATGCCCTTCTTGAAGCAAAACTGCTCCAAGGCAATCACCACAAGCATCACATTGGACCTCAAATGGCTTTGAGAGATCCGGAAGCACGAGGACTGGTTGGGAAGTAAGCTTCTCTTTGAGATTTTCAAAAGCATTTTGCTCCTTAGCAGTCCATACAAACTTAATGTTCTTCTTAGTTAAGTCGTGTAGTGGTCCTGCTACTTGAGAGAATTTTGCTATGAAGTGTCTATAGTATGCACACATACCAACAAAGCTTCTTAGCTCATGTAGATTTCTTGGGTTAGGCCATGCTTTTATTACCTCTAACTTTGATGGATCCATTTGGATACCATTTTTAGAGATGATATGACCTAGGTATTGAATCTCTTGAAGGAAGAATTCGCTTTTCTTTTGGTTGAGATAAAGCTTGTTCTCCCTCAATGCTTGAAAAATCACTTGGAGATGTTTCTTATGTTCCTCCAAAGACTTGGAGTAGATGATGATATCATCAAAGAACACTCCAGTGAATTTGCGATATGGTCTAAAAATTTTCTCCATCAAACGATTGAACGTAGCTGGTGCATTAGTCAAGCCAAAAGGCATGACTAGATATTCATAAAGACCAAACGTTGTGCGAAACGCGGTCTTTGAGATATCTTCATCCACTATCCTGATTTGATGATAGCCACTCTTAAGGTCAATCCTACTGAAGTAGGTAGAGCCTTGTAGCTTATCAAACAGATCTTCTACCTGAGGTACAGGAAATCTGTTTTTGATAGTGATATGGTTTAGTGCTCGATAGTCTACACACATATGGTATGTACCATCTTTCTTTTGCACTAAAAGGACTGGGGAACAAAAGGGAGAGGAACTAGGCCTCACCATCCCTTTGTCTACTAGCTCTTGTACTTGCCTCATGATCTCCTCTTGTTGAGCTTGTGAGACTCGATAAGGAGGCTTGTTAGGTGGTGAGCTTCCAGGAAGAAGCTCAATACGATGGTCATCATCCCCTCGTTTTGGAGGTAAGTCCATAGGGATATCATTGATGAACACATCTTGGAATCGTTTTAGAAAATTAGACAAGTCCAACTCTTCTTGATTCCCATTATTTACATTTGATGAAACATTAGTATCTTTTAGAGACTCTTTGACAAAAATCATGTACGCAGAAACTGAGCTCTTCATTGACTTATCAAAATCAAGAGGATTTACAAGTGGAATAATGCGACCACGCTCACTAGCAGATATCTATATACATGTTCTTTCCCGTGTAGGTGAAGTAGATTTTTCTTTCAGGGAACTTCATGTTGGCAGCCATGCGATCAAACCATGGTGTCCCTAGGATAACATCCTCATGTTGGAGAGGAGAGATGAAGAAGTCTTCTTTGTCGACATAGCTTTGGACATGAAGCCTCAACTTCCCAATCAAGGGAGTAACGAAGGTTTGTTGGTCCTTGAAAGCTGCATCAGCCACTACTATATCTCCCATCTCAAAAGCTTGAAAGCCCAACTTGGTGGCCAACTCCATTGATATGAAGTTGAGAGTAGAGCCAGGGCCAAACAAGATGAAGGCATCATGCTCTCTTACCTTTCCCCAAGCATAGGAGAGTGATGATCCCTTGCAATGAGCATCCTCTTTTGGAGCTTCGATCGTGGAAGCCCTAGGAGTCTCATTGCGAGTATTCTTCTTGGGGCAAGAATGATAGCCATGTCCTTGTTCCCCACACTTGAAACACTTATGGTCCTTGTGAAAAGCTTCAAGCTCTTCATGAGAGAGTTTGTTTTTACCTTTGTAAACTCCCTTCTCCTTGGACCGATTGTTGTTGTTAATGTTGTTGTTGGAAGTGACTTGGGAATTATTTTGAGCATTGGTTTTCCCCTTTGCATCATTTTTGTCTTTGTTTTCCATGGGCTTGACATTACGTCTAGCCCCTTGATGGAAATTGATGCGTGAAGCAACCATGGTGTGATGGATTACTTCGGTAATAGTAGCAGGCCGTTGAGAGTTGATGTATTCGGCCATCTCTTCAGGTAATCCCACACAGAATTGTTGCCTTTGCTCGGCAAAATCTATCTTTTGAAAGACAGTAGCCTTGAGATGTAAATCCCAACACTTGTCTACATATTTGTGGATAGACTCATGGGAGAGGAGCTTCAAGCTGCGCCATTCGGTAAGCACTTTGTCCTTTGCATCGCTTGCAAGGAATTGCTTCATGATGGAAACTTGTAGAGTTTTCCATGTCTTTGGGGCTTCACCATTTCCACGAAGGCTAGCCCACCATTGACGAGCTGATTTTTGGAAGTGCATAGCTAAATGGCGTAGCTTGGAGGACTCTGTGAAGCCCTCATCTCCAAAGGCCACATCAAATTGCTGGATGAAGGCCAACGCTTTGTCGGTAGCACCGAAGGTGCCATCATAGGTGAGAAAAGAGATACTCTTTCATCCCTCCTTGAACTTCTTTAGCTTTTGTGACCTTCGCCATGCAAGAAATGATTTGTGATGTCCTCCCCTCTTGTATTCTCTACGAGAATAGCCATAACTTTCGTCAGAAGAGGAGGAAGGTGAAGAAGAAGGAGAAGAGGGTGACCTCTTCCTAGCCCTTTTATTCCTTTGTTTCCTCTCTTGCCTTTTAGAGTGATGAGGAGAAGGACTATGTGTTGATCTTTTCCTCTTGGGAGGAGTAGGCGATCGTCTAGACCGCCGTCTTCGTGGAGCCACATCTTCAGAGGAACTTAGACTTTCATTGCTTTCTTGCTCTTTGGATTCCTCCTCTTGGATGGGAGAGAGTCTTCTTTTGGGGGTCTCTTCAAGAGGCCTCCTAAGCTCTCTCTCCTCTTGGAGAGGAAGGGAAATTCCATAAGCACGAAGTTGTTGAGTAACTTCGGCTTGCAAAGCAGGGTTGCCCATAGCTTGCTGCAACCTAGTGACGAGATAATTCACAAACATGGGAGCATCATCATTAGCACCTTCATGTGCAAAATCAAAGCTATCAATGTTCATTCTACTCTCTTGATTATTGTCAGCCATGTTAACAAAATTTATGTATGTACTTAGTGTATGCTTTGGAAATTCAAAACCTTAGTTGCCACTCCTCTTAGCCTTTGAAAATCGGCTCTTAAGTATCTACACCCATGGCTCAAAGTGGTTAATTATAGAGAGTAGAGGAGTAGGTCTAACATAGTAGAGTTGCCAAGGGTTAGCTCCTTTCGGACTTCTTATGGCTCAATAATGGTAAAGCTGTAGGCAAGTCTAGAAAGACTCCATTATTAAGTCCAAAGCTCCCGAGGTGTGCACCATCCCCCACATAGTGGGCTCAACAAAACCGATAATAGATCCCAGTTCCACTTACCCTATTATAATTAACAACATCAACCATTTATAGGCTACTTAAGGACCTCTCTTCTTAAGCAAGAAAAGAGAAACCAAATGCTCTGATACCAATGTAATGTAATTGGCCTATTTAACTTGAGAGTAGCGGAAATTAATGAGAGTACTTTTGAGAAATAACTTTGTGAGCATAACGGGTGAACATATTTGAAGATGACAACATAATCATAGCAATTAGTTAACTTGGCATGATCAATACTTTTGCAAGAGAGAGAATTTAGAGAACATAACAACAGTTGAGGACCGGATTTATGTGGAGCCGGTCCCCCCTCCAATAGGCATTTGTATTATGATTTCTCCCATTAAGAGAGACTTGTTACAATACAGTCTTTGTGTTCCTTGTGACCTAGGTGATGCAATGAAGATGGAAAGCTTCATGCATCACAAACATAACATAAACTTGAAGAAAGCTTTAACTATCCCAAGCCTGAGTCCCAAGACCTCAAACACCTTCGAAGGTGGAGAGAGCTAGCAGGGAATGAGGGTAGGGAAGAGGAAGAAGAAACATTTCGTAGGAGAAAGAATTAGTTCCTCACTTATCATACTCTTGTTGCTAGCATACATAATAGCATAGTAATGAAGAAGAAGGAGATGGCAAGCTTAAGCATTGAAGCATGGCTCTTGGTTGGATTTGCACTCCATAGCCAAGAGTGTTGGTGTAGGCTCTCAACCTCTACTTGCTTGGAGAGGGAGCTCTTGCACGTTGCATAGCACACACTGAGAGTGCTTGTGAGTGTGTGTGGGTGAGTATACCCCTCAAGCAAGCCCCCTCCTTGCTAGGTCGACCCCCCCTTCTAGCTCATAATTGAAGCTCATTGGCTCTTGCCAAGCCTAGCCAATCACAAGCTTGGGCCATTTCTAACATTAGGTGTAGGCTTGGGACAAGTGTTCCCCTTTCCCCTTTGAGAGAGAGGACTTGATAAATGCAAAAACAATTAGATAATTCAAGTAATTTATCATTGGACCCATTTGAAGCTTAGCCAATAGGCTTCAAGCAACACATGAAGGTAACATGGGTAGGGACTTGACATGTGTCCTTGCTGCCTCTTCAAGTTGGGGCTTCCCTTGTGTGTGTGAGTGTGTGTTCTCTATCTAATCCCTAGGAAAAGGGCTCGCCCCCTCTCTTGTAGGGATGCTTTTGACTTTAGGTGTTCAAGCACCTTACTCACCAAGCATGACAAAGCACTTGAACTAGGGGGTATTCCCACAAGCATCTCAGGCAAGCATGTCAAGGCACCTCAAGCACCTTAATCAAGCGGCAAGTCAAGCACCTCAAGCATGGAGTAAGTCAAGCACCTCATGCACCTTAATCAAGCACCTCAAGTAGGACAAGCACCTCAAGCACGACAAGCACCTCGAGCTTGGGCCGGGTTCCCACCTCAAGCTCAGCCCTAGCTTACCTAAGGGCAAAGGACTTTTACACACATTATTGGAGGTCTTCAATGAAGCTAACCCTAAGGTCTTATGCTCCATTGGTTAGCCTTGCTCTTTGATAGACCATCTCCCATTTGGGACCCTTTACCATTGGCCCCGTGTTGAGATAGATCTATAAGTACATATCTATATCTTAACACTTGTTCCCGTTTATTCTCCCACATTAAGTGATCAATTTAATATGAGAAAATCATTTGGGTCGGTTAGATATTAGATTTTATGACATAGCACCACTGTCGAAATACCACACATGTGAATCTGTAGCAACTGACAAGCATGCATCATGGATAGCAGGATTGTAAGTGCACTCTGCGCTAAAAGCCCATTTTGCATCAACATCAACATTACAGTCTCCTTTCACAGAAGACTCAACAATGGCTGCTTTTGTAGTGGAACTAGCATTTGGAGTGGAACCACCCTCTTTCTTCTTAGCCTCTTTGGCCTTCAACTTAGAACACGACTTGATCAAGTGATCATTAGCTTTATAATAATGGCAATGCATCTTCTTTTTGCCCTTGTCATAAGTCTCCAAGTACTAGCAAAAGTCTGGTAAGAATCTGGTAAGGCATCAAGAACAGTCTGCGCAAGGAAACTGTCTGAAATGACTTCTCCTGCATAAATAAGTTGCTCATTGATATCCTTGACACTAGCAAGGAAAGTGTCCATATCATCTTCCTCATGCATAATCTTCGACTCCAACTCTTTACGTAGCAAAGCAGTTTTAGCCTCATTGCGACTTGCATAAAGACTAGCCAAAATATCCCAAGCTTGTTTTGCAGATTTTGCTGAACGGATGTGAGGAAGAATGGTGCGCTTCACAGACAACACAATTAATGAATGAGCCTGTGCATCCTTAACATCCCAACGAGCTTGTTCTGCCGTAGGCAAAACAACTCTAACAGCAGCAATCCTTGCAGCAAGACCTGCAACATCCTCATCATCGCCTACATCTTCAGAACCAGGACATACATCAATGCCTTGCACAATGTTCCAGACGCCCTTTGACACAAGAACATGTTGCATCATATAAGTCCACATAGGGTAGTCGTCCCCATCCAACCTGTCCTCAGCAGGCAAACATTTTGAACACATCTGTGTTGTTGTTGTCAGCCATGGTAAATGCTGCACCTGATGTGAAAACTGCCTGAAAATAGCAGAAACGGAGCGGGAACAATACGTGCTATATAGCACAAACCATAGAAGACTATAAGGCACCTGTTATGCAAAAAACGGCACTGACAGAAATTCTGCACAAAATGACAAAATAGCCTGTGCAGTACTGCCTGTAGTGGAAACGGAGGCCGAAATGAGCCCAAATCAAAAATCTGAGCAGACCAAACTCTACGAGCCATCCCAAAGTATTTGTCGACCTGTGAACGCTTGCCAAAGCTCACTGAAATCGGAGAAAGTGAGCAGGCGTGTGTTGGAGCAGCTGGCGACTAAGCCTAGGAGGACGCAACCTGCTCTGATACCAATTGTTGGAATTAGGGTTGCAGAGAAACGCACACAGCTTGGAGAAGACGAAGGAAGCTCAAGGCACACAATAGAGAGTGTGTTACTTAGTGTGGAATGGAAAGATGGATAGCCCTAGAGTGATGGGCGTATATACAATGCACGGGGGAAAAAACCTCCTAAAGAGGGAAAAAATGCCCCGACGGTCCTAGTGTGTTCACACACATCACTACCACGTGTATATGGTAACACTCTCATCCACCTCCATTGGCTTCAACCATGACCTTCTGTGACCCTCTTCATGTGAATGGTCTAGTTTGCTCGTGATGAAGGAAATAGAGATTTCCCATGCAAGAATGCAGCTTCCAACCTAATCGCACACAGAGAGAGAGAGAGAGAGAGAGAGAGAGAGAGAGAGAGAGAGAGAGAGAGAGAGAGAGAGAGAGAGAGAGAGATTCTATCCTAGCATCCCCTAACAATCAATCTCATCATGAATTCTCTTACGCATGTCAGTATCCTGCACCTCGCTGCGGCCTGAGAGAGAGAGAGAGAGATTCCAGTTCAACATGCGGACTGAGAGTTCTCTCTTTTCCATTGAAATAGAGAGAGAGAACCTGAAAAGATTCTCGTCTCTTTTCTTTTACAAAATGTGTACGTCCTACTGGCTTCAAAAAAATTAAAAGGTGCTCCTAATGCAAAGATTCCACTAAAAAAAAAACCATGCGTTAATCTATAGCACGCAACAACAGGCAATGAAGAAGCACATAAATTTGCAACAATATTACCTAAAGAAAGATGAATATAGCATTGAGAGAGAGAGAGAGAGAGAGAGAGAGAGAGAGAGAAGGAGAGAGATGCTAAAGAGAACTTAGAAGAAAACGCTAAAGGAAAAATGAAAGGACAAAGAAACACCTATTTATATAGACACAAAAGGTCTTTTGACTTTTCACTTTCATTCGTCTTTTGACTTTACACCTTCATATGTCTTTTCATTTCCTAAACTCACCCTTCACTTATGCACTTAATATGTTTTGAAAGAATTTTTATTTTTAGGAGATTGAAGAGCTACGGCTCTACTTCTATTTTATTTATTTCTTGAGGAGATTCCTCTCAAGATTCCTTACGTCAAGCCTTTTCATGACCTCAATTGTTTTCTCTAAAATGGGAATGTCGGAGTCGAACTTGCGTAGGTTGAGGTAGTCACGCATGGAAACTTCTGTAACCAACCCACCACTACAATGATCGTGCTGCAGAGGGTAACCCCAATATTGAAAAAAAAGGCGCTCCCTGCACGTCTCTCTCTCTCTCTCTCTTCGCGCATTGCAACTGGCGGTGTCCTCAGCACTTCTCTCTCTCTCTCTCTCTCTCTCTCTCTCTCTCTCTCTCTCTTCACGTGTTGACTCTGCGTCGTTGCGGCCCTTTTGATGCTGGCCATGTTGCATGGGACGAAGAAGCATGTCTTGTGAACCCAAGGATCATGTGGACGGAGCTGCCAGCAGCAAGTAACCTCCTAGAGATGGCGAGCACAAGAGAGGATTGTACCAAAAGTTGTTGCAAGGAAACTATCATGGCTTGTAGTGTTTTGTCTAAACTACCATTATACCCCGCCTAGTTTCTGGCAGGCAGCTAGCGATAAATGTCACAGTAGTAGGCAAGCATTGCCATAATAGGTAGTTGGCGACCGAATGTCAATGTTCTTCCACAAGCACAACCTCTCCAGTCTTCCTCTCAGTCATTGAGACTCAGATCTTCCTCAATCACCGAGACTTAGACCTAGACTTGAAACAGTATGAAAAAGGTTGCAGGCCTCGTAAATAGCCATGCTAATTAGTTTTACCTATAATAGCAGCAAATTTTATTTTCTTTATTTCTTAAAAGAATCCGTGTAGATTCTTCTCTTCTTTTCATTTACAAACGCCTACTCAATCTACTAAGTTTTAACGCTGCAGTGCATTTCGATTCTTATGCTCGCATTGTCAAGCTATTTGCCTGTTGCGATTCCGTTCGTCTTCACGAAACGAAGCTTACATTCAGCCAGCGACATCGCCAACCTCTTGCGATGCTGCATCAAGGCTAAAGATCTCTCTCAAGGAAAACTTGCCCATGACTTCATCGTCAGAAACTCGCTTGAACACGACGCTTCTCTACGGAGCCTCTTGCTCCACTTGTACGGCCACTGCGCAGCGCTACAGGATGCTTCTGTGCTCTTTGGAACATCAGGTCTTTCTCGCGAATCTGCTTGTTGGAATTCAGTTGTCCGTGCGAACGCCAGACATGGATCTTTTGCAGAAGCTATGCATTTCTTTGGGCGTATGTGCCAGAAAGGGTTCTTACTCGACAAGCTTACTCTTATTAGCATTCTCTCTTCTACCATTAGTCATGGAGCTTTGGATGAAGGGAAACTGCTACACTCCTATGTTGCAGAAGGGGCTTTCTACACTGACGTCTTTGTGGGCACTACGCTCATCAACCTGCATGGAAAATGGGGAAGTCTATCAGACGCACGATTTGTTTTCAACAATCTACAGAATCGAGATACCATTGCTTGGAATACAATGATAGCTGCCTATGCACAATGTGAGGAACAAAGGCTTTGTGCTTTAGTTACTTTCAAGCAAATGCTGCAAGAAGGGATTGTGATAGACAGTGCTACTTTTGTCAATTTGCTTTCAGCATTTTCCACTAAAGGGGACCTGCTCGAAGGCAAGCAACTCCATGTTTTAGCGAACGAGACGAGTTTGGATGAAGAGCTTGTTGTTGCCACTGCTATTTTGACGATGTATGGCAAATGTAGCGACCCCGAAGATACGAGAAGGATGTTTGACAGGATCCACAAGCATGATGCAGTTTCATGGAACACCATGATAGGAGCATATGCTGCTGATGGGCAAAGAAGCAAAGCCCTACAACTCTTTGAGCAAATGCAAAAGGAAGGGGTGAAACCAGATAAGGTTAGTTTTCTCAGCATTCTAGAAGCGTTTTCTGGTGAGGAAGCCCTTACAAAAGGTAAGAATATGCACGAGTCTATTGCTCAAAGTGGGTATGAGCTTGATGTTGTTGTTGGGACGGCTTTGATCAACATGTATGGGAGGTGTGGAAGCCCAGAGGATGCCTGGATGATGTTCGATAAGATGCCACAAAGAAACGCCTACACATGGAACAGTATGATCGCAGCTTTTGCTCAGAATGCTCGAGGTCTTCGTGCTATCCAACTTTTCAAGCAAATGCAGGAGAAAGGGTTTAAGCCAGACAGATTTACATTACTAAGTATGCTCAATTCCTGTGCCGCAGAGTCGGAGATTGAAGAAATTCTTGCTTCTATCTCAAATTCTGGAGATAATTTGGATGATGTTTCAGGGAGTGCTTTGATGTACTTGTTCAGCAAGTGTGGTAGCTTAGCTATGGCTCAGGATGTATTTAACAGGGTACCCCAGCCAAGCCTAGTATTAATTAATGCTATGATTGCCGCACTTGCACGAAATGGGCAGGGCAGGAGGGCCCTTCAATTATATAAACAAATGCAATTACAGGGGTTTTTGCCTGACAAAGATAGCTATGTTTATGTGCTTGATGCTTTTGAGGATGAGGGTACCCTCTCTGGGGGCAAGCAGATACATGCTTGCATCAAATTAGCTAATCTAGAAACAAATAATATTGTAGGAACAGCCCTTGTAAATATGTACAATAGGTGTACCAGCTTGAAGGATGCATTGACTTTGTTTGAGAACACAAGTGTACAGGATGTAATCTCCTGGACTTCTCTGATCACAGCATGTTGCCAGCTTGAACGATTTAGTGAGGCTTTGGAGTTATTTGAACGCATGCACAAGGGCAGGTTTCAGCCAGATAGGGTCACTTTTGTCTGCATCCTTTCTGCTTGCACAAGCCCAGCGACCTTGACTCAGGGAAAGTGTATTCATACACTTATTGTGCAAAGTGGACAAGACTCAAATGTTGTTGTGGCAAATGCTCTTCTTAATATGTATTGTAGGTGTGGCTGTGTGGAGGATTCTTTGGCAATCTTTAGGAGAATACAGTTTTGCGACTCTGTTACTTATGCAAGCGTTCTTTCTGCATGTGCCAACTGGTCATTGCTACCTGAGGGGAAAGAGATTCATGCCTCTATCATGGGCACTGAGATTGAAAACGATATTATTGTTGGCAATTCTTTGATTACCCTTTATGGTAAGTGTGGCAGCTTGAAGGAGGCGCAGCTAATTTTTGACAGAATGCTGCATCGAGACACTGTGACATGGACTGTTATGGTTGCAGCATATGCTCAACAGGGAAAAGGAAGTATTGTCCTACAGCTCTTAAACAAAATGCTACGTGAAGCAGTCCAACCAAATGAGATCACATTTGTCAACATTCTCTGTGCATGCTGTCACGATGGCTTAGTTTATGAGGCTTGCCATTACTTTTATTCCATGAAGTGTTTGTATGGTGTCCTACCTCTTGTACATCATTATGACTGTCTGGTTGACCTGTTTGCAAGAGCTGGTAGGCTGGAAGAGGCTGAGAACCTTATTAGAGGGATGCCATTTCCTGCGACTGCTGTGTCATGGACAACCTTACTAAGTGCTTGCAAATGTATAGCAGATGTTGAGCGTGGGGAATGGGCAGCGGAGCAGGCCTTTCACCTTGATCCGGAAAACTATACTCCGTATTTAATACTTCGGAACATCTATGGTGCAGCTGGAAACACCAATGATTCCTCGACAGTTGTGGAGCAAATAGTAGAGAACATATGACATCCATTCAAATCATTTTCACCAGCCTGATGACACTGAAATAGAAGCCTGATGGAAGATTCAGGAATATGGCAAACCAAAGAGCACATTGACGCTATGATTACTAGAAAAGCATCATGCAAGAACTATTCTTTTTGGTGCAAAGATGATTCCTAGTGGACAAAACATAATTTCTTCACACACCGGCCCCTGGATAATGTCATCACAAGAGTCCATTGTAGAACCCATTTGTAATCTCCTTGGTTAGCTCAAGTTGGTGGATGATCGGTTTTGTGTTTTTCCTGGATTCATCTAGGTACATGTATGCACGTTGCCGCTGACCATTGACCCTCTCACTAGTTCTCACATAGCTGTGCCTTCCTAAGCGACTGGCAAAGCAAGAGGATTGGGATTAATATTGATAACACGGATTTCAACAAGACCTTGTTGTAAGGCCTGCGAAGGAGATTGGATGATCAGAGGCAGCTGCTGCACCAGTCATCAATGCTTTTTGCTAACATGTCCTTTCCCGGAAGGGCTCATGGGACTGCTGTGGATGTTATACAAAAGCTTTGTGGCAGCTTGCCTGGACATGGGGCCTAGATTATGCAGAACACCAATCTCTGTAGCTCTCAGACTTGGCAGAGGGACCAGAACTATCCGGCACAGTTGGGGGTTGGGGGCCAATAGAAGCCGTCAATTGAGGTGGGTTTCCCCCTCAGGATTTTGGCAGCTGATGGATTCTCAATACCTCTGCTGGCTTACAGAAAAAATCTGCAGGGCGTGCCTACCACGGCATGCCATCTCAGCGCTTGACAGGAATTCACCCGCACCTTGCAGCCACACCCATCTAACCCCCCGTCAGCACCATTTTATTGCCTGCAACTGGTGCAACCAGGAATGACACCTCAGCAGTCGCTGCAGGGTGCACTGTCTGGCCCACCTTCCTTGAGCTGTGATGGTCAGGAAAGGACACTAGGTGTTCTTTCCCCATAAAATAGGAGTTCCCGGCTTGGCTTTCGTCAGCATTGCCATGAGGGGTCACATGACAGTCCCTGCATGCTCTGTTGCAGGTGACACAGTTGCTGCCCCCCAATCCCTGACCTTGACGGATTAGGAATTGGTCCCTTGCTGACCATTCCCCAGGAATCCATGCTGCCGCCTGGCTCCTGGTCGCCATGTAGTCACTTGGATTATAGGGAAGGGTCAGCAAGGGACTATAGTCCATTGAGGGCATCTGGATGGGCAATGTAACAGGAGGGCTGGTCTTGCTGAGCAATATTTTTCACTCTGAAGCTTGTAGGGAGATAGTGCTGCTGATGCTTTGGAGGACAAAAAGTAGGAGCCATCATGACAGTTGTGCTGGCACATCGATCTTGCTTGGCTGTTTATGGGGCTGCTGAAGGTGCTTATGGTCTGTCAAAAGGATAAATGAGAGAAGTTTGTGAAACAGGCAGGTGCGAGTTTTTCCTCGATCAGCAAGCAGCAGTACTTTTAGAACAGTGTTTGCACGTAAATTGCCTCCCCTTCTGCAATTATTTGGAAACTTATTGTCTATTAGTTTTGATGCACCTGCATACCTATTCATTACAGAAAAGCTATGTTCTAAGCTGAATGAACAAGTCTTCTCTCGTCTTTCAAGGCATACACCAGGCTTGATTTTGATGGGCACCTTTGCCCAAAAAATCTTTGAGATTTTACATTTTTTGGACTAATCTATGTATTTTTTGCAGGGTAGCTCATGTTTCTACCCGCAAACAAGAAGCAAGATACCCAAAAACGGGTAAAATGCCCGTTAAAAATCAACCCTGATTGACACGAGCACTTTTATTCTATGATCATGAGTCAGGTTTTCCACCCATCTGTGGATATTGTCATTTAACCCAGTATATTCCAATGCACTTTGTTAAGAACATTTTGGCTCATATTTCTTCCATGTAGATTCTGGAATGGCTCTCATACTACCATGAAATGCGAACTTTGAGGGACTTGTTACAAGTTTGTGAATTTTTCTTTTGCAAGTCTATACACTGATGTGCCATAAGAGTTCATGCAGGCAAAACTGAAAGTGCATGTGAGTCTTGCCCATTCAACAACTACTAAATTTCCAATCAGTGGAGCATCTCATACATGAGTAACTTGAAGAATCTTTCCATTGTGTGTCACTCTATCTCAACCAAAAATAGCAATAGGAGTAACTTTCAATGTTGCTCTATCTCAACCAAAAATAGCTAGAGGAGAAAAAGCAAATAGTGGGCGTTCCGTAAATAAATATAGCTACCGCATTGAAGGGTGCGAGAGATTTATTTGTCCATTGCAATAAAGGAAGGTAGTATGAACAAATTGAGAAATTCGAATTCGAACATGCAAGGGCCACTCATCACAATGGCATCTAGCCACGTTTGTTAGAACTCTATCCATTATCCAACTGCTCAGACTTGTTATAGGTACATTCACACCAACAGGATATCCCGAGGGTCTAAACACATGGCCTTTAAGCAACCTCTTCCCATTCCTAAACAACCCATCAAAATCCTAAGCACATACATCTATCAATGTGGATTTAGCCAATTAATTAATCTACAAACTTGCTGCAAGTGCAAAGGTAAATAAGAAGGATAGGCACCTTGTGCTGTTGACATTGTTAGCCTTTTAAAAAAGGATGGTGTCATCACCAATTCCTTGCCCAATGAGTTGTTTAGTGTCAACATGCAACCCTTGGAGCTTGTCTCCTACTACAAGTGAATCTAAATAAGTGAACAATGGGTGAGTGACCACAACAAAGAGTAGAGAGCTTAGAGGACATCCTCGCCTTATAGATTTGTTAATTGGAATAGGCTCATAGAGCTTGCCATTGACGAGAAGCTGAGACCATGCTCCTTGACCCAATAGATATATATATGCTGCAATACGCTCTCCAAATCCCATTTTGACCAGAATGCATTTCACAAAATCCCACAGCACTCAGTCAAAGGCTTTGGCAAAATCAATTTGAAATAATATCATATCTTGACCCGATCTCACAAAGAATGCCCAATTCCCAATTTAACTATAAGAATGTTATGAAATATGGATTTGCCACCAATAAATCCAAATTGGCTCTTATGTACATGTTGTTTGAGAAAAGGTGAGAGCCTGACTGCTAGAGCTTTAGCAAAGACCTTGTACGATATCCTCATCATTGTGAAGGGTCTCCATTCAGTCAGTTTCTTGGGAAAAAGTACTTTTGGAAGCAATTGGATGGCACCCTGTTTGAGACGTGGATCTAAACATCTCTCTCTCTCTCTCAAAATGTACTTCAGAAGCAATTGGATGACATCCTGTTTGAGACATGGATCTAAACATCTCTCTCTCTCTCTCTCTCTCTCTCCCCCCCCCCCCCCGCCCCCCCCACAACTCTCCTCCCTCCTTTTCCAGCTCATATTGTTGGTAGCATGGACTTTCAAGTGATGGAGCAAAACATGGAGGATTGCTAATATTCCTCCATCTCCGAGGAACAATCAGCTTCTACAAAACTAGAAAGTTTATAAAGGGATTGTCTTGCCTTGGTTCCAAGGCAACCAAAGTCAACCTGCAATGATTCGAATGCGATCACATCAATTCAAACATTCCTAAAGAAGCATGTATCTTAGTCGAGAGGAAGTGAATGTAGTTAGCAGATATGAAGCACATGCCAAGCATGAGTATCGAAAATTTTCCTTCAAAAAATGGAGGTTGAGGGTAACACAACTCAAGAAGAAGACACAAAAATGGAGCCAATTCTTGAAGAAAATAGGAAAGAGAGGAAGAGAACTATTGAGGAAATTTATTCACTGTGGGAAGGATGTTAAATTGGACATAATAAAAAGGATTATGAATGATGAACACATTTTGCCATTGACAGAGAAATTACTCCCTCTCTCTATGTTTCGTATTTGTGCACTCAAAAGTTCCTTACAAGATCTAAAGACTTCGAGATCTTTAGATGAAAAGTTCTTGAGGTGTAGCACATTCAATATGGTTGTGCATGGGCTGATGTAGATCACAAAGGCTCTTAGCAGCGATCTTACTCTAAATCAAGTGGCCAAGATTCTCAATGTTCATCCAAGAATTATGTATTCAACATTTAGTAGAGTTGATAGTGATCCTACATCAAACAAGCACTTTCATGTTGGAGTTATGTAAAAGAAAGTCTACTTATGGTGGCTTATCTAATGAAGTAAGAGAGAACGCTTTCACGTTTTGGACGACTAAGCACATAGGTGTCTCTCCAAATAAGAAAGACATTTGTCTGAAAAGGACGATAAGAAGGGAGTATGAGAAGCATTCCATGTGCTTGCTTGATGAAACTAAGGTATATACATGTTTCACTATTCACTTGTCTAGATCTGTGTATTCAAAGCTCTTTGTGCTTCTCACCTCTTGATGTAGCTCATATCTATATGATTTCCTCACAGCTAGCAAGATAGATGGTGTGGAGTTAAATTGTTCAACCTAAGTTGAAATGTATAACTCTTGCCTACAATATACAACATACATCTACTACATGGTTCAAGAGAATTCATAGATTTAAACTGTATAGCCCGCTTTCGCTACACATCTTAGATTGCCAAGCTCTGCTACTTTGAGGCAATGCTAACCCTCTATACTATATAGCTCATCCTTTAGAGATCAAATCTAGCATATAGCTCATAGCTAGCTGTATGGCATGTGTGTGTGTGTGTGTGTGTGTGTGTGTGTGTGTGTGTGTGTCTATATATATATATATATGCTGCCAATCTTTGCTATGAGGCAATATTGCTCAACATCTATGCTCTATAGCTCATCTATAGCACAATCCATAGCTAGCTATATGGCTTATAGCTAGAGTATATCTAACATTTGTGGTGCTTGATTTAGCTACATATTTCATAGTGATGTTAAAAATCTGTACAATAAGAGTCCTAGAGTAGATATGCACCAGCCTTGAGTTGTATGGCTAACAACAATAAGGTATATAGCTAATAGATTTTGTCATAGCGATGTGAACTCTCAACAATGAATATCCTCACAACTATACACTAGCCTTGACCTGTATAGATCACAATCTTATGGCACATAGCTCACAACAGATTATAGTAAGGCACATAGATCATAGCTCAAAACAATCAGGTATTTAGGTTATAGCTACCTACCATGTTAGCTATATAATTCATATAACTACAATATAGAATAGGTAGGTTGACATGTTGGATTGCACAAAGTTAGCTAGGTTGCATAAATTGGGCTATATAGCTACTATTAACATTAAATAGAATAAGCACACATTTTCCACTATATGCCACTCTTCAAGATTTGTATGGTTTTACCGAGTATTATTTGAAATTCAACGACCAATACCCCATATGCAAGTTGAGAAAAGGTCCTTTGGGAATTGGAAGCTGTGGTTTGTGCAAAAGTTGAAGGATCAACATACTTGTTGTTGTGTATACCACATACAACTAATATATTGAAGGCTACTCTTAATTGTATGTGCTCATCTGATTTTGGCTTTCACGGAAGAACATGTTGTGATTGGAAGATATGAAAATTTGAGGTCTGTTCATTAAGATGTGTTGCACAATAGAAGGCTTTCTTTAAGATTACAAAACTATGGGAATCATGTGTATGTAAAAAATCTGAGGAGAATTTGTTTTACAAAGTGCTTGATAGGCGACTGTGGTGAGTGTGCTCTGAACAAGCTTCCAATTTTTTCTCATGGGCATACGAAGAAGACAAAGTCATGGGCATACAAAGAAGACAAAGATTGTTTTGGTGTAGCTCTTTGAGAAAATCCAAGGGGCCCCAACAACCATGGGCAAAGCTAGCAAAAGGTTTTATCCTTGAACAAGCGCATTTCTATGCGTTTATAGAGAAGATATGCGATTTCATCAAACACTTCATCAAGAACAATCAAACATGATCTCTCGAGAGGCACAAACAATTTTCATGCTTAAATGACTAAGGTGCTTGAAATGTTCAATTCAAGCATGATATCTTAAGAAGCATAAAAGACACATGTCAAGATCCTCCCTATTTGGCCCTCATGCTTGAATCCTATTGGATAGGCTTTAAAGGGCTCCGATGAGAATTTAGATGCATAAAATAAATAATTAAGTTCTTTATCTCAAAGAGGAAAAACAGGACACATGTCCAAATGATATAATTAAATAATGAGAGAGAGAGAGAGAGAGAGAGAGAGAGAGAGAGAGAGAGAGAGAGAGAGAGAGGTGGACCAAGGATGAGAGGGGGTATACTCCCCCCCCCCCCCAAAACACACACACACACACACACACACACACACACACTCACACACTCATTGTGTGAAGTTCAAAGTGCAAGAGCTCCATCTCCTTCTCCAAGCTTGTTGAGAAGTTAAGAGCCTACACCAACACTCTTGGCTATGGAATGCAAATCCAACCTAGAGCCATGCTTCAATGCTTAAGCTTACTTACAAATGGAAGGCTAAACAATACAAAGTTTTCTTGAAGGGGTTCCATTTGGATACCATTGTATCAGTAGTAGATTTTTCTAAGAACTACTCGTTCAAAGAGAATAATTAGATACAATCCATACATTATAGTACATATAAATGCACAATTTTGGTTCATATCACATATTGATGTAGCAAGGATAATGAAAGTATTGAGAAGGTCATGCATAATTTTCTATATTCTAATCATAGAATGCATGGTACTTTCTTTGTTCAACAATGTTTTCTTCTTTGTGACAAGTGGCTTAAAGAATAGGGACTTATCTTCAAAAGTCATTGAGTGTGGTCAAATGGTGCAACATCTTACTTTAAAGCTCCAAGGCCATTCTACTTTGTTGGAATGTATCTCCAACTAGCAAGTGTGGAGATGACTTGGGAAGGGTGATCATGATGGCGCTAGTGCCGTAGTGAAAAGCAAATCAACAAATAGTTGAAGATTGATGGTGCCATCCTTAGGCAAGCTGTAGATGTGGCCAAGTTCTTGAGTAGAACATTTTCAATTGGGCGAGCCTCTCTTTGTGCTGCCAGTATGTGATGTCCCAGTCGAACAATGTACTGAAAGAAAGGGACATCTGGGTGGTCTGCAGAAGAGAAGGGGTCCCTTCAGAGCCACTCTCTAGGATCCCACTGTACTCGTGCCAGTGGAAAACACTCCCAAGCCCACAATTACAGTGTCCAGTCGCAAGAGCAGCTGGGTCAGGATCGATGACACAAGTCCTCCCATAGATGCCCACCACTCGGATCCTCTGAGAACAGCACTCTGCCACCTGTGGGGCCTCTAATACAACTCGTTGTAAGTGTCCCTCACCCTGTAGCTCAAAAAACAAGGAGGGAACAGTCTCTGAGCAAGCCCGAACAGAGATGAGAACCTCTAGTCGTGTGAAGGCTCCCATCCATCTGGGCGCTGCTGACTCGAGAGGCGTGAGCCACTCAGCTGGTACTGCCTCTGAGATGTCCTGGCACATGCTCTGCACCCCGCACCCCTCTCATGCCCTATAGCTGAAAGCCCTGTAGCTCCTCTGACAAGCCTGAAAACTGTAACGAGTCACCTAAAGAGCATGCTGGACCGGCTGCCATGGAACCCCAGGAAACATGAGGCCGACTACCAACTAAGTGACCTCTCTGAGTGCTAACCACGGGTTTCCAAACAAGGGGCTGTCGTAGGCGCTCCTCCGTGCAAGTAGGCTGACGTTGCTCCAGGCCTCGCCGCAAGTGCTCCCAAGATTGTAGCAAACCCACAGCGAAGCGATCCTCCAGTCTCCTGCTCAAACCAACTCTACGCATCTCTGTGAAGATCTAGCTGGTTGAAGGTTGCCAGGGGCCTCTTGCCTGAGGAACCCTAGCACGAAGCTGCTATAGCAAGAACTCCTTCCAGGGCTCCTCACCTGGAAGAAGACTTCGGATGATGGACTTCCCAAGAAGGGCTCTACTCTGCTATGCTGGGTCTATGATCCAAGCCCTCTCTGGGAACAAGAAAGAATGATGACTTGCCAAGCCACTTTGGCCTGGGCTGTCAGAGTGTCTCGCCCTGACCAAAGAAAATTCCTGATCAGCTACTCTACCTGGATGATACAAGAACTCAAGAAGATCCAACAAGAAGTGATGTACCACGTTGTAGCCAACAACACCTGGTTGGCCACTACAACTCTGCCAACCAAAGAAAGTCGTGCGGAGCTCCAATGTAACAACTTCCTCCTGATAGGCAGGATGAGGGGAGTAATCTGCTGCTCGGGAGACAAGTCAAAACCAACATGACAGCCCAAGTACCGAACTGCAGTCCCTGGGGGAATCCACCTGAAACCTTGACCAGGCATCCGGTCGGGCACAGGAGCACTACCAACAACCGAGAAAGCCACTATCTTTCTCCAATTGATCAATGCGCCAGATGTAGAACAGAAGGTCTCAAGAGCCTGCTCACACCTGTGAAGGTTGGCCTCTTGGCCATCCAAGTACAAGGCTGAGTCATCAACAAACTCAACGTCCAGTAGCTCATCCCCCCGAATAGGGAGTGCTAAGCCCCGTAAACCAACCTACTGCGACACCAAAAACCTGTTCATTGCCTCAGCATAGAACAGAAAGAGGAAGGGGGCAAGAGGGCATGCCTGTCTGACCGAATGTGTGAGCATGAAACGATCACCTCTACCTCCTGACAAAAGTACCTGATTGTGTGCCCATCTATACAAAGCTGACACCCCTCTGATCCAAGCATCTGAGAAGCCCATCATGGGTAGAGTGCCCTCTAGAAATTCCCAGTAAACTCTGTCGTAGGCCTTCTCAAAATTGAGAAGAAGAATCACCAGATCCTCACCATGGAGCCGCGCAAGGGCAGAAGCCTCCCAAAAAGTAAAGATGTTGTCAAGGATATTGCTCTCCTTGACAAAACTTGTTTGAGTCCCATGTATAAGGCTCTTCAGAAGTGGCTGGATCCTCAAACTCAGAGCCTTGGCAAGAATTTTGTAGGCTGAGTTGAGGATGGTGATGGGACACCACTGTCAAATCTCATCCAAGGAGCCACCCTCCTTGGGAATGAGGTAGATCAAACCCTCACTCATGCTGTCACGCATCTCTCCTGCAGACAGTAACTCATGATAAAAGTTAGTAGCAACTGCACGTATGTCCTCTGGCTCTGAAGCAGCTGACCCGTCGGGCCTCCTCAACTTACTGACCTTGGCATGCGTATGCCAAGGTCCCACTGTCTCGAAGAAATCACCACTCACTCTGTCACCCATCTGTGTCCACTGAGATGCCTGTCGATAGAAAGCAAACTCATGGCGCCGCTCCTCTGTGCTAACAAGCTCTGGCGAGCCTGCTGTAGCTGCTCCTCCAACCAAGGACTGCCTGGATGCTGCTCCTGCATTCTCTGCAAGGAAGCAACACCCCGTCTGAGATGCTCCTCCTCCTCTCTTGCTCTAGCCATGCGAGCCAAAGACTCATGGGGAGAAAGAAATGACTAATCTGAGCTAGTCCTGAGGCCACTCTGTCAGTGGGAGAATCCTGCATGTCCAAGCTCTTTGTCTAGAGCCTCTACTCGCTCCTTGAGTGCAAAGTCCAGCAAGACCCTCTCAGGGATGCGAAGCATCGTGCTCCCCCTCCTTTGTTTGTCTGCCACCGTGAGGATCACTGGTGCATGGTCCAAGAAGGAAGTCCCTGCCAGAATGTCAGCTGTCCCACCCAAGTCACCGAAATGGTCACTAGTGTAGAAGCCATCTATCTGCGATAGATTCACTCCTTCCACTCTATGGTCCGAACGAGAGAAGGCCAGGCTGTCCTGGGGCCTCACAAAACTAGAGTGCTGCCACACATCCAAGACCCTCAGTCATACAAAACCTCTCCCAAGCTGCTAGCTCAACTCCATACATAGTAACATAGCTACCACCAATCCTGTCAGAAGGGTCCTCCAACATGTTGAAGTCATCCCCTATGCACCAATGTTCTGCCTGCGGGCAGAGACTCAACAATCTGTGACCAAAACTCTGCTCGTGCACTCGCCACATTGGGCGCATATATGTTCAGGAAGCCCACAAGGCAACCCTGAACCTGCATAGTGATCCACTGAGCCCTGTTTGGCACAATAATCCCTCTGCCCACAATGACCTACTGTAAAGAATCTGCAATAGTCATACATACCCCACCCTGGATTCCTCCAGGTCCAAAAGCAGCTGACCAAAAAGTATCATATCTTCCACGCAAGAGCTGACCACAACGTCTAATCAGGCTCTCACACAGATGATGCTCCTGTAGCATAAGGAGATCAATCTCTCCTCCCACGAGGCAGCGCTAAAGCTCCTGACGCAGTCGGCCTCGCTAACGCTGAAACTGGGGCCCACCAAGTCCCTACATGAGACGATCCTCATGGGGAGCCAGAGAGAATAGATGCTACCACAACAGCTAAACGTGCTATCTTCGAGGTTAGCTTGGATGGGGAGTAATCTGCATCCGAGCGTTCTCTAGATAGGCATGACTGCAACAAGTGCCTGGCCCAAGCCCAAGTAGAGCGAGCCATACGTAAAGCAACCTCCTCTGTCCAGGAGTCCTCATGAATGTGTACATAGCATGGAAAGCACTGCATGTCAGCAAAAAAGTGAACCACAATGTGTTTACATCTTGCTGCATTTGGAGGTGTCACCACAAACTTGGCCAATGGCCACAAAGTCTAAAGCATGTCTGTAACTCCTAGGTCTCCCATGTGGTGAGAGAACTCTAGGACCTATGTATGCAACCACTCCAACACTCAGTTGAGAGTCCACTCAGTCTGGTTCCTGCTGCAAAGGGGAAAAGAGAAGCCAGCCGCTGAGTCCAAGGCCTCTATCCCCCTAGCTGCAAGGAACAAAACATGAACCTTGAAGCAGGATGCCTCATGGTCTGCTGAGGGGTCGCCGAGAAAATGTCTAAATTTGTAGTCAAAGAAGTCCCATCGGTGCCAAATGTTGAAGCTCATCAGACCACGAGGAACTGCTGCAAAGGGAGACGTATGTACCTGTAGAGGGGGTCGCAAGAAAGGCTGTCCCTCTCTTGCCAAGTGACTTGTGGCAAAGGCGCTGCCAAGAGATCTCTTAGCATCCGGAGATGGCCCTGCCCCTTGGGTCGACTATGG
The DNA here is from genome assembly GCF_014529385.1 of Adiantum capillus-veneris. Lineage (NCBI taxonomy): Eukaryota > Viridiplantae > Streptophyta > Polypodiopsida > Polypodiales > Pteridaceae > Adiantum > Adiantum capillus-veneris. Next base: position 16,505,041 of record NC_140944.1, read on the forward strand.
AACTGGGGCGGGGGGGGGGGGGGGGATGGGGGGATGATGAGGAGGAGAGGAAATCTAGGGGAGGAGGGGCTGTCGAGGGTGAAGTTGAGGTGGGGGACTGGAGCAGGGACCTCCTCCTGCTCAAGAGGGCCAAAACGGTTCCCCGTGGGAACCCACTGCTGCTGGGGAGGCGCGTCGATCACGAACCTGTTGCCATCCCTCCTCTGCTAAAGCCCCAGGTTCGAAGGGTGGCTCTGCATGAGTGCTCTGTGTCTCTGCTTGTGGCTGTTGGATAGCCCTTGCAGACTGGGGCTTAGTATGTGGTGTAGGTCAAGGCCTCCTCCGTGGACAAGCCTTCACAAGATGGCCCATCTGTCGACAAATGAAGCACTGGTTCGGGAGGCCCGAATACTCCACGCTATGTCTAAACCAACCCCCACTCACCCGAGGCAGAAGAATGACCTTCGAGAGAGTGTGAGTGTCCCTAACTAGAACGCGAACTGGGGGAATGCCGACCGCCTTGGCAGCTAGGCTAAGGCTGCCGTGCGAGGTGTCTCCAGGACAGTCCCAATTGCTGAGCCTATTTTGGACAAGTACTCCCTCCGTAAACCAAGAAGGCAGATGGAGACGGGGATGTCTGCCTCCTCTACCAGAACATCTGAAGCAGGGTCAAAACCATGTCTCCATTGTCGAAAGTGGGCTCGAGCTTCTCGGATGGTCAATGGACTCTTGGCGATGACCTTGGACGCCATCTCGGGGGTCTCGAACTCGATCTAGTAGTAGCCTCATCCGAGGATCTGAACGTCCAAGATCTTGCCCACCTCTGCGAGAAGGCGGGCCTGGAGAAGATCATGCAGCTCTCCTCTGCTGGGTTTGGTATCGAGAATCTTGCAGATGACAGAAGACGCCTCTGCAGGCGCTCTACCTCTGCGGCTAGGCTCGCTTGCTCTGTTGGTGATAGAGCAAGTCGAATGGTGGGCTCAGCGGGGTTGGGCGAAGGGGCTTCAGTGGAGTCCTTTTGTGGCGGAGCTTGAGCCTTCATCTGTGTCTACTGCTGTGGTGGAGAAAGAGTGGGTAAAGCAATTTTTCTGCAAAGGGACCCCGACAACCATTGTTTGAACACTTATTGTCTTATGGTTTGCTGCACTTGCACACCTATTCATTGCAGAAAAGCTATTATACTAGCATGAGAGTCTTCTGTCGTGGATACTCAATTTAATGCACTTAGAATGTCAACAACATTTTCTCTCAGTGAAGTCTACGACCACCTTGTGTATAATTTTTATGCCTCCCTCTCTGCTTCTAATTAATCAAAAGAGGATTATGCGTGCTCCTAATTAATTACATTTGATTATGCTTGCAAGTCACAAGCTACCCCCCTACTTATTATATCAGAGCCACAAATTAGATCCCCCCCCCCCCCCCCCCCTCACGCTTTCAAGAAGAACTTGCAGTGCTCAATAGATATATGAATAAGCTCAAAACTATGCCACACATAACAACCCACCTCTACTACTAGAAAAGCAAATTCCCAATATTTATACATGTAAACTAGTCTCATCTAAATCATGCAAGGTAACCATATTTGTGTCCCCTACTTAATTCTAATAGATTGTAGCTGTTTTTCGTGGAGGGAATTCATGAATTCCTCATAACACATATATATATATATATAGAGTGAGAGAGGTAGAGACAATGAATACACAATAGCAAAGCTACTCTACTTCCACTACATTGCAATCTTCAACGGGTCAATTTTCACAAATGATGTGGGGAGATCATTGGAGAGAAATGTGTGTTGACTCTCAGATCTTATGATGCTTTCGTCAACCGCTTGTGCAAAATAATCCATCATAATGAAAGAAGCACACCATTAAGAGATCAAGAAAGTGTAATAGCACTTCTCTTGCTCAAGTGACTTTGCATAGCAAGTGGCTTCCAGCAATCTTTCACAAAGATGTTGATCCCTCTCAAACATCACATGGTGATACAATATATAGCCGACCACCATCCGTGCCAGCAAAAAGATCAACAACGATATCAATATGAGGCTAGGTGATTATGGACTTCACAAGCAATTCTCATAGTAGTATTTTGGCCAACTCAAGATGGAAGGGTAGCAGGCATAGGAGGAAATTTGTCAAATGACCCACTTGTTTATAACGCACGTGCAAATGTGCCCTTAGACTAGTGCATTTATATATGGGCTCTCCTTCCTACACTTTTGCATGTACGCTTTTGAATCGACGACCTTGACATGGTATCAAAGCTATGTGCTTGTTGATAGCAAGGGAGGGGAACCCACGCAAAGAAGAGGCCATTGAATGCAGCAGTTGACACCTAGCTTTGCTACAATGTTTTGAGATGATAAAATTTGCTCTAGGCTAAGGAGCGCACTGCAACTGTGTAGCTGGCCACGACTGCGATGGCAGCCAGTCTCAAAATGCTACAGGCTTTCACCATACATTTTGGGCTTGCTTCTTGAAAAACTATGAGGGTGTTGCAACAGCGTTCTGAAACGCAGTGGAGGAGGACACAAAAGCTCAAATTATGGGAAAATGGCATACCCTCGGCATGAGAGCCCTTGAGGGATTCTTTTGGTTCCTGCAATGATAAAGCCTCTTTGGAGGGCTTCGGAGCTAGAAAGTTTCGAAACTCTTGAATCTTCTTTGGAGCACAAGGAGGAGGTCCATGGCTTGCCAAGGCTTGAACCGGCAAGATGGCACCCCCTTGCTCGACAGTCCGAACATTGATGACCAACACCAGCTACCGACACTATGGATAGCAGATCAACAAGTTCTCCATTAGCATCTTATGCACGGGTGAAGCTTTGAAGGAAACATATTTTTGTGAGCGGTAGAGAGGGGCAAGAAATGTCCCTATAAATAATTTGGACCCTTGTGTTGGAGTTCAAGTTTTCGATGCTTGAACACATGGGGCGGAGTTCAAGGCACATGCATCTAGCAGGGAAGCAATCATACGTACCCAAAACACTATGGGTTTGCATTCTAATCCATTGTTGTTGGCTGGATTATGGACAAGATGTGCTTCAAAGTTCATTATCTTGGAGTATTATGGACGTGATGTGTTCGTAATTCACGGATGGGGATTCTTGGACGTAATGTGGTGTACAATTCAATTTTCTAAAAGGCAATTGGTGCTCAAGGTAGCATTCTTTTAAGGTACAAAGTTGAGGGTACCAAAACCAAGGTGTACCGAGTTGGTGGCCACTTATGGGGTGTCCATGGTAGCTTCTTCATTGACTTGGTCTCACCATTTATGTCCACTATGAGCTGTAGAGAGAGTGTTAAAGTTATGGAATCTCAAGTGAACTGTCCCAATATTTATTTTGGCTTTTAGGTATTTATTTTACTTATTTGTCAAATTTTGGGTAGGGCAATTTTCTAAGGTGAATATATAAGTACACCTTGCCCCCATTGTATAATCATTAATTCATTGCCAAGGTTAGTTGGTTTAGAAGAGTCTCTCTCGCTCTTTCTCTGTCTCGTGTATTCTCCCCGCTTGTGTACGCTTCCTCATCATCAACTTTGACACCATAATACTTTCAAAATGTTTACCGCGGTCCTTTACCGTGTTTTGTAGAGAGACAAAATATAAAATTGGGTGGCCAAAGGAGAGAGGAGTCGGGAAGCAATTTTTTTGCAAGTTAAATATTACCACAGATATTGTCGTACTTTGCATCGCTTTAATTACCACGTATATTGTCGCTTCTTAAGTTGGCACAAATTTGGATACTTCTTTCTATTTTACTTCAAATAAATTTTAAAAACATGATATTTTTTAGAAAAATGGAAAATAAAATAAAATTGAGGCATTAAATGTTGGTTATTTGAATAGATAGGCTTGCGCAAGGCATCAAACCACTTTGTCACTAATGATGGTATGCAAGCAAGACAGGGATTGTGGTCTGACATGGACAACTCTGCATGAAACAAAAGAGGCTCACACTCTTCTCCTGAACACCGCACGCATCTATTAACCCAAGCGACTGCATCCTTGCATTCATTGCATAATCTGAAAGTCTTTACATAGTGGTGGCGACGAGCTCTCTTGCTATCAAGAGATGTTGAGCACAGACCACAATAAAGGAGATCTTCTTCAAAACAGTCTTTAGTAGCGAAAGCACTCTCACACTGCTCACAACACAAAATGTTGGCTCCACTTGCAGCGGCCATAACTCTGCACAACAACAATAGAAGAAACTATCCGAAGGTGGATGTGAGAAAGGGAGAGATTCTAAACATCACTATTAACTCTAGCATTATCGCGCAATTATTTGGAGCCAAAATATTCAAATATTCAAAATTTCAAAATATTCAAGTCAAAAGAAAATGCATAAGTTCTCTAGAGGACAAAGGCAAAGGCAAGCTTGACACGGATAGTAGTACCAGTACTCAGCTAGTTGCCTCAGTACCCATGAGATCCGACAATCATTGCTATAAATGTGACAAGGCACTTTGTTTGGCTTGGGAGTTTGAAGCCAAAGACAAAAGCAGGAGCTCACAAAGAGACAAAGGAAAAGGCAAGTTGGATAGAGATAACGGTGATAAAGATTTTATACAAGAGATAACATCAATTTAGGAATTTTGGGAAAAATGCACAAAAATGAGACAATTCTTCTTGCCTCCATTTCTATGAACAATTATATTTTGGTTGAGGATGCACATCATTCTTTTCTACAACCAAATGAATGCTATCCTGAAAAGGAGTTTCTTCTTCGTCTTGCAAAGTAGTTGTCATGCGTACACATATCTATACAAACTACTAAGGAAGTGCCATTTACGAAGTGCTAAGTTTGGTATTGGATCCTTATGCTTGAAACATGCTACATGTAAGTTCAACTTACAAGAAGGTGTAAAAGATGTATGACCATGAAGCATATGCTTGACGCTATACTCCAAGAGTGGTGAAGATCCTCTCCTTGAAAAGTATCACGATTTGTTGAAAGTTTGCTTCTGTAGAGACAGGGATCATGTCAAAAGACTTTGTGAGACTCAAACTCTTGCGTGAGAGTGTGTGCCATCTATTGCTTGTGCGAATTGTAGTTGTGAAAGCAAGCATAAAGGGTGACAATAAATTAGAATATACAATGGCTAGTTTTCATGACCAATACATCATCACCAATGACCAATAGCTACATCAAAAACAAAAGTTTTGTCAAAAGATGTTGAGAATGAATGTATAAATCAAGTGTCTTTGAAAATTCTTACAAACAAAATGGGCAATCCAAATTGTGGTGACATAAATATAGAACTCATGTTGCTCAATTCTAGGACTACTTGTAGAGATCTTGCAAGGTGACTATCTTAGCACATCTTTGTATCATTACAACCAAAACCACTTCAAATAATATTGGAGGCTCAAGCTTGACATAGAGCATAATGCATACTCTATGTGAATTTACAAAGTCTGGACAAAGAAAGAGTGAAGCTCAAACTTGAGGTGAGCGAGAAGAAAGCATTACATCATGATCCAAAGACATTGCGTTTCTCTTCTAGAGGCAAAACGGTGCGTATGCTCAGGCAGTCTCACTTTTGGGTGATATCATGAAGTTCAAACTTGAGGTCGAGTGAGATGAAAGCATTGTATCATGATCTAAAGATATTGCAATACTCTTCTAGAGTCTTTAGCGAGGGTGTGTGGTCTCACTTCTAGGTGGTCTCATGAAGTTTGAACTTGAGGTTGAGCGAGACAAAAGCATCGCATCATGGTCTAAAGACATTGTACTTTTCTTCTGGAGGCAAGCAAAATGGTATGTGGTCTCAGTTTTGGGTGGTCTCACAAAAAGTGAACTGTGTGCACCATTATTAGGTAAGGACACAAAATCCGTGTGGCGTGAACTTCATTAAAAAGAAACGAACTTTAATTTGAATTTTGAAATTCAAACTTTAGATCTGTCAAATTATGACGATGGATCTCCCCTGCCGTCTGTAGATACCGTCAAGACAATGGCTATCCCCTGTCGTCTCTGTAGATATTGTTCATTATCGCTAGGTACTGGAATGTTGTTTGCTTCCAATGTTGAACGTAACATTAGCATGCATGCATGATAAGTTTGTATGAAAGCACTTACAACCTTGGAGGTTCTATTCTTGCTAATTTGTGCTTATACCTCCAAGATCCACCACCGGTAGGGCAAAAGCCAGTCATAGCACTTGACAACGGTGACGATAGTTGTGGAGCGGTGGAAAATAGCCTAGTTGGAGACTCTATTGTGTGTGAGAAGAATCCCAAAACTTTGTCCTGGTCACTGTATCCTAGGTGTCCCTGAGCGGCAGGCGACAACCCCAACCATGTGACGGTACCTGCATAGTGGTGGACAACCACCCCGAAGAGGTAGCAAACTACAACCTGACGTCTAGGTGATGATGGTAGTGGTGGCCAACCTGTAGAACCTACATAGCGGTGGTGATGGTAGCCACATAACAACAGATGAAAGCGCCAAATAGGTGAGTGCAGGTGCTGATCTATTGTTAGGTACTGCACTTGATGTGCCACTATTTCGTAAGCTCCTACTAAAATGACACGCAAATCATATCGTGCACATTTCAAGCTTAACATTAGAATGATCAACTTTGATACACTACGATCACAATATTGTTACCCAGATAATAGCCGATGATAGCTAGTGGATAATAGCCGATAAGTAGCGAGATAATTTAGGAGATATTAAAGTATCTAAAAGTAGATAAGTAGCCGATAATAGCAAGACAATTGGTCTAGGAGATGCTAGAAGATAAAAAATAGAAGCAAGGGAAGAAAACTATGGTATAATTTTATGAATGTCCATGCTTGTGCCTTGCCAGTTTTGTCGTGCAACAAACATGCATATGAGTAGTTTTTCTTATAGTGTGTGTAGTTTAAAAGGTTTGAGAGCCTTAATATTTCTGCTACTGGTCTTAGCTAGATTTTTGAGCTATGTGATGTGAGTTTTGGTGCACATTTCATAGCTAACCCAGGGAAAGGCTCTTGCCTCTTACCCTTTCTTGACTTAGAGCAAGGTGGAGGCTTTAATTTTCATGTCCCTTATGTGCCTAGATCAAGGTAGAGGCTCAAACTTAAGTTCGAGCCTCACACTCTTATTGAATTTTGATCAGATAAAGGCTCATATTTCTACCTATAAATTTGGATCAAGGCAAAGGATTGAACTTAAGTTCGAGCCTCATGTCTCTTACATACCTGAAACAAGGAAACTGCTCGAACTTAAGGGACATAAGGCTCAAACTTAAGTTCGACCCTCATGTCCCTTACATACCTAGAACAGGAAATTTCTCGAACTCAAGTTCAAGCTTCATTCCCCTTACAAATCTAGAGCATGAACAAGAAGTTAAGTTTGAGCCTCATGTCTTTATCTATGGGTTTGGAACCAGGTAGAGGCTAATATATTTCACGCTCTTCAACTAGATATGTAGAGTATAGGCCCAAGATTTTTAGCTTCAACCTTGTTTCAGGTATCAACGGGACATAAGGCTCAAATTTAAGTTTGAGCCTCATGTCCCTTACGTACCTAGATCAAGGTGGAGGATTGAAGTTACCCCTTCAGTTCTTAGATGAAGACTGAGAACCAAGGCAAAGGAGCTTAAGCCTTATGTTTCTTATGTACTTAGAATAAGTTTGATGCTCTAGTCATGCTCCTTACATACCTATATAAGTGTGGAGGTTCAAACTCTAAGTTTGCTCATCAATATGTCCTATTGGTATCTTGAACATGGTGGTTGCTCTATTCTCATGCCCGTTATGTACCCCCATTCAGTACCTAGCGAGAGGTGGGGGTACCTAGCGAGAGGTGGAAGCTTACACTAAGGGGCATAGAATGGAGGCACATAAGGGGCATGAGGCTCAAGCACAATGCCTAGAAAGAGGTAGAAGCTTATAGTAAACTTTCAACTTCTTGCCCTTTTCTATTAAAAAAAGGATATATTAGTTTGAGCCGCATGCTCATTATATACCCAAATATTCTTTGCATTTATCGTTGATCAATAGCACCAAGTGGGGCTGAACTTAAGTACTGGGCATCTACTAGAAAATATGTAAGATAGCACGTGTGAACAAAATAAGGGATTTATAAAATTTAGGTATATTTACAAAAAAAGTTACTTACATAAAGGGATTTTTAATTGAGAAAGTGAAAATTTCCATACATAAGGGTTAGGTTTTTTACAAAAATGCATACATAATGGGTACCATAATACTTGAAAATATACAGGTAAGGGACTATTTAAATACCTCTTGTTGGCACATGCTATATGCAATTTTTACATAGTGGACTCCCCGAGACTTAAGTTTGAGCCCCCTATTGATGTGCTACAGCCTCGTTTTCATATGGCATAAAGGTTCCACACAAAAAATTATGAGGTCGAACTTAATAAAAAACACTATATTTTTTAATCTCATTTTAAAAAATGGGACTTGAATAATTCCCAAAATTCTTAAATATGTCTTAGATTGGCATAGCACATGTGGTGGTGATCACAGTAGCCATGATGCCAGATCTTTAGTCATGAGGAAATTTCTACCACTAGCTTCAGCCAGAGAGAGGCTTGTGAGTGGCAGAGAGGGGCAAGAAATGCTCCCTACCAATAGTTTGGACCCTTGTGTTGGAGTTCAATTTTTCACTTGTCATAAAATATAATATCTAACCGACCCAAATGATTTTCTTATAATAAACTTATCATTCAATGTGGGAGAATAGATGGGAACAAGGGCTAGAATATAGACATGTGCTTACGAGTCTATATGAACACGGGGCCAATGGTAAAGGGGTCCAAACGAGAAATGATCTATCAAAGAGCAAGGCTATCTAATGGAGCTTAAAGACCTTTTATCTTCATTATAGGACTCCAATGGTTAGTGTTAAAATTCCTTTGACCTTAGGCAAGCTAGGGCTGTGCTTGAGGTGCGAATCGGGCCAAAGCTTGAGGTGCTTGTCGTGCTTGCTGACTAAGGTGCTTGGCGTGCCTAATGAGACTAAGGTGCTTGGTGTGCCTAATGAGACTAAGGTGCTAAGGTGCTCCATGACTAAGGTGCTTGAGGGGTTAAGGTGTGCAAAAGTCAAAGCATATCCCTGCTCATGAGGGGACGAGCCCTCTTTGTAGGAGCTAGAGATAGAACACACAACCGTCACACAAGGCAAGCTTGGTACAAAGAAAGCAAATAGGACACTTGTCAAGCTCCTCTTCATGTTTCCCTCATGGTGCACCTAAAGCCTATTGGTTAGCCTTCCAAGGAGTCCAATGATAATTTAGTTAATTTAATTAATTATCTATGCATTTATCAAGTTCTCTCTCAAAGGGGAAAGGGGGACACTTGTCCAAAGGCTACTCTTGTTGCTTGATATGCACTAAGCATGTGATTGGACAAGCTAGAGATAGAACACACAACCGTCACACAAGGCAAGCTTGGTACAAAGAAAGAAAATAGGATACTTGTCAAGCTCCTCTTCATGTTGCCCTCATGGTGCACCTAAAGCCTATTGGTTAGCCTTCCAAGGAGTCCAATGCTAATTTAGTTAATTTAATTAATTATCTATGCATTTATCAATTTCTCTCTCAAAGGGGAAAGGGGGACACTTGTCCAAAGGCTACTCTTGTTGCTTGATATGCACTAAGCATGTGATCGGACAAGCTAGAGGAGGTCAAATCAAGTGCAAGCTTGTGCTAGAAGAGGGGGTCTACCTAAGCAAGGAGGGGGCTAGATTGTGGGTATACTCTCTCCCACTCTCTCTCTCTCTCTCTCTCTCTCACACACACACACACACACACACACACACACACACACACACACACACACACACACACACACACACACACATATTTGTGTGAGTTGCAAAGTGCAAGAGCTCCATCTACTTCTCCAAGATTGTAGAGAAGTTGAGAGACTACACCAACACTCTTGGCTATGGAATGCAAATCCAACCAAGAGCCATTCTCCAATGCTTACGCTTGCCATCTTCTCCATCTTCATTACCATGCTATTATGTATGATAAACAAGAAGAGTGATATTAAGTGAGGAACTATTTCTTTCTCCTATGAATGTTTCTTCTTCCTCTTCTCTACCCTCATTCCCTGCTAGCTCTCTCCACCTTTGAAGGTGCTTAAGGTCTTGGGACTAAGGCTGGGGATGGTTATTATTTTCACAAAGTCTATATTATGCTTATGATGCATGGATATTTCCATCTTCATTGCATCACCTAGGTCACAAGGAACACAAAGATTGTATTGTACCAAGTCTCTCTTGAGGGAGAATCTATAATACAAAAGCCTATTGGAGGGGGCACCGGCCCCACATAAATCGGGTCCTCAACTGTTGTCAAGTTCTCTAAACTCTCTCTCTTGCAGAAGTATTGTTCATGCCAAGTTAATTAAGTATTATGGTTAAGTTTCTATTGCTAAATAAGTTCACCATCTATGTTCTCAAAGTAGTCTCACAAAAATGCTCTCTCTAAATCTCCTAATTCCATTATTCTCAAAGTTCATTGGCCATTTACATTACATTGGTATCAGAGCTATTGGTTTTCTTTTCTTGCTTAAGAAGAGAGGTCCTTATGTTGTCCATGAAAGATTGGGCCTTTTTATTGCAATAGGGTAAGTGGGACAGGGATCTATTATCTTGGTTGAGAAGAACTTAGTTCAAGATATATCGTTGGGAGCTATAGTCATAATAATGGAGCTTCTAGGGGCTTGCCTTTGGTTTAACCATTATTGAGCTACGAGCAAGCTCAATAGGAACCATAATCAGCCAAGCAATGCTAGACCCTCTCCACTAGTCTTTGGAATCAACATTGTCTAAACCATGGGTGTGGCTGCTTGAGAACTAATTTTTAAAGGTAAAGAAGAGTAGCGACTAAGGTTGTTGAGGGTACCAAAGCACAAAGTAATCTATACATAAGTTTAATTAGCATGGCTGACAATAACCAAGAGAGTAGAATGGACATTGATAACTTTGATTTTGCACATGAAGCTTGAATGATGATGCCCCTATGTTTATCAATTATCTTGTTATTAGATTGCAGCAAGCTATGGGCAACTCTGCTTTGCAAGCCGAAGTTACTCAACAACTTCATGCTTATGGAATTTCCCTTCCTCTCCAAGAGGAGAGAGTGTTAGCAGCAAGCTAAAGCGGACACCATTTTTGGAGTTCTCCTTGTAAAACAATTATTATTTTGATAAATCAGGAATATTGTAACTCTTATTTTATTGGTAAACTTTGTAATTAATGAGCCGGGGCTACAAGCTTCCAGATTGTATCAGCCAGTCAATTCCCAGCTTTGATAGAACTCCAGATTATTAGTTTTGACCACTCAAAAACCTTGGCTAAGGTATAAAAGCCAATTTTTGTAAGTTTTTTATAAGTTTTGGATAAGAAATACACAGAGTGAGCTAACGGCGCTCACTTCTCTCCTTCTCGTGCTTCCTACTCCCTCTCCGGTTGTCACATTGTGATTGCGTTTGTTGCATTGCAACCGCAGGTAAGAGCTCTACGCATTGAGGTAATCCATTCACAGTATTTCGTAGCTTTTGGCATCGCCGACCTGCGGCCTAATCTCATCATAACTAGGAATTTACACTTTTAAATAAAAAACTAAGCATAGGCGGGGTATTGGGGCCTCATTGCTAAGAATTTAGATGCATTCTGGGTCGAAAACGACTACGTCAAAAATCCACTGCTGTTAATAATGGCAATTTTGAAACTTGACCTAAAGTGGGGTTTGAGGCCATAGGCATGCTTAGGTCTTATAAAATTGTCCTAAAAGTTTCGTTACATTTTGATGTCATTTGAAACTGTAACGGATGTGATTTGCTTGCCGATGAGCGATTGGCATTTGGTGATTTCAGTCACTTGAGTGTAGCTTGAGTTATATGCGAGTTGTTAGTTGTTTTCAGAGAGATTGACAACCTCTTGTAGCCTCTATGCACTAGTCGAGTCAGTTTCATCCCATGGTTTGACAAATTAATCGTGGTTCTCGCTAATACTGTAATAAGATAGGATGGTAAGGTTAGACATGCCTCTCACATTTGGCGCTGCTGCCGGGGATCGAAGAGACCTAAACTAGGGAAAAACATGAGCTTCTTGTGTAATTGTCCTTTAAGTTCCTCTAGGTTCACCTGGAGTAAAACTTTCTTTTCAGAAACTGCATAGCTTAAGATTGTCGTCTTTTGCTGTGTAGAGGTAGCTTGGAAGTAATCGTACTTGCTGAGTGCCTTTAGGATTGTAGGATTGTAGATTTAGATTAGGATTTGGAGAATGATTGAAAGGCGAGACAAGTCTTAAGATCAATGCTCAAGAAACCATAAAAAACAAGAAAAGTAGTGTTTGTGGACACTTTCTACAACTCCACTGCATGAGAAACTAGGAGTAGGGTAAGTAGGATCCGAGGTGGATTTCAGAACATTGCTCTCTCTGAAAGAATCAAGTGTGAGTTGTTATGTAAAGTTGCAAAATTTTAGGTCTACGGCTAGAAATAGCTTGAAAAGACTCGAATTCACTCAATCCGACAGGAAAGTAAGCCTAAGAGTTGTCTGAACTAGTGGGTAAGCTCAAAGACACTTCGAGGTAAAAATTTCAAGAAGTTGACCAAAACTCAGATTATTTACTTTTTCTTGACATTTTAGGCCAAATTAAATTTTGACTTGATTTTTAGGCTTAAAAAACATCATAAAAAGACTGTCTTTGAGAAAATTGCAAAAAAGTGCTCATTTCAAGCCTCAAGTTAATAATCGTGATTATTAACTTTTTGCTCTAAATTGGCCAAGGTTCATACCATTGACTCATTCCATGTGTACAAACAACTTAAGTAAAGGCCCAAAAGATTTGGATCACTAAACTGGCAAAACACTGGGTAAAAATTAAAGTTTGTACTGACTTTTTAAATCTTGCTTGTAAATTGGGTAAAAATTTATCCAAACTTGTTAAAAATTGATCCATAGGCTTATATTGATGTGATAAACATGTGTACATGCTTAGTTGACCAAAAACTTACAAAATTTTGTCAAATGTAAATAATCGCGATTATTTATATCTGCTCTGTTTTTGAACTTTTTTGACCAAGTTGGCATACCACTAGCTTTACCATGTTGTAATAAGCCCACAAACCAAATTTGGTGAGATTTGAATCACTGGATTGAAAATTGTGACTAAAATTGCAAAGTTACTGTACGAACAGATAATTGATGACCATTTGACCAAAAATTTGTCCAAACTTGATGAAAGTTGGCTAGTGACCTTAACTTAAGGTGCTTAACAGATCTGTGTCAAAGTTGGGGCAAAAATTTGTAAAAATTTGTCAGTAGTAAATAATCGTGATTATTTATATCTGCTTCAAAACTTGGTGATTTTGTAAATTTGAGTATACCACAAGGTCAATCACATCAAGTAGACCCCACAAATCAATTTTGGTGAAATTTGGACCACAAAAGTGAGACTTAAGCCAGATTTTCGAAATCAGAGTCTGCGGACACGGAACAGTGGGTAAACTTGATCAAATTTTGTCCAAACTTGTTGAAACTTGTGCAAGGGCTTTAACAAGTTGTCTACTTGCCAAAGCAATCCAAAAAGTGCAAAAACTTGACAAAAGTAAATAATCATGATTATTTACTTCTGCTATCCAGAGACTTCAATTTTGACTTTTGGGCTTATACAGTGTTAGACCAACATAAAATAAGGCTATAGGACAATTTTGGGTTCAATCGGATCAAAATTGGTACATATACACTCAGTTTACAGGTTGCAAATTAGACCTTTGATTTTGCTAAGCTGAATTTGAAAGTCAAAATTTTGACTTCCATAGCACGAATTGAAGTGATATATAGAGACCAATCACGAGAGTTCTCAAGAGCTCTACTATCCTTATAGAAAAATAGCTAATTTGATTAATTTTGTATAGGAATCAGGTTGCAGACGAGGAATCAGTGGCTTGACAGAAAGTGCAATTGAATCGAGTGGAAATTGACGACAAGTCAATCCAAGGCGAGTACTCTATCCAGGGCTTCACAAGTCTATATGAACCTTAGATCTGGTCGTGTACTAGGAAATCAAGGCCTATTCGGAGAAACCACCAATAGAGTATCCACCGAAGAAAGCATGAATCAAGGCAATTTCTTGCACACAATTCCTGAAGAAGTCTGTGACACTTTTTTAGATTCAACGTCCGAAATGTCTTCTTACTCGACTCACTCGAAAACCGGAACGACAATGCGCTATAAGCATATACTCTCATTTTACAAGACTAACCGTCATGGAGCCCAGGTTTACTTGGACCCTAACGAGGAGTATGCTATTCACATTGATGACCATGGTATTGAGTTCGAAGAAGAGGTTAGGGCAAACAAACAAGGAAAAATGTACATGGATCAAAACGGAACTTAATATGTACAAGTCGAAAATCTTGATGTGGTAGACAAATGGGGTTTAGAAGTAAACACTATAATCCCAGACATGTCCGCAAAAGGAGGACCACCAACCTTGGAATTCGAGGGATACGATCAAGTAGACTTGAAGCCTTTGAAACGGCTTAGTACGGATAATCCTAGGATCGGAGTCTATTGTTGGCAAGATAGAAACATAAAAGATCTTTTGTGGACTTCTCATGCTAGACCAGGACAATTAACAGCCATGAAGATCATCTATATCTTCAAGATCAGAGATAAGGGATCTGCAGATCTACCAGCTTACTTGTTCAGGGATTGTTATAACAACAATTTTGTTATGCTGACTCCTGAGGAGGTAGAACAAACCAAATACCAGGGGTATTCCATACGGGATTGGATATTGGGTCAAAGACCAGAAACCACTCCAAGAGACGAACATCGTGAGAGATCATATGAGAGTAATGTGACTCAAATCAAAAACCACCTCATCACGTAAAAAACCGGGTGACACTAGGGGCAGTCCAGGGCTACATGAGTCACTATTTCCCACGGATTGGTTTGAAGGACTCAGAACAGAGCCAACTCCTAGAAGACTTGGAGTTGAACCAAATAGACGTGTCAGACCAGCTGATTTTCAAAAATGGGTCAAAAAATACAGTGGATCAGGGGATCCATATGACCACTTAGCAAGCTTTAAGCAAGTGCTAAGAGTAGAGCGTATATTCGATTTTCATACTCAATTCGAGGGGTTTGGAATGACATTAGAAGGAAAAGCTTTGACATGGTTCCAAAATATTCCACCAAGGTCAATCATGGACTTGAACACATTAGCTCAAGGATTTGTAGCTGCTTGTTCTAGAATGGGGATTAAACATAATACGGTAGCTCAAATCTACATCTTTAAACAGAAACATGGTGAGTCTGTTAGGGATTGTGCAACCCGAATGAAACAATACATTGCGAGATGCCCATAGATGGAGATACCTGTAGAAGAACGACTTGTATCCTTGTTTCTGGAGGGACTGCTAAACAAACAACTTCATGCTATACTCTATAATAAAAAGCATACAACCCTAGAAGCGTGTGTGTCTGATGGTATTGACCTAGGAGACAATTGTGAGACCTTCAATGAAGAGGATGTCTCTAAGGATAACCAAAGTGAGAAGGCAACATCCACAAAACCAACACAAGTGGAAACGGCTGCTGCGGCACCACTCTTAGCCATAGAAAATATGCTAAAAAGGATGAATGACATGATGAAAAATATGCAAAAAGCACCTATGAGAGGACCGGGACAAGGGATACCTCCACATGGACAATCAATTAGGCCACAAAAATGGTGTGAAATCGAGGGTAAATGGACCAACAATGAGACCCACGAGTGCTACTTTCGACCAAAGTATGATGGGAATGTTCAGTATGTGCCCATGAGGCCCCAGGGACAACCTATATACAGATATCACCCTAATATGGCCCAAGCTCAAAGACCACCAATGGGTATGGAAAGATCTCAACCTATGTTGGGACAACAACCTCCATATCTAGGACATAATGCGGTGCCTGTAAAGTACATGCACTCAGAAGGAGTCATAGATGAACAAGCATTAGTGCTTGTTACACCCTATGCAGAGCCTCGTCCATCTACAGTAATGGTAGAGGGAGATTGGTATAGTCCACATCCACCACCAATGGAGGAAACCATGACTTAATGCTCCACCAGAGCTCGCACCAATGTATTATCTAGCTAATCAAGGTGTCAGACCTCCCATGGGAAGACCCATGATGAAGCCCAGAACAGAAAACTATCATAACTGTGGTGCTGATGACCATTGGAAGAACGAATGTCCAGAGCCTGACAAAATCCTCAAACCAATTGAAGCCTATTGCATACAATGCTGCAAAAAGGGAGGACACTTTCCGAAAGATTGTCTTAAGAATCCTTTGAGCAAGGGAAAACTGTTGTAAATGTAGTCCAAGTGATGCCTAGTAGCTCATTAGAGAGCGAACCGATTGTTCCAATCAAGGTAATCATTAAAGCCCAGGCAAAGAAAAAGAAACACAATTCCTCTGATGATTTGGAGAACACAAAAGTTTCTTCTCGAAGAATCAAAAGGAGCAGAAGCAAAAGATATGAGATGAGAAAACAAAAACAACGGGTTGAAAACGAAGAGAAAGCAAAAATGCTAGCCCAGGACAAGTTGAAAGAAACTGGCAGTGAATTCAAGGAAACAACCGTGAAATCTGGAGGATCCATTTTGGTTGATAAAATTTTTGAGCCTATTAATGCTGCCTTGGAAGCCTACCAAGCAAGACTTAAAGCAAGCCAAAACATGGAAACCAAATGGGAAAACTATCCATCTCCAGACATGGAAGCAGCGAAGTTGGAATCTTATCAAAACTTGGTAAGAATTACGCAAGATTGCTGGATAAACAAAAATCCAAGCTTGAAAGTATTGCAAAACCGGAAGAGCTTGTGGTAGAAGAAACGAAAGCAAAATCCGATTTGATGGCAGAACCCCACCTTGAAACAAATGAACCAGAGCTCATAGTGCCGGATAACGAAGATTCCTTAGACGGATGATGGGAGCCTAACTTTAAAGTCAGCTCCTATAGAGGAAGTCTGGTTGGATAACCTACCATATGATATGAACATGGATTTACAATCCTTGTACGGGGATTGTGGATTGGAGGGTTCAGGGATATCTAAACCATTGACATTAAAAACATTACCTTCTTACTTGGGAGATAACAAAGATGAATCTATCATTTGCAAGACCACTCAAGTAAAAAGAGCCGAATAGACCTTAGAAGTAGACAACATTCATTTAATCTTGTCTACACCTATCCAATGCACTCTTACTTTGGGAGAACTGTTGAAACTCAGTCCATACTTATGGAACGATCTACAGAAAACCCTAGAGAAGGTGGGGATAATGGGGTTAATCTCTAAGAATTTGAGAAAATTGAAAAATGAAATGGAAAACAAAGAGATTTGATCAGTTCCTATGAACAAGGTCGGAGAATATTATGAAGGGAAAGAAGGAAACACTACCCTCCCAGTGAAATATAATGACATTGAAACCATGGCAATACCGGATAGTGGGGCTGGCATAGCCATAGCCACTAAAGCAGTATGGGAATTTTGGGGACAGCCAGCCATTAGAAAAATGCGAATGAAAGTGCAGTTGGCTGACGGACACATTGAGAGACCACTAGGGCTACTAGAAAAAGTGATAGTCAACTCCTGTGGAATTGAATATCAACACACTTTTGCCATAGTAGACTTTGGAAAAAAACTGAACTATGAAATCATATTGGGAAGACCTTTCATGCCACAGGTGTAGCTTATCCAAGATTGGGGAAACAACTATCTGTACTTGAAGCAGGTGGGATCTATAACAAGAGTCAATCTAAAAGATCACACCTATAGAGATGTCTTGAAAACACCCATCCAAGAGTTTGATTCAGTCTCTTCAGCTGAAACTAAACTCCCATCTTGGTTAAACAAAGACATTCCTATTTAGATGTGTGGAGCTTCAGAAAATGGAAGCTTAAGATGAGAGGAATGTATCCTAGAAAGGGACTGTACAGACGAAGCCTACATACCTGAACCCTTTCCAGAGCATTTATTCGAACCATTCAAGTGGACTCAAATTTTAGCGACAATGGATGTATGTGTGAATACGTCTATGCCTACTCAATTTTGCAATGAGGATGGCTACGACATAATTCCCATCCAAATGATGTCAGTCCTTAACATTGAAAACAAAGATGAGTAAACAAAGGACTTGATAAAAGCTCAACAAGTCTTTTTTGACCTCTATTATGATGCAACTGATGAGTTAGATGAACACTCAGCTACCTCAGAAGGTTTGGGGTCATAAAAAGAGCATACGAGAGCTCAGTTACTCTTAAAGGGAGGGGAGAAAAAGTTTTTTGACTTTCCAAACCAGAAATCCAAAAGACAAAGATGGTATAGACGAAAGAGAGACACCAATATAGTGAAAGCACGACCTATGCCATTAGTCTCTAGTAAAACACAATTTCTGATGCAGATAGATACTAATGATTGTGTCAAGGATAAAATAACGGACAGATATCCTTCAGCCAGAAACTCAAAAATGTCTCACACATCGAGAAAAGCAAGGAAGGGTACTCACAAAGAACATCAAGATAAAAAACCACTCATGACCAGAGTCGAGCGCAAAAAGAAATATCAAGAGTTGAAAAAAGCTCTAAAGGAGATATACACAACCGAAATGGAAACCATGGAAGAGGATGGTAAGGATGTAATGCATGTTCCATCCCATTACAAAAAGTATACTCTCCAAGAGCGGAAAATCATAATCGAACAACCTGTTAGGGAACTACGAAAACAGAGTCTTACGAAGGACCTGAAAACGCTAAAAGGGTAGAGTTGGTTGAACTAGGAGAAGAGCATAGACCCGCTTACATTGCAAATGACCTAACATAAGAAGAAGAAAAGCTTTTGCTAAGCTTGTTAAAGGAATATCGGGATATCTTCGCTCTGTCTTACAAGGATCTCAAGGGTGTCAATCCAGAAATTTGTCAACATACATTACCCATGAGAGACAATGTGAAACCAAGTAGACAGAGACCATACACTTATAACAAAACATTTTCCAAAAAGATCAAAGAAGAGATTGAAAAATTGAAGGAAGCCAAATTCATTTACAAAATTGAACACATTGATTGGGTGTCTCCAATTGTGGTAGTACCTAAGAAGAATGGGAAATTACGAGTGCGTGTTAATCTCTAAAAAGTGAATGCAGATACCATTAGATACAACTTTCCTCTTTCGATAACTGAGCATGTTTTAGAACGAGTGGCAGGAAAAGAAGCCTACAGCTTCTTAGATGGTTTTTCGGGATACAATCAACTTTTGGTTGACCCAAAAGATCAGCATAAAACTGCTGTTGCAATAGAATGGGCTATATTTGCCTATCAAGTTATGCCGTTTGGGTTAACTAATGCTCCAGCCACATTTCAAAGATTGATGAGCCATGCTTTCAAAGAGTATCTTCGGAAATTCTTAGAAGTATACATGGATGATCTATGCGTACATTCGTCAATCCGCACATTCATGGGAAGACAAGGGAAAATTCTTGGACATATAGTGTCTAAAAATGGCATAGCTACCGATATTGAAAACATTCATGTCATTGCTGATTTGCCTAGACCAACAATAGTCAAGGGGGTACAAGCCTTCATGGGACATTGTGGATATTACCGACGGTTCATCTACATGTACGCTATAATCGCAAAACCCATGTATAGCTTGATTACGCACTTTGAATGGACCGAGGCATGTGAAGAATCCTTCATGAAGCTTAAGCAAGCTCTCACCTTAGCTCCAATATTGTAAGCACCCGATTGGGATAAGGTATTCCATGTACATGTAGATGCTTCAAACTTTGCTATTGGTTGTATACTAGCCCAACCAGGAGATGGGAAAATTGACTTACCTATTTCTTATGCTAGCCAAAAATTGAACATGGCAGAAAAGAATTACACCACCACTGAAAAAGAAGGACTAGGAATGATCTATGCCGTTAGAAAGTATAGACATTACCTAATAGCCAACAAGTTTGTGTTCTTTGTGGACCACCAAGCTTTGTTATATTTGGTCAACAAGCCATGCAACACAGGGAGAATAGTGAGATGGTTCATCATTCTTCTCGAATTTGATTTCACTGTGGTTGTAAAAAAAGGCACTACAACATCAACAAGCAGATCATTTGTCAAGGATTGTTTTAGGGGAATCACCTAAAGGGGTAGACGATGATCTACCAGATGCCTGTTTGTTCTCCGTGGAAATGATACCTAGATGGTCGGGAAAAATTGTGTCATTGATGACAATAGCTCAAGTGGATTCACCACTTCCTATCACAATTGATTTAATCGAGCAATCGGCTATGTATCAATTACTAGCTGGAAGGCTATATAAAAGAAACCAAGACGGGATATTGCTTTTATGCATTAACCCTGAAGAAAAGGATCAATACCTAAGTCAAGCACATGTTACCATAGTAGGACTTCACTTTGCGGAAGACCAAACTATGCAACGAATCTTGAGACTTGGAGTATTTTGGCCGACTATGAGGAGAGATGTTAGATCTTTTGTAAAAGATTGCCCTCAATGTCAAAAACAGCCACCCATTCCTCATGTAACATTGTTTCCAATGTCACCTGTTCCTAAATGGAGTAATTATCTGGTTACTTACTTATGTAGCCGAACATTTCCTGAGGATATGAGTAAACGCCATCAAGGAGCAATTGAAATTGAAGCAAGAGACTATGGTCTTATTAGGAACCAATTGTATGGAGAGGTAAAGATCAACATTTGCGTCTTTGTGCAAATGAAAACAAGTATATTCTGATTATAGAACAAGCACATGCTGGATTAGCTGGAGGTCACTTTTCTAGTAAGACCACCACAACAAAAACAGTTTTTTGATTCCCACTTAATCACAAAAATTTTCAAGAAATGGGACTTAGTTCTAGTCTATTCCTTTAAGCAACACATTCCCAAGTTTAAGAAAAAGGGAAACAGACCATTTATCATTGAAGATGTATCTCCAAGTGGAGCAGTAAAATTATCCACCCTAGATGGTGAACCAATGGCTAATTGGATTAGTGGATGTCGTTTAAAGAAATACAATTTGCCACTAACCAATGAATTGCTAGAGAGAATGCATGCAGCCAAACAAAGGAAGATCAAGCGACAACAGGTTATTAATGAAGCCCAAGAGGAAGCTAGACTTCGAGTACTCAAGCGTAAAGCTGCTCTCAAGAATCAACAGATACCGATTCCCATCAACACTTTGGAACTAGATGATCGACAATGGGAATTACCTAAAGATGCAGTTTCAATAGATGATGACTGGTTAGATGGAATGGATCTGCCCATCAAAGTACAACTCAACAATCATAGCACCAATGCTTTGGTAGACACATGAGCTAGAGTGAATGCATTCAGTTATTCCACATACAAGAAGGCAAGAAGTCAAGCATTGACCGTAGGAATAACAACAATCAAAGGATGCAACAAGAATCCAACTCCAACATTGGGAGTAGGCAACTTGAACGTGGTAGTACATGGATTTTCATGTCCGCATCAATTTTTATGCTTGCCAGATGAACACATGAATGCGACGATAATTCTTGGCATTCCTTGGATGCGTACATACAAAGCAGTACCAGATTGGGATATGAATCAGCTAAAGCTATCACCTAAAGGAGGGCAACTCATTGTTCCAATTGCACCAAGCAAGGAGGAATGGAAAAGATGCAATCAGAAGACCAATCCACGAAGAAAATCTTCTCCATATCCTCGACAAACCAATGCTACAAGCAGCATGCAAGGAGTCACAAAAATTTGGGCACCAAAAGCACAACTTAAGGATAAACCAATTCAGATCTGGGTGCCTAAAACTTCACTGAAGAAACATAAGACGGTTCCAAGGATTCGAGCACAGAATCGAGCATCTACGAGCAAGGAACCTAACACAAAAAGGGTTTGGAAGAAAAAAGGGCACTTATCTTCTCCACACACCGCGAAACCAATCAAACAGTGGCGAGTTAAGTTTCAACAGACTCCACCACACCATGCGACACCAAGCCGACCAAGCTACCAATGGAAAGAAAAAGCTCGACAACAGTCTAACGTGCTACCAACAGCTCAAGCAATCAGCGTGCTAAAACACCCTGATGGTACAATCAAACAGAGAGCACAAAGGCTACAAGATTTGCTCTTTGGAAAACATCAGCAGCAAACCTCGACATCGAAAACCCTTGAGTTATTTACTCAAGATCTAGCTCTTGCACCTCATATTGGTTTGAATTGCATTGATCTTCATATCATGGTAGAGCCAATCATGGCTATGCATAGACACAATTGTTCAACCCATGCACGCAGTCGTCCCAGAGTACACCATCTAGGAGGGGTGGAAGGGCGCTAAGTGAAGGGCAGTAAGTACTAAGTAATTAGGGGCAATGTCTGAAGAGGGAGGACAAAGTTCCATGTTAATGTGTGTTTTTTTGCAAAATTACCTAATAATGCCCTTATAATTCATTGACAAGGGAAAATCCATTGATAATATCTTTCCGATGAGTGTAAATAGTGTATATACTATCATAAAATCATAAAAAATAGTCCTTTTTTGGGTATTTTTTTAAATCATTTTTGTTGATAAAGAGGCTTAAAAATTGAGAAATCCAACAAAAAAATAAAGTTATGTTTTTCAAGAGATTTTCTTAATTATTGGATTTTTACTTTACTTTTTTTGAGAATTTTGCTATTTTCTTTGATTTTTTAAAGAAACAGGTTAAAATTAATAATAAATAGCAAGAAAGCTCAGATGAAAAAATTGAAGACACGATGGTGATCAGAAGGACAAGACGGACAAGCACAAAAAATTTCAATAAAATCAAAAGATGGAAGCGGGAAGCCTAAATTAGGCGACTAGGCCTACTTTTGCAAAATTCTTGCAGAATGAGCTACAGGAATCCGACCAGGGAAATTTTTGAGTCTAACATAGATTTCATGGCCTAGTAGGACTAACGGGGGAATCTGGGGAAATTTGGTTCGGGAAGTCTAGGTATAGATATCCAGGTAGGCTAAAACCACCTGCAAAGCCCTCGAAAAGCAGAAAACGGCTCGAAGGTTACATACAAAGCGTCAAATTCGACATACGAAGCTAAACTGACTTGAAATGAGCCATAATTGGACATGCAGCTTCACAACTATGTTACGGACAACTCCAAAGCCTCAAAGTTGACCAACCAACCCAACAGATAGAGTAATCACAAAAAACGGTGATTTCAGAGTCGACAGAGCACAAAGTGATGCCGGCATGATTAAACTTGACCAAATTCAATTTAGGACTTGTAATAGGTGTATGAAACATGTTTAGGTCAAAATGTGTGAGATTTACAAAGTTTTTGTCACTGTTGTAAATAATCGCGATTATTTACTTTTGCATGATTTTTGGTTGGAAATTGTCAGTTCACCTCACCTGTTATGTGTACACACCTATTACATGCCAAAAATCAAGTATGAGCCAAAATGACCACCCATTACTTGTAAAATTGCCAAAAAACTCAAAGAAGACTTTGCAAGCCAAAATCTAGGTTATGAACAACGTTTCTTGATCCAAATCACATCATATCTCAAACCCAAGGTCTATAACATGCATAGAACCAATTTATGCCAAAAAATGTTAATTTTGGAAGAAAAGTTAATAATCACGATTATTTACTTTTTGGTCAAAATTGGAGAATTTGGATATTTTGTCATCATACATCCAAAGTATATGTTGTGATAAGCCCACTAGCCAACTTTGAGTCAAGTTGGATGTCAAAATCTCAATTTTCCTTTATATCTACTGTTTCAGAGACCTAAAGCCAAAATCTGGTACCATTTTCAACCTGTGCATCCAAATGAGCCCATATTTCATTCAACGCATGTAATTGGCATATACTTCAAGCCTATAAAGCCAAGTTTGCAAAAAGTTGAAAACTTTTCTCAGCTGTAAATAATCACGATTATTTACTTTGGTTGCAAATCTTTGTTTTGACCATACAGTTTTATTCCTTGCATGATTTTATGCATCTTTTCTTGTTCAAAAATTGATTTGAAGCAATTTGGACCAGATTATCAGCATTTCAGTCTAAAAGGAAATTCCAGAGAAAAATCTGACAAATCTGCTAAATTTGCACTCTATTCACTGAACATGAGCAATGCAAGCCATGGAGAAGGCCAAGAAGAAGCTAAACCAAAAAGAGAAACTACAAGAATTGCCTGCGTCTCAACTGGACCTCGAGTCAGTCAAGGAACCAAAAGCATCCTATCTTTCTAAAAAATAGCTGGAAGAACACCACTCCACGGTCTTCACTGGCAGGTTTAAGAGTAAAGAAGGGCATCATGCGGAGTTATAGCTCTTGACTAAAGAGGTCTATGATGTAGCTGCAAAGCCAGAAACCAAAGAAGCTAACCGCAGGTTGGGGCTCCAACATTTCTACGAACAAGAGCCTTGTGGAGTGGACTTTCAGAAAGCTTACGAGCTTCTGTCCACAATCAAAGAAGACGGAACCGCCCAGATATCAGACACCCAAGGAAACAAGGTCGAGGTAGTAATTACAAAGAAATAGTGGCAGAGGCACTCAAACTGCCCCCACTGAAGGAATGACCATACGCGCAAGAGACTGGAAAACCGCGGGCACATTTACCAAGGAGACAACCGCGGCTACATTTGCCGATCTCATCCACAAATAGGTGGAAGAGCCAGCCAGTTTGTACCATCAACACTTCCATTTTCTGACAAAAAGGCCACCAAGGTACACGACACCAAATCACGCCGTGGCCACCACCTTTACTCAAGTTCTGAAGTCAACAACAAGGCAGCCTGTGGACCACGTGCAGTATGTCTTGACCACATTGAAGGCCACCAAGAAGGAGGGTAAAATCACACACATTGGAAGAGGCAGGCACTTCAGAGCCGCCCCGCTGAATTTGAGATGCAGTGTACAGTAGAGTTGAGTGGTGATGAAGACTTTCAGGTCCACATTACTGACGAAGATATAGTGCCAATGGTCCAGCTGCCAAAAGCTGAAGAAGACGCACTGAAGGAAAAGATCACCTTAGAGGTCGATGAGCAGTGGAAGGCCGCTATGGATTGGGAGTTGAGAGTTTTACACTTTGTCAATGTCAGTCAACTCACTCCCAACCAAATCAACGCTCAATGGCACCAGCTATCCCTGCCGTACCCTCTCATCAAGGTAGAACTCTTACAAATAAAAGAAAGGCTGTACAAGGATATGCAAGAAGATGGCACAGATAAAGACCACTCGAAGTGGAGGTTAAGCTGGCTGAACAAGAATCCAAGATACCTGATTCTGTTCAAAAGAGCACCTGCAGCCTTACAAAAAGATCCCACATTCTATCTTGTACCTAGAGTAAGGACATGGCAAGCGCATGAAGCACTGCAGAAGAAGAGGCCAATTTGGCTCAATTTCCCTAGGCTGCCAGCTCCAGAGAGAGGCCAAGCGACGGAAGAATACATGGTGAAAACCCTAACAAGCGCCATGACGTTCTTCAAGAGTCTGCCAGATCTCTGCTGTGCAATGCTATGTAAGATCTGCAGGATGCTACTCACATGCATACAGATTTTCAATGAGCTTGAGTAGACAGGAGCCCCATGGCTCTCATTCTTGGAAGGAAACAAAGGTTTATGTTATGATCTGAATGGGCAACCTTCAGAAGAAATCCTTTAAGAATTCTATGCTAGATGCATGTTCCTGCCCTCGCATAATATACTAGCTTTTGAAGAAGCATTCTACACTCGATTCTTCACTAGAAAACGAAGATATTTGCACCCGTGATAAGCAATCTCACATCGAGATTTGTAGGCTACTCAGCGGTGGAATTGAAAAACCAAGTCACCATGCAATTTTTGCAAGTGCCTGAAAAAGAACGCAGAATTAGATACCAAAAGGCACAAGAAGCATTGAAAGACCGCCTCGCCTGCCGTCAACCCAAAGATTACTTCAGCCCATAAAGCTATGTCAAGGGACGACACAGGCAAGGAGGGGGGGAATGTTAGTAGCAAGCTAACGCGGACACCATTTTTGGAGTTCTCCTTGTAAAACAGTTATTATTTTGATAAATCGGGAATATTGTAACTCCTATTTTCTTGGTAAACTTTGTAATTAATGAGCCGGGGCTACAAGCTTCCAGATTGTATCAGCTAGTCAATTCCCAGCTTTGATAGAACTCCAGATTATTAGTTTTGACCACTCAAAAACTTTGACTAAGGTATAAAAGCCAAATTTTGTAAGTTTTTTATTAGTTTTGGATAAGAAATACACAGCGTGAGCTAACAGCGCTCACTTCTCTCCTTCTCGCGTTGTGAGCGGGATGTAAATGCACAGAACGCCTCTATAATGACCCAATACACACTCTTGGGATGATATACACACACACTATGGGGCACCACTCGGCTTACACAACCCACCTGGCCGAGACAGGGAACACACCTATGGAGTGAGAGGAGAGAGACTACCCATTTACCCACTCCACACAGAGAG
Organism: Adiantum capillus-veneris; assembly: GCF_014529385.1. Taxonomy (NCBI): domain Eukaryota; kingdom Viridiplantae; phylum Streptophyta; class Polypodiopsida; order Polypodiales; family Pteridaceae; genus Adiantum; species Adiantum capillus-veneris. The sequence goes on from NC_140944.1 coordinate 16,531,516, forward strand.
ACACACACACACCCAAAAAACTCAGCTGAAAAGAGGAGAATTTTTAATGTTTAGATACAATTGATCTTGGGCCAACACCAATGGGGCAAATAGCTCACACAATATGGGTAAAGTATGCCAGATACAGTCACAAATTGGAGCAGAAGCTTCGCTCATAGGAGAAACTTACACAGCCAAAACAACAGAAGAACAGTGAGAAATTTGGCAAAATGGACAGCGCCATCACATTCAAAACGGTCCAAAACCCCAGTCTACAATGTCAAAGTGCTCAAATCCGACCTCGGATGAGTAGTTTACGGCCAAAACAGGCTCCAAAAACAGCAAAAACACAGTTGCGGCTGTTCCTCCTCATCTCTCCACATTTTTTCTGGTCTTCTCTCTGGTTTTTTAGTTCCCACACTTAGATTTATCACTTGCACCCTTGGCCTTTTAGTTGACCTCAAACGGGCCAAAAAGTGGCCTCGCAGTGCATAGTTTCAGCCTGCTGCATCCATCCGTACACCTGGCACTCAACTTTTTTCAATAATGCATCTTGCCACCACGTGAAGTGGCCCCAAAAGATGGTCCTCATGATGACCTTTTTACATAATTATCACAAGAAAACACCCACGTTGTGTCCGTACTTATCCACGTCCAAATATTGACCCCATTCGACCTCCTGACGCCACTAGATGTCATTTGACGCACCTGCTTACGTCATGTCGTCAGCCCATGGATAGATTCCTCGAGAAGTTTTACGCGCTACCAAATCCTCATTATTATAGAAAAAACACATTGGTACTGGTGATAGTGAAAATCGATGCACTATATACATGCTGTCCTACCTGTACACATGTGGGCCCCACGTAACCACTTGGCTCTAGAAAATGGGCAATCCTTATTCGATGCACCATGCATGTGTATGTACATATGTGCAATCCCTTGCTCCAAAAAACTCCTAACATAATTTTCCCATCCCCTAGCCTGCTAGATCATTCATGATCAGCAACAACAAAAAGAGATATGAAACTCGCCTCATCACAAGTCTCCTCATCCCTCACAGACATTACTTGTTCTGCAGACATCTCATCTTGCTCTACCATCATTAACCTGGCATGATAAAATTTAAGACACAATCCATTTACCCTTGAATTATGTAAAATCCCATCCAGGTTAGCCAACTGATATGTACCATTTGAAAAACACTCCACTACCTTGAAAGGGCCTTCCCACTGAATTTGAAACTTCTTTTGGAAGGTGTTGTCTAGCTTACGGTTGTACCGTAAAACCAAGTCATTCTTCTTGATACCATTACTTTTAACCTTTTCATTTATCTTCACCAAAGCCCTATCTTGCATCTGCCCATAATGTTCCAATGCACTCATCCTATCCAGCTGAACCTCTTGTAACTGTAAGAGCCTCTCTTTGAATGCATCACTTGGTGGCCCAAGCAACTTCTCTAGCATCTTGACTGCAGGCAACTCTACCTCTACAGGCAATAGTGCTTCCTTTCCATATACCAAATGAAATGGAGTAAACCCTGTACCTGTCCTCGGTAAGTCCATAATGCAATAGGCAATTCCAAATCCCAATTCTTTCCTTGGTGCTCTGTCACTTTCGAAAGGATTTGTACCAACTCACCATTGAATCTTTCATTTAAGCCATTACACTATGGGTAATAAGGAGTGGTATGCTGATGCCTAATCTTCATCTTTGCACATAAAAAGTCTAGTAGTTTAGCTCTAAATCTTGGCCCCTTATCCGAAAGTAGCTCTAGTGGCACCCCAAACTTGCAACATATTTCATCGTACACAAATTTTGTCACATCCTTTGCAGTGATCTGTTTTACTGCTATAGTCTCTGCCCATCTAGAGAGATAGTCCATTGTAGTCAAAATATAGCTTTTGCTCCTCCTTGTGATAGGTAACGGGCCTATTGCATTAATCCCCCACTTTTCAAACACATCAAACGCCATAATGGTTTTTCGTAGCTCTGGCTTCAACACTCTCTTCCCAAATGCGTGACACCTATTGCAAGACCTACACCAATGGTGAACATCCTTGTGCAAACTAGGCCATACATACCCCTCTTACAAGATCTTATGCAAGGTGATCTTTAGAGCAAAATGGCTGCCACATGCGCCTTCATGATTCTCTTCCAACACTTTATAAAGCTCCTCTCACCAAGGTACACGTCTCAACACGAGATCAACCCCTTTCATGTACAAGACATCACCAATCAATTTGTACATGTATGCTCTACACACAAAACCATACTTCTTAGACTTCTGAATGTCCTTTGGAATAATTCCTGTTAGCAAAAACTCCTCTTCTTGAGCCAAACTTTCCCGGCCATGATAAAGAGGTAAATTGGTCCTCAACACAAATAGATCCCCAATCATTCTTTGAGCTGCTTCATGTGCCTCTCCATTTAGAGCACGTTAATGTGTTTGATGCTCCATGCTTTGAAATTTTTTAACAGGCCTTTAATTCTGAAACACATTTCCTTCAATGAGGTGTTCTTACTCTTCCACACACCCAGCACTTGCTTCACAACTAACAAGGCATCACCTTTTATGCTCAACCTTCTAATCCCATGCTTCAAAAAAATGTGTAACCCAGCTTCCAAAGTTGCATATTCAGCCTCTTTGCTACTATGCGCATCCAACTTGAATCCTCTCTTGCATACTAACTCCCCCTCTAGATCATAAAGTGCTATACCCCCTGAAGCCACATCATGGCTCTTTCTGTATGAACCATCAAAGAAAAACACATGTGCACTGCTGATCTGTGGCACTTCTTCAACTACTTTTCTCACCACCTCTTCCTTAACAACAAGGGGATTCTCCTTGTAGGTCAACAAATCAGCTAGGGTAGCTCTTGTACTGTCTTCCACTAGAAAAGAGAACTCAAACTCTTGCAGCTCAATTACCCATTTCTTGACCACATTTGACATGTTAGCGCCATTAATTAACTATGGCAAAAAGGCGTAACTCGTCAAGAAAACAGAAGGTCATGGTAGCAAGTAATGACAAAATTGTCGACAAGCAAATATTACACTGGCCATCACTAGCGCTACTTCTAAGAACCTTCTCTCTGCTACCAAATTCACTCGGCTTGCATAATACACTGGACTCATATAATGGCTTCCCTTCCCCTTTTGCAATAGCATGGATCCAATGGCATCATCCCCTACTGATGGATTTACATAAAATGCTTGCCCCCAATCAGGAGCCTGCATGGCTGACAGACCCCCTAACATCTCTTTCACCTCTTGAAACACTTCTTCACACTTGTCATCCCATTGCAATGGATCATGCTTTGCCACTTGTTGTAATGGATAAAGGAGCTATGAAGACAATGGAATAAATTGTGCCATGTACTTCACTTTGTGTATAAAGGTTTCCAATTGCTTTGTACTCGTAGGTGATGGAAGAAGAATAATAGACTTTACCTTGTCTGGATCAACCTCAATGCCATTTTCTGACACCATATGGCCCAATAACTTCACCCTTGGCTGCGCTAGATAACATTTCTTGGGATTTAGTTGTCCTTCAAATTCATAAAATTGAGCCAATACCATCTACAACTTCTCATGGTGTTCAACCCTACTGCTGTAGACATAGAAGTCGTCCATAAAAGCTTTAACACAACTACCAATGAATGGTGCCAATACCCAATTTTCTCTCTCTTGATAGAAAGATGGTCCATTTGATAACCCAAATGGCAATACCGTGTAGCAATAGCAGCCCCATGGTGTAATGAAAGTTGTCTTTGTTCGGTCTTTAAGAGCAATTTTCAATTGAAAATAGCCTGAAAAACCATCACACACACTGTACCTCTCATAACCTTCTGCTGAATCCAAGATCTGATCGATCAATGGAAGAGGATATGGGTTCTTCTTAGTGGGTGCATTTAAGGGCTTAAAATCTACACAAATCCTCCACTTTCCATCCTTCTTTGGGCCGACTACTACTGGACTCACCCATTCTTTGGTCTCCACTGGGACTATGAACCCTGCCTCCAATAACTTGTCCACCTCTTCCCTCAAGGCTTCCATTTGCTCTTGACCCATCCTTCTTAGCCTTTGCCGCACTGGCTTAGCACCTTCTTTCAGCTCTATATGCATCTCTTCACCCTTGAACCCTCTGATCTCTTCATATGAAGTAATGAAAAAATCAGGAAAACTAGCCAGCATGTGCAAATATATCTCCTTCTCCATAGCTGAGAGGTGTCCACTGATCATTTGTGTCATCAATTCCTGCTTCTTTGACAATTCAACCTTGGTTTGCATCAGCCCTTAAATCACTTCATAAGGCCCTTCACTTTCATCTTCAACCTCATTTGCAAATGCGACTAAACCAGACTCCTTGATTTCTTTGTCCATCAAAAGAAATGCAACATCAGCATCCTCATCACTGCTGGTAGTGCTATCACTGTGGAATAGTCTTCATCACTAGACTCATCCTCATCTTCATAAAGCTCCTCCAATCATTTCCTTGTGTCCATATTAAATAGCTTCTTGGCACTTGTCTTTCCATAGAGGCTAATCATACCACATCTCCAATCTTGAACAGCTCCCACTGCACATAACCATGGTCTAATCAGTATGATAGGATATGCTCCCAACCTTGCTGGCATCACATAGAAATCAACCAGCACCTTTGCATCATACGCCTCCACTTCTAAGATCTTTACAACACCCAAACATTTTACTTTCTGATGGTTTGCCAATCTGATCCGGAAGCCTGACACCCCAGTCACTGTAAGACCCATCTTCTCAATGCATGAGTGTGTTATGACACATATTTGGGCTCCACCATCTACATAACCTTGTCTCATATTTTTTCTTTTATGCCACACATCTACTATTGAAAAAATTTCAGGTAGCTCATCCATTGCCAACACCTTTACTGAACCTCTCTCTGGCTCTTTCTCCATTGGGTTAACCATCCTCTTCCATTGTCTCTTTAGCTTAGGCACCATCTCTATAAGCTGCCCAAAAGTAACATCTGCCTTCCTGCTTGTCAGATCCTCCTTCAAGTCATACCTTAATTGCCCATCCCCTAGTGGAAAACCTGAAACATGAAACTTGCGACGAGCCCTCCTTTTCTCTTGGCCTTGAAATTCTCGCCTTCATGGCTCTTTCCCTTCTTCTTGCTAGGACCTGGGGCACTTCTTCCTTCCTTGTCCTCTGTGGTCCTCTTTCCAATAGGCATCACTAATGTATCCTCTAGCTTTGATGCCTTCTCCAAGGTAACCACACTTATCACTTTTGTCTTTCCCTTTTCCTCCTAGGTTAATCCACTAGTTACTTCTTCTCCCTTAATTTCAATGCCATAATCATTTGACCTAGTTAGCACTTGTCTTGGCAATAGATACATGTCTCCCCCCATCCTTGGTGGCTTATCACATTGTGGGCTGATGTGTCCAACTCTCCACAATTATAAACTATGGGTGTCTGCCTCCAGAACCTACCATTGCTTTGTCCAACACCATTCCTGGGCCTTTCTTCACCTCATGGCTGATTTGCAAACCTCCCTCGACCTCGATTATTTCCCACATTACCTAACATGTTTAGGCTGAGATTCTTCATTAAATCTACCACTTGACTCATGCCTTGCCTTAGCCCATCATCTTGCACTGCTGTAGTGACCACTGCTGGCATAACTCGTTCATGATGAACCACTGGCATATGACCTTGCGAAGAATCCATAGGCTAAAATTCAGGCCTCATGGGCAAAGACTCTACTCCTAGATGACTCATTCTCCTTAGCTTCCACTCTTTGTTCCTTGCCACTTCCAATGAATCTTCATATGTTCTAGGCTTCTTTAGCTCCACTCTCCAACGTATATTCTCCCAAAGACTAGCCAAGAACCTATCCTTCTTCATCATGTCAAGTGGGGGTACTTGTGGTGCTAAGGCCTTGCACATCCGCTCCCATGCCAATTAAAACTTACGTATGTACGCATCTACTGGCTCACCTTCCTTTTGCACCAAACCTTGTACTTCTTGCCACACTTTGTCAAGATCTTTTGTCTTCACAAACTCCACTTCCAATCCATGCCTTAGATTGTCCCAACTCAATCTTACAGGTGGATCAGCCACACGCGACTCCTCTTCAAATGCTTTGGACCAAACTCGTGCATCACTCTTCAAATGTTTTTGGAGAAGACGTAACATCTGCGCCGGGTCATGAATCTGGTTGTTAATATAGGCAACCTCCATCTTTTCCAAAAAGTCTTCTACATCTTCATCACTTCTTCCATGAAACTCCAGATAAGAGAAAGCCATGGCTACCCAAGTTACGATGCTTCGAGATCCCCTTCAAACACACGTGCAAGAACCCAAAAACTTTTCACTGACTCAATTCCCAGAAACTTCAATGGAGCTCAACTTTAGATAAGGACAAACACATGCACATCAAATGAGTTTTCATAGTTAATCATCGGAATTACAACAAGCAAAGGAAATTCCAGGATCTCTCGTAATCTTCTTGGCCCAAACATAAAGACTATGCGCTGCTGGAAAAAAATCTTCCTGGACACATGAACATTTATCTGGATTCTTTGAGTTAAATGAAAAGGAGTGAATTGAGGGCCATTTTGATCATCCATTTAAGTCAACCATGCAGCTCCCAAGAAAGCACACCTATCTTATCCTCTGATTTTGTCAAAATTTCAGCAGCATAACAGCATAAATGGCTCAAAAGACCAAAAAACCAGCCATTACAACTTGAAATTTTTTTGGTAGAGTTTCCCCAGAAGTAGAGCCATGAGAACCCAAAATATAGACGGTATATGTATGCATAAACTGTCAACAATAGAACCCGAGCATCAAGTAGGAAACACTAGTACATAGCCTATGGCGAGGTCACAAAAAGGGTGCTCCAGCCACCTATATCACCGAAAGGATCTCACATTTGAGAATCCCCCAGCTCAATAAACCCTCACGCTATTGACCCTCTCACGAAGGCTTATGCAAATCTCGTATAGTCAAGTCTCAGAAATGACTATCTTCCAGACCAAGTCTCAGAAATGGCTAGGACTGCCAAATAAAACCAAGTATGGCTCCACAAAGGCGTACAATGGAAGTTTCCACAAGTAACGTACAATACCAACAGACAATGCGCTCAAACAGGCGTCAAATGATGCATACCCACGGCAACTGCAAGTGACTCCCACTTGCTAGTGTATCACTCTACTCCAGCTACCTGTACCTATGTGAATCACCTGTACCTGTACCTATCCCTGTAACCTATAACCTGTAACCTGTAACCTGTAATCTGTAATCTCAAAGCTGAAGGTACTCGAAGAAGATCCTCAGTGGGGGCACCAAAAGAATGTGAGCGGGATGGAAACACACAAAATGCCTCTATGATGACCCAACGTACACTCTTGGGATGATATACACACACACTATGGGGCACCACTCGTCTTACATGACCCACCTGGCCAAGACAGGGAACACACCTATGGAGTGAGAGGAGAGAGACTACCCATTTACCCACTCCACACAGAGAGACACACACACACCCAAAAAACTCAGCTCAAAAGAGGAGAATTTTTGATGTTTAGATACAATTGAGCTTGGGCCAACACCAATGGGGCAAATAGCTCACACAATATGGGTAAAGTATGCCAGATACAATCACAAATTGGAGCAGAAGCTTCGCTCATAGAAGAAACTTACACAACCAAAATAACAGAAGAACAGTGAGAAATTTGGAAAAATGGACAGTGCCATCGCGTCCAGAACGGCCCAAAACCCTAGTCTACAATGTCAAAGTGCTCAAATCCGACCTATGATGAGCAGTTACGGCCAAAACAGGCTCCAAAAACAGCAAAAACACAGTTGCGGCTGTTCCTCCTCTTCTCTATATTTTTTTTCTGGTCTTCTCTCTGGTTTTTCAGTTCCCACACTTAGCTTTATTACTTGGGAACCCCTGGCCTTTTAGTTGACCTCAAACGGACCCCGAACATGCCAAAAAGTGGCTCGCAGTGCATAGTTGTCAGCCTGCTGCATCCATCCACACACCTGGCACTCAACTTTTTTCAATAATGCATCCAGCCACCACATGAAGTGGCCCCAAAATGTGATCCTCATGATGAGCTTTTTACATAATTATCACAAGAAAACACCCACGTTGTGTCCGTACCTATCCATGTGCATATATTGACCCCATTCGACCTCCTAACGCCACTAGATGTCATCTGACACACTTGCTTATCTCATGTCGTTGGCCCGCGGATAGCTTCCTTGAGAAGTTTTATGCACTACCAACTCCTCATTATTATAGAAAAACACACTGGTACTGGTGATAGTGAAAATCGATGCAGTATATACATGTTGTCCTACATCTACACATGTGGGCCCCACATAACCACCTGGCTCTGGAAAATGGGCAATCCTTTATTTGATGCACCATGAATGTGTCTGTACATATGCACAATCCCTTGCTCCAAAAAACTCCTAACAGCGCTTCCTACTCCCTCTCCGGTTGTCACCTTGCGATTGCGCTTGTTGCATTGCAACCACATGTAAGAGCTCTATGTATTGACGTAAGCCATTCACAATATTTCGTAGCTTTTGACATCGCCGACACGCGGCCCAATTTCATCATAACTAGGAATTTACACTTTTAAATAAAAAACTTAGCATAGGCGGGGTATTGGAGCCTCATTGCTTAGCATTTAGATGCATTCTGGGTCGAAAACGACTAGGTCAAAAATCCACTGCTGTTAATAATCTCAATTTTGGAACTTGACCTAAAGTGGGGTTTGAGGCCGTAGGCATGTGTGCTTAGGGCTTATAAACTTGTCCTAGAAGTTTCGTTACGTTTGGATGTCATTTGATGCTGTAACAAATGTGATTTTCTTGCCGATGAGCGATTGGCATTTGGTGATTTCAGTCACTTGAGTGTAGCTTGAGTTAGATGCGAGTTGTTAGTTTTTTTCCGAGATATTGACAACCTCTTGTAGACTCTATGCACTAGTCGAGTCAGCTTCGTCTCATGGTTTGAAAAATTAATCGTGGTTCTCGCTAATACTACAATAAGATAGGATGGTGAGGTTAGACTTGCATCCCACAGAGAGAGCTTACGAGGCCTCTTCATGAGACTCCCAAAAGAAGACTCTCTCACATAAGAGAGGAGGAATCCAAAGCATGAGAAAGAAGCAAATCCCTAATTTTCTCTAAAGATGTGGCTCCACGAAGACAATGGTCTAGACGATCTCCAACTCCTCCCAAGAGAAAATGGTCAACCCACAGTCGTTCTCCTCGTCACTCCAAAAAGGAACAAAAGGGTAAGAAAGTGGTCACCCTCTTTTTCACCTTCCTCCTCTTCCGCCAAAAGCTACAACTATTTTCCTAGAGAATACAAGAGGGGAGGACATCACAAATCTTACCCTGCATGGCGAAGGTCCCAAAAACTCAAGAAGTTCAAAGAGGGAGGAAAGAGTATCTCTTTTCTCACTTATGATGGCACCTTTGGTGCCACCGACAAAGTATTGACCTTCATCAAGCAGTTTGATGTGGCCTTTAGAGATGAGGGCTTCACACAGTCCTCTAAGCTATACCATGTAGGCATGCACTTCTGGAAGTCTACTCGTCAATGGTGGGCTAGCCTTCATGGAAACGGCGAAGCCCCAAAGTCATGGAAAACTCTACGAGTTTCCATCATAAAGAATTCCTTTCAAGTGATGCAAAGGACAAAGTGCTTACTGAATGGTGGAGTTTGAAGCTTCTCTCCCATGAGTCTATTCACAAATATGTGGACAAGTTACAATTTTGTGTGGGATTATCTGAAGAGATGGCCGAGAACATCAACTCCCAATGGCCTAGTTCTATCATGGAAGTAATCCACACTATGGTTGCTTCGTGCATCAATTTTCAACAAGGAGCTAGAAGGAATGTCAAGCCCATGGAAAGCAAAGGCAAAAGTGATGCAAAGGGAAAAACCAATGCCCAAAATTCTTCCCAAGGAAATTCCAACAATAACAACCTCAATCGGTCCAAGGAGAAGAGAATTTACAAAGGTAAAAATAAACTCTCTCCTGAAGAGCTTGAAGATGTTTTCAAGGAACGCGAATGTTTTAAGTGTGGGGAGCAAGGACATGGCTATTGTTCTTGCCCCAAGAGAAATGCCCGCAATGAGACTCCTAGAGCTTCCACTATTAAAGCTCCAAAAGAGGATGCTCAATGCAAAGGATCACCTCTCTCCTATGCTTGGGAAAAGGTAAGGGAGCATGATGCCTTCATCTTGTTTGACCCTAACTCTACTCACAATTTCATATCAATGGAGTTGGCCACCAAATTGGGCATTCAAGCTTTCAAGATGGAAGATATTGTGACTGCCGATACAGCTTTCAAGGGACAACAAGCCTCCGTTACTCCCTTGATTGGGAAGTTGAGTCTTCATGTCCAAAGCTACGTCTACAAAGAAGACTTTTTCATCTCTCCTTGTTGGGGGAAATTGTAGCATAGCCTAATCAACCCAAGGCTATGGTACAAATTCCCCCAAAGCTACGTCTACAAAGCTACGTCTACAAGTTGAGTCTTCATGTCCAAAGCTACGTCTACAAAGAAGACTTTTTCATCTCTCCTTGTTGGGGGAAATTGTAGCATAGCCTAATCAACCCAAGACAAACAAAATTATCAATCCTAGGATCGGCAACCTGGCTAGGGCATGGAAGCACGAGCATCGGATGTCTCAAATGAGAAGATTCAATAGTATGCTCATCCAATGCAATAGAGATTAGTCATTAATCACTAACTCTAATCACATCATCAATCAAGCATCACCTACACACATTAAGCCCACCGAAGTCCGACTTACCACATACTAGAATCTCTAAAAGCACTCTTGATAAGCACACACTAATTGCATTGGTGTTGGCCTCTCCAATCACCACATACCAATCAAGGCACTTCATCAAAATCTACACACACAAGGTGAATGGTGCGAGAGTTAGGGCATATAAACTAATTACAAGATTAAGAACCAACTTAATCAACCTAACTAGTGATGTTAAATATCGCAAATCGAGTGCTTATAGAAGGATATGAGTGGTTAATAGCAAGAAGTCATCACACATACTCAAATTTAGAATAATGAGAAAGGTGAAACCACGTCATGACATAATGGAATAGAGAAGAAGTAGACTAATGATGAAAGTAGAGATTAGATTAAGAATGCTTCTCTAATTACAATGGATTAGCACTAGCCTCTTAAGCATGGGCATTAAGCTCAAGGCTAGGCCATCCATAGAGTGAACACTCAAGCAAGAGAGAGAGAGAGAGAGAGAGAGAGAGAGAGAGAGAGAGAGAGAGAGAGAGAGAGAGAGAGAGAGAGAGAGAGCTCTCAAAAGTGGATCCTCAAGAGTGGATACTCAAGAATGAAGCCTCCTTGCATAAAGGCTTCCTTATAAAGTCTTTCACCACAATCCCTTTGACTATGGGTTTAAGTTTGAGCCCTCTAACTAGCATATACAATTTTGGAGCTCCCAATGAGCCCAAGACTTATACAAAGTGAGTAGGAAACATTGTACACATCCATAGCATATCTCCCACTTGATGCATAATCGGTGCAGCCTATGGTAGCTATTGCTAACACTCCTCTCCAACATGAGGATGCTATCCCAGGGGCACCATGGCTCAACCACTATACCACTTGTATATCCTCCTGCTTTTGATAAATCAATGAAAAGCTCTGTTTTTGCATACATGATTTTTGGTAAAGAGTCTCTAAAAGGTCCTATTGTATTATCAACTGTAAATGGTAGGAATCAAGAAGAGATAAACTTGTCTAATTTTCTAAAAGGATTCCAAGATGTGTTTATCAATGATATCCCTATGGTTTTAACTCCAAAACGAGGGGATGATGACCATCGAATTGAGCTCCTACCAAGAAGCTCACCACCTAACAAGCCTTCTTATCGAGTTTCCCAAGCTCAACAAGACGAGATCATGAGGCAAGCACAATAATTGGTAGACAGAGGGATGGTGAGGCCTATCTCCTCTCCCTTTTCTTCTCGAGTCCTTCTAGTGCAAAAGAAAGATGTTACATATTGCATGTGTGTGGACTATCGAGCCCTAAACCATATCACTATTAAAACAAAATTTCCCATGCCTTGAGTAGAAGATCTATTTGATAAGCTACAAGGATCTACCTACTTTAGTAGGATTGACTTGAAAAGTGTCTATCATCAAATAAGGATAGTGAATGAAGATATCCTAAAGACCGCATTTTGTACAACGTTGGTCTTTATGAATATCTAGTCATGCCTTTTGGCTTGACTAGTGCACCAGCCACGTTCAATCGTTTAATGGAGAAAATATTTAGACCTATCGCAAATTCACTGGAGTGGTCTTTGATGATATCATCATCTACTCCAAGAACTTGGAGGAACACAAGCAACATCTCCATGTGATTTTTCAAGTTTTGAGGGAGAGCAAGCGTTTTATCAATCAAAATAAGAGCGACTTTTTCCTTCAAGAGATTCAATACTTGGTTCATATTATCTCTCAAAATGGTATCCATACGGATCCATCAAAGTTGGAGGTAGTAAAAGCATGGCCTAACCCAAGGAATCTACATGAGCTAAGAAGCTTTATTGGTATGTGTGAATACTATAGATGCTTCATAGCAAAGTTCTCTCAAATTGGAGGACCATTACATGACTTAACAAAGAAGAACATTAAGTACTCATGGATTGCTAAGGAGAAAAAATCTTTTGACAAGCTCAAAGACAAGCTTACCTCCCAACCAGTCCTTATGCTTCCGGATCTCTCAAAGAAATTTGATGTCCAATGTGATGCTTGTGGTAATTGCCTTGGAGCAGTCTTGCTTCAAGAAGGGCATGCCATAGCATATGAGAGCCGAACACTCAATACGGATTAACAGGTCTTGGGCATCTATGAGAAAGAGCTTTTAGCTGTTTTACATGCCCTAGACACATGGAAGCACTATCTATTGGGGACTCCAATTATTTTGCGAACAGACCACCAAGTACTTCATGACGCAACCCGAGATTTTTGACAAACAATTGAGGTTGGCAAATTTTCTTTTGCAATTTTATTTTCATATTGCTTACATTGCTAGTAAGCACAATCAAGTGGATGATGCACTTTCATGACGACCAAAAGTTAATGTGGTGTCCATAGCAACTCACAATGATCTATCTTCTATGATAGATGAGTATGCTATTGACCCTGACTTTAAAGACATAATGTCAGCCCTTGCTTTAGGGAAGAAATAAGAACCATTCACCTTGCAGGATGGTTATCTTATCGATGGAAATAGGCTATGTGTTACCCACTCCCTTTGTGAGAAAGTCATATATGAATCCCATGCTCCTGCCTATGCGGGAATAGAGGCATTCAACCTACTCTTCTAGGAGTAGCAATGTACTTCTATTGGCCCACCATGAAAGTGGACATACAAGAGCATGTTTCAAAATGTGTGGTATGCCAAAATACTAATTATGATAGACGGATTACTCCAGCCATTGCCAATCCCTAATTCACCATGGGAGAGTATATCCATGGATTTTATCTTTGGATTACCCAAGTCTATCCATGGGAATATGGGAATATGGACAATAGTGGATAGGTTTAGCAAGAAAGCACACTTTATTCCTATCAAAAAGACTATTAAGGCACACCAAATGGCAACCTTCTTCATATCCCAGATTTTCAAACACCATGGATTGCCAACATCTATCCTATCAGATAGAGATCCTAGAATAACTAGTAATTTTTGGAAAGGTCTCTTTGAAAATCTAGGTGCAAGATTGAATTTTTCGGCCCATCACCCACAAACTGATGGCCAGAGTGAGATAGAAAATCTTACGATACTCAATCTACTAAAGACTTAAGTTACAAAAGTAGATCAACGATCACAATGGTGAAAGTACTTACCTCTTATAAAGTATGCATACAATAATACTGTCCATACTTCTACGAGAAGAGCACCATTTGTACCCATAGAGGGAAGACCTAAAATTCCCTTGCTACTTAAAGTACATTGGAAGATCTTCGCTAACGGTCAGTATAGCCGTGACCTACAAGAATTTTTCCAAAGATTAAGGAGGCTATATCCATCTCTCAACAAAGGAAAAAATATTTTTCTGACAAGCACATAAGGGCCTTACGTTTAAAGAGAATTATTGGCTCTTACTTTAGTTTCCCAATGCTTGACTCAGGCAAATGACGGGTAAAACTCCTACGGGCCATCAAAAGTATTATGCTAAACTAGCAAAAAGATACTATGGTCATTTTAAAATCTTGAAGCCAATCAATGAGATGGATTATCAACTTAAGTTGCCCAACCATTGGCTCATACACAATGCTTTTCATGTGAGCCTACTTAAGACCTACAAAGGAGAGCCACCAAGTGAACCAATTATTGAATACCCTCTTGAAATCGAAGACCAAGAAGAGGTGCTACAACCCAAAGCTATCCTTTGACAAGAAGACAAGGTACTACAACATGGTAAGATTATCCGACGGTATCTTATTAAGTTCAAAATTATCCTTTTGAAGATGCTAGATGGATGCAAGGTACACAGCTTAAGAATAGATGAACCTTGTCAATGCTTACAATGCTACATTAGAGTAAGCAAATGTACACATTTTTTTAAAATGACCAATGTTTTTGTCTTATAAGACTAATTCACTTCTTATTGTGCACAAGCTTAAGTAATATGCATTCTTAGAATCATGTTTGTGATGACGACGTCTCTCAAACACCGAGCAAAATTTGTCACTCTACTTGGGAGAATGAAATGGACTAAAGAGCAGACATGCTTGTGGCAGCCACATCTCCCAATCACCAAATGGATTATTCATCCATCCTGGAATGATGTGGGAGGGTAAAAAGGGATCCTCTACCCACTAAGAATCATTGACTAATGACTAAGGCTTTATCTCTTCTACCTCATAGTCGAGGACAACTACGACTTAAAGAGAGAGATAATGTCATAAAATTTAATATCTAACCAACCCAGATTACTTTCTCATAATAAACTGATCATTTAATGTGGGAGAATAGATGGGAACAAGGGTTAGAATATAGACATGTGCTTATGGGTCTATCTTAACACCGGGCCAATGGTAAAGGGGTCCAAATGAGAGATGATATGTCAAACAACAAGGCTAGCGAGCTTAAATACCTTAGGGCTAGATTCATTAAAGACCTCCAACGGTTAGTGTTAAAATTCCTTTGACCTTAGAAAATCTAGGGATGTGCTTAAGGTGGGAACCCGGCCCAAGCTTAAGGTGCTTGTCGTGCTTAATGACAAAGGTGCTAAGGTGCTCCATGACTAAGACACTTGAGGGGTTAAGGTTTCAATTCAAAGCATATTCCTACTCATGAGGGGGTGAGCCCTCTTTGTAGGAGAGCTAGAGAGGGAACACACACACCCTCACACAAGCTTGGTACAAAGAAAGCAAATAGGACACTTGTCAAGCTCCAGCTCTTCAATTTGCCCTCATAGTGTCCCTAAAGCCTATTGGTTGGCCTTCGAAGGGGTCCATTGATAATTTAGTTAATTTAATTAATTATCTATGCATTGATCAAGTCCTCTCTCTCAAAGGGGAAAGGGGGACACTTGTCCCAAGTCTACCGTTGTTCCTTGATATGCACTAAGCATGTGATTGGCCATGGGCTTTGGCCACGGGCTCGAGGAGGTCCAATCAACTACAAGCATGTGCTAGAAGAGGGGGTTGACCAAAGCAAGGAGGGGGCTAGCTTGGGGGTACTCTCTCTCTCTCTCTCTCTCTCTCTCTCTCTCTCTCATTTGTGTGAGTTGCAAAGTGCAAGAGCTCCATATCCTTCTCCAAGCTTGTAGAGAAGTTGAGAGCCTACACCAACACTCTTGGCTATGGCATGAAAATCCAACCAAGAGCCATGCTCCAATGCTTAAGCTTGCCATCTTTTCCATCTTCATGACTATGCTATTATGTAATGCTAAGCAAGAAGAGTGATGATAAGTGAGAAACTATTTCTTTCTCCTATGAATGTTTCTTCTTCCTCTTCCCTACCCTCATTTCCTACTAGCTCTCTCCACCGTTGAAGGTATTTGAGGCCTTGGGACTAAGTTTGGGAATGGTTAATGCTTTTTACAAAGTCTGTGTTATGCTCGTGATGCATGAAACTTTCCATCTTCATTGCATCACCTAGGTCACAAGGAACACAAAGATTGTATTGTACCAAGTCTCTCTTGATGGGATAATCTATAATACAAAAGCCTATTGGAGGGGGGACCAGCTTCACATAAATCCGGTCCTCAACTATTGTCAAGTTCTCTAAACTCTCTCTCTCTCTTCCAAAATTATTGTTCATGCCAAGTTAATTACATATTATGGTTAAGTTTCTACCTCTAAATAAGTTCACCCTCTATGTTCTCAAGGTAGTCTCACAAAAATACTCTCTTTAATTCTCCTAATTCCACTATTCTCAAAGTTCATAGGCCATTTCCATTACATTGGTGCTTGAACACATGGGTCGGAGTTTAAGGCACATGCATCTCAGACCAATAGACGTATCTAAAACGCTGTGGATTTGCATGCCAATTTATTGTTGTTTGCTGGATTATGAACAAGACGTGTTTCAAAAGTTCATTATCTTGGAGTATATGGAGGTGATGTGTTCACAATTCACAAATAGAGATTCTTGGAAGTAGTGTGGTGTACATTTCAATTTTCTAAAAGGAACTAATGCTCAAGATAGCATTCTTTTAAGGTAAAAAGTTGAGGGTAGAAAAGCCAAGGTGTACCCAATTGGTGGCCACTTCTGGGGTGTCCATGGCAGCTTCTATATTGACTTGATCTCACCATTTCTTTCCACTATGAGCTACAAAGAGGTGGTAAAGTTATGGCATCTCAAGTGAACTACCCAATGTGATCCCAATATTTATTCTGGCTTTTAGGTATTTATTTTACTTATTTGTCAAATTTTGGGTAGAGCAATTTGCTAAGGTGACTATATAAGTACACCTTGCCCCCATTGTATAATCATTAATTCATTGTGAAGGCTGGTTGGTTTAGTAGAGTCTCTCTCGTTCTTTCTCTCTCTCATGTATTCTTCCCGCTTGTGTATTCTTCCTCATCATCAACTTTGACATTATAAAACTTTTAGGTATTTATTTTACTTATTTGTCAAATTTTAGGTGCTGCAATTTGCTAAGGTGACTATATAAGTACACCTTGCCCCCATCATATAATCATTAATTCATTGCCAAGGTTGGTGCGTTTAGAAAATTCTCTCTCACTCTTTCTCTCTCTCATGTATTCTCACCGCTTGTGTACGCTTCCTCATCATCAACTTTGACACTATAAAACTTTTAAGATATTTACTGCAATTCTTTACCAGGTTTTGTAGAGAGACAAAGTCTAAAATTGGGTGGCTAAAGGAGAGAGAGAGGGAGTTGGGAAGAAACTTTTTTGCAAGTTCAATATTACAATAGATATTGACGCACTTTGCACTGCTTTAATTACCACGTATATTATCGCTAATGTTACCACTTTTCAAGTTGGTGCAAATTTGGATACTTATTTCTATTTTGCTTCAAAAAAAAATATGATTTTTTAAAAAAATGGACAAAAAATAATATTGAGTCATTAAATAATGTGGTTATTGGAATAGATAGGCTTGTGCAAGGCATTAAACCGCTTTGTTGCTAATGATGGCATGCAACCAAGACACGGATTGTGAACTGAAGTGGACAACTCCGCACGAACAAAAGAGACTCACACTCTTCTCTTGAACACTTCACGCATTTAACCCAAGCAACTGCATCCTTGCATTCATTGCATAATCTGAAATGCTTTACATAGCGGTGGCGAGCGACAAGCTCTCTTGCTATGAAGAGATGTTGAGCAAGGACCAAAATAAAGGACCTGTTTTTCAGAGTCGTCTTTAGTAGTGGAAGCACTCTTGCACTGCGCACACCAAAAAATGTTGGCTCCACTTGTAACGGCCATAACTATGCACAACAAAAGTAGAAGAAATTGTCTGATGGTGGATGTGAGTAAAAGAGAAATATTATAAACTTCATTATTACCTCTAGCATTATCACGCAATTCTTTGGAGCCAAAATATTCAAATTTGATTACTTCTTTCTAAATTTAAAAAAGTTTACAAAGCATTTGATATTTTTCATTAATAATTGCACCAAAAAAATCATTCAATTAATCACACTCACATGCTTAAAATTAATTTGCATGCTTGATAAAATTAGAGAGAGAGAGAGAGAGAGAGAGAGAGAGAGAGAGAGAGAGAGAGAGAGAGAGAGAGAGAGAGAGAGAGAGAGAGAGAGAGAGAGATAGATAGATTGAATTATCGTCCATGGAGGTCAGATATGACCCATGGGACCAAAAACAAAACATTACAACCACTTCTTCTACGTGAGGGAAATCGATACATATCAGTTAACACTAGGTTGGTAATGGGACACTTTTATGTCCTGTTAAGTGACCATTTTCCTTGAATTATGTCAAGAGTTTCAAAATAGATTTTGAGGTGCTATCTATCTAGAAAGTTGTCTCATGAGCTGAAAAAAACTCGACATTTTTTTGGAATATCAATTCCATCTTTAACATTGTCCTTGCACAACATTTCACAACCTAAACTGTGTGAAAAAACGGGTCCTGTTTTTGGCTTTTTTAAACTTTTTGCAACTATACCACTCTAGAATTCATGTTTGTGAGGTCTATAATGCTAGAGAACTATCTTTAGTAGTCCTCAACATGTCATGATGCTTCTACAGAGAAATAAATATTAAAGTTGTAAGTTATGACCAAATTACAAAAATTGTCAAATCCCGTTTTTTAGCCAATTTTAGCTCTTCTATGATTTTTTTGGTGGATTTCATGATATCCAAATGCATTTTTTATTTTCTATGTCGCATATTGTAACATAAAGCTAACATTCCTTGAGTTTTGGGGCACCTAATACCCTATTTTTCATAGTACACAATGATGGTTGATTTTTTCAATTATAGAAGAAAACGAAACATTCTAGTATATCAAGTATAGCTTTTTCAATATTGTTAGTTTCTTGTGACAACTACATGCATTTTGTAGGTAGTAACCATATCTAGTCATAAGGATAAAATTTGGCTAGATATTAAATAGTTTCTATGGGATTGTACAGCTCATAATGTTGAACCCAGTTTTTTCATGTTTGCTGTATTTAACACTTCATCTTTGTCCCCAAGATTCCCCTTCGTAAGAGATGTATTATTCTTTTGACATGCTCCATGGCTCCTTATGAACATAAAGGAAAATAGGGAACTAAGAAAACATGCATATATTATTTGTATTGAGCGTGGCTATAGAAACTTTGATGATATGTTTGCAGAATGGTAAAAAATCAACTTTTTTGTACCTATTTATTTTGGCAAAACAAAAAATAGTGAGTGAGAAGAAATCATATGTTCTGATCACCAACCCATTGAAGTTAACTAGGGAATTTATCTCAAGTCCTACAAAAATCCCTAATCTTATTTTTATGCAACAAAACGTAAGAAATGATTGTTTTGATGAAAATGCATTGGTCCATCAACTTTGGAGGCTTGGTGTGTCCAAAAGATGAGGAATTTTACAAGTTTCTTATTTTTTCCATGTGTAGCAGGCCTTGAACTATAACCTCATGAAAGGATTTTACAAAATGAGTGGATCTACTATGGTTTTCAAGGTTTTTTCAAAACCCTGAAAGGACACTTTTATGTCCTGTTAGGTTACCAACCTAGTGTTAAGGACTGAGGGTCCATCGAAAGAAAAAGAAAAACCTAAGGGGAGTCCTATGGGGTAGGGTTCGGTTTTGGAGTTCGAAACTCCTGGATGATAGCCTTCCCTCCGCGGTATACTTCCCACTTGGCTTTGGCTCATGCTTCACGCACTTTTTTCAGCTCTTCACCTTTGTTCTTGACTTGTGTCGGGGTGAGTTCTTCGGCGATCCAAACCCAGTGTCTCTAAGGAGACGCGATTGCTGAAGTAGTCGGAGCCGTTCATCCTTGTCTTTGAACTCAAGAATGGCATGTCCACTTGGTGTGCTCTTAGAGAGAGAGAGAGAGAGAGAGAGAGAGAGAGAGAGAGAGAGAGAGAGAGAGAGAGAGAGAGAGAGAGAGAGATAGTGATGAATGGGCGATACAACAAAAAAATTTTATAGAATAAAATATGCAAAACGGTTATGAATCATATTCCAAAAGATCTCTACAAGTAGCATTATCTAAATCTAAACCCATGGCTTCTAAATTAATAAACATAGAAATTGAATTGTCATTTGTAGATGTGTTGGCTTCATCTTCTTCAAATTAGTCGTCTTCAATCTCATCATCATCATCATGGAAATCATCCTCCTCACTAAGATTGGTGGCGGTGGGACTTGAATTGTCGATCTCTCTCTCTCTCCCCCCTCTCTCTCCTTCTCATACAAAGCAGTAGGTAGGAAAGGGACAAAGATGGTCTCTAGTTTATTAGTGAAAAGAATGGTTCTTCTTTGAGGTGTTACCGGAACTAGAAACCAAAGTCTCTTTTGATGGATTGATAAGATATAGATGACCTATAGAACAGAAGGTCAAAGTGAGTGACATTGGTATTATGTTACAAAAAGATAAAGGTAAAGAAGATAATCACTCTCCTGCTCACAATTGCATGGAAAAACTAAGTTGGCATACCTCTTTGTGCGATGCACACTAGAAACTATAAAACTTTCAAATCATTTACCATGGCCCTTTACCACGTTTTGTAGAGAAAGAGTCCAAAATGGGGTGGCCAAAGAAGAGAGAGGGAGTGATGGGAGGGCATATTTTTGCAAATTAAATATTACTCCACATATTATCACTGATATTTTTTCTTTATATTATTGTGCTTATTTATGCTGCTAGTATCGCTTTTCCCACTGGTGCTGAGGCGGTCCGGGGCAGGCAACAAGAAGAGCGGCCTCTAAACACCCTTCGAGGCTCCCGTGCTGCTCAAATGGGGCTGGGGCAAGCACAATCAGAGACAACGACAACCCACAGCTAGAAACCAAACAAGAAAAGGGGCACCACCTAGTTGTAGATGCAAACTAGGACGCACGTGATATCTCCTTGTACTCAAACGCACAAAGAGAGGGGAATGCAAGATAGCCATACACACCAAACACAAACATTTACCACGCCAGAGAGAGGTAAAGAGCACAAATCAACTTGAGCAACTCAGTCTTAGCCTTAAAGACTAGATGCACACAAAGCTTGATGAGAAATAGAGAGACAACACAAAACTTGACCTTGTTGCCAATACACAAATTGTCTTAGGGTCACGGGAGCCCTCTCACCGAGCACCCTCTTACAATTGACCTTTTAGGAAAACAATTCAACAAGCCCTCAAACCACCAAGCATGAAATGGCACAACAAAATTCAAGGACAATATACCTTCAACCACCTGATGAGCCAACTTATCAAGTCAATTTGGAGAGAAGAGTCGTAGTTGCAGCATACAATTGCACCCAAAACTATGAATTTTATTTATTGGATAAGAGTAGGCTACAAGTGTGATGTAGAGTATGGTATCACTCCACTCCTCTAGATGGCATAACTACTTCAAGCTTCTCCATGCACCTATGTGTAGTGATGGAATATAGCACTCACAATGCACACACTCTACACAACTAGGCTTGAAGAGTGGTGTGTTATGTGTTGAGAATGGTGTGGTGTAGTGTGATCATGTGATGATTTACAAGGGAGAGAAGGGCTCTATTTATAGGTTTTAGAAGCCCCGATTTGGATTAGGCCTAATCAAGTTTATTTGAAGGAATAAAAGATTATGCATATTTTTATTTATTTTTTAATGAGGGTGGGTCTCTCTTGTCCTCTGAGTCACATGGATGTGGGCTCAAGGGAAGAGAATCATTGAGGATGAAAGGAGAGAGGATTGAGTGAATAATTTGGGAGTGCCTACTCTAGTAGAGGGTGCATTTTACAATAAGATAAGTGGTTAGTAGTTAGTAATTATCACTAAAAAATATTTACAAAATCATTCACCAAATGGTGAGATATATGATGAGAAAAGTTAGAGAAGGGATGAGCTTGTAAAGAGAGGTTGAAGCTTTGGAGAAGTTGACACATTCACCTCTTTATAGCACCTGAAGAAGAAGCAGTCAGCATGACGAAGCAGCGCGTGTCGATGACGCTCTGTTATCTTCAAACCTTGGAAAATTCATGATAAAAGTCTTCATTTGCAGAGGTTATCCTTGGATTTTTGCTGATTTTTTTGAAGTTCTTTACAAAGCTGAAGAGAGTATGGTAATATGGACATATATGTAGAGAGAAAGGGGGACACATAGGGTGTAGAAATGGAGGATGAAGGCTATGGAGGTGTGAGAGATGTGGTAATGGTGAAGAGGGTGAATTAGGACATGGGAGTTGCAGGTTTGGGAGTGGGAAGGAGAGGGAGGAGTGTGCATGAAAGAGGAAAATGATAAAGTGGAAGAGGGAGTGTGGCTGCATAGCATGGGCAAACTGGGGTCCACCAATAAAATCATAGCTCACAGCTCGTAGCTCAAAAAAATATGAAAAACTTTGAGGTGAAATTTCAGCTCACGAGCTACAACTTTTGTTTGTATCACCTTTTCAAATTTGGGGAGCATGTGATCTTTAAAAATTCAGCAAAACCGACTGTTTTTTCCACTGTACAAGGTCTTTGTGAGGTCCTTCTTTGGATGATTCTTTTGAATACCTCCAAGAGTGAGCTCCCCATGGTGCATGCATGCATGCCACATACCCTTGACCTTATTTGGTAGGTCTATAATTGAAGATATTGTTGAGATCATGATATAAGTGAATAATACAACTAAGAAAATCAAATATTGAGGGGTCTAAAAAAATATATACATGTCAAATATAAATAATATAGGTGGAAAAATATAAAGGGGTCAAAATAAATCTCTCTCATTATAAGTCTACCATAAAAAGATGAATATTTTTGGTGTTCTAATTTATGAGAGTAAAAGAGAATAGATGTAGGAAGGAAAAATCACAATAGTGAAAAAATATACACATAAATAAAACTAGTTTTTTTGGATTTTTGTTGGGATGGAGTTACACCAAAAATAAGAGAAGCTTGCATGAAATTATTTTTATATGGAATAAAGAGTATGCAAAATGGTAAGAAAAAATGTGGTAATGTTGAGTCAATGTACATAGCATAAATAACACACTATAGGTAGAAATATTTAAATAAATACCAAAATAATTATGAAAAATCCTTCTATTTAGGCCCTATATACAATGAAATATTTACACACAAATGCGCCATATATACTTATATTTTTTATATTTTTGGCTCAACTAGCCCAGTGACTAGCTAATTAAAGGTGTTTAAGAAGATATGGGAAAAGTCCCCTAACTCACACACACCTATATACAGTGAAATGGTAGGGATAGCCACAGTGTTTGGATGATTTTGGTAGGGTGAGGTAGCTTACTATGGCAATTATGGAAAGCCGAAAAACGGCTATCAGTGCTAAAACATTTGAATTTGGTTAGTTTTCTCTTTTTTCTTGTGAAAAAAATCAAAGAAGAAGATTTTTATTTTCTCAAAAATAGACAAAAGAAAGATATTGGGACATGAAATGATGGTTGTTTGGGTAGATTACATTGTGCAACATGTCTGCCGCTCTATCACTAATGTTGGCTTGCAAAACACATCGTATACAAAACAGAAGAGGCTCACAATCTTCCTCCAAACACCGCACCCATTTCACTTGAGTGACTGCATCGTTGCATTCCTTGCATATTCTGAAGGCTTTACACAGTGGAGGTGGTGAGCTCTCTTGCTATGAAGAGGTGTTGACCAAGGAGAAAAATAAAGGATCTCTTCTTCAAAGCAGTCTTCAGTAGTAGAGGAAGCACTCTCGCACTATGCATAACACAAAATGCTAGATCCACTTGCACCCACAACTCTTCAGAACAACAACGGAAGAAAATGTGTGAAGGTAGATGTGAGGTAATGTGCTTTGTAGCACCACTATCAAAGTACCACACATGTGAATCTGTAGGAAAAGTAACATACATGTATCACAAGCAGAAGGATCATAAGTGCATTTTGCACTAAATTCCCACTTTACATCTACATCAACATCACAATCTCCCTTCACAGAAGATTCTACAATAGCTACACTTGTAGGGGAACCACTCTCTTCCTTCTTGGCCTCTTTTGCGGCACTGCTTAATCAAATGATCACCTTGCAATAATGGCAACATATCTTCTTTTTGACTTTTTCACCAAAACTCCCAGACAAGGTGCTACCAGCAAAAGCATTAGGAACGGGTGATTTGCCACTCACAAAAAGACCATGAGAAGCAACTGCATGCAGTGTTACCACTTTTTCTTTGAGTAGCAACAAAAGCCTCTTCAATTTCATGTTGTTTAGCCATGTTCTTTCTTGAAAGTGACTCTTGCAATAGCAACGTGCATAATGCATCAAACTTGAAAACATCAGGATTTACTTGGGTCATAAGTCTCCAAGTACTAGCAAAAATCTAGTAAGAATCTAGCAATGCATCAAGAACAATCTGCACAAGGAAACTGTCAAAAAATACTTCAACTACAAAAATGAGTTGCTCATTAATATCCTTGGTACCAGCAAGGAAAGTGTCCATGTCATCTTCCTCATGCATAATCTTTGATTCTAACTCTTTTCGCAGCAATCCAGATTTAGTCTCATTGGGACTTGCATAAAGACCAGTTAGAATATCCCAAGCATGTTTTAATATTGATTTAGTTGAGTGAGTGTGAGATTAATAGTGCACTTCACAAATAATGAAATCAATGCATGAGCCTACACATCTCTAACATCCCAATGAGACTGCTTAGCCATAGGTAAAACAGCTCTAGCAGCAACAGTCCTGCCACCAACACTTGCAACATCCTCAAAATAGAGCTTGTAACCATAAGAATGTAGGCGTACATCAATGCTCTGCACAACATTCTAAAAGCCCTTTGAAAGAAGAACATGTTGCATCATGTAAACCCACATTGGGTAGTTATACCCATCCAATTTATCCTCAATAGCAAACATCACGAACACATCTATGTTGTTATCAACCATGGTGAGTGACTGCACCTAATGTAAAAATTGTCTGAACAAGAGGTAAAATGAAGTAGGACCAACACATGGTATATAGCACAACCCAAAAAATACTTTAAGGGACATGCTCTTTAGAAAATTACATTGACAAAAAATTTGCACAATAGGAAAAAATTGTATGTGCATTATTTCCTATAGTGAAAATAGAGGCCTAAATGAGCCTGAATAGAAATTTTGAGCAGACCTAGCACTATGAGATTTCCCAAACAATTTTCAACCTGTTGACACTAACCAAAGCTGACCCAAAACAAAGAAAGTGATCAGGTGTGTGTTGGCAATGCTGGCAACTATGCTCAGGGAGTGCAACTTGCTTTGATACCAATTGTTCAAAATAGGATTGCAGGGAAACACACATAGCTTGGAGAAGATGGAGAAGCTCAAGGCACACAACATAGAGTATCCTTCTTAGTGCACAAAGGAAAGATAACCTAGTCCTAGAATGATGGGTGTATATATGATGCACAAGGGAAAAAACCTTTTAGTGAAGGAAAAAATGCCCCAGTGGTCCTAAGTGTGTCCACACACATTACTACCTCATATATGGTAACAATGATGATAAAGGACCATCATGGGGGGGGGGGGGGGTGATGAGTCCACTTTTGTGATCTCTATCTATCCTAAAGGCAAACATAATAAAGTGCATGACTACTTCATGACCAAACTACTGGCGGCGGTGACTATGCCCAAGGCATAGACACCCTAATGGCACCCAACTCAACTTGGAGACAAGCGCAAAGAGCGATCCTCTAGCAAAGGAACTAAGAGACCTATGTGAGTGTATCTTTTGGGGTCTTCATGAGGAATGGCTAGATGATTAAGGTAATGTAGTCAATAATCTCACTAACGAGTTCTCTCAAGAGCAAAACACATTTGGGATATCCCATCACCTTGCCTCCCTTCTAGCCATCCACTTAACCCTCCACCAAACTTTGTATATTCTATTGTCATCTCTCTCTCTCTCTCTCTCTCTCTCTCTCTCTAGCTCTAGCTCTTGATCTTGATCTTGATCTTGAGCTTGAGCTCGAGCTCTCTCTAAGTAGGTGCTAAAAAAATACAAAGTGAGACCTTGTCTATAATAACTAGCAAAAACTATAGGGCTACAAGTAATGATGCCTTGTAGGGCATGTCATTGTAGATGGTTTCATGGAGTGAAGGAGAACAATAATACGTTTTTGAGTTTGGATATACCCGGGGCTGATTGCACACACAAGGTGGTCGGAAGTAAACATATGATTCAAAAGGTGTAAACATTGAGGGTGCTCCTTCATTTGTTTGTAATACTAACTTGTGACAAGGTACGTGACCCTTGAACATATGTTTTTCCAATCATTTCTAATGGATATCTCTATCAGCCATTTTACCTTTATACATCACAAAAGGTAAACCTTCATACCCTCTTCACAGCAAAGTTGCCACCTTCACATAAGAAAATTCCTAACATGTGTAGCTCTCCCTCAATCATTACAGCATTGTTACCCTTCCATCCAATAGTTTCCTCTAATACATCAAAAATTAGGTGAAAAGAAATATACTTCCATTTCTATACGTACAACTTGAAGGAGAAAATCATATAATTCTTGTTGATACAATCAACACAAAAACATGAAAATTTCATAGTCTTCACCCGAGTAGGATACTCTTAGTAAAACTGGGATATGTTGTGAAGTGATCGAGATCCTTGGACTATCTCACAACCCCAAGCATTGAACTATCCACATCTCCAATTCCTACCATCCAAATTTCTTGTTGATGTCTAGGTCTTTCTTGGTGGACTGTTAATAAGAGCTAATGCACTAGTTGACAATGTTCTAGTCAAGAACTTGACCACAACTATAGCTTGTCTAAGGATGACACCATCAATGCTGAGCTATTTGTTTCTCTTTTTACTACAACACAAGTGCTATCATGGTCACCCTTTCCAAGTCATCTACACACTTGTTAGTCGAAGATACATTCCAACAAAGTAGAATGGCCTTGGAGCTTTAAACTAAGATGCTGCACCATGTGACCACACTTAATGACTTTTGAAGATAAGTCCCTATTCTTTAAGACACTTGTCACAAAGAAGAAAACATTGTTGGACAAAGAGCATAGCATGCATCCTATAATTAGAAATATAGAAATGCATGACCTTTTCAATTCTTTCATTATCCTTGCTACAACAATATGTGAGTGTGCTTTGAACAGGCTTCCAATTTGTTCTCATGGGCATAAGGAGAAGACAAAGATTGTTTTGTTGTAGCTCTTTGAGAAAATCCAAGTCCAAACAAAGATGGGAAAAGCCATCAAAAGTTTTTATCCTTAAAGCTTCCAATTTGTTCTCATGGGCATAATGAGAAGACAAAGATTGTTTTGTTGTAGCTCTTTGAGAAAATTCAAGTCCAAACAAAGATGGGCAAAGCCATCAAAAGTTTTTATTCTATGAGCTCATAGAGAAGATATGCGAATTCTTCAAAA
The DNA here is from genome assembly GCF_014529385.1 of Adiantum capillus-veneris. Classification (NCBI taxonomy): domain Eukaryota; kingdom Viridiplantae; phylum Streptophyta; class Polypodiopsida; order Polypodiales; family Pteridaceae; genus Adiantum; species Adiantum capillus-veneris. The sequence continues at coordinate 16,559,088 of NC_140944.1, forward strand.
ACTTCATCAATCAAAATTCTACCTACAAATGGAAGGCTAAACAATAGAGAGTTTGCTTGAAGGGGTTCCTTTTGGATACCATTGTATCAGTAGTAGATTTTTCTAAGAATGCACAATGTTGGTTCATATCGAATATTGTTGGAGTTTTACCGAACCTCGAGAAAGTTTTTTTGAGCAAAGAAAAAGTCGAGCAGATCCCATGAAAACAAATAATGAAAACCAAATAGTTTGCATGAAAGATTTCAAATAAATAGCTCTCAAAATCTATTTTCAATATAGCCTTTATGAAATTGCCAGCTGGTTAAGCATAAGTTAACCCAAACAAACATTTCACTAGGTTGAAGCAATTTTGTGTATCTTACTTTCACTTATCATGAATCTTCTAAAGTGTGTACCGAGAAAACATGTGTCTTTAATCAACCATCATTAGTGAGCACAATGGAAGGTGCTACACAAAGATCAACCAACGAATACATATAAAGAACACCCACAATTTGAATTCTTTTAAAAATACACATGTATATGCAAGGCACGTTGGAGAGGGGGAATACGGAACACACCCAAAACACAAAATGTTTGCCTCTCTATAGACCAAGGATTCCACAAGACCCCTAACCTCTCTAATAACACCTTCAAATTGGCTAATTTGCACTAACAATTCCACTTTCGCATGCAGAACACACCTTGCAAAAAAAACCTTAAAGCACAAACACACCCACACTGCTCAACTCACCCTTTTTGACTCATAAGACACCCCAATTCTGCCCTCTTGGTAGCACCCTTCAAGCTGCAGGCAAACCCTTTGCAAGCACTTGCAAGTACACAAAGAGCGAGAGAAAAGGAAGGGGATGGGGAGAAGCAACACAAGAAGTAGGGGCATAGGTTTGATAGTATTGCATAGGGAGATAGTACAATAAAGTATGTAGCTCCAATGGTAAGCTTGCAATACACATGCTTACAAACCTCTAATAACACTCTCTGGCAAAAAAGCCCTCAAAAAATCACTTCTATCTACATTGTAATTAAGTGTATTTTTATTCAAGTAGGAAAGAATGATTTGGAATATACTGTTTGAAGTAGGAAAGATTGTTTGCTAGGGAAAAATTTAGCTCGGGCAGTTCATTTCCAATTCCAATGTTGATTTAGTCGTGATCCCCCTCTTGATCACAGGGGGCGGATCGCGAAGATTTCGCAGTATCTAGAGTTACTAGCTTAGGGCCTCTATCCACGACTTGCATTCTTTGCGGTGGATACCCATGAGTTGCGTTCTTTGCGGTGGGATGTCCATGTCATGCTTTTTATGCGGTGGACAAGTCTAGTTGTATGGGCACCTAGGTGACAAAACGGGTGGAGTTAACACTCGCCGGGGGATTTTGTGCCTCCAGAACATTGGAATTTTTAATGAAATGAGTTTTGAGTGAATTTTTACTAGAAAAGATTGTTTTGGTGCCGCTTGTAATACTGTCTGAAGGGCTGTCCTAATGAATCTTGTGAATCGGAACTTAATCAATGAACTTATATGTTGAACAACCATTGTGGTAGTAATTAGGACACACAAAGAAGTGTGAGTGTGGGGGTGGAAAGTGGGTCTTGGATCGGGTTGCCAATGCCTATGAGAAGGGTGGTCCCGATTGGTCGGGAACTCTCTGTCCCCATAGTACGGTAAATGATGCTAGAACTACTCATTGCACCAAAAGCAGTGAAGTCCCAAGTGTACGTGCCTCTGAAAGCAATGGGGAAACTACTTATCTCCTTCTGGAAGGTGAGTCTTAGGACAGATAATTGGTTGGACGCGTTTTCCCCTACAGGGTGGAACTAGATCTCGTTGCTATTAGGCTCGACTCAATTCACTTGGTGATGAGATCTCGTCCGCTAGTTGATCCCTTAAACCACTTTGTTTGCTTCCCTATAGATCTAGTGGCCACCACGTTTACCATCAGAACCATTGTTCGAGATGACGAGGTGGGGACCTCACACCTGGTATCAGAGCTAGTTGATCCCTTAAACCACTTTGTTTGCTTCCACTATAGATCTAGTGGCCACCAGGTTTCCCATCAGAACCGTCGTTCGAGATGATGGGGTGGGAACCTCACACGTGGTATCAGAGCGAGGTTAGGATAGACTGGGAACTAAAATTCGTACTATTTAAAAATTTTAGAACTAAGGAAATCTAGGTAGCTAATCCGAACTCCTTGCATTGGTGTTGCAGGAAGATCCCGCACTTGAATACCAAAAGTTTCAAGTCTTTAAGCTTATTTATGAGCAAGCACGTCGTTTTCCAAATTATTGTTTTCGGCGAGACGTGATGGAGATGCTGCTAAAGGTCAATACACCGCAATCCACTCGCATTGATAAAGGATGGGAGATTGAGTGGACCCCCGAAGGCGGGATTTACTACATTAACGGTCGGAAGTTAGGATGCCTGGCTACCGACTTAAAGAAAATCCGTTGGGGAGAAGAATTGAGAGTAGTGTAGTGCAGTTATACTACTTGTTGCCTACAAATTCGGGCGTCACTGTTGCTACTTCTGACGGCACCGAGCAAACTCTCAATGAGTGGATTTGGGACAAGGTCATTGATGTAATTCTAGCAAATAGAGTTAGAAATTTTGGTGTTTCAAGACACTTATCCAAGAGTACGAACACCATAATTTACTACCCGCTTAAGGATAAGTATAGGGACTATTTTTTAGGGGAAATAGAGGATTGTAAGAATGTGACAACACATAAACATTGTTTGTATCATTATATCCCAGGATAGCCTGCCAGACGTATCATATAGATATCCCAGAATGCTATGTAATAAATTAACCAAAAGTTATCCTAAGCCTCAAAAGGTTACGATTGTAATAAAATCTCTATCAATAAAAGAGGAGTTTTTCTCTCTTAGTTTTTGTCTCTAGGTGATTTGAAACTTGGGTTTTATTAAAGTCTCGTGTTTATTTAAATCTTGAACTCTAGCAATCGTATCAAATTCAGTGTAAACCGTGTAGGCACCACCTGTCACTCTCTATTCGACAACACAAGAAAAGAAGCTCCTCCTTAAACAAGCCCAACGTCCGACCTTTAAGGGTGAGGGAGCTAATGTGGAGAGAGATGTGGAAGTGTGGATGGAAGCAATGGATGATTATTTTGAGGCTGCAGGGACTCAACCTCAGAACCAGACCATGCTCGCAATGTTCCGCCTCTCTGGCGATGCCAAGATTTGGTGGAAACAACATTACAGAGATCTGAACATCAAGGGATGTTCTCGGCCGTGGGAAGACATCAAGGCTGCAGTAATGGGGCGTTACTTACCACCCGCTTATAAAACCTTGAAGATGAACGAGTTCTTTTCCCTTCGTCAACAATCGACTTCTTTAGTTGAGGAGTATTACTCAAAGTTTGTTACTCTTCGAAGATATTCTCCTAGAATGACACTGGATCAGCAAGTAGCACGGTTCTGCCAAGGGCTCATTGACCCCTTGAACAATCGGCTAGAAGCTCTCAGGCCAACAACTCTTCAAGATGCCTTGCTAAGAGCTAAACCCTTAGCTATGGAAATTTAGAAGGTCAATCAAAATAGGAGGAATCATTTGGCGAAAAGGGCAAGGAAAACTGTTTGGAATAATAGACCAACCAACCAAGCATACGAACAATGCCCAATAGTAGCCACTACCGCAGTTATGGAATTTCCAAATGTACGTTGTTATGAGTGCAATGAATTCGGGCATTACCGATCTAAATTCCCCAAGAAGACTCAAGAAACCAACGCCAATGCCATACCTCTAAATGTCTATGGGCGAGGTCAACCTAATGGAAGAGGAGGACGTGGAAGGGTAAACAGAGGGCGAGGGCGTGGAGCTACAACCAGAGTGAATGCCGTAGTGGTACAACCAACTCTGGGAGATGAAGCAGAGGAGAGAGAAACCTTGCATGCTGCAATTGACAACCCCAATGGTTGCAAGAAATACGCAGTCATTCATACGCCAGGATCTCTCAAAGGTGAACAAGTTAACTTCCTTATAGATTGTGGTAGTACTCTTTCATTTCTTTCACCCAGATGCATGAGGAAGCTAAAGCTAGATAAGTATCCAACAAGAAAACTAGTTGTAGAGTTAGCAAACGGAAAGGAAGTAGTATCTCAACACTCTGCAGGTATAATCGACTTTGATCTAGGGGGACACCCAAATTCTGCCCAATTTTGAACCCTACATTTAGGATTCATTGATGGGATACTAGGGATGGAATGGCTAAAGCAAAATCAGGCCCACATCCATTGTGCACAAGGGAACTTTACCTTTATAGATAACTTGGGTAATGAAGTCTTAATCTAGTTGAAAAATGGGAGACCTAGGGCTACTCTAGTTAAGGCCAACAAACTTTTGAAGGGACTAAGAAAGGGGCAACAAATTTATGCGGTAAAGCTCAACAAGGTGGACCAATCAGACACCAAATCTCGACCAAACTGGTTGAGAGAGTATGATGATGTATTCCCTGAAGACCTTACGAATCTTCCACCACATAGAGAGGTAGATCATGAGATTGAGACTATCCCTGGATGTGAACCTATCTCAAAGCGACCTTATAAAATGTCACTTCCAAAGGCCATAGAACTCAAGGAACAACTTAGGAAACTCACTGAACAAGGATTCATTCAACCCAGTACTTCTCCTTGGGGCGCACCAGTTTTTTTTCAAAAGAAGAAGGATGGGACCTTAAGGCTATGCATAGATTACCATGAACTGAACCAAGTAACTGTCAAAAACAAGTATCCAATTCCAAGGATTGACGAACTCTTGGACAGACTCCATGGAGCCAAAATGTTTACAAAGATTGATCTAAGGTCAGGATATTACCAAATCAGGATCAAGGAATCAGACATTCCAAAGACAGCTTTCAACACTAGGTATGGACACTACCAATTCACAGTAATGTCCTTTGGTCTAACAAATGCTCCTGCAAGCTTCAATCAACTTATGTAGGATATTTTCAGACCTTATCTGGACGATTTTGTCCTGGTTTTCTTTGACGACATTCTGATCTATTCTAAGAATGAAGTAGATCATGAAGAACATGTTCGCAAAGTACTTGATCTTCTTCGAGAACACCAACTTTACACTAAAGAGAGCAAGTGTACCTTCTGCTCACCAAAGGCCAATTATCTTGGATTTATCATATCGGCCGAAGGGATTTCAATGGACCCAGATAAAGTCAAGGATATTGTTGATTGGCCTCAACCATCCACCATCAGCGAAGTAAGAGGATTTCTTGGAATAACGGGATGGTACAAGATTTTTGTCAAGGACTATGCACGTATTGCTGTACCTTTGACGGAGCTCCTGAAGAAAGGAATGAGGATCGAATGGAAGACCGAGCACGAGTCTAGTTTTGCTAAGCTAAAAGAATTCTTAGTCTCAGCTCCTATCTTAAAGCTTCCAGATTTCAGTAAGTAGCAACCGATGCTAGCAAATTTGCTTTAGGCGGAGTTCTTACTCAAGAAGGAAGACCGATGGCGTATACTTCATGAAAGTTGAGGGATCATGAGAAGAATTATTCTACTCACGATTTGGAACTTTTAGCAGTTATACATGTTCTGAAGTTATGGAGACACTATCTTCTCGGACGCAAGTTTCAGCTACTTATAGACCACAAGAGCTTAAAATGGATTTTTACTCAACCTATTATGAATATGCGACAACGGCGATGGATAGAACTCTTAGAAGAATATGACCTTGACATAAAGTATAGACCAGGGAAGGAAAATGCCGTTGCAGATAGACTTAGCCGAAAATCTTTTCTCGGAGCTATCTCTATTCCAAATAACCCTATCTGGGATAGAATTAAAGAAGCATCTTTGGTAGATCCAGAATACCAACGTATAGTATCATTAGTCCAGCAGAATAAGATGCCTGAAGCTAAAGATTACTCTCTTATGGGAGGATGTCTTTACTTCAGACATAGGCTATGTGTACCCAGAGACCCAACTTTAAAGAAGACTATTCTGTATGAAGCACACGATAGCCCTACATCAGGACATCCAGGTTATGCTAAGACTCTTCATGCTATCAGGAGGAGTTATTTTTGGTCCAGAATGAAAGGAGACAAACTTCGCTATGTAAGGCAATGTCTTTCTTGTCAGCAGATAAAAGCTGAAAGAATCAAGTTACCAAGGCAACTTCAACCTATTGACATACCCCAGATGAAATGGGAATGCATCAGTATGGACTTTGTTACATGATTACCTTCTAAAGGAGGTTATGACTCTGTATTTGTGGTTGTTGATATGCTCAAAAGTGACTCATCTAATACCTATAAAGACAACCTTTACTACTTTGGATATTAGCCGAGTATTCATCAAGGAAATTTTTAGGTTACATGGTTTACCCAAGCGTATCGTTAGTGATAGAGATGCCAAGTTTACATCAAAGTTTTGGACTTCTCTTTTCCAATCTATTGGGTCACAATTAGCCTTCAACACAACGTATCATCCGCAGACAGATGGGCAGACTGAAAGAGTAAATCAAGTCATTGAGGACATTCTCAGGGCCTATTGTTCGCAAGAGCCAAAGAAGTGGTTACAATATCTTGCTTTGGTAGAATATGCTTACAATTCTTCCGAACAAAGAAGAATTGGAATGTCACCCTTCAAAGCTCTTTATGGACAAGACTGTTTAGCACCGCTTAACTTTTCAGACCCAACCATCAGGGTAGAAGCCTCTAAGAAGATGCTAGAAGACATGGAAGCTCAGACTAAGGCCATTCGCCAAGATATCCAATCCGCTCAGGATAGACAAAAGCATTACGCAGATAAGAATCGATCAGAACGGACCTTCAAGGAGGAGAAAAAGTTTTTCTATGAGTCCGACCGAAGAAAAGCAACTTGTCATTAGGAAGGTACAAGAACTAAGCCCAAGATATTGTGGACCTTTCGAGATCACTAAAGTTGTGAGTGACGAGGCCTACAAGCTCAAGTTACCCACAAACGTAAAGGTTTACGATGTATTTCACGTCAGCGTACTCAAACCCTACATTCCTACTAACCCCGATCAACTCTCGGACTTAGATCAGATAGTTATGCCAGCAATAGGAGTTCTCGAACTTCAACCTGATTACGTCCTTGAATCAAGAGAAAGGAAGCTGCGAAATAGGACAATTACCGAGCACCTTGTGAAGTGGAAGATGAGGACATCTCAAATTTTTCACGTTGGGGAGGTTCTAAGATCTCCAAACCCGAGCTAAAGAGCACCCCTGCACTACAAAATAACCTTACTGCAAAAAGTTACTATTTTTGGTAGTTTTCCTAAATCTGTCGGTGCCATAATGTTTAGAATCTTATAGAGCTTTAAAAAATGAATAAAAATATTTTTTGTTAAAAATTTCCTAAAATAGTAAGTTTTTGGTCACCCAACCCGTCTAGTTTTGATCGTCTCGACAAACTGCACCCGTACCCCGAATTTGAAAAAAATACATTTTCGGACACCGAGGGCTGCTAAATATGGCAGGTACTTGGGATTATGCACCTTAGCTCCAGCTTAGTACAACAAGTTTTAGCATTAAAATCTGATTTGAATTGCCCGTCTTAGGTTAAAACTAATTTTCCTAAGGTTTGTGCGAGGAGCACCGGGGCTCGGGGGCTGTGTGGGAACAAGCCCCAAGCCACTGCAGACTTGAGATAGCAAGAGGGGGCGCCCTCACACCTCTAGGGACTCGTGGGAGGCTTGCCATGCTTGAGAGAGAGTGTGAGAGTCAGTTAGTCTAAGTTAACTAGACACCTTGCAGGACATGCACTCAACTGCCCATGCAAGACTAAGTTGCTCACTCGGATGCATATAGCAGTAGAAATCGACCTGCATGAGGATGAGCACTATATAAGAACATGCTCACACACACACAAACACACATAAGCTCACACACACATACTCAGTACACACACACACACACACACACACTCCTACACACACATACATTGGGGAGGTGCTGCCGGCACACACAACTTCTAGAGGAGGATCAAAGGACGGAAGTGCTGCCCAATTCTTGCCACAAGAACTCCATTGGATCAGAAAATCAAGTAAAACTCAGCCCAATCTACGGTAATCAAAGTTAATTTTCATGCTTATGCTACAATTCTCTCTATCATTCTCTTAATTTCGCTTGTATTAAGCATAATCCTAGCTAATCTACTCTCTAATTCACTATATGATTAGCCTATTGCATAATCTTAATCTCAATTGTCAATTATGCAAGTAATTAAACTCTCCTAATCATAAATTAATGCATGATTAGCAAGAAGGAATTAACCGCTAGCAATCACAGTGAATGAATGATAGAATTAAACCAACCTCTGGCAATGTGGTTAAATGATCAAATTCAATCTATCATTTCACAATGATCGATTAGCCAAGTTTAAAATTCAAATTGCACATGATCAAGGTGTAATTTGTAACAATTAATGGCCTAATAACTTATGTGTAGCGGAAATTAGCATAAACATAGTGGGCATTTCATTAGAATAGATTCCTAATGAGAATTACAAGAGTGCTTGGGTGGAGAGAGCAACAAAAAGCATAACACCTAGTTAGATAGCATCGACAATATTTTCAAAAGAGAGAGAAATTAAGCTATTGACAACAGTTGAGGACCGGATTTTCATGGAGCCGGTCCCCCCTCCAAAAGGCTTTGTATTATGGTTTCTCCCATCAAGAGAGACATTGTACAATACAATTCTTTGTGTTCCTTCAAGACTAGCTAGTGCAATGAAGATGGAAACTTCATGCACTAAGCAAAACACTTAACAAACACAACTTGAATTATCCCCATTCTCAGACCCAAGACCTCACACACCTTCGAAGATGGTGAGAGCTAGCAGGGTATGAGAGTAGATTGAGAGGAAGAAGGAGTATCTTACGAGAAAGATGTACATCTCCTCACATAATCACTCATATGTAGCATAGCTTAGCTTAGTAATTAGCTTGGTAGAGGAGATGAGCATGCATTGAAGCTTGGCTCTTGGTTGGATTTGCATCCACATGCCAAGAGAGTGTTGATGTAGGCTTCTATCTCACAAGCTTGGAGTAGGTGATGAGTTCTCCATTAAAGATTGGGAAGAGATAGTCTTCTCTTTCCTCACACATGAGCTTGTGTGAGTGTGTGTGATAATGCCTTGCAAAAATCAGCCCCCTCTCTCTCTTGGGCGAGCCCTCTTGCTAATTGCTCTTGCTGAAGCCTCATTGGCCCTCCCCAAGTCAAGCCAATTACAATTAAGCAGCATAAGTGATAGCCTTCTGACATGTGTCCCCCTTTCCCCTTTTGTGAGAGCTTTAGGTAATTAAATATTTAAACTAAACTCTCATTGGACCCCTTTTCCTCCTGGCCAATAGGAATCAGGCAAGCCATGGGGCTCCTGAATGCTCATTGGACCCCTTGGGAGACTGCCCAATAGTCTTCTAGGAGACTTAATTCTCATTGGTTTCTTTTATTAAATGTTTTTAAATTAATTAAACTAGATTTACTCTAGCTTAATTCTCATTGGTCCACTTCAAGGGTCATTCAATAGAAATTGGGCACACCTTGTGGGCATCTGGCCTAGGGAGCTGACATGTGTCCCTCATTCCCTTTGTGTAAAGGGAGCCTGTGTGTGTGTGTGTGGCTTTCTCTCTCATTCCCTACCTTTAGGGCTCGCCCCCTCCCATGTAGGGATGTGCAAAGACTTTTAGGGCACACACAAAGCATCCAATTTTCCCTAGGGTTGACCTTTGGACACAACCTTTGAATTTTGGAACCTTAGCATTTTGGAAGTCTTAATGGGCTGAACCTTAGGGTCTTTTTAGCCCATTGTTGCACATGGCTCTTTTGCAGATGGCCCCCCCTTTGGATCCCTATTTTCCCTCCTTTGGATCCCTACTGTGGCCGGTCTGCTAGCTTAACCAATATTCTAGCTTTTTTCTCCCTTGGCCTTCCCCACATTAAATGATCAGTTTAATATGAGAAAATCATTTAGGAGAATTAGATATTGATTATTATGACATTACCTCTCTCTTGAAATCATAGTCATCCTCGACTATGGTGTAGAGAAGATAAAGCATGTTCATGAGTCCTTTTCTTAGCGGGTAGAGGATCCCTATGTTACCCTACGACATCATTCCACAATGGATGACTAGTCCATTTGGCGCTTGAGAGCCTGAGGCTACCGCAAGCATGTCTGCACATTAGTCCTATTAGTCTTCCATAGTAGAGTGACAAGCTCTACTTGGTGTTTGGGAGACTTCTTCTCCGCAAACTTGATCTAAGCATGCATACTACTTCATTTTTGTGCACAAATAAAGAAAAAGAGAGTCTTATAAGACAAAAATTTTGTTCATTTTTAACATTTTGTACATTTGCTTACTCTTGGGAAGCATTGTAAGCATTGACAAGGTTTAGGTTATCCTTTAATTGTATACCTTGCATCCATCTAGCATCTTCAAAAGGATAATTCTTAAACTTAATAAGATATCGTCAGATAGTCTTACCGCCTCTTAGTACCTTGTCTTCATGTTGGAGAATGGACTCGGGCTGCAACACCTCTTCTTGGTCCTCGATCTCCGGTGGGTCTTCAATAGTTGGTTCTTGACGTGGCTCTCCTTTGTAAGGCTTTAATAGGCTCACATGAAAAGCATTGTGTATGAGCCAATGATTGGGCAACTTGAGTTGATAGGCCATCTCATTGATTGGCCTAAGAATCTGGAAGGGACCATGGTACCTTTTTGCTAGTTTAGCATAGTACTTTTGGTGACCCATAGGATTTTTGCCCGTTGTGTGCCTTAATCGAGCCTTGGGAAACTTTAACAAGACCCAATCGTTTTCTTTAAAGGCTTGGGCTCTTCTGTGCTTGTCAGCAGCAGCCTTTTTCCTTTGCTGTGAGATAGAGATAGCATCCTTAACTACCTCGAAAGGTGCTTTTCCCGTGGAAGTATGTACAGTGTTATTGCAAGCATACTCCACTAAGGGTAAGTACTTCTCCCATTGGGATCTTTGATCTACTTCCGTTACATAGGCTTTTAGTAGATCGAGAATGGTTAGGTTAGCTATTTCACTTTGGCCATCAGTTTGTGGATGATAGGCCGAAGAGAAGTTTAGCCTTGTTCCTAAATTCTCAAAGAGACCCTTCCAGAAATTACTGGTCATTCTAGGATCTCTATCCGACACTATGGACATGGGCAAGCCATGGTACTTGAAAATTTGTGAAATAAAGAGGGTTGCCATTTGATGGGCTTTGATAGTCTTTTTGACATGTATAAAATGAGCTTGTTTGCTAAACCTGTCTACTATCGTCCATATTCCCGTATTCCCATGGATAGACTTAGGCAATCCAAAGATAAAATCCATGGATATGCTCTCCCATGGTGAATTAGGGATTGGCAAGGGTTGAAGCAATCCAAGTTGCTTCCCTCTATCAAATTTTGTCTTTTGGCATACCACACATTTGGAAACATACTCTTGTATGTTCACTTTCATGGTAGGCCAATAGAAATATGTTTCAATTCCCTTTAAGGTAGACTGACTCCCTCTATGCCCCGCATAAGGTGGAGCATGAGATTCATACATTACTTTCTCACGTAGTGAGTTAGTAACGCTGTCAGCAATTTTTTGGAGCAAGGGATTGCGCATATGTACATATACATGCATGGTGCATCAAATAAAGAATTGCCCATTTTTCAGAGCCAGGTGGTCACGTGGGGCCCACATGTGTACAGGTAGGACACCATGTACATAGTGCATCGATTTTCACTATTACCAGTACCAAAGTGTTTTTTCTACAATAATGAGGAGTTGGTAGCGCATAAAACTTCTGGAGGAAGCTATCCACGGGCCGACGACATGAGGTAAGCAGGTGCATCAGATGGCATCTAGTGGCGTCAGGACGTCGAATGGGGTCAGTACTTGCACGTGAAGAAGTACGGACACAACGTGGGTGTTTTCTTGTGATACTTATGCAGAAAGGTCATCATTAGGACCAACTTTTGGGGCCACTTCACGTGGTTGCGAGACGCATTATTGAAAAGAAATGAGTGCCAGGTGTGCGGATGATGCAAAAAAGGTGACAACTATGCACTGCGAGGTCAGTTTTTGGCCTGTTCGGGGTCCGTTTGAGGTCATCTAAAAGGCCAAGAGTGCCCAACTAATAAAGCTAAGTGTGGGAACTGAAAAAACAGAGAGAAGACCAGAAAAAACGTGGAGAAGAGAGGAGGAACAGCCGCAGTTGTGTTTTTGCTCATTTTGGAGCCTGTTTTGGCCGTAAACTGCTCATCCGAGGTCGGATTTGAGCACTTTGACATTGTAGACTGGGGTTTTGGGCCGTTCCGGACGCGGTGGCGCTGTCCATTTTGCCAAATTCCTCACTCTTGTTCTGCTGTTTTGGCTGTGTAAGTTTCTCCTATGAGCGAAGTTTCTGCTCTAGTTTGTGATTGTATCTGGTATCTTTTACCCATATTGTGTGAGCTGTTTGCCCCATTGGTGTTGGCCCAAGCTCATTTGTATCTAAACATCATAAATTCTCCTCTTTTGAGCTGAGTTTTTTGGGTGTGTGTGTGTGTGTGTGGAGTGGGCAAGTGGATAGTCTCTCTCCTCTCACTCCAGAGGTGTGTTCCCTGTCTCGGCCAGGTGTGTTGTGTAAGCCGAGTGGTGCCCCATAGTGTGTGTGTGTATCTTCCCAAGAGTGTGTGTCGGGTCATTATAGAGGCGCTCTATGTGTTTTCATCCCGCTCACATTCTTTTGGCGCCCCCACGGAGGATCTTCTTCGAGTACCTTCTGCTTTGAGCTTCAAGCTTCGAGCTTCGGGATTACAGGTTGCAGGTTGCAGATTACAGATTACAGATTACAGGTTACAGGTTACAGGGACAGGTACAGGTATAGGTGATTCACATAGGTACAGGTAGCTGGAGTTCAGTGTTACACTGACAGTGGGAGTCAGTTGCAGTTGCCGTGGGTATGCATCATTTGGCGCCTGTTTGAGCGCATTGTCTGTTGGATTGTACGTTACTTGTGGAAACTGCCATTGTACGCCTTTGTGGAGCCATATATGGTTTTATTTGGCAGTCCCAACCATTTCTGAGACTTGGTCTGGAAGATAGTTATTTCTGAGACTTGACTATACGCTATTTGCATTAGCCTTCGTGTGAGGGTCGATAGCGTGAGGTTTTATTGAGCTGGGGGATTCTCAAATGTGGAGATCCTTTCGGTGATACAGGTAGCTGGAGCACCCTTTTCATGACCTCGCCATAGGCTATGTACTAGTGAGTCCTATTTGATGCTCGGGTTCTATTGTTGGCAGTTTATGCATACAGATACAGTCTATATTTTGGGTTCTCATTGCTCTACTTCTGGGGAAACTCTGTCAAAATTTTTCCAAGTTATGATGGCTGGTCTTTTGGTCTTTTGAGCCATTTTATGCTGTTATGCTGCTAAAATTTTGGCAAAATCAGAGGATAAGACAGGTGTGCTTTCTTGGGAGCTTCATGGTTGGCTTTAATGGATGATCAAAATGGACCTCAATTCACTCCATTTCATTTAACTCACAGAATCCAGATAAATGTTCATGTGCCCAGGAAGATTTTTTTCCAGCAGCGCATAGTCTTTATGTTCGGGCCAAGAAGATTACGAGAGATCCTGGAATGTCCTTTGCCTGTTGTAATTCCGATGATCAACTATGAAAACTCATTTGATGTGCATGTGTTTGTCCTTATCTAAAGCTGAGCTCCATTGAAGTTTCTAGGGATTGGGTAGTCAAAATTTTTGGGTTCTTGCACGTGTGCTCGAAGGAGTTCTCAAAGCATTAAACTTGGGTAGCCATGGCTTTCTCTTATCTGGAATTTCATGGAAGAAGTGGTGAAGATGCGGAAGACTTTCTGGAGCAAGTCGAGGTGGCGTGCATAAGCAACAATATGTGTGATAAGGAGAAGATTTTGAGGCTATTTGGATTGCTTTTGAAAGATGAGGCCCGTGTTTGGTCCATGGATTTGGAAGCTAAAGAAGCAGTGGCTTCTTCTTATGGTTTGAGTCTTGACAAGTTTATAGAAGCTTTTTTAGAGCGTTTCCAGGTTTTTGAAGATACAAATGCAGTATGGAATGAGCTCAATGCTCTTAAGCAAGGTTCTTGTCAAGGTGTTGATGCCTATGTACAAGGTTTTACAGATTTATGGACTCGTTGGTGTGTTGCTCTTAAGGATGAGACCCCCCCTTATTCATTGAAGAAAAGTTTTTTTGTTGATGGTTTGTCACCTTGGTTGCGGTTCGAGGTTGAGTTGAAGAGGCCCGAGTCTTTTGAAGATGCAATATGCATTGCAAAGCACAAGGAATGGAAGTTTAAGCGTCTTGAGGAACATGGTATCAGTACAGGTATGCATGTGCAAGATGGATTTGACATGGAAGATGAAGTTAAGCCTAAGCAGGTGAAAAGTAGCCTATCCTATGATGTTTCTCGTTTCTTCCCAAGGTCTATTGTGAAGCGTAAAGAGGTCTTGCAGGTTGACAGGTTTATGGAAGAGCCTAAAGAGGTGAGTAATGCTTTGGATACAAGATTGAAAAGTCTTGAAGAGGATGCATTGGCTACTTGTGTACCTTGTGATTCTGGGTGTGAGTGTGAGGTCGAGGTTATTGATGATGAGCACGTATCTTTAGATACTAGTTCCTTGGAAATTAGGGAAGAGGGCAAGGTTGAGAGCCATTTTGTGGATTTGTTGGATGTGGAGCCTGTTTTGAAGCCATATTTTGATGTATGTGCAGGGATTGAACCGATTTGTGAGCATGATTGTGGTTTAGAGCAGGGATCTGTATTCTTGGAGACTGATGAACCCATGCTAGAAGCTATGGATAGTGGTGCTAGCCATGATTATGATGTGGATGAAGTTATGTGTGATGATGAGTATGCTTATGATGATGAGAAGGGGTTTGGCATATATGAGTCCAATCTCAGCTATGTGGATGCCTATGCTAGGGATATGTGTGCTGCGGGGATACTTTTGTGCTTTGGATATCAACAACTTTACCTTCACACAATGCTTTTAGCTACTTGGGTGCATGATTTGCAGGTTGTTTCTATGGCTGGTGAAGCCAAGATGCCAGGTGATGAGTCACTTGAGTTGTCTCTATCGGTTGGGTTGAATGTGGCATGCAATATTTATGCCTTTGGAACTCCAGGCAGGGCGGATGTGTTAGGTGGATATGCCTATGGTGCATTTTGGTTGATTGTTGACAAATGTAGGTGTGGTGTTATGATGCTTCTTGTGAATCAGGCAATATGCCTTTGGCCTTTTGATCCAGGTGGAATGAGCATCTACTAGTGCTGCTGCTGAGCATGAATGCTCTAGCAAGCTAGGGGGTGGGCAAATTATGTCAGGAGTTTTTTGGAGCAAGGGATTGCGCATATGTACATATACATGCATGGTGCATCAAATAAAGAATTGCCCATTTTTCAGAGCCAGGTGGTTACGTGGGGCCCACATGTGTACAGGTAGGACACCATGTACATAGTGCATCGATTTTCACTATTACCAGTACCAGTGTGTTTTTTCTACAATAATGAGGAGTTGGTAGCGCATAAAACTTCTCGAGGAAGCTATCCACGGGCCGACGACATGAGGTAAGCAGGTGCATCAGATGGCATCTAGTGGCGTCAGGACGTCGAATGGGGTCAGTACTTGCACGTGAAGAAGTACGGACACAACGTGGGTGTTTTCTTGTGATACTTATGCAGAAAGGTCATCATTAGGACCAATTTTTGGGGCCACTTCACATGGTTGCGAGACGCATTATTGAAAAGAAATGAGTGCCAGGTGTGCGGATGATGCAAAAAAGGTGACAACTATGCACTGCGAGGTCAGTTTTTGGCCTGTTCGGGGTCCGTTTGAGGTCATCTAAGAGGCCAAGGGTGCCCAAATAATAAAGCTAAGTGTGCGAACTGAAAAAATAGAGAAAAGACCAGAAAAAACGTGGAGAAGAGAGGAGGAACAGCCGCAGGTGTGTTTTTTGGGTTTTTGGAGCCTGTTTTGGCCGTAAACTGCTCATCCGAGGTCGGATTTGAGCACTTTGACATTGTAGACTGAGGTTTTGGGCCGTTCCGGACGCGATGGCGCTGTCCATTTTGCCAAATTCCTCCCTCTTTTTCTGCTTTTTTGGCTGTGTAAGTTTCTCCTATGAGCGAAGTTTCTGCTCTAGTTTGTGATTGTATCTGGTATCTTTTACCCATATTGTGTGAGCTGTTTGCCCCATTGGTGTTGGCCCAAGCTCATTTGTATCTAAAAATCATAAATTCTCCTCTTTTGAGCTGAGTTTTTTGGGTGTGTGTGTGTGTGTGTGGAGTGGGCAAGTGGATAGTCTCTCTCCTCTCACTCCAGAGGTGTGTTCCCTGTCTCGGCCAGGTGTGTTGTGTAAGCCGAGTGGTGCCCCATAGTGTGTGTGTGTATCTTCCCAAGAGTGTGTGTCGAGTCGTTATAGAGGCGCTCTGTGTGTTTTCATCCCGCTCACAACGCATAGTCTATTGCCATAGAGAAGATAACCATCTTGTAAAGTAAATGGTTCTTCTTTCTTCCCTAATGCAAGGGCTGAAATCACATCTCTAAAATCGGGATCAATAGCATACTCATCTATCATTGAAGATAGATCATTGTGAGTTGCTATGGAAACCGCATTCACTCTCGGCCGTCTTGAGAGTGCATCAGCTACTTGATTATGCTTGCCAGCAATGTGAGCAATATGAAAATGAAATTGCGAAAGCCCACCTCATTTGTTTGTCGGAGAGCTTGGTCTGCATCATGAAGTAATTAAGACTTTGGTGATCCGTTCGCAGAATGAAAGGAGTCCCCAATAAATAGTGCTTCCATGAGTCTAAGGCATGTAGAACTGCAAGGAGTTCCTTTTCATATATGCCTAGAGCTTGCTCAACAGGGTCGAGCCTTCGACTCTCATAGCCTATGGCGTGCCCTTCTTGGAGAAAAACAACTCCAAGGCAATCACCACAAGCATCACATTGGAACTCAAATGGTTTTGAGAGATCCGGTAGTGTAAGCACAGGTTGAGAGATAAGCTTTTCTTTAAGCTTTTCAAAAGCATTGTTCTCCTTAGCAAACCATGTATACCTAACGCTTTTCTTTGTTAGGTCATGTAATGGTCCCGCAATTTGTGAGAACTTTTCTATGAAGCGTCTATTGTATGCACACATACCTATGAAGCTTCTTAGTTCATGAAGATTCCTTGGTTTAGGCCATCCTTTTATTACCTCTAACTTGGATGGATCCATTTGGATGCCATCTTGAGAGATAATGTGACCTAAATACTGAATCTCTTGCAAGAAAAATTCACTTTTCTTTCGATTAACATAAAGTTTATTCTCTCTTAAAACTTGAAATATTACCTGGAGGTGTTGCTTGTGTTCCTCCAATGAATTAGAGTAGATGATAATATCATCAAAGAACACTCCAGTGAAGGTTCGATGAGGCCTGAACAGCTTCTCCATCAAGCGGTTGAATGTGGCTGGTGCATTGGTCAAGCCAAAAGGCATGACAATGTATTCATAAAGACCAAATGTAGTACGAAATGCGGTCTTTACAATGTCTTGATCAACTATCCTTATTTGATGATAGCCACTTTTTAGGTCAACCCTACTGAAGTAGGTCGATCCTTGCAGCTTATCAAATAGGTCTTCTACCTGTGGAACGGGAAACCTATTCTTGATAGTGATCCTATTTAGTGCTCTATAGTCGACACACATACGATATGTGACGTCTTTCTTTTGCACTAATAGCACAAGTGAGAAAAATGGAGATGAGCTTGGCCTAACCATACCCTTCTCAACTAACTCATGCACTTGCCGCATAATCTCCTCTTGTTGAGCTTGAGAAACTCTATAAGGAGGTTTATTAGGCGGTGAACTTCCTGGAAGAAGTTCAATTGCATGGTCATCATTACCTCGTTTAGGAGGTAGCTCACAAGGGATGTCGTCAATAAAAACATCTTGAAACCCCTTGAGAAAATTGGATAACTCTAATTCCTTTTGGTTGCTTTTATTTTCTTTTGCTAAAGCATTAGGTTCATTTTGAAAGTCTTTAACAAAAATCATGTACACGGAAATAGAGCTCTTTATTGACTTGTTGAAAGCTGGTGTATGTACAATGGGGATGGTGTTATCCATTTCCTTAGCATCTATATACATGTCTTTTTCCCTGAACTTAAAGGAGATTCTCCTTTCAGGAAATTTAACATCGGCAGCCAGGCGGTCAAACCATGGTGCCCCTAGGATTACATCCTCATGCTTGAGAGGTCCTCTTTGTCCACATAGCCTTGGAAATGAAGCCTCAATTTCACGATTAAGGGAGTGACTGAAGCTTCTTGCCCCTTGAAGGCACTGCCTGCGGATAGGACATCTCCCATCTCGTAGGATTGTATTCCTAGCTTGGTGGCCAACCCTATAGATATAAAATTGTGAGTAGAACCAGGGTCAAAGAGAATAAAAGCATCATGTTCTCTTACCTTTCCCCAAGCATGGCATAGAGGAGATCCTTTGTGGTGAGTTTGGTGAGTCTCCTCCTCTTGAATTTCAACCAAGGAAGCTCTAGGAGGATCTTGGCGGTTGTTCTTTTGGGGACAAGTGCGGTACGCATGCCCTTGTTCGCCGCACTTGAAACACCGGTTATCCTTACGATAACTCTCAAGCTCTTCAAGAGAGAGTTTATTCTTACCTTTGTAAACTCCCTTCTCTTTAGCTTTGTTGGAGTTTCCCTTAGGAGACTTTTGGACATTGTCCTTCCCCTTAGGCTCATTGGAGCCCTTGTTTTCTGGGGGCTTATTATTTCTTTTTGCCCCCGTTTGGAAATTGATTCGAGAGGCGACCATAGTGTGGTGTATTACCGCCGATATGGTATGTGGTCTTTGGGAGTTGACATACTCCGCCATTTCTTCGGTTAAGCCCGCACAAAATTGTTGCTTTTTCTCTCCAAAATCCAACTTTTTGAAGACAGTGGCTTTGAGCTGTAGGTCCCAAAACTTGTCTACATATTTGTGGATAGATTCATTGGGAGAGAGCTTTAAGCTTCGCCATTCGGTGAGTACTTTGTCTTTGGCATCGGTGGCCAAAAACTGCTTCATAATGGAAGCTCTTAAAGATTTCCATGTTCGTGGAGCTTCACCGTTGGCTCGTAGGCTAGACCACCATTGTCTGGCGGACTTTTGAAAGTGCATAGCTACATGGCGTAGCTTAGAGGACTCCGTGAAGCCCTCATCTCCAAACGCCGCATCGAATTGTTGGATAAAGGCCAAGACTTTGTCCGTAGCACCAAAGGTACCATCATAGGTAAGGAAAGAGATGCTCTTCCCTCCCTCTTTGAATTTCTTCAACTTGGACGACCTCTTCCATGCGGCATAGGATTTCCTATGGCCTCTTCTTTTTGATGGTTCAAAGGTTGCACCATCACTTTCTTCAGAAGGTGAAGAATTTGAAGAAGGTGGAGAAGAGGGTGACCTCTTTCTCGCCTTTTTCTTGTCTTGATCTTTGTCGTCTTCACCATAGCTTTCATAAGAGGAAGAGGATGAAGAAGATGGAGAAGAGGGTGTCCTCTTTCTCGCCTTTTTCTTCTCTTGCTTTTTATCATCCCTCTTTGAATTATGGCGTGGAGAAGAGTGTGATGGTCTTCTCCGCTTTGGTGGTGATGGAGAGCGTTTAGCCCGCCGTCTTCGTGGAGCCATCTCCGCCGAGGTGGCGGGAGACTCGCTTCTTTCTCGTTCCTTCGGTGGAGGCTCTTGAGTTCTCCTTTGGGAAGGAGATGCATCATCAAGAAGTAAATTCTTGAGCCCTTCATATGGATTCTCTTCTTCTTCCCGAATCGGAGAGAGACCTCTTTTGGTAGTCTCACAAGGAGGCTTCCTAGGTGTTCTCTTGTCATGGTGATGAGCTTGGAGAATCCCGTGAGTACGGAGCTGCCGTTGCGCTTCACTTTGGAGAGATGGATTGCCCATGGCTTGTTGAAGCCTAGAAACAAGATAGTTAACAAGCATTGAAGCATCATTAGTAGCTTGCTCATGAGCAAAATCAAAGTTATCAACATTAATCTCACTCTCTTTACTATTGTCAGCCATTCTAACAACTTTTAGGTGTAAACTTTTTAGGTGTACTTTGGCACTTCAAGCCCTAGTTGCTACTCCTCTTTACCCCTTTAGAAAAAGCACTCAAGCTACTGTACCCGCGGCTCGAATACCATTAATTGCAAGGAATAGAAGAGAGGGTCTTTCGACACCAAAACAGCACCGGCTCCTGTCAAGCTTCTAATAGCTCAATAGTGGTTAAGCCGTAGGCAAGCCCTGTAGGACTCCACTATTAAGACCATAGCTCTCGACGGTGATGCCCCGTTAACTGCACAACGGCAGGCGTACTGCAAGGCTGAAAAATCCCTATTCTACTTACTCACAGGCAATTAATAATACCAACCATTTGTAGCTAGCTTGAGGACCTCCCTTCTTGAGCAAGAAAAGAGAAACCTTGAGCTCTGATACCAATGTAACAATTAATGGCCTAATAACTTATGTGTAGCGGAATTTAGCATGAACATATTGGGCATTTCATTAGAATAGATTCCTAATGAGAATTACAAGAGTGCTTGGGTGGAGAGAGCAACAAAAAGCATAACACCTAGTTAGATAGCATCGACAATATTTTCAAAAGAGAGAGAAATTAAGCTATTGACAACAATTGAGGACCGGATTTTCATGGAGCCGGTCCCCCCTCCAAAAGGCTTTGTATTATGGTTTCTCCCATCAAGAGAGACATTGTACAATACAATTCTTTGTGTTCCTTCAAGACTAGCTAGTGCAATGAAGATGGAAACTTCATGCACTAAGAAAAACACTTAACAAACACAACTTGAATTATCCCCGTTCTCAGACCCAAGACCTCACACACCTTCGAAGATGGTGAGAGCTAGCAGGGTACGAGAAAGATGTACATCTCCTCACATAATCACTCATATGTAGCATAGCTTAGCTTAGTAATTAGCTTGGTAGAGGAGATGAGCATGCATTGAAGCTTGGCTCTTGGTTGGATTTGCATCCACATGCCAAGAGAGTGTTGATGTAGGCTTCTATCTCACAAGCTTGGAGTAGGTGATGAGTTCTCCATTAAAGCTTGGGAAGAGATAGTCTTCTCTTTCCTCACACATGAGCTTGTGTGAGTGTGTGTGATAATGACTTGCAAAAATCAGCCCCCTCTCTCTCTTGGGCGAGCCCTCTTGCTAATTGCTCTTGCTGAAGCCTCATTGGCGCTCCCCAAGTCAAGCCAATTACAATTAAGCAGCATAAGTGATAGCCTTCTGACATGTGTCCCCCTTTCCCCTTTTGTGAGAGCTTTAGGTAATTAAATAATTAAACTAAAATCTCATTGGACCCCTTTGCCTCCTGGCCAATAGGAATCAGGCAAGCCATGGGGCTCCTGAATGCTCATTGGACCCCTTGGGAGACTGCCCAATAGTCTTCTAGGAGACTTAATTCTCATTGGTTTCTTTTATTAAATATTTTAAATTAATTAAACTAGATTTACTCTAGCTTAATTCTCATTGGTCCACTTCAAGGGTCATCCAATAGAAATTGGGCACACCTTGTGGGCATCTGGCCTAGGGAGCTGACATGTGTCCCTCATTCCCTTTGTGTAAAGGGAGCCTGTGTGTGTGTGTGTGGCTTTCTCTCTCATCCCCTACCTTTAGGGCTTGCCCCCTCCCATGTAGGGATGTGCAAAGACTTTTAGGGCACACACAAAGCATCCAATTTTCCCTAGGGTTGACCTTTCGACACAACCTTTGAATTTTGGAACCTTAGCATTTTGGAAGTCTTAATGGGCTGAACCTTAGGGTCTTTTTAGCCCATTGTTGCACATGGCTCTTTTGCAGATGGCCCCCCCTTTGGAATCCTATTTTCCCTCCTTTGGATCCCTACTGTGGCCGGTCTGCTAGCTTAACCAATATTCTAGCTTTTTTCTCCCCTGGCCTTCCCCACATTAAATGATCAGTTTAATATGAGAAAATCATTTAGGAGAATTAGATATTGATTATTATGACAAATTAGAGAAATTAATTCCCTATGGTTATCTCTAGAAAGGAAAATCTCTCACCTATGCACATGGTAATTCTGCACTGCATTAATGAACAAATTATTATACCTAATTCATCTCTAGTACTCTAATTAAGCAAGAACTAATTATCTAGGCCGCGTAATTAATTCTAGGGTCAATTCCCATAAGAACGAGTGAGATGCTATCCTAAATTGATGTAGCTATGAACAATTACGACGTCTTGAAGTAAAGCTAATCCTCTCGCATAAGAGGAATTGCTCGTTGAGACTAATCTTGTCATCTTGGCTGTCATGATATTCTCAAACACTAGTTCTTTTCTTTCCCGAATTTATCAATTTAAGGTAGTGAGTATAAAATGGCCCCAACAAACAGGACTCCTTTCGGTGGATCTCACGACAGTGAGGCTGGCACAAGCAACTCTAACGAGAAGGGGAAAGCTCCCATGGTCGAGCAAGCACCGGCCATCTCACGAAGTAATGACGAGGAGATTGTTGAGGTAGGTCAAATTTCAATTCAAGTATTGTTTAATTAACATTGCATTCGATAAGGTAGGAAGGAAACATATCCCCAAACATGTTGAAAATACAACGGAAACCACGACATTTAAATTAAGTGTATTTTTATTCAAGTAGGAAAGAATGATTTTGGAATATACTGTATGAAGTAGGAAAGATTGTTTGCTAGGGAAAAATTTACCTCGGCTAGTTCATTTCCAATTCCACTATTGATTTAGTCTTGGTCCCCCTCTTGATCACAGGGGGCGGCTCATGAAGATTTCGCAGTAGCTAGAGTTACTAGCTTAGGGCCTCTATCCACGACTTGCGTTCTTTGTGGTGGGATGTCCATGTCGTGCTTTTTATGCAAAGGACAAGTCTAGTTGTATGGACAACTAGGTGACAATGGGTGGAGTTAACACTTGCTGGGGGATTTCGTGCCTCCAGAACATTGGAATTTTTAATGAAATGAGTTTTGAGTGAATTTTTACTAGAAAAGATTATTTTGGTGCCGCTTGTAATAGTGTCTGAAGGGCTGTCCTAATGAATCTTGTGAATCGGAACTTAATCAATGAACTTATATGTTGAACAACCATTGTGGTAGTAATTAGGACACACAAAGAAGTGTGAGTGTGGGGGTGGAAAGTGGGTGCTTGGCTCGGGTTGCCAATGGCTATGAGAAGGGTGGTCCTGATTGGTCGGAACTCTCTGTCCCCATAGTACGGTAAATGACGCTAGAACTACTCATTGCACCAAAAGCAGTGAAGTCCCAAGTGTACGTGCCTCTGAAAGCAATGGGAAAAAAGGCACTTGAGACTTCTCTCCTTCTGGAAGGTGAGTCTTAGGACCGATAATTGGTTGGACACGCTTTCCTCTTCGGGGTGGAACTAGATCTTGTTGCTAGTAGGCTCGACTCAATTCACCTGGTGATGAGAGCTCATCCGCTAGTTGATCCCTTAAACCACTTTGTTTGCTTCCGCTATAGATCTAGTGGTCACCAGGTTTACCATCAGAATTGTGATTCGAGATGACGGGGTGGGGACCTCACATGGCCAGCTCTTTGAAGCTTTTGAACTCTCTCTCTCTCCTGCTCTTGTTGGACCCCTTGTTGTTGAATCCACCTTTGACTTGCACCCTTACTGGACTTGGGCTTTCTATCTCCATTCAATGCACATTGAGGCCATGGGAACCCTCCCCTCAAGAGCAATAGCGATATCGCTATTGGGGGGGGGCTCTTGCCCTCAGAATATTTAGCCTCATTAGGCGTGGGCATGAGCCCTTAAGGGCCACCACGTCACTGCCTTGCCAAGCCGCCATCCACCACTGGCATCGCGCCACTGGCAGAGGACACCAACACCCGTACTCTCCAAAAGCTACCGCCTACACAACAACCCCGCCGCACAAGGCACCGACACAGCACCTCCTTGCGCACGCCATATCCAAAGAGCTCTCAATCTCACAAGCCTTCACATGCCAATAGAGCCTCACCGTTTGGGTTATATACCCTGTCTTCCGGCCACCACCCTCCACATATGGGATAATACGTAGCCATGTGACAGGTCCATGCTCTATGGCCTCTTAAGTCAATGCAAAATTTTAAAAAACCCTTCAAGCTTACCTTTTTTTTCTTGGCCTTCCTTCCCCGGGCTCTCATGTCCTCTTCCAGTGTCGGGTTGCCAAGCCGAAAAAACCGGTTGCATCTCCATACGTTGACTTGAAAATCTCCAGATCTAGCCACAACTCAGGACTCCCTGAGTCCCCAAATTGAGGCCGCAAATACCGAGAAAAGAATCTGCAACCAATCCTGAACAAGTGCACCCAGTTTTCCGGCTTCTATATCTTTTCGCTCCGGGCTCCGTTTGACGTGCAATCAACTCCGTATGATGCATATCCTGCTCTAGAACTTTTTCGAGGCTCAAAAGACGCCAGATGGAACTAGATAACTTTGTGGTTCTCAGATTGGAAGAATCTACTTGCTCATATCCAATGATGTTAGGAAGGCCTTGGTTAAGAGCAGTGTTACCATATACATGTGGTAGTGATGTGTGTGAACACACTAGGACTACCGGGGCATTTTTTTCCTCTTTAGGAGGTTTTTCCCCCCGAGCATTGTATATATGCCCATCACTCTAGGGCTATCTATCTTCCATTGCATACTAAGTAACACACTCTATTGTGTGCCTTGAGCTTCCTTCATCTTCTCCAAGCTATGTGCGTTTCTCTGCAACCCTAATATTAACAATCGGTATCAGAGCAGGTTGTATCCTCCCGGGCTTAGTCGCTAGCTGCTCTAGTACACGCCTGCTCAGTTTCTCCGATTTCAGTGAGATTTGGCGAGTGTTCGCAAGTCAAAAAATATTCAGGGTCAGCTTGTAGAGCTTAGTCTGCTCAGATTTTTGATTCAGGCTCATTTTGGCCTCCGTTTCCACTATAGGCAGTACTGCACAAGCTATTTTGTCATTTTGTGTAAAATTTTTGTTAGTGCCGTTTTCTACATAACAGGTGCCTCATAGTCTTCTACGGTTTGTGCTATATAGCATGTGTTGTTCTCGCTTCGTTTCTCCTATTTTCGAGAAGTTTTCACATCAGGTGCAACATTTACCATGGCTGACAACAACACAGATGTGTTCAAGATGTTTGCTATTGAGGAAAGGTTGCATGGGGACAACTACCCTATGTGGGCTTATATGATGCAGCATGTTCTTGTGTCAATGGGCGTCTGGAACATTGTGTAGGGCATTGATGTACGTCCTAGTTCTGAGGATGTAGGCGATATTGAGGATGTTGCAGGTATTGCTGCAAGGATTGTTGCTATAGAGTTGTTTTGCCTACGACAGAAAAATCTCGTTGGGATGTAAAGGATGCACAGGCTCATGCATTGATTGCGTTGCCTGTGAAGCGCACCATTGTTCCTCACATTTGTTCTAAAAAATCTGCAAAATAGGCTTGGGATATTTTGATTGGTCTTTATACAAGCCGCAATGAGGCTTAAAATTGCTTTGCTGCGTAAAGAACTGGAGTCAAAGATTATGCATGAGGAAGATGATATGGACACTTTCTTTGCTAGTGTCAAGGATATCAATGAGCAACTTATTTTTGCAGGTGAAGTCATTTTAGATAGTTCCCTTGTGCAGACTGTTCTTGATGCCTTACTAGATTCTTACCAGACTTTTGCTAGTACTTGGAGAGTTATGACCCAAGGAAATTCAGAAGTTGTGAGGTTTGATGCATTATGCACATTGTTGTTGCAAGAGTCACTTTCCAAAGAAAACAAGACTAGACAACGTGAAATTGAACATGCTTTTATTGCTTCTCAAAGAAAGGGCGGTAACAACAATGCAGCCACTTCTTATGGTTCTGTTGCGAGTGGCAAAAATTCTGTTCCTAATGCTTCTGCTGGCAGCATTTTGTCTGGCAGTTCTGGTGATAAGGGCAAAAAGAAGATGCGTTGCCATTATTGTAAATCTAATGATCACTTAATCAAGTCGTGTCCTAAGTTGAAGGCCAAAGAGGCTAAGAAGAAAGAGGGTGGTTCCACTACAAATGCTGGTTCCACTACAAATGCAGCCATTGTTGAATCTTCTGTGAAAGGAGACTGTGTTGCTGATGTTGATGTAGAATGGGATTTTAGCGCAGAGTGCACTTACAATATTGCTGTCCATGATGCATGCTTGTCAGTTGCTGCAGATTCACATGTGTGGTATTTTGACAATGGTGCTACAAAGCACATTATCTCACATCGTGAATTGTTTATCTCTCTCGAGTCTGTTTCTCATGGGAATTCAGTCACTTGTGCCAACAATGCCTCTTATCCGGTTCAAGGAGTTGGAAAGATTGTGCTTACTGCTGCAAATGGCAGTTCCTTCACATTTGTTGATGCACTTTATGTACCTGGGATCAAGAAGAATCTCTTGTCTGTATCCGCACTTGCTAGACTTGGACTTGTAGTCAAATTTGTGGATGAAAGATGTACAGTTCATGATCTCAGTTTTGGTGATGAAATTGTTGCATCTGGTCTTTTGTGCCATGGACTGTATAAGCTCACTTTGTATGACAAGTGTGGACAAAATTTTGCAAATGATGTTGCAGATTCAAGGGCTATTTCAGATGCAAAACTTTGGCATGCACGTTTTGGTCAACTGAATTTTGCTAGTTTGTTGCGTTTGCAGAAATCTGATATGGTTGCTTCTTTGTCGCCTCTTGAAGCACCTATCAAACATGTTTGTGAAGGTTGTATTTTGGATAAGATGCAGCGTTCTAAGTTTCCAAAGGATGGTTCAGTTCGGGCCAGATGCAAGTTGTAGCTTGTGCATAGTGATGTTTGTGGGCCCATGCAAACTCCATCCTTGGGCAATTACCTGTACTTCGTGACTTTCATTGATGATTACTCCAGGCATGCATGGGTATTTCTGCTCAAAGCAAAGTCTGAAGTTTTTATGTGCTTCAAACAATTTTTGGCTATGGCTGAAAAATGTCTCGAAATGTACTATGGGCACCCTCCGTTCCAATTGAGGGGGGGAGTATATGTCTCATGAATTCAATGCATTTCTGGCTAGTCGTGGGATAAAACACCAATGTACAGTGCCTTATACACCTCAGCAAAATGGTGTTGTTGAGAGGAAAAACAGGTCACTTACGGAAATGGCACGATGTATTGTCAAAAGTCAAGCTTTGCCGCATTCTTTTTGGCTTGAGGGCATCATGTGTGTCACTTATGTACTACACAGGTGTCCTACAAAATCTTTGCAGTCTATTACTCCATATGAAGCATGGCATGGTAGAAAGACTTCTATTGAGCACATGCGTGTTTTTGGCTATTAGGCATATGCTTTGGTGCCACAATAGAGCGCAGAAAATTGAATGATAAGGCTGTCAAATGTATTTTTGTTGGTTATAGTGCTGAAAGCAAAGGTTATAGGTTATATCATCCGCAAACAAAGAATATTCTAGTTTCATGGGATGTAGTGTTTGTGGAAGATTCTGTTCAGCCCTTGCTGTCATGTACTAGAGACAGTAATGTAAGCTCACAGGACATTTATGACACTTTGTTGCCTCTTTTCAGTGGTGGAAATACGAATGTAATTCCAATGAGGCAAATGTATAGCCTATGGGGGTTTCTAAAAATGTTACAGATCAACCTATTACTGATGCAGATGTACATGATGTAATTGATGGGGAAAGGGCTGAAAATGAGCAGGCTAGAGGTATGCCAAAATGGCTGGTGCACACTTTGCGTGATAGTAAATTGAATGCACCTTTGTCTAGTCGTACTCATTCAGGCTCTTGCCATGCATCTTATGCATCAGATTGTTATGCTTTGGCTGTGTCTAGCTTACATGATGTTGAGGAGCCTCTGTCTTTTGATGAAGCACATAATTCAAAAAATTGGATGGCTATGATGCAATCAGAATATGATGCACTTACAGAAAATGACACATGGACTTTATGTGATTTGCCTCCTCAAAAAGGCCATTGGTACAAAGTGGGTTTACAAGTTGAAACGCAAGCCGGATGGTGAGATCGATCGCCATAAGGCTCGACTTGTTGCAAAGGTTTATGCACAACAAAAAAGCATAGATTATGAAGAGACTTTTTCTCCCACTTGTCGTATGACTACTGTGCGTTTTCTATGTGCATTGGCAGCTCATTTTGGTTGGGATGCACATCAATCAGACATTGTTAGTACTTTCTTGAATGGTGACATATTTGAGGAAGTTTATGTAACGCAGCCTCGTGGTTTTGTCATAAAAGGACAAGAGGACAAAGTGTGCATAAGTAAGAAGGCTTTGTATGGGTTGAAGAAATCTCCTCATGCTTGGTATGAGAAAGCTTACACTCATTTGGTTAAACGAGGATTTCGTAACAGTCCAACAGAAAGCACATTGTATGTAAAGTGTGAGGGTGATGTACTTCTCATTGTGGTTCTTTATGTCGATGATTTGCTGATCAGTGGAACAATTGAGAGACATATTGCTGAATTTAAGGCTGATTTGAATGCTACTTTCAAGATGAAAGATTTAGGGCTGTTGCATCATTACTTGGGTATACAGTTTAAGCAGTGTGATGGTGGTATTGCCTTGTGTCAAAAAAATTACATATAGACATTGCTATGTAAGTTTGGACTTCAGGATTGCTAACCTATTGCCACTCCCATGGAAACAGGTTTGAAGTTGAGTCTACATGATGCTCGCAATCCTGCTAATGTCACTCTTTACCAAACCATTGTTGGCTGCCTCATTTATGTATGCAACACAAGGCCGGATATTTAGTTTGCAGTCTCACAAGTCAGTAGATTTATGCATAGCCCAGGGTCTAAGCATTGGCAAGCTATCAAGAGGATTTTCCGCTACCTTAGTGGCACTTTACATCTTGGCTTGTTTTATCCCAAGGAAGGATCATTGCTGCTAGACTTACATGCTTTTTTGAACTTAGATTAGGCTAGTTGTTTTGACACAGAGTGTCCACAAGTGGTTTTTGTTTCATGCTTGGCAGTTCATGTATATCATGGTTGAGCAAGAAGCAACCTACTGTGGCCACTTTGAGTTGTGAGGCTGAGTACAGGGTAGTCTTCATAGCTATGGTTGAGTGTGTATGGCTGAGACGCCTTATGGATGATTTGGGTGTTGGAGAGGACACTGCCAACACTATCTACACTGACAGTCAGAGCGCATTGGTAGTTGAGAGGAACCCAGTTTTTCATGTTCTCACAAAACACATTGAGGTGCATTACCACTATGTCACGGAGAGGCTCTCAGTAGGAGAGATCAGCTTGGCTTATGTGCCAACACAGGACAACCTTGTAGATCTTTTCACAAAGGCATTTTCTCGTGAGAAGCTTGAAGCTTTTCACAAATCTTTGGGCTTACTCCCCTTTGTGGACTGATCATGTCCTCAGGGCATGTCACTTCCCTTTACTCATGTGCCAGCTCTTGTTCACCGCATCACTCCAGGGGGGATTTGTTACCATATGCATGTGGTAGTGATGTGTGTGAACACACTAGGACAGCTGGGGCATTTTTTCCCTCTTTAGGAGGTTTTTCCCCCCGAGCATTGTATATACGCCCATCACTCTAGGGCTATCTATCTTTCCATTGCATACTAAGTAACACACTCTCTATTGTGTGCCTTGATCTTCCTTCTTCTTCTCCAAGCTGTGTGCGTTTCTCTGCAACCCTAATTCCAACAAGGAGCAAGGGTAAAGAAGCTATGGGGAGCAGACTCTATAGTGATCAAAAGAGGAAAGAAGAAAGTGAGATGCAAATGGATGCAAAAAGGGTGATACCACCTGGTTTCACGGCACTGCATGCAGAAGGATTGAATATGGTAGAAGATCCAGAAGAAGAATTTCTTAGAACTAATTTATCAGTAGTACCTATATTTGAGGTGGATGTCTAGAAGATAGCAAATAGGTATGTAATACAGCCAGAAAATGATGGAATACAGTCACTACATCAGGAATCAATGATTACTCTGCGGAGTAAACAATCAAACAACAAGATGGGGAGTGACCTACTGAAAAACCTAAAGATTGAAAATAGAGAAGAGGAGGAAGCTATTGAAGCAGTGAAGCAAGAAGATGGGGATTTTGAAAATCAAATGGCAAGAACTGCTAAAGTTACTCATGATAAATTGCAAGAACTAAACCTGAACACTCAGAGGAACCACAAACAGTGAAAGTATCAGCAAATTTGGATGAGGAATTTAAACTGAAACTGAAGGAACTGTTAATAGAATTCAAAGATATTTTTGCATGTAAATACACAGATATGAAGGGAGTAGATGCTAATTTTTGCCAACAAAAAATTAACCTGAAGGTAGATGTAGTTCGAGTTGTATAGCAAAGATATAGGATGAATCCTAATTATGCCAGACAGGTGAAAGAAGAGATTGATACGATTTTGGCTGTTGGTTTTATTTATCCTATAGAGGAAGTTACTTGGTTGTCACCAATTGTTCTAGTTCAAAAGAAGAATCGAAAGATCAGGGTGTGTGTAGACTACAGGAAACTGAATGCATCTATAGTAACTGATCCATTTCCTTTACCTTTTTTTGATACACTACTAGATGTAGTAGCTGGACAAGAGAACTATAGTTTTTTAGATGGTTTCAGTGGTTACAACCAAACTGCAATGGCATTTTAAGACAATAAAAAAACAGCTTTTGTGACTGAATGGGGGGTGTATGCTAGCAATGTGATGACATTTGGCCTAAAAAATCTCCCCCAACATTTCAAAAAACAGTACAACATGTGTTTTTTGAATTCCTTACAAGATTTATGAGAGTTTTCTTGGATGATTTCAATGTTTTTGGAAAGAAGTAGGAGCATTTTGGACACTTGAGACTGTGTTTTTAGAAATGCAGGGAATTCAGGTTGTCATGAATCCAACAAAATGTGCTTTTGCAGTGAAGAGAGAAGTTCTTTTAGGGCATGTGATTTTTGAAGAAGGAGTTTCTATTGATCCCAGAAAGGTGGAAGCTATCAGAAAGGCACCAGCACCTAAAATAATTAAGCAATTAAGAAGATTTTTGGGGCAAGTCAAGTGGCATAACAGATTCTTGAGATATTTGGCTCATTTTTGTACACCATTGACAAAGCTTACAAAGAAGGATAGTGTATTTGAATGGAAAGAAGAGCAAAGCAAGGCATTTAGGATTTTGAAGACTATGTTGATTGTAGCACTAGTGTTGATTGTTCCTGACTGGAAGTTACCACATATTTGTAGATGCATCCCATGTAGCATTTGGTGCTACATGGGATGCACCAACTGAATGGAAAGAAGAGCAGAGCAAGGCATTTAGGATTTTTAAGACTATGTTGATTGTAGCACCAGTGCTGATTGTTCCTGACTAAAAGTTACCATTTGACATCTTTGTAGATGCATCCCATGTAGCAGTTGGTGCAGCTTTAATGTAGGAATCCAGTAGAGGTTGGTTCAGACCTATTTATTATGCAAGAAGGGTGTTAACACTTGCAGAAAGAATTACCCAGTTACAGAGAGGGAGTGCTTGGGAATGGTGTATGCATTGCAAAAGTTTAGAAATTATTTGTTGGCAAAAAGAGTAATATTTCATGTAGATCACCAGGCATTGATCTACTTGGTAAATAAACCACACCTTTTAGGGAGGTTGGCAAGGTGGATACTGTTGTTGTAGGAATTTGATTATGTAGTAATACATACTTCTGGTAGACTTCATGTATTGGCTGACCATTTGAGTAGATTGGAGACAGGAGAGGAAGACCCTGGAGGAGTACCTAATCAATTGCCTGATGCATGACTGTTTCTCATTTAGGTGACTGATTAGTCAGGGGACTGGTATGAAGATATGCTTTAGGTTTTGACTGAAGGAGTGCTACCTAAAGCAATGAATAAGGATTGGAGAAAGAGATTGGCATTAGGAAGTGAACCATTTACAATTATTGTAGGGGTGTTGTACAAAAGAGGAATTGACCAAGTGATCAGGAGATGTGTTATTGAGTTGGAACAGAGAGCAGTACTGGCAGAGAATCATGCAGGCAATTCAGGAGGTCATTTTTCAAGTGATATTACTGCAAGGAAATTTTTTCAAGCAGGACTTTGGTGGCCAATTTTAATAAAAGATGCTCAAGAATCCAGTAAAAACTGTTTGTTATGTCAAAGAGAGGGCATACCATTGAATGTAGACAAGATGCCTTTGCAATCTGTACTACCTTTGGAACCATTTCAAAAGTGGGGACTAGATTTTGTTGGTCCCATTAAGCCACCTACAAGGTATACATAGAACATGTATATCTTAGTTGCAACAGATTACTGCACAAAGTGGGTTGAGGCAGTGGCTTTGAGAGACAATGCAGCCAGGAGTGTGGAAAATTTTTTGTATAAAAATATTATGACCAGGTTTGGATGCCCAATTGAGTTAGTTTCTGATCAGGGAGGACATTTCATTAGCAAAGTGATCAGTAAACTAACTGAACTACATATGATATTACATAAGAAATCAACTGTGTACTATCCTCAGGCAAATGGACAAGTAGAAAGTACCAATAAAACTTTGGTCAGGATATCAGAAAGCCAGTAAATTAGAACAGGACAGACTGGGATGAAAAATTAAATTATGCACTCTGGTGTTTTAGGACATCATTTAAAGTAACAACATGCATGACACCCTTTAAGCTAGTATATGGATTGGAAGCAGTAGTGCCTATGGAATTTTTGGTACCAAGTCTCAGGGTAGTAGTTCAACATAAGTTATCTCCTAAAGAGTCAATCAAAGGCATAAAGGAGGCACTGTTGAAACTTAAGGAGGATAGGATTCAAAGCATGTATACTGCAGAGGTCATTTAACAGAGAAGACATGCATGGATTAACAGAAACATTAAATTAAAAATTTTTTCTGTAGGAGATTGGGTGATGGTCTACAACAGTAAGTTGGGACACGAGCTTGGAAAGTTGAAGCTTAGATATGTAGGACCATTTCAAATAATCAGAGAAGTGGGGCCTAATACTTTCATTTTGGCAGATGAGTCAGGAAAATTGATAGTCAAGCCAATAAATGGTTTCAGAATTAAACCATTTTTTGGACAAAATTTGGAGACCCAAATGGACAATAAAACTCATGATGTGAATTTGATTTTTATATTTCATGCATGTGAGCTAGGGAATAAGGCCGTCATTTTAAGGAGGGCCCATTACGTGAGTGCGCAATGTTGTTGTTCTCTGTTGTACTCTTTTCCATGCAACAGAATGGCGACTCCACGCAATACACCTCTGGCTGTTAAATTCAACTCGCAGGGGGATGAAGAGGAGCCCTTCGTGACCTTAAGACTTGTGCGCAAAAGTCGTTTACAAAAAATGGTTGTTGACGAGTCTAGTGAAGACGATGACCTTGAGATTTATACACCTGTCAAGGCATCACCAGCTTCAAAGGAGGAGGGGAGTTCAAAGTATACATTCCTTGATTTCAGGTATGAGTTGTTGCCTAATGAGAAAAATTCTCCATGTTTGAAGAGTGTCGGGTTGTTGAACTTTGCAAGACTGCCATGGATGAGCTGGAGACAGAGTGAGATGACAGGGGTTTATCTAAACCATGTGCAAGCTAATGATGGGCACATTTTTGATGAAGATTACCTCACTAAAGAACTTATTTCGCAAGTTTTTGATGTTCCAACAGTAGATGACAATGAAATAAGTAAGGCAACAGAGAAGGATATGACTAAAGCTTTTGGTCAATCTCAGGGAGGCAGGCAATATTATCTGTTATCTAGAATGAAGAATCAATTCAAGCTGCAAGCATATCAAATGGTTTCTAGAGAGAGTATTTCTCCTTGTGAAGTCAGGATATGTAAGCAGAGAGAATTATGGAATACTGATGGCAGTTGAAAGTGGGAGACCAGTTGGTTGGGCCAATATTCTCTTTGACAGAATTAAGTTTGAGGTGTATACCAAACAGAAAAGGAAGGACAAGTCTACCAAGGTGGGGCCCTATTTAGCTGCAGTTTTTCAATATGTGACAAACAAAAGTATACTGTAGGGGAGACATTTTCCAGGGGATGGACAATTGATTGAAGATTCAGGGTCTACACTTAGGAGGGATAAGAGACATAAATTGTGTGGAGAACCAAATATTTTATAAATGACAGGAGATGTACAAAGTTTACTTTTGCTGCAGGATATTCTACAAAAGAATCTTTGGAGACAGTCAAAGGAAAGATGGATAAGGAGTTTGGTGATTTGTTTACTGAAGATACTTTGCAAAATAGTAACAGAGCAGCAACACCCATGTCAGTAAAAGGTTTTAAATTGAAAAGGCTAAAGGGGAAAACTGCAACAGAGACACCTATTACAAAAGTGGGAGACTCAATACTTGAACTGCAAAAAAGGTAAATAAACCAAGTTTTGCAAATGTCTCTCTTAGTGAAGTCCAAAATGCTATTGGAATGGTTAAGGAGTATGTAGAGTAGCAAGTTATGGATTTCATGTTGGTTAAAAGGGAAAACACTAGGTTACATGCTGAAATAGAGCAGTTAAAAGAGGAGGCAGAGATAAAGAAGAGAGGTCAGACTGAGGAATCAGTGCTGAAAGATAAGGTTCAGGAACTGACTGAGAGTCAGTGTTAAGCCTAGGGAATTTTGGATGTTTTACCTTAGTGGAATTTGGAATATCAACTTTTGTATTTTTGGGATTCCAAGGGGTGTTCTTGGGAAAGGGTGTTGCCCATTAGTATTCTCCAACTATGTAACTGTCGATCAATGTCTGTTTGGGAATATGATGACGGAAGTTATGGCGGAATTAGTCTGTTTCTGTTTCTGTTTGCTGTTCCAGTTCCAGTTCCAATTCCATTCTGACTCCTATGTTTTCCCGTTCTGAATGTCTGTACCTTAACACTTGGCGATCACGGTGTATGTGTGACGTAGCATGGACGGATTCAGATTTCTC
The DNA here is from genome assembly GCF_014529385.1 of Adiantum capillus-veneris. Lineage (NCBI taxonomy): Eukaryota > Viridiplantae > Streptophyta > Polypodiopsida > Polypodiales > Pteridaceae > Adiantum > Adiantum capillus-veneris. The sequence goes on from NC_140944.1 coordinate 16,594,061, forward strand.
TTGTGGGAGCGAGTGCTGAAGAGATGGAAGTAGTTACAGAATGAAGGGAAGACGTTCAAAATAGGGCAAGTTTGTATGGGCAGTTATTTGCGCTCTAGAAGAAGACAGCTACATTCATGTTGATGGAGTTGGGCTGATTTTTTGAAAGTCATCAAAATTCAGATGTTGCCCTAGAAGAAGCAAAAGAGGACACATATCCAGATTATACAAGAAGATTTGGATGTACCAGAGGATTATCTGAGAGACAGACAGAAGGAAGAAGTGGAAGATGAACTAGATTTATTATCACAGATTTTGAGGGTCACCAGGAAGAAATTCTGGGGGATCAGTTCCACGAGGGGGGAGTTATGGGAGTCTAGTTCCACTAGGAGGAAGTGCAAGAAGTTGAGTACCATCAGAATCAGGAATCAGATAAGTTTGCAAAATCAGAATCCAAATCAAAATGACTGTTGCAGATTTTGAAGTCAAATTGCGGAATCTAGAATTAGAAATGTTGCAAATGTGGAAGTCAGAAAGCAGCCAAATTCCAAATCAAAGTTCTAGCGGATAAGCGCCATGGGGAGTCAAAAGAAGAAGAGGAATAAATGCAAGGTATGCATGACTCGGAAGCATGAAGTGGAGGACTGCCCATGTGCATTTGATGAGTGTTCAAAGGGAGATGCATGTAGGAAGTGGTGTATGGTAGATTTGTGTTCAAAAATCCGAAGAATGCATAAAGCATCAGTTGATGGGACATAGGTAGCATGGGATAAGTTGGAAGATTTTGAGGATGACTTAGAGAGGGCATATGAGTGGTTGACTAATCATAAAGGAAAGAGGAGGACATCATGTTCCAACAGGAAGGAGGGGAAAAAATTGCAGGAAGCATGTGAGAGATTGAGGGATGCATATGGGGCTGAGTTTGAAGATGAATTAAGTGATGATGATGACAAATGGGTTGGCTCGGAGATGGACATCCATCATGTGGGGATACCAAAGGTGGAGGAGAAGGAGGTGCAAAAGGAGTTTGGCTAAGAGAGCCTAAAATTGCCCCTAGATACCCTACCCTACCACTGGAGTGTGCTCATAGAGTGGAGACGGAATATCCATTGCTGAAATTGATGTCGGTGTTGTAACTTGTTAATGCGATTTATTATTCAGAGGAGAAGAAAATCATACATATTGAGGATGTTGTTCACGGAAATCAAAGACATTTGAAGAGGCGGATAATGTGAGGAATGGAGAGGTGGATAGTCGGATGAATGGAGACGTGATGGATAGAGAGAAGAATGAAGAAGAAGAGATGATTGATTTATTTTTGGGTTCAATTGAGAATGTATGTAGGATTACAAATGAAGAGTCAAAGCAGGAAGAAGTTTCAAAAATCAGATGTACTCAGGAGGAATTTGCAGCAACAACAATGAACAACTCAATTTCAGAGGAATTGTCACCACACAAAGATCCACTGATATAAATATGCAGTTAGCAAATCTTGTAGAAATTGTATCCCAATAATGTACACAACAGTTTCAATCAGAAAATCAATGGGTGGTAGCTCAAAAAATGCAAGTGGGAAGTCGGAAAGAAGACCATGTGGAGGATCAGCAATATCAGCAGGATAAAAGGCAGCAAGGTAAGGAGGAGCAACATGAGGTTAGGGAACAGAGCCGGGAAGAAACCCTGGTTACCTCTATCCTACCACGGAAGTGTGTCCATGAAGCACATGAGGATTATTCCTTTTTTACTGATCGAAGTGTCATGCTCATTGGGAATTCACATACATTTGAAGAGGACAGTTGTCAGCAGCAAATGGAGGATGTGTATGCTAATGCGGATATCATGGCGGAATTTTGTCATTTCAAGCGGACCTTAAAGCAAATGTCAAAAGAGGATGTCAAAAGAGCCAAGAAACAATTGCAACAAGGCCAAAAGATGACAGCAGCATAACGGAGGAGATTGAGGATGATGATATTTATATTGGAAGTTGGAGGTGGCATTCCATATTGCGGTAGTTTCATATAGATGGATATGAAGAGATATTAAGGGAAAATTTTCAGTTGATAAAGCAAGTCAAATTTTGGAAGATGCCGAATGTGATTCAAACTCAAATTCAGATTTTATTCAGATTCAGTCTCAATTTTGGATTTGCATTCAACTACAATTTTGGATGCAAAGACCAATTCACATGTAAATTATAATGGAAGCCGTGAAAAGCTTGATGAAGAGGTATGACAATCAGTGTCACAAGGAGGATGACATCGATACTCAGTGGGGATTAACAACATCATTTTCTTCTTGGATTGGACAAAATTAGAACAAATATGTAGGAGTTGATAGGGCACTATTGTATAAGGGACATGAAGAGGAGTATCCCAAGTGTCAAATTTTGGTTCAGATTTATAGTCCGAGTGAGATTAAGATTCAAATTCAGATTCAGACTGGAATTCAAATTCAGGCAGAAATGCAGATGCAAATTCAGATATTAAAAGTTCTTGAAATTTCACAGTGGATGTTGCGGAAGGCTAAAGATATTGCAACAAATGATGAAGTCATCTTTGGAAATGCAGATGGAGCTGAATTTTATCATAGAGATTGTCAAGCCATTTGTCAATTTGGGAGTCAAGTAGATGATGTAAACGTGGAAGTAGAGGATGTTCAGCAGAATGCAGATTTAATGTCAAAGTATGTTCAACTTGTAAAGGGATCTGGATTTTGAAATTCAAATGGCGGGCTGGATGTTGGAATTCGGACTGTGGGATTGGAAGTCCAGAAAGAGGAAAGTCGGAGGAATGGAATTGGGCAAAGAGTCAAGGGGTACTCATTAGTGGGGGTACTCAGTTTGAGGCTAAACATTCGCTTAGTGCTGATGTGACCCAATTAAGGACGAATATTTTTTGGGTGAATCTTGCATGGTGTGCCCGAATTGAGGTGAAAATTCATCATTATAAGATTAAGGTGGTGAGAAGTGTTGGAGATCACATCCAAGTGTGCGAACATCGCAGTTCACTGACTGTTAAGGAGAAGATGAGCGAAATGTTTTCTAAAAATGTTAAGGGAAAGCTGATGGCGGGGATGACAGGTCTCTTAGTAGCTGATTTGGATGCGGATGCCTTGAAGCAGGAAGTGCTGGAATATGCGCAGGAGATGTGGAATACAACAACTAGGCTTTGGAGGGAGCATATGAAAGTGCCGACGGACCGCTTCAAGAATTGGTTTCAGCCCGGGGCGGTCACTTATGAAAAGCTTCCTATATCACATGCGTTCAAGAGGTTATTAATAATACCTCAATATACATACATATTTACACTACGTGCCTATTTAAAAAACCCCCACCCCCCTCTGTATGTATACATTTTGATACATTTTGATCTTTTAATAATCCTCTCCGATTAACTCACGTGATAGCATACACATTCTAAAAAGTGACTGCCCCGGGGATTTCAGCAAGCTGAAAAGGAGAGCATTAGGAGGGAGAATGAGGCATTGAAGATGGAGAATGAGAGGCTGGTTGCAGAGATGGAGGAGTTGAAGATGGAGAATGAGGCATTGAAGATGGAGAATGAGAGGCTGGTTGCAGAGATGGAGGAGTTGAAGAATAAAAGCAAGGGAATTGAAGTAAGTGCATGGGATCTGAGTACGTGGAAGGCGGAGTTGAGCAGTGGCGTTTTGGAACCAGATCGGAATTTTGCAGGTGGAGTGGAATCGGAAGTGGAAAAGCAGGCGGAATCGGATGTGGAAAAGCAAGCAGATCCAAATTTTGTGGCAGAAAAGGCTGTACAAACAGATGCAGAAGGAGTTACTGGGGAGCAGATTACTTGATCAAGGGATTGTGGGTCTAGGTCAGCCTATGGCTCTAGCCACCGGGCTGTGCCAGGTGTTAAGCCTAGGGAATTTTGGATGTTTTACCTTAGTGGAATTCGGAATATCAACTTTTGTATTTTTGGGTTTCCAAGGGGTGTTCTTGGGAAAGGGCGTTGCCCGTTAGTATTCTCCAACTATGTAAATGTCGACCAATGTCTGATTGGGAATATGATGACGAAAGTTATGGCATAATTATTCTGTTTCTTTTTGTGTGTTCTGTTCCAGTTCCAGTTTCATTCTGACTCCTGTGTTTGACCATTCTGAATGTTTGTACCTTAAACAATCAAGAATTGTTGAAGCAGGAATTAGCTTCTTGTAAGAAATTGTTGGAAAATAGGAAAAAGAGTTTAGTTAGATTGGCTGAATGCAAAGATGAGTGGCTCAATGTTTTGCAAGATCAGATGATAGAGACGAACACTTTGAATGCTGCTTTGGAGAGTAGTAATAGAGTTCTTTTGAATAGGGTTACTGCTTGCAAAAGAGTGGAAGAAAGGATCATGAAAATTTCAGAAGAGGAGCTAGATGTTGTTGGTTGGTATTGGGCTTCAGTTGATATGGAACAAATGCAGGTTGATATGAGAAAGTATATGAAAGGAGTGTGGGAACACATTAAAGTCAGGATGTATGATGTGGTTAGCAAACCATATCAGATCTTTGCAAAGGAAGAAATGAACGAGGAAAATTTGTTTGTGCAGAAAAAAAATACTGAACTGAAGCAGCAATATAATGATATGAAGGAGCAGTACGAGGAGCTGAAGAGACAGCCTGCAGCAAAGCAAAGATCATCAACGTGAACAGATGTCAACTCTAAGAGATATTGTGATGCTGAAAGAAAATGAAGATGGAATTCAGTTATAGTTTACTAAAGATGCAGTAACAAGTACAGTTGCAAGTGAAGATTCAAATGCTACAAGTGGGAAACACAAGTCTACAGATCCAGTACAGATGATTGTTGAAGAAATACTGAGTTAGGAGACTGAATTCCCAAGGAAATAGGAGAAGTTGCAGTACATGCTGAATTTGAAGATGGTGAAAGAGCTACTGCAATTGCAAGGGAAAGTTCATAGCCAATTGAACTTGAAGCTCACTTTGATGTTGATGTTCTTGATCAAGGGATGGGTCCTCACAATGTTTGAGAAACATTGCCCACCAAGTGTTCCACGTGTTAGAGCCTAATCTGTCAGACATTTAGGGTATTATTTTTTTGAACAGTAATTAAGATCTTGAATTTTAAACCTTAGGACATGTTTACACAAGTAATTATATTTTGGATAGTTATATGAATACGGGGAATGTCTCATGGTGAGAGGCACTTTTTGGGATGTACCTGTCGATGCAGTTTGTTATCTCTTGACTCTGTATTGCTGTTTTGTTCAGATGTTTGATGATGATTATGAATACACAGTGATGGCAATACCTTTTCCTCTCTATGATGGTGTTTTTTTGTTAATTTACTTTGCAGTTATGCGTGTCAATGATCAGTTTACTGTACTTGCTTTCCTGTAAACTGCATGTTTCTGCATTGAATACCTGTTAGGGCTGTATGCCCCTAACACTCACTTGCTCCTCTCTAGTGTTGGCCATTCATTTTCTCCTTGTTTCCTCCATTGGGAGCTCGGGTGGATTTTGCTCCACGAGTCACCCACCTCTTCAATTCAAGCAATTGTCCATTGAATCCAAGGCTTGTGTGGTTTAGAACGATTGCTTTTCACTTGTGTAGCTTAGCTATTTTCTTGATCTTGAGCTCACCCATGTAGCTTGACATGTTGATAGAGAACTCTTGGTCATGTTTTTTTTGGTGCTCTTTACAAAGATGCACTTGTAATTGTTACCAATCTCATGGTTCTTTGTGCAATAAGCATCTTCATTTTTTTGTTCTAACTTTTGATTTTTGATAGGCTTTCATCAAGGTCTTATGCCAATGATATTTCCAACAATAAAGAGAGAGAGAGAGAGAGAGAGAGAGAGAGAGAGAGAGAGAGAGAGAGAGAGAGAGAGAGAGAGAGAGAGAGAGAGAGAGAGAGAGAGAGAGAGAGAGAGAGAGAGAGAGAGAGAGAGAGAGAGAGAGAGAGAGAGAGAGAGAGAGAGAGAGCACATCGAGTACAAAGTGTCAAACAAATGTGAAAATCCATTGAGCTTTTACACACACACACACAGGGAAAGAGAGAGAGAGAAAGCACATCGTGTACAAAGTGCCAACCAAATGTGAAAATCCATGGAGCTTTTACACACACACACACACACACACACACACACACACACACACACACACACACACACACACACACACACACACACACACACACACACACACACACACACACACATATATATATATATATATATATATATATATATATATAGAGAGAGAGAGAGAGAGAGAGAGAGAGAGAGAGAGAGAGAGAGAGAGAGAGAGAGATAAGTGTAATGTGTTTGCAAGGTCAAGCAAACATTTAGCAGACTGTGAAATATGAGGAAGAGCCATGAAAGTGATCGAGAGGTGCAGCTCACCCACATCCTTGTTTTATTGAGAGCATATTGTAGAAGGTTATGATTTGCAACCACGTGATGATGCTCCTCAACATGTGCTGCTACCAAATGATTCCATAAATTGTAGACACAACTAGTTGCACTCCACCTTCTGATCACTTGAGCCCACCACCACCACCACCACCACCACCTCCTCCTCACCCATATTCAATTGAAATTGATCTCTCGACTGACTTCTTGTCCTTAGATGCCATGCCTATTCCCTTACCATCAACCTATGTTATAAAGTAAATAAAGATGCACTCTTATTTCTTGGTTTCCTTAAGTATGCCAATTCAAACTATGATGTAAGGTCGAAGGTTCACAGTGACATTGTGTGTGTGTGTGTGCACGCGTGCGCGTGTGCACATGTGTGTGTACTAGAGAGAGAGAGAGAATCATCAATGTGCAAATGTACAAGAAAAAAAATTCTTGTATAAATGGAGATGTCTCTAGAATTGTAAAAACATTTAAAATAGAAAATTTAAAGGTGTTTGCTACCTTTAGAAATGGTAATGTGACAATAAGTGTCACCAGAATGTGTATAAATCTGCTAATGGTATGTAATTTGTTTTCTTTGAAAGGTTGGTTTTGCTCGCTTTATGGTTTGCTCAAGAATTCTTGCTCGGTCCTTGGAATTCCTCCACCATAGTCACCCATCAAGCACTTGTATTTGTGAAACAAATTCTCCTCATACTTTATACATACACATGATTCCCATAGCTTTGTAATCCCAAAGAAATCCTTCTTCTGTGCAACACATCTTGATGAACAAACATGAATTTTTCATATCTTCCAATCACAACTCAAAGATATGAAAATTTGATGAACAAACATCAAATTTTTTATATCTTCCAATCACAACATGTTCTTCCATGAGAGCCAAAATCAGGTGAGCGCATACAATTAAGGGTAGCCTTCAATATATTGGTTAATGTGGTATGCACAACAACAAGTATGTTGACCCTTCAGCTTTTGCACAAACTACGGCTTCAAATTCTCAAAGGATCTTGCTCAGCTTGCATATGGGGTATTGGTTGTTGAATTTCAAATAATACTCGGTAGAACCTTATAAATCATGAAGAGTAACATAGTGGAAAATTTGTGCTTATTCTATTTAAAGTTAATAGTAGCTATATAGCCCAATTTATGCAACCTAGCTAACTTTGTGAAATCCAACATGTCGGCCTACCTGTTTTATACTGCAACTATATGAATTATATAGCTAGCATGGTAGGCAGCTATAACCTAAATACTTCTATGTGCCTTACTACAGTCTCTTGTGAATTATGTGTCTTAAGGTTGTGAGCTATTACATTAGGAAGAGGATGGGGTATAGGAGGGCCGCTTTATTTGCCATGAAATTATGCAGACAATTAACGTTTTGACAAATAGATGCATTTCATGTGTGCAAGAATGGTGGCTGTGTAAGAGAGGTGTAAGAGTGGTCAAAGGCTTCCCTTCCCCCCCAAAAAGAATGGTGGATGTGTAAGAGAGGTGTATGAGTGGTCAAAGGATGCCCTTCTCCCCCAAAAAAGAAGGGGGTGGACAAGTTTATGATTTCCCACCTTCTGCAACTCCTTCATATGATTTCCAATTTGAGGGGAGATTATAGATCTATAATCTGCACACTGAGTTTTTTTGTAGATATGTTACATGATATGGTTTTTTGGGAGAAATTTGAATTCAAATAAACTAGCCGTATTGTCTATTTGAAGTCAAAAGTTGTCCTTTGAATTCTTTTTTAATACTAGAGGCTATACTCCCTTGAACTTCCAAATAAAGAGGCCCTCATAGACCCTATTGTCTTCCTGATGAAGGGTTATAAACAAGCGGGTTATTTGAAAAATTTCCTCCTATGTCTTCCACCCTTCTAGCTTGAGTTGGTCAAAGCTAAACATGTTGTTGCACACAAGGATTCTAGTACGGTAAAGATGTTGTTGAAATACTACTACGAGATGATGAAAAATGAGTTTTAAGTGTTTTGAATCTTGTACTTTCATTTGAGATTCTTGCATTAGGAAGAGAATGGGGTCTAGGAGGGCCTCTTATTTGGCAGTTTAAGGAAATGAAACCTCTACTATTAAGAAAGTAGTCAAAGGACGGCTTTTGAATTCAAACAGCTAAGACGGATAGTTTTTGAATTCAAATAGCCAAGACAGATAGTTTTTGAATTCAAAGTTTCCCTCCAAAATGGAATTTAAAATCTAGCGGGTAAAACCATATCATATAAAACTATATCATGTAGCATATCTATGGAAAGAGCTCGACACGTAGATTTCATATCTATGATCTTCGCTCAAATTGGAGATCATATGTGGGAGTTATGGAAGGTAAAAAATCATAAAATTTTCCACCTCCTTTTTTGGGGAAAAAGTGCATCCTTTGACCACTCTTACACATCTCTTACACACCCACCATTCTTGCACACATGGCATACACCTATTCATCAAAAATTTAATCACCTCCATAAGCTCATGGAAAATAAAGAGGCCCCCCTACACCCCATCCTCTTCCTAATGGGTGTTTTGAATTTGTAATGGAATCGTAGGGTTAAAACCATGGATCTTTACATGATTAATCTTGGAAGATATAATAGCAATTGAATCCCTATTTTAGGGTGCTATAAGAAACTCTAATTAAGTGAAAGGAATATTATGGCGGGGTGGTTTTCCAAAAGAGGGCAATGGCTTGTGAAGTTTTTAACTGCATTAATCACCCAACCTCATGATCAAGATGCTATCATTTGTTGATTTTTTTGTTGGCACGAATGGTACATTACTCTTTGAGTGGCGGCCGGCTTTAGTATCAACATGTGACGTTTGAGAGGTATCAGCATCTTTGTGAAAGATTGTTGGAAGCCACTTATTGTGCAAGTATGGTGAGTTTTGTCATTGGGTCACTTGAGAAAGACAAGTGCTATTACACTCTCTTGATCTCTTAATGGTGTGCTTTTCACATTGTGATGGATTATTTTGTAGAAGGGGTTGTCGAAAGCATCATAAGATGTGAGCGTCAATCCAATAAAAGGGGAGCTTAGAGCAAATGTTATGTGGTTTGGGCCACACATCTCTCTCCAATGATCCCCCCACTTTGCTATTGTGTATCCATTTTCTCTACCTCCTCACTCTAAATATGTATGTTATGAGGAATTCACAATTCCCTCCACAAAAAATAGCTACAACCCATTATAAGAACGGGAACAAATACGATTACCTTGCATGATTAAGATGAGACTAGCTTACATGTATATATATTGGGACTTTGCTTTTCTAGTAGTAGAGGCGGGTTGCTAGTTTTGAGCTTATTCATATATCACTACAAGAGCCTCTTAAGCTTAGTGACACTCATTGTGTGATGTTCAAAACTAGCAGCGTCGTTATATAGCGGCACCGACGGTAGGTAAAAGAATACTCGAGAATGACCAAAAATGGATATGGATCTGAGTTTGGCACTCTCAAGCAAGAGACAAAGAAGAAGGTAATGCATTCACCTTCCTCTCTCTCTCTCTCTCTCTCTCACACACACACACACACACACACACACACACACACACACACACACACACACACACACACACACACACACACACACACACACACACACACACACACACACACACACACACACACACACACACACACACACACACACACACACACACATTAGGAAAAATATGGACTCTCCTAGGGCCCTTTTGATTAGGGAAGGGTTAGTGGAGGACCAATGAGAGGCCTCTTGGGATATCACCTATAGCCTAAGGAGAGATAGGGGGGTAGCCTATTTGTCTCCCTCTTCAATGCTTGATTCCTAGAGAGAAAGGGGAGGTGGACTTGGGGGGGGGGGGGGGGTAAAAAGGGGGAAAGAGGTGTCATAAAGCCTAGAGAGGGACCCTTGACAAAAAGGAACCCCAAAAGAAAAATTGCGTAGGTCAAAAAACCCTAAAAGATTGAAATTTTTGAAAAGTCTCAAAAATGACCGTTTCCCCTCCAAAATTGCCCAAAACATAACCAAACATCAAAAAGTCACTTTTTCTCTCCAAATTCCCTCTCTCCCACAATCTTCTTTCCCCTGCCCCCTCCCCTCCCCTCACTTCCTCTCTGCAGTCAACCCCTTCTCTAGCTCTCCCTCCCCTCCCCCTTCCATTCTCTCTGTGTTGTTCAGCCCACCATAGCCCAAATCTCATCACTATCCTCCTCTTCAGTTGTCCCCTCTCCCTCTCCTCACTCTCTCTACAGTCAACCCCACCATAGCCAAATGCTCACTCTCCATCCTCTCTAGCTCTCCCTCCCCTCACCCCTCCATTCTCCACAATGCAGCCCACCATAGCGCAAAGCTCATCACTATCCCACCATAGCCAAAATCTCACCCTCCATCCTCTCTATCTCTCCCTTTCTACCCTTCATTCTCTCTCTACTGTGTAGACCTCACTATCCTTCTCTCCAACCCTCACCCCCCTCCCCCTTCCCAATCTCTCTCTACTGTGTGGCCACCCGACCTCTTCTCAAGCATGTCCACCCATACCACGCATAGACAGCCCAAGTTGGAGATACAAAAGGTCATACTGCACAACACAAAGAGCTCGAAGGTGGAATGGATCCCACAGGTATTTAGCAAGTCTCATGGGTCTACATGCAACCGTTCAGTGTTGGTCCTCATAGAGTACAATGTCGAGGCATACTGGAACGCCATTGGAAGTGAAGACCGATGGCTTTCAAAACAAAATCTGGAATGGTGTCCATCACTCAACATAGAGAGCTTCAAACCAATTTGCACCTCATTTTAAGCCTAATGCTAAGTCATCTTATGGATATGTCCCCTTTAATTTGCATGTGTTCATATTTTTTGACAACGGTATTTGTGAACGTATTTTTTTATTCAGCTTACTTGCAAAGCAACCGCTTGAATGCACCTTTAGGGTTGTGCATGCTATAGATAAGAACTAATCTATATAACTCAACAATGTATACTAATTTAACATATAGTAGCTAACACCATATTTGTTGTATTACAGGATGTTATTGTAGTGGATGCTTGGGCTCAACTTGGTTTGGTGTCAAGTGGAAAGTGCGACTTCTCCAATCAAAAGCTCATTCTAAACAGTCTTTGTTTGGTGTGTATACTTGTGGATATGGAGGTCCATGGAGTTATCAATGATGAGACAAACCTTGCTAAGAGCATAGCAATTGCCTCAGTCTATATTCCATTCAATGTATTTGATCCAGTACATAACATCCCAATCTATTATTGTAGACAAGCTACAAACTTTGTAACGAAACTACTTGAATAGAAAGCACTCTTGCTTCATTACATTTTTGTCCACTCTAGTTAATCTTCAACTATATGATGTTGTGCTTGTGATCAATTTTTGTTTCATCTAATCTTGTATGTGTATTGTGCTTCCTACCAAATTTTTGGTGCTCATAAGTGAATTGATCAAGTAAATTGATTTTTTAGTAGCAAGTACACCTTTGCAATGTGCGTGCATGTAGATCTAGTAAGCCATCTAACCTCAAAGGTCAGTTTGATTCATTTTCTGTTGTATGAGCACTTAGAGTTTATCTCAAAATGGTGGCAAGCTTTAAATTCTTAGAAGAATCCCATACTCAAGACTAATCTAAGCAAGATAGAGCAATCATATTTCCTTGTGTTGCAGGCATAGACATGAACCTCCTTTGGCATTGAACAAACATTTAGTTCATGAGCACTCAGTGTTTATCTCAATATATTTGGCAGGCTTCAAATTTTTGAAAGAATACACTCAAACCTAATCCAAGAAAGATAGAGCAATCATATTCCCTCATGTTTGCAAGCAGACACATGAATCCCCTCTTGGCATTGTGCAAACACTTCGTTCTACCTTTGCCATCAATAATGCAATGGCATGCTATTATGCTGTATTTGATATGAGTTTGTGTAAGTTCAACCATAAGTTTGTGTTCTTTGAAATCCCCAAGGAAAACAGAGTATGAAATCAAAATAAAGAAAAGAGAACGAACAAACAAGATAGAGATAGGGTATATATATATATATATATATATATATATATATATATATATATATATATATATATATATATATATATATTGTACATAGATAGATGGAGGATAAACAGACAGACAGATAGATAGATATAGATAAATACATTAATAGATAGATAGATAGATGGATAGATAATTCGATAGATAGATACATAAATACATAGATAGATACACATGCAAATAAAAAACACAAAGATAGATACATAGATAGATAACTAGGGAGAGAGAGAGAGAGAGAGAGAGAGAGAGAGAGAGAGAGAGAGAGAGAGAGAGAGAGAGAGAGAGAGAGAGAGACCCTTTTGGAACTCAAGGGCATTGCCCCTTTATTGAGGATACACTTTTATGATGGACAAATGACATGATACATGGATCAAACCCAAGACAAGTTATTCCTTGTATTGATTGCTAATTGAGTATGCATCATGCATACTTTGAGCCATCTGTAGTAGAAGAGAATGAGTAGAGAATGCATCATGCACATGGTGAGCCATCTATAGCCATTTGTAGTAGAGGATGAGTTTGCTTTTTCTAGATATATCATATGAGCTATAGTTTTGTAAAATGCTTCTTTGGATGGATGTTCATGGTTATCTTGTAGGCCCAAGGCCACCATGCCCAAAACTAAGCAAGCACAAAGAGTAGGAGGCAAGGCAGGGGGTGCATAGGCCTTGGGAGGCCCAAAGAAAGCCTGCCACAAGGGAGCGCATTTGGGCCTTCCATAGGTCTATGGAAGGCCCAAATGCACTCCCTTGTGGCAGGTTGCTTTCTTTGGGCCTCCCAAGGACTATGCATCCCCTGCCTTGCCTTCTATTTGTGCCAGCTTGCTATGGCATGGTTGACATGGTCCTACAGGATGTTCAAACTTCACTCAACCATGCAATAATAGCTATCTCATACCATGGCGCGTTGCAAGCCCCCCTTTGATTTTCAGGATAGTGCCCCATAGTGTGTATTCCCTAGTTTTGGTCTCGAAATAAAAAGGGGGTGCTTTGCTTGGTTGTACAAGACACTTTTTAGTCTCACAAAGGCCTACTAGTGAAGCAGAGCTGAAGCAAATGGCCATAACATGCACAAAAAGGAGAGATACAGAGAGAGATAATTGATTCTTAAAGAAGATACCCATAAAGGAGCCAATATTCTATTAGTAAAAAACACTACTCTATAAGTTTATGCAAAAAATAATTGATCATACATGGATAGCTAGCTGCAAGCAAAGAGATATTGGGGGGGGGGGGGCGGAGAGAGAGAGAGAGAGAGAGAGAGAGAGAGAGAGAGAGAGAGGGAGAGAGAGAGAGATAATAAAGGTTTTCTAAACCCATCCCATGCCTCTTTTCGATCCAATGCATGAATAGGCACCCTTGCCTCCTCTCCTAAACTAACCAACTAGCCCCTACCTTTGAAGCATTGGTTGATATAGTTTTGCATCCTCAAAAATGCTACCATGATGCAATTACATGGCCCATCTTGATGCAGGCTTATGAGTGATGGGTAATCCTCCCCACTAGCATAATTCTCAACATTGGTTCAACACTTTCTATATTAGTTATGAAGCCCTAGAATTCACCAAGAATTTACCGTATTCATGTGACACACTTGTATAAGCATAAAACCCCTCAGTAAGAATCAAATATTTAAAGAAATTGCTACATGGAAAATAATTTGCAAGATCAAAGATTTCATATATTAAAGCCATAGCACTTGTTGTTACAAAACCATGTCCATTGTAGACCACCTCAAACATGATTGAGATTACAAAGTAAAAGCTATGTTGATAGCTGCATTATGGATACATGCTCAGCATGTATATAGTACAAATCTAAATTCTTCAAATGTTGCCTCAAATACACTCAGGTTTGAAACCAGTGCCCTTGTGTAAAGTAACATCGCCATTGGTTGACATACTTGACCTACCTATGCTTGGGATCCATCTTTGTCTCATGGCTATGGAGTTTCCACCTGTGGTGCAGGGGCACCCATCTGTGTCCTTCCAACTAGAAAGTTTATGATGTGACTCCACCTTACATGAAAAAGAAATATTCTGTTCCATAGCCTGCAAGAAGTTGGGTATGCTATAGTCTTTTCCATAGCTTGTGTGATGGTTGTATATCAGTGTTGTGGGATGCAATAGAGGCAAAGGTGGATGTGAAGACAACTACATTAGCTTGTAATCATGGTGGGCTTGGTTGATAGGGGAAGTTGATCATGAGGGAAGGGGTAGGGTCAGGGGAGGGGACATTGACATTGAAATGGAAGATTGAGGAGGTAGATGAAGAGGTAGTTGCTGTAGATCTTGGCTTACGGTAGACTTGGTATTTTTGAGGGAGGACAGTGAACAATGGAAGAAGGTACATGGATAGAAAGAAGAGAGGAGAGAGGAATGTGACAGTGAGACGAAGGGTTTAGCAGGTAGATGAAGAGGCATATCCAGGAGTGTGTGAGAAAGAGAGGGAGGGTTTAGCAGGTAGATGGAGAGGGAGATGCAAAATTCTGTAAGAGTGAGGAGGATTTAGCATTTAGATGAAGAGGGAGATGCAGCAGGTCCTGGCTATGGTGGGCATGGCTACTTTGAGGAAGGGGAGTGAGAGAGACAAAGAGGAGACATGGAGAGAGAGAAAGAGATTTTGGAGGCAAAAAATGATGTTTTGATATTAGAATAGGTTTGGGGTCACTTTTTGGGGGGAAATGGCTACTTTTGAAAATTTCAATAAATTTCAATTTTTTAGGGTTTATTTTTGGCCGCGTTTTTAAAAAAACATGAAAGGTGGGGTTCTCTTTTTGTGCAAGGGTCCCTCTCCCTCTTTATGACACCCCCTTTTCTCTAGGAGATGATGAAAAGCTAGAGAGAGAAGGTAGCCTCCTAATCACTACTTATCCCATCTTTTCTAGGCTTGAAGGATAGAAAATGACCTACCAAAATAGCCCCCATCATTTCCTTTGTCTCCCTTAATCACAACATACTTCCTTAAAATTAGGGATTCTTACAAGGCCCATGGAGAGTCCACATTTTTCCTAATCACACACACACACACACACGAGGAGAGAAGAGAGAGCCAAGTATGCTCCCTCCCTCTCCTCTCTCTCTCATGCTCCCTTCCCCTCTTTGCTTTCTCCTTCCCACTCTCTCTCTCTCTCTCTCTCTCACACACACACACACACACACACACACACACACACACACACACACCAAAAATAAATAAATAAATAAATAAATAAATAAATAAATAAATATATATAGAGAGAGAGAGAGAGAGAGAAGTCCACAAGCCGTTCGTGCATGTGAGCTTGTGAATAGCTTGCATGTAGCTTCCATGGGTTTAGGTAGGTAGAGAGCAGGATGATTACGTATCTCACTTGCCCAAACGATTGCGGAAAATTTGTTTTTGAAGTCCGTCTACTTCGGAGCGACGTGATCCAAGAGCTTTGTGTCGACTAGAAAATCTACACACTCCTCTAGGCACCAATGCTCTAGTGGTGGAGGTGGCGACTGCTGAGGAGGAGGCGCCACTGATGCTTCCACACTGCCTTGTAGTCATCCAGGCTCCTTACCTCCCCCTTCTTTGCATTAGGGCCAAAAATGACTCAAAAAGGGTTGTGTAAGGAATTGGTTAATTTACTAATTAGCAGAGCCATTTATGGTCAAAACGGCTCCAAATTTGGCCGTTTTGGTCATTTAAAGCATATCTATGCAATCTAAAGTGTCTCTAGGTATATATCTATAAATATTCAAAAAGATATTGTTTTCTTCACATTCCTTTGCGGCTCACCTCAAAATTTGTTCTCATTTACTTCACTTGGCATCAAATAGTTGTTTCCATTTTTGAATCACTCAACCTCTCTTTTTTCTCTCTCACCTTTCACGAGATTTCTCTCTTCTTGTTTGATGCACTTTGTTCTGCTACTACATTATCTCCATTATACTCTTTGTGCGTTCATTACTAACAATGAGTAATACATCTTCCATTAGTGATAACCACAATTTTCACTTGAACATTAAGCTAAGCCAAGAATATGCTACTACACGGAGTGTCTATCAAAGACCAGCTACAACTGCAAATGAAGCACAAAAACTTTGCAACGAGGGAAAGAAACACATTGATATATGGACAGATGGGAGCTTGTATCAACCAGATCCTAGCACTAGAAGGTATCCATCTTTTCACACACCTCATGCTTTGATGAGATTTATTGGAGATGGAGTCGATGGCTTACTAGGATATAGTTCTACGCTATCTCATTTACACATTGATCATACACATTCCATTCAATATCTCAAAACTGTTTTGTCTTCAAATGCAACAAGAATTTTAGAACTTGAAAACCAAATAGAGTCTCTAAAACAAGAAAATCATCAGCTTCATAATTTAAAAGAAATTCCAATAGGATTAAGAGTATGAGTAAAACGAATGAGAGATGTAGTAAACTTAACAGAAGGTTCTAGACAAAGGAAAAAAAGGATTAAAGATTACTAGAGAACATGTGACTAGCTTTTTAGGATTTATGTCCAATGTTCAAGAAAGGGTGAGATTTTTGAATGAGGTAATGAACAAAAATGACATTTTGAAACTTTTGAAACTTCTTGAAAATCAAACTCAGAAGAAACTGGATTTCAAAATTTACTGAAAGATATGGGTTTATTAGTCCAACCTTCTCAAATGCAAGAAGTTTGTGACACACCGGGTGAGTAGAAGGGGTTACAGATCCATCTCTAAAACCTCGTTTCAGGTTTTATTACAAGATTAAATCATTTGGGTTGCCTAGGCACAATGTTGGGAAAGTAAGGACTCTGTTAAACGAATAAAAACCTGAACATTTTGGAGAGTACTATCATATAGAAAGAATGATGCCATACAAAAAACAGAAAATAAAATCTTCTCTTGAGTATAATGTTTTTTATAACATTTGGATAAGTATAAAAAATATTCAATTTTCTATGGTGACATACTATAACATGCGAGAAGTAGATTGTGAAGGAAAACTTATATTTGTTAGGAAATTGGATGAAGCTCAAATTTAGAAATGTCAAAAAATGGAAAGAGTATCCATATCCCTAATGAATAGAGCATTGGATTATAGCTAGGGTAAGCTTGATTTCCCATACCACAAAACTGAATAAAAAATGGAGCTTTGGTGGATTGGAGCAACTCAAATAACAATAGAAAATCATGATACATTGAAATGGCTCTTTTTGCAGACCAATATCCCTTCTGTTATACAACACCAAAGTGGAGGTGAACAACTCTATGTAGATGGCATGGGTGGCTTTATTGTATAATGGCACTTGAATGCCGACCTTAAAGCATTGAAGTGCATGTTTGGTGTATGTGGAGGTGCAAATACCAAGTATCCATGTATGTATTGCATGGCAAGCACTGGAACAAAAGGATGGCTTGTAGAACACGAGGTTGAAAAACCACCATCAAGAAAGAGTGTGAACTTCATCGACTACCCATCGTCTTCTATGATTTGGGATCCAATTCTAACAATAGATTTAAAAATTGTACATATATGTACAATGCATACAGAGATTAGAATCTTGGACAAATTGCTTCAACTCCATCTTGATTATGCATATTGTATTAAGCCAAGTAAACTTGCAGAGGAGTGCATAGAAAAATGTGAGGCTTTGCTCTCTCGAATGGGTTTTCATGGTGGTCAAGTGCATTTAAAAAAAATCCTACTCTTTCAAAAGGAGCGGGTGATGTTTTGCAAGATGTTTCAATGGGTAGAGCAAAAGCTAGAAGATTTTTGAGCAACCATAACAACAAACAAGTTGACCGTTATTTGGAACTGCTGGAAGGATCTTTGTGTAATAACAACCGATGTCAAAAGTAGACCAGATGTAGCCAACAAACGCATGGAAGTGGGAAGAAGCTCCCCAATGTTTGAAAGTTTTGAGACAACAAGTTAGCTCTACTACTTATGCAGATGACTTTAAAAAGACAATAAAGGTTTTAATAACTGCTATCGCAGATGCTTGGGGAGTAAAAGACATCACATATTACTTGGTGAGTATCATTAGGAGAAAGTTGGACTCACTTTTGGGCCCTGTAAGAAGTGCCACGTCGGCTTAGAGAGAGAAAATGAAAATAATAAATTGTGCATTTTATATGATACTTTTTTGCACAACAAAAATCCAAAATGACATTTTTTGGCCGGGTAGCCGCCGTCTTTATCATTCGTATCCTTCATTCTCTTGTCAGGAATCCAATTAACCATATGAATAATGATTTGAAATGCCAACTTACAAGCGTTCCCTCCAGAAACATAAGCCAAGGAACTCTATCAACTCTAAAATTGAGAATATGGTCTTCCCTCCCAAAACCTGAGATATTTCATGAGTTTCGAGTCTCTGTCTTTTCTCTATCAACTCTAGGAATGGAGAACGCTTATTTTCCTGATGAAAACACTAATTTGAACTTGCAATCCTCAACCCCTTCATCTTTAACACTTACCCAAAGAAAGAACACACATCATCTTCATGTTGATGTATTGCAAGAGTACGCACCATTGCAGAAACGTAGGAGGGAGTCTTTCTTATCTCAACGGGAGAAAGAACTTACAAGGACAAACAAGGAACATCATTTGGATTTGTGGACCGATGGGTCTATTTATACGAAGGATCCTACGACAAATCTGCCACCTCCGTTTGCTAATATCACTAACCTCTTACATTTCACAGGCGATGGCAAGGATGGCCTATTGGGATACACAGAACATTTGGAAATGAGAGGATTGAATGCAGAAAGGCAAAGAAACTTCCTAGCGATGGAGAACATGCAGCTGGAGAAACTTAATGAAGCATGCTCTCAAAAGATTTCATCAAACAAAGAGACAATCCAAGGCCTTGAGAAGAAGATCACAAGTTTGTGAGAGAAAGACACCGTGCTTGGTAGTCGGAAAGGAAAACGAGATCTGTGCAACATTGAGAACATGTTTTTCTTGGCAGGTCTTTACTGCAGCCAAACTCGAACGGTGCAAGCTTCAATGCCGGAGTGCATTACAGCCGTCTAGTTCCAAAAGAAGTGGTTGAAGAGATGATAACTCAGAAAAAATTTTGTAAGTTGAAAGGGAGGCTCCTTACCTCCTTCATGAACGAGAATCAGCTGAAACCAATGGAAGTGCAAGGAATACTTGATGAGAGTGGCATCTCGCAGATGGGATACAGGGCACTCTTCAAAGCATTAGCTAAAAAGTCTCAAAATAAACTACAGAGAGGATCATTGCTGCCAAAACTATCACATATAAAGGCTGCTCGCCGACACGTACACTATGAGGTGTTTGAGAAACTTGGGTCACCATTCCATATTGAAGCAACGTTCTTAGGCAAGGGCGGCAGAGAGGTATAGTTTAACGAGCACAACAACCTCTTCATAGATCTTGAAGCATTGCAAAGGTATGCAGTTCACTTCTTTGACATCAGTCGAGAGGAGTGCGGTGGGGTTCTCAAGTTTGTTTTGAAGCTCGACGAGTGTGAGGTCCTAAAGAACAAGAAGATGGAGAGAGTCACCATTACCCTCATGAACAGAGCTTTGGATCCATCAATAACAAAAGAGTATCCACGATACTTCAGCGTGCAATCCGAAAACAACATTCTAACTCTAGGATCATTTCAGGTATACTTCGTTCACTCTATGATAACAAAAATATTGATTATTTGGTTGTTGATTTTGTGTTTTCGTTTTTCACTATGGGTTGATAAGGAAAATTTTGAAATCCTTGATTGGGTTTTTAGTCAAATTCAAATTCCTTCTATCATCAGTGATGAACAAAGAAAC
This sequence comes from Adiantum capillus-veneris, assembly GCF_014529385.1. Classification (NCBI taxonomy): domain Eukaryota; kingdom Viridiplantae; phylum Streptophyta; class Polypodiopsida; order Polypodiales; family Pteridaceae; genus Adiantum; species Adiantum capillus-veneris. Next base: position 16,614,246 of record NC_140944.1, read on the forward strand.
GGAGCCGTTCTTTCAGTGGAAGAATTTGGTGACTATACAATGGAATGACACATGGCAGGTGACTTAAAGACTCTTAAGTGTATGTACAACATAACACACGGAGCAGCTGTGGCAAATCCATGCTTATATTGCATGGATGATGCACAATCTCTTGAGAGTGTGCAATGATATAGAGCTCCGAACAGACATCTTCAAGATAAGACTTTTAAACCAGTGCTTGATATTCCTTTGAGTAGATTTCACGTCTGTACACTTCATGCACTTTGTCGAATAATTGAAAAGGTGGTTTGGAATTGGAGCTGGTCTCTTGAGACAACTAATTCCAGTGCTAGAAGATTTCAGCTACGAGTGTGAGAAGATTTCAGACAGTGGACTGGACAAAAATCAGAAACTAGACTAGAATTTGGATACTGGAATAAGAATCAGACTTATGTACTCGAAATAATGTTCAGATTCAGATTCAGAATACTAGGCAAGAAGTAAGTGTAACTGGAATATCTTCCATGATTGGGATTACAGAGAAAAGATTACAGTGGATATGATTTACAAAGAGAGTACAGTCGACAACAACTTCCAATGATTCTCAAGTACAAGTGTAGCCAAAGTGCTAATCCAAATGATAACAATTGGCAACCTGATTACAATGTAATGGGCCATATTTATACACTTTGGGTTTACTGTAGTAATTACCATAGTAACTACTAAGTAATTCGGTGCCCATCTCCTAAGAGAATGTTCCCACATAGTGAAACTATCCAGCCGTCTACATCCTTCCCTTCTTTCTTGAATTTTGGCAAGATTCCAAAATTTCTAAAAAATTCCCCTATCTGATTCTAATGTGAGACTGAAAAATCCACCGTCTGGTTCTGATGTTGGGAATCGGGCTTGACCACTGACAAAGTGGCCATTCAAAGATTGCGAGAGGCAGTTGAAAAGGCCAAGGTACTGCGAGAGGCAACTGAAAAGGCCAAGATAGAGCTCTCATGAGGCCAAGTTAGAGCTCTCATCTCCACCTTCCCGCTGAGGAAGAAAAGTCGCCACTGAATTCTGAGATGGAACTACCCAGTATCCTTCCATTGGACCATCTTGCGTTTTCCCTTTGACTTGGAGGATGCCTGAGAAGTCCCAGTACCAGCATTCTCCTTCTAAATCAGTCCGTAAATGGCCTCTTGCTCAAGATGATCCCGCCTTTCTGTGGTCATCTCTACTTTGTAAGGCGTGAGGGAATGATAGGTTTTGGTGTCAGGATCATAGAGTGTACGTCTGCCCTTGGTAATCCTGGTTTTGGCTAGCTTATGACAATACGAAGCAGTATGGATCCACCCTTTTGGAAGAGGCTGATTAGTTTTGACTCGAGCTTCGAAAAGAATCTCAGCCATCTCCCTATACTATGGTGCCAGACCCGACTTAGCTGCAATACCCTTTTCAGGCAATTTAGAAGATTCAATAGCAAGTTGCAGCAACTGATTAGTAATCTTGGTCAGGCCTCTGATCTGAATCTTCCACTGACCCATACACATCCGGATCCTATGCATCTCCTCTTTTAGTTCCTGAATATCATTGATTTGGAGAGCATCATTGAACAACGTTTGCCAAGTCTTCCATTCCACTGTCGATCTCTCATACCAATCCTGAAGCTCATCAGTAATATTGAAGTATGTAAGGCAATCAACTGGTTCTGGATGTTGAGGATACAGTGCTGGAAAGAATCTTGTCAACTCTATCTCTCTTGATGGAAAAGCATACAAGAGAACTGGAGAATCAGACACAAATTCTAAAAAATTGAGAACAGCCTGGTTCTCTTGCTGCATCATCTTTCTGGTGATTCTCACTAGCTGAAACAATTTTCGGAGAGCAGTTGCCTGTGCTTCGACTGACATTCTAGTCTGAGGTCCTTTGCTAGTGGCTGTCTGATCCTCAAGAATGGCTCTGACTCTCTGATCCAAAACTCCTTTGGCAGTTTGCATCTACACCAAAAGCTCCTTTAACTATCCCTAACATCTTTCATACATCTGTAAGTTGGATTTTTTCCCAACATAAGTTCTAATTCTAGGGCAAGAGAGCGACAATCTGCAGTAGACTATCTTTGCTAGTGTGGATTGGTCACTCTCTCGTCAACAGTGAGTATCCATTCAAGAACTCTTTCTAGCAGCTGGACTGTGCTGGGATGCTCATGCAAACGGCGAGCTTCTTAATCATGGAAAGCCGCTGATTTCCAACGCTCCACCATTTCCATGGCTCCAACATACAGTCTCTAAAACCGTTCCAAATCAGATAGGAGATCATCATCCTCCAAATACTGTCTGGTTATGGAGGCCTCTTGATGTCTCAATTGCCTGTTCAGGGTAATAAGTTGCAAAGAATGTTGATGATCAGCAGCTGATCCCTCATCCTGAACTTTCATTTTCCCTTTAGCCTTCTTACTGAGCTGGGACTAATCAGAGCTGGCTGATTCCCAATGTGACTAGGCTGTTGTTCTTCAGACTGCTGATTACCCGACTGGTGCCCTTCATTCTGTCCTTCCCGCTGGCCCTCATTCTGGCTTCTGGTCTGGATGTGACTCGCCTCCTTCATTTGGCCCTGTACCACTAGTACCAGGTCCTGGAGGTGGAGATGGTGGTGGGGCATCATCATCATCATTTGTATGCCCTTCTTCTTGGTCATCCTCCTCCTTATCAGCTCCGTCATCCTTATCTTCCTCGTCCTTGTCTTCTTCTGCTTCATTCGGAGAAGTTTTCTGCTCTATATAATCTAATATTTCTTGATTCATCAGAGCAGTATTATACTCGGTCACTTTGTTCTGCAAATCACTCTGCATACTTTCCATTAAAGACTTCAAATTTTCTAAATAAAAAGCAGCATTGCATGCTGGATTTAGAATTTCAGCCAGGCTATTTCTTGTATCTTTTAGTAAGAGAAGCCTTCAAAGTTGTATGGCGAATCAACAGGGATTTGTATTCCACCCACTTCATTTTGAGCATTGTTTCAGCCCGTTCTGCAGCTCTCAGTGCTTCATTCCTTTGATTCTTGATGATCATTATCTCAGATTCAGCCTTAGCTAGCTTCTTGTTTAATAACTCATTAACCCTCTCTGAATGAGATTCAAGTACCTTGTGTTGTATGTTCTGCTCCTCTCGTGATTTTTGGAGCTTTTGAATCTGATCTTCAGCCTCCTTCAAGTCAACTTTAACATTTTTCACTTCTTTCTGACCGAGCAGCCTCCACCAGTTGTCCCATACAAGTGACAATAGTATTCCAAGAAGACTGTATGAGGACTGAACATTTGTCCTTTACTGTAGCTGGATCCGAATCAATAGGCTCATATATTGTTACTGGAGCCATGTAAGGTAAAGTTGCATAATCAGCTTTTCGTAGCAGAAGATGCCCTTTCAGTGGATGGGTCTGCATTTGCTGCAACTTGTCCTGTTTTACTAGGTGCAGAATGTGTTGAGTATTTGGAGTAGAAAATCCACCTGGAAAAGTTGAAGAAGTTGGGCCTTTGCCTTTGTCCACTTGGCCCTTGCCTTTGTCCACCGATTGGTCTGCTACCTTCTCAGAAGTTGCTGCCTTGGCCTGATATTTTCCAAAACCAATAGCAACTGCACTTTGTCCTATAGACTGGCTAGGCACAGTCTTCTCGGCAGGTTGCTTCTCTATTTGGCTCACTATAGCTTTCTCAGTATTCACAGTCTTAACTTGGCTTTCGATCTGCCTCAAAAACGCACTGCTCTCTGTTAGTGTAGTCTTTGTCTTCTTTGAACTGCCAGCCTGTTCTTCAGTGGCTTTCCTTTTCAGGTCTATTGAAGTAGTCTGACTGTCCGTTGCTTCGTCGTCTGAGGACAACTCAATGTTCTTGGGCTCAAAAACCGGCTTCTCACTCCAAGCCTTTTTTACCTACTCATGAACATCTACAGTAGTGGCCTAATACAAAAATTGCCAAACATACCAAGCTTTAAAAACATTTTGGGATTTTAGCTTAGCAGTTTGCTGGAGCACATTTGTGACACGATTTGACAAAGGTTAATAGGAACCTTTGGATCCAATATCTTGGCCAATAGCATTGCAAAAGGTTTTTCGGATACATACGTTGGATTGTTCTTAAGGCTTACTGCTTCAGCCACAAACCTATAAGCGGTGGAAGCTTCTAGTCCTGCTACTGGAACACCTTGACCACTTGCCTTGCGCTTACATTTAGCCGCTTCATCCTCCTTCAAGGCTATACTTATTTGCTGTGGAGTTTCCATAGATGGTTTGGGCTCATTGGGCATCCAGAATGCAAAAGCTATGGTCTCTGATGTCACCGACACCTTTCTACCATTCACCATGGCACTGCCATCTTCAACGTTGAAAGAATCAAGAACTTGCTTGATGATGTCTGCATGAAAAGAAATTCTTGTAGCTTGCAACACAACTCAGAGATCCCATAGTTGCAGCAAAGTGATTGCTTGGTCGGTAAATACATAATGCTGGATTTTACTGTCTGGTATGATGGGAAGGCTTGTCTTTGCAGCAACAACTATGGCTTGGGTTTCCTCAAGAGACTCCTGCATCTTGTCTGAGCGTTTCCTTCTACCCATACATTGTGAAGACGATGAAACAGGCGAAGGAGAGGAAGACTTACATGATGTGTCAAAGCCGTACCCTAGTGTCGCTGGCAAGGCTAGCTGACAATCAACTATCTCTTGAGAGGTCGAGGTCTGCGGCTGTAGCGAAGAAACTTCGGAGCTCGGCGATGGCGAATGATTAACAGGAGGAAAGCATCGCATAGGGGATTTGTGAGGAAATATGCCAACTCTCCTGACTCTTATACGTGTTCGCGCCATAAAAGCTCCACCACTCGCCATTCCTAGACTTGTGTGCGTCGCTGCTGTCGTGGCAGACATGCATTGACAAGACTGCGACCCATCCTTAAAATGATTACTACTGACGTGCCATCTGACCATTGGGCGCTTAGAAATTCAAAAGTGTGTTCCCACTGATACTGGACTGGTTTCCAATCTAGCTCGATCATACTGGTACTGATTCTAAGATCAGTCTGATCTGGTTCTACTGGTACTGGTTCTGAAACTAGAACTGGTTGCGCATGAAAAAGCCCAAAAATGTCTGACTATGGTATCTCTTGCTCAGCAGTTCCCAGTTCCTTAGTACCTTGTTCTTTCTCATTCCCTCTAGCCTCTGAATAATAAAGCTTGATCTTTGCACCATTATATACTCTTGGCAACAATAATCCAGACAAATCTTTCAGTTTGATTGTACCATTGGAGAAGACCCAGTCTACTTCAAATGGTCCTACCCAGGCAATCTTCATGTTTGGCTTCTTTGGACCCAGTCTAGAATGATGTAGAAGCACCAAATCTCCTTTCTAAAATTCCCGAACTTTAATACGGTGATCATGCCAGTGATTCCTTTGTTGTTGAACAATTTCTTGTTCCAGCATAGCCCGTTGCCTGAGTTCATCTAACTTCATCAGTTCATCTAGGCACTTTTTCAGATTGTAGTTGAAGTCTAAGCCATACTTCACAGCCATTCTCACACTTGGGATCACAAACTCCATAAGAACCACAGCTTCAGTGCCATACACCATTCTGAATGGTGTCATTCCAGTAGTGACCTTATAAGCTATCCCCCATAGAGCAGTCTGGAGTTTCAAATCCCACTGGTCTAGTTTCTTTTGCACTACCTTAGTGAGAATAGTCTTGATTGTCTTGTTGCTACTTTCAGCCTGTCCATTTCATCTGGGATAGTAAGGAGTAGATTTCCGATGCTTGATTGAAAGCATATCCAATAGGATTTCCATAGTGTCATTGATAATATGTGTTCCTTGATTGGACACAATCTTGACTCGACATCCATATCGGCATACAATATTCTCAAATAGAAACCTTGCAGTTGACTTGGCTGTGTTGTCAGGAAGAGCTTTAGCTTCAACCCACTTAGTTACATAACAAGTAGCCATTACTATGTACTTGTTTTTCCTGGGGGTAACCTTCTTAAAAAGTCCCATAAAATCTAGTCCCCATTTCATGAACACTCCCAGTGGTTGTACTGGCGTCAAAGGAGTCATATCTGCAGCTGTTGGTCGACCCATTCTTTGACATATGTCACAAGTTTTACAAAAACTTCTGACATCAGCAATCAGTGTTTTCCACCACAGACCAGCTTGCAGAATCTTCTTGTAGGTTACTTCGTTGGAAAAGTGTCCACCAGATTCACCATTATGTGCGTCTGAAATCACTTGCATTCTTCCTTCCATAGGGACACAGCATCGAAGTATACCATCAACACCAGTCGATAAAGTAATCCTCCGATGATAGTAAATTTCAGGCTTTTTATGATCATAGCTTTCTTCTGGTTCTGCTTCCAATCCTTTGGAAAGGCACCTTGGGAAAGAAATTGATAAATATCGTACCATTCAGGATCAACTGATTCTTCTGCCTCTAAGTGAAATAAGTCAGCGTCTACTGGTTCATCTCTCAAGGGTGATTCTGAATAACCTTCCGTACTTCTTGAGAGAAAATCCGCTCCACAATGATTCTTGCCAGGCTTATGGAAAATTCTGAATTTAAACTCCATTAGGAACATCATCCATCTTATCAGCGTGCCTTGAATAATGTCTTTATTAATCAGAAACAGAAGAGCCTGATGGTCCATATAAAAATGGAACAACTTTCCCATCAGGTAATGCCTGAACTTTGTAGCGCTAAAAACCATTCCAAGGGCTTCTCTCTCAGTAGTTCTATAGCCTTTGTTCAGCCTGACTGAATCTGCGGACTGGCAAAATAAACTGGATAATCAGTCCTTCCATCTGACTGAGCTAATATTACCCCCATTGCCAATCCCGAAGCATCTACATGTACGTGGAAAATAATATCCTAGTTTGGCTGCCTAAGGATTGGTTTACTGATAATGGCCTTTTTCAGATTCTGGAAGCTCTCCTCACATTCAGTAGTCTAGTTGAACTTACTGGTTTTCTTTGTAAGCTCATATAGTGGTACTGCTTGACAAGCAAACTTATGTACAAATCTTCTATAGAAATTCACATAACCCAGGAAAGAGCTCAACTCTGAAGCATTTCTGGGTGCTTTAGCTTGCTGAACACACTAAATTTTGTCATTGGCCATCTCTATTCCATTTCGGGAAACCACATGTCCCAGTAGCTGTCCCTTCTAGACTAGGAAAATAGATTTGAATGGATTCAAACAAATCCTCGTCTCCTGACAACGTTTGAAAACCATCTCTGGGAATAGTAGGTGCTGTTCCTCATCTGAATAGACAGTAAAGTCATCCATAAAAATGGCGAGGAACCGATGAAGGAATTCATTAAACATCTCCATCATACACCATTGAAAGGTAGCTGGTGCATTGCACAGGCCAAAAGGCATCACCAGATACATGAAAGCTCCCCACTCGGTGATGAAAGTGGTCTTGGCTCTATCTTCAGGAGCGATCTGTAACTAGTTATAGCCACTGTAACCATCCATGAAGCTATACATTTCATATCCTGCGATCTCATTAAGCAACATGTTAGTAAAAGGAAAGGGAAATGAATCTTTGATAGTTTGGGCGTTTAGTTTCCTATAGTCGACACAAACTCTGAATTTCCCATTCTTCTTGGGAATGACGACTATGGAAAATAGCCAATCGCTACTGGCCACCTCTGTGATGAACCCAGCCTTGAGAAGATTATCAATCTCCTCTTTGACCTTCTTTGCATAGTTGGGGTTCATCCGGTATCTTTGCAGTCGTACTGACCTAGCATCTGGCTTCAACGGTATTCGGTGCTGACATACTTCAGGATCCACTCCCTTCAAATCTGTATGTTCCTAGGCAAACACGTCTTTATAGTTCTGGAACATCCTATGTGCCTTCTCCTTTATTTCCGGTTTGAGATGCTTGTTGACCTTGATCATCCTAGGATTATCCTCCGATCCTAGGTTCCACTCTTCCACTTCTTGGGCGTCTAGAAGCAACCAATTAGGCCCGCCTCCTTTTCGTTTGGTTGACTCTTCAGCGTAATCCCAAGATGGTCCATTAATTTCTGAATCAGCATTCTGATCCCCTGGGTACTCTTCAGAACGTACTGGTTTCTCTACCATACTAGTATCAGCTGATTCCACCACCCTTCTAGTTAGCTAAACTGTTCTTTCCCCTGTGTTGATCTCAGTAAACTGATCCGGGAATTGTCTTTTCTGCTTGTCAGCCTGCTCTTTATTCAGCAAGACTGCATTCAAGTCAATATCTGCCAAAGGGAATATGTTCATGGCCGCTAACATTCGCTCGATCTTCTTTGCTCTGTACTTCTGACATAACTCCTTCGGCATCAGTTCTTTTCTCGAGCTCCTAGTATTGTTTGTCTGGATTTGAATTCTACCACTGGCCCCTTTGATGGTTAATGTTTGGTTTGCAAGTCATGAACATCATGTGTTGTTCTCAACCATGGGCACCCTAGCAGCATCCCATATGCCCCTTGCACATCCAGAACTATGAAACTGGTTTTGAATTTTTTCCTCCCAACTCTTATCTGCATATTTTCAATCATACCCGCCGCTTGTACCACTCTGTGACCTGCCATTCGTACTTTGAATAGTGCTGGCTTCAGATTAGTGATACCCATTCTCTGTTGGAGATGAACTTCCGTTATGTTGACTCCTGCTCCTCCATCCAAGATAACACTTGAGAGAGGTTCCCACTGCTTCCTAACCTTGTAGTCGACCTGAATAAGTGGAGCTTCATCATCTTGGACGGCCGTCAGGTCCACTTTTCTGGACTCCACCTCAGCTTTCCTACGCTGTCTGATAAAGTTGGCCACTTGAGTTCTATCACAAATTTTCACATGAATTTCTTCTCTTTCTTAGTCAGACTGATTGTCAGAGCTTGAAGAGCTGGTATCTTCACACTTCCATTCCTCTTTTGCAGTGCTTCCCATCCTGCCATTCCTTGTACCGCAGCTAGCATGGTCTTAGGTATGGCCGGTACTGACTGATCCTTATCAGTCGATTGGGCTGGTATCCTCTGAATGACTCTAGCTTCAAAACTTTCTGGCTTCTCTGACAGCTTCTTGGCTAAATCCTCCGTGATTTTAGCCGCTAGTTCCCTTTTCTCTTGCCATTCATCTACCACCTTCTCTTTACCTTTGGCCTTCCAAATTTCTCTTTGTTGAGCCCACTTGCTGTTGGTAGGATTGACTGGTGTTTCTGAAGTATCTGGAATTTCTTGAATAACTACACCCTTGCTTCTAGTGACTACCCGTACTAGGACTGGCTCTAGTGCCTTAGCCTTAGTAGTAGTAGTTGCAGGTGCATTTGGACATTGGGCTGCAAAATGGCCATACTTCCCACAAGGGTGAAATCATGTTAACCTGTCGCGCTTTTTGTGCTAGTTAGCAGTTTCAAGTTAGCACATCTTCGAAAAGTTGGGCGTCCGGTAAATTTTTTACAAATAATATCAAAATTTGTCGGAGGTTGTACATTTGGATTCCTTGTTTCAAGTGCTTTCTATTGATATATCATACGTCATAGATCTTGGAGATGTAGATCAAGTTATTGTACTAGTTAGCATATGTCAAAATTGTGCTAGTTAGCATTGTCCAGGACATGAAAAAGCATGACAGGTTAACATGCTTTCACCCACAAGTGTAGCAATTCATGCTCCTATTATGGAAGTTTCCACATTCTCTACCTCTGCCCATACCAGTTTGGAATCGGCCACGTGCCTGACCAGTACCACTGGTACCTGGTCTCTCTTCTTGAGCTACTTTGACGTGTTCTACCTTCACTGGTTCAGTGTAGGCGACCACTGACAGATCTTTTCCCTTCTTAAAGTGGTGAATCCTGATGCTACAATTGTTCCATAGATAACCAAAAGCCTTACAATAGATACATTGTGGACATTCATTGGAGATATGGTCCTTGGATTTTCATTTCGAACACCAAGTCTCCATCTTCCAAACTGGCTGTCTTGTGTGGCTAATTTCCGCAATCTGTCTAGCCATTTCTTCAATTTTCTTGGTCCAAGATCCCTTCTTTGACTTATCCTTGGATCGTTCATTAGAGCTGCTTTCGGAGCTACTGGACACCTCACTGGAATCAGAACTTTCAATAGCAGAACTACTGCTACTGGACCTTTGCTTTTTGTGACTCTTTTCCTTCTTGGCCTGCTGTTCCAGCTTCAGTGCCCTTTGGACCAGATCATTGAATTTCTTGGTAGGAGTTGGTACCTCTTGCTCCCTAAGCTTTTTGCTTCTGAAACCATTCAGAAACCATGCCCTCAACCTCTTCTCAGATGGCGGTTCCTGTAACTGCTTGGTTAGCTCCTTGATCTTTTCCACATAACTTCGGACTGATAGATTCCACTGTTTGATCTTATCTAGTTCACAGAGGATATCTTCATCCCCTCTGTTGTTGTCGGAATATTCCAACCTGAAGGCTTTAACACTAGGTTGGTAACCTAACAGGACATAAAAGTGTCCTTTCAGGGTTTTGAAAAAAACCTCCAAAACCATAGTAGATCCACTCATTTTGTAAAATCCTGTCATGAGGTTATAGTTCAAGGCCTACTACACATGGAAAAAATAAGAAACTTGTAAAATTTCTCATCTTTTGGTCACACCAAGCCTCCAAAGTTGATGGACCAGTACATTTTCATCAAAACAGTCATTTCTTACAGTTTGTTGCATAAAAATAAGATTAGGGATTTCTGTAGGACTTGAGATAAATTCCCTAGTTAACTTCAATGGGTTGGTGATCAGAACATATGATTGCTTCTCACTCACTATTTTTTGTTTTGCCAAAAGAAATAGGTACAAAAAAGTTAAATTTTTACCATTCTGCAAACCTATCAACAAAGTTTCTATAGCCACGCTCAATACAAATAATATATGCATGTTTTCTTAGTTCCCTATTGTCATTTAGGTTCATAAGGAGCCATGGAGCATGTCAAAAGAATAATACATCTCTTACCAAGGGGAATCTTGGGGACAAAGATGAAGTGCTAAATACAGCAAACATGAAAAAACTGGGTTCAACATTATGAGTTGTAGAATCCCGTAGAAACTATCCAATATCTAGCCAAATTTGATCCTTATGACTAGATATGGTTACTACCTACAAAATGCATGTAGTTGTCACAAGAAACTAACAATAGTGAAAAAGCTATACTTGATATACTAGAATGTTTTGTTTTCTTCTATAATTGAAAAAATCAACCATCGTTGTCTACTATGAAAAATAGGGTATTAGGTGCCCCAAAACTCAAGGAATATTAGCTTTATGTTACAATATGCGACATAGAAAATCAAAACTGCATTTGGATATCATGAAAGCCACCAAAAAAATCATAGAAGAGCTAAAATTGGCTAAAAAATAGAATTTGACAATTTTTGTAATTTGGTCATAACTTACAACTTTAACATTTATTTCTCCCTAGAAGCATCAGGACATGTTGAGGACTACTAAAGATAGTTCTCTAGCATTATAGACCTCACAAACATGAATTATAGAGTGGTATAGTTGCAAAAAGCCAAAAACAGGACCCGTTTTTTCACACAGTTTAGGTTGTGAAATGTTGTGCAAGGACAAGATTAAAGATGGAATTGATATTCCAAAAAAATGTCGAGGTTTTTAAAGCTCATGAGACAACTTTCTAGACAGATAGCACCTCAAAATCCATTTTGAAACTCTTGACATAATTCAAGGAAAATGGTCACTTAAGAGGACATAAAAGTGTCCCAGGACATAAAAGTGTCCCATTACCAACCTAGTGTTAACACTAGAATGGTAACCTAAGAGGACATAAAAGTGTCCTTTCAGAGTTTTGGGAAAAAATTCAAAAACCATAGTAGATCCACTCATTTTGAAAAATCCTTTCATGAGCTTATAGTTCAATAACTACTACATATGGAAAAAATGAGAAACTTGTAATTTTTCTCATCCCTTGGTCACTACAAGCCTCCAAAGTTGATGGACCAGTGCATTTTGCCCAAAACAGCAATTTCTTACGGTTGATTGCATATAAATAAGAGTGGAGATTTTTGTAGGACATGAGATAAAATGCCCCGTTAACTTCAATGGGTTGGTGACCAAAACATATGGTTGCTTTTACCTCACTATTTTTTTTTTCGGCAAAAAAAATAGGTACAAAAAAGTTGCATTTTTGCCATTTTGCGGACCTATCATCAAAGTTTCTATAGTCACGATCAATACAGATACTATGTACATGTTTTCTTAGTTCCCTTTGGGCCTCTGGATTCAAAAGGAGCCATGGAGCATGTCAAAAGGATAATGGATCTCTTACAATTGGAACCTTGGGGGCAATGATAAAGTGCTAAATACAACAAACATGAAAAAACTCGGTTTAGCATTATGACCTCTAGAAACCCATAGAAACTACTCAATATCTAGCCAAGTTTGTAGTCTATGATTAGATATGGTTACTACCTACAAAATACACACAATTGGCCTAAGAAACTAGCAATATTGAGAAAGTTATACTCGCTACTCTAAAATGTATCGTATTCTTCAGCAATCAAAAAACTCAACCATCATCATATACTATGCTATATAGCATATTAGGTCCCCCAAAACTCAAGGAAGATTAGATTTATGTTATACGTTACACTTACACAATCAAAATTGAATTTGGATATCAAGAAAGCCACCAAAAAAATCACAAAAGTGCTAATTTTGGCCAAAAATAGGATTATGTAATTCTTGTAAATTGGTCATAACTTTCAATTTTAACACTTAGTTCTCCCTACAATCATCAAAACATGTTGAGAACTATGAAGGCCTAACCTCTAGCCATCTAAACCTCAAAAACATGAAGTTTAGAGTGGTATAGTTGCCGAAAGTTGAAAAAAGCCAAAAACAGGACCCGTTTTTTCACACAGTTTAGGTTCAAAAATGTTGTGCAAGAGTAAGGTTAATGGTGAGATAGATACTAAAAAAAAAATGCTAAGTTTTTTTCAGCTCATAAGGCAACTTTGTGGATATATAGCACCTAGAAATTCATTTTCATACTCTTCAAATAATTCAAGCAAAATGGTCACTTAACAGGACACAAAAGTGTCTAAGGACATAAAAGTGTCGTGTTACCATTCTAGGTTTAAGAAATTTTTTGTATGATCTGAGCTGGCAGGCAGGGTAATGGTAACACCATTTCCTCGCTACCTCCTTCAAGGTTTGTGGAAATATTCCCCCCAATCATCTTCATCAATATTTTTCAGTTCAGCATACTGCTCGAAAGTTTGTATGTGAACGTCTGGATCATCCTTCTTACCTCCCTTGAATATTAGAAAACAGATTTTCTGGGAAGTTGTGTAATCATTCTGATCCTGCCACTTCTCTGATCCTGCCACTTCTCTTCTTGGATTCAGAGTGGCGCTTGGAAGTCTTCTTGCAATTGTCAGTGTCAGCATCCCAATCAATCTTTGTCTCTGTCTCGGTGTCAGTGTCTTCTTTTGTCTGTCTGCTAGAAGTACGATGACTTCCTTTACTTCCCTTGGTACCCTCATCCCCCTGCTGGGATCGAGAACTCTTGGAACTCTTGGCTTTTCGTGCTTCCCGTTCTGCCCGTCGGCGTCGAGAATGACTGGAGTGTTGTGAGTCCTGCGCCTCATCAGCCTGACTATGCTCCTCCTGAGCCTCAGTGTCAGTCATCTTCTGTTGCTTGGGGTCAGACTCTCTTCCTGACTCCACAAGAATGGGGTCAACACGAATGGTGGATTTCCGGCCACGACTGGATTTAGGTGCCATTGCTGAAAACTTCCAACTGGGAGAAGAGTCTTTCAGTCAACGAGCTTGAGCTCGAGCCACTGTGATCGCCAAAATGGAATTGGAGCTGATCTCTTGAGACAGCTAATTCCATTGTTAGAAGATTTCAGCTACGAGTGTGAGAAGATTTCAGACAGTGGATTGGACAGAAATATAAAACTAGACTGGAATTTGGATACTGGAATAAGAATCAGACTTATGTACTGGAAACAATGTTCAGATTCAGATTCAGAATATTGGGCAAGAAGTAAGTGTAACTGGAATATCTGCCATGATTGGGATTACAGATAAAAGATTAGTGGATATAATTTACAAAGAGAGTACAGCCGACAACAACTGCCAATGATTCTCAAGTACAAGTGTAGCCAAAGTGCTAACCCAAATGATAACAATTGCCAACCTGATTACAAGGTAATGGGCCCTATTTATACACTTTGGGTTTACTATAGTAATTACCATAGTAACTACTAAGTAATTTGGTGTCCATCTCCTAAGAGAACGTTCCCACATAGTGAAACTATCCAGCCATCTACATGGTTCATTTGTACATATGTTTTGCATGGACATTAAAGCTAGAGAGTGAGTCAAAAAGACTGATGAAAGCATTAGAGGGAGTGCTCTTAGACATTGGTTTGCATGGAGGCAATGTCAAAATTGAAGAGGACCCTAAGATGTCTCAAAGTTGGTACAAGGTACCTAGGAAAGCATCGATAGGCGGCGTGAAGGCAAGAAGGTTTCTTGGGTTTAGCCTCAAAGATTCAGATAGAGAAGAAAGGAGAAACCTGTTCAACAAATGGAAAAAATTACATAAAGTGGTTAAAGACAATGTTGGTGGTGGGGTAGTCCAGAATCAAAGGCGAACGTGTGGAAATCACTACATAAAATTTTCCACTACATTGAGCAGCATTCTTGGGACCAAAGTAAGCTCACATCATTTCAAGCAGCCTTGCTGGATTGGAAAAAGGCTTACCTTATAGGGTGGGGTGGGCAACATATCACACATTACATGGTGGGTTAGCATTCTATGTATACAAAACATAAATTTTACTCTACTGACCATTTTGTTTTATTTCAATGCAGCACATACTGTTCAACCATGGTCCATATTTTGCCAAGACATACGGCTCACTATTAATATGGTCCACACAAGGCATGGGAAAAACCCACTACATGGCAAGAACAAGTTATTTTAAGCACACTAGACATGGGGGAGGAAAAGATAAGGCCAATAGCCTATTAGAGTTACACCAATGGACTTATAGACGACTAATTCATAGAGCAAAGCAGAAGGAACTTCAAAGTTCAGAAATTACATGGTCTTTACAACACATCCGCAAAGAGAAGAAAAAGATGGCTTGGGGAGCTTCAAATGTGGCAGAGCGCCATGCGAGGTGGCGACGGTCACGAGCTAGGAGCGGGAGAAGATGGACCTGAGCCCGTCGTTTTTATCCTCTTTGATACACCTCCTTCTTCCTCACTTTGTACCTCCTCGATGTGCAAGCTCTGTAGACGAGCTCGTTCCTCTATTGATGGAAGCATCCCCACGAGCATCAGGCGTCTTATTTCCCTCAAAAACAGTCGCTTGTTGTATGGATCTAAGCTTTCCGGGTCTTCAACCCCTGCAGCCAGAGCTTGAGCTGCGTAGGACATGAAATAGGGGGCTTTGAGTGCTTGGCACCCATACCCAATGCCAAATACGCGTAGAGCAAATTGTTTCTCAATCAAAATTATTCTTTTTGCGTTTAGTGGGGGGGGGGGGGGGGGGGGGGTGCCCACCACACAATCTTGTAATAACTTTCATTGCAAACAGTGGGAACTTTGCATTATCATCGGAGTATTCCTTGTGGTATATTATGATCTACATAAAAATTGTAATGAATTTATGGGCCGTAAGTGAGATGAGTACAATTGCCAAGTACTTGAATTGTTTCTACAAACCTTTTTGTGGTTGAAACGCCTGATGTAGTGAGACAACGCCGCATACTTGCCTTGGACTCTAGTGACAAGCCCTTGCCGTGAGCCTCCCGCTCTTCTAAGGAAACTATAGTCATATACTAGCACCTGTCAAAAAAAAAAATGATCATGATATTTTATCACTGGGCCATCTCCAATACCATTTGAATGCATGATAAAAGTTACCATCTGATTCTCGTCCATTTCCAGCATCGACCTCCCCCACAAGTGAATAGACTGACTATTCATTACCTGATCTCTAGGTGCCACGGGCCTACCCATGTTCTCCAAGCCGAGTTGTTTTGTTGTTGATTCAAATTTCTCATCTGTTGGCAAATTGGCCTCTCCGGACTTTGCTTCATTGAATGTATCTTTGATCAATTGCCACCCTGAAGTGAACTGTGAGTCGCGACAGCTGTGTCAGCAATAAGATGTTGGTCCACTCCATCATCATCCACAAACCCCATGTCTGCCTCACAAAAATTTACAATTGCAGCTAGAAATTAGTCCTCTCGTATATTGAGCTCATGCATGATATCTGTGAGCAGAACATAGTGGGTGTCGCCGGCCATAGCAAAGCTGGGAGCGCAATTCAGAGGTAAAGTCACTTCCTGACTTGAACTTTCTTGCTTGCACCCTATTGCTGCATCCGCAAGAGAAGCAAGAGTTTAGCCCGCATCAAATGTTTCCTTTAATACCTCTACCCGCTCTTCTTCTGGGTTGAACTGCACCTCCACATCCTCTACCTCTTCCTCCGGCGCCAATGGACAACTACCGAAAGTTGTTGACTGGGAAGTCTCTAACTCACCATCTGTCTGCAAGTATAAGTAATAGACAAACCCGTGGTAGAATTCAACTGAGCGACACTTTTTGAAGTGCTTCGTACACCTATCTTGTACAAGCAGTGCATTGGAGGGATACTTTTCTAGACAGGGATTCAGTCTCCTTGAAGCACTCTTGTCAGGGTCAAGGTCGGTTGGGTGCACATATCTCATGCCATCAAAACTGTCATGGAATTGTCACATACTGTTGCAAATGGGTTTGTAGGTACTCAAATGAGCAATCTATAATCCTTTGTATAGAAAACTCTGCATTAAACATTCCTGATAGTTCTGGTGCATGGTGATGAGCACGGGTGTTGTATAAGAACGTGAATAGTTTTTCTTCACATGTATCCTCGCTCACAATGTCTGTCTCGAGGACTATGATCGCCATGACTGAAAGAAAAAGCAAGCCAAAACTATTTGGTGTCATAACCAAGCGAATATTGAGCCTCAAGTACCCCTCAAGGTCTCTATTCACTTGGTTCTGTCCCGTGCGCTAATGTCATAAGAAGTGATATCACTTGAGTCAGAACCAAGTGAATAGGGGCCCCAAGAATCTCCGAAGGGCCCTATTCGCTTGGTTCTGTCCTGTGCACTAATGTCATAAAAGGTGACGTCACATGAGTCACAACCAAGCAAATAGGGGCCCAAGAATCTACGAAGGGCCCTATTCGCTTGGTTTTGACCCAAGCATTCGGAACATGTGGATAAGAACAGAGCATTTAATGTTATCAGTGATAGATATATAGGCCTACTCACTCACTATGCCCAAACTCAGGCACGGTCACATAAGGAGTAATTATTCCAACCATGCGGTGCGAGACTTTTAATCTTACCCTAACGCAGTGGCTTTGGTGCACACATAGTTAACACCACACAGGAAGGGGAGAGAGGCAGGGAGAAAGAACCTGTATCTAAAATATCCAATGGCGCCGAGTTGGATGGTGACGTCGCAGGCCGCTGACAGCAAGAACTAGAAGGTGGCGATGGCGATGGCATTGCGGCAGCAAAGGACTCAACCCAGTAGAGTTCGCTCAATGCCGGATCACGAGATGTGGCCAAGGGAAAGAGCACAAAAAGGCAAAGGCAACGGCGATCTGTTTGTTCTACTTGGAGATGGAGATGTCGATTGCAAGGGCGATCGGCGTCTGACTCTAAACCTAGGATCACAAGAGCTGGCCAAGGGGAAGAGCGCAGAAACGACAAAGGCAACGACGATCTGTTTGTTCCACTTGGAGATGGAGATGGCGACTACAAGGGAAATTGGTGTCTGTCTGACTCTAAAAGGTCACTCAAAAAAGGCACGTGGGTTGCACTCACAAGGACATGCAGTAATAAATGGTCTGAGATTCCCATGCAGTACGATTTACCAACCACAATCTCGGGTGTAATCATGCGCATAAGTGAAGTGGTCACCCTCATTGAGGTAATCATTCTGAGTTTAGAGGCAGTACCCCCACCAAACATTTCAACTATACCCTCGCCCCGCTCTTCTACCGCATTCCCCCCTTCCCAAAGTTAGTTCTCAAGGGTAGACTTGTCTCTCTTAAGTGGATTTTACCATCCTTAAAAAAGACAACATCTTTTGACAAAGCATCACTAAAATCATCACAATCCCTTCTTACATGGTCTGTACTATCACACCAAATACATCTATTAACAAACCCTTCTTTGGGCTGTTGTCTTTGCCTAGGAAGTGGCCCTGATGGTTGGCCTTTTTCCTCAAGCTTTGCAAACTTCACCTTCAAGTCACGCATTCCCTTCACAAGCTCATCTAGCATGGACTCATCAAACTTAGGAGCGATAAAAGTAGGCTTTACCATTTTGTCAGAAGTTGAGGTGGAAGGACTTGTAGTGTTTACTACCATCTTGTCCCTTCTTCTTTGGCGTTTGGCAAGCAGTGAGACAACACCTTCAACCTCATTCCAGTCGGTCTTTAGTCCTTGCTTAGCATCTTTATCTTCAAGAAGAAGCTCCAAATTTTCTTGAAACTCTTTACCTGCAGCTTGTAAGAAAAGATCTGTCTTCTCTGCATCTAGTGTGGCCCTTTCTGTCCTAGTGAGTTGTGCATAGCGCCGCTCAAATTCCCTAAGTAGCTCTGTTATTGATAGTCCTTGCTTTGGCTTGACTACCCATTCTAAGAATGTCCTTTTGGTCACTCTCTCCCAGTCCTCCATGAAATATTCCTCCTTTAAAGCTACTTTGAGTTCTTCCCAATTTCTCCCATGCCCATCTTTAATTGCCCTAACATGCTCCCTAATTTCTGGAGCAACAACTAGCTCAAATCTTTGAATCATCTCACCTTCTGACACGCGATGCAGCTCCATCTCCTTCACATACTCGCGTAAGTACTTGGTTACATCTTTGCCATTGAACTGATCCATTATGTTGACGACCGCTTGTATGGCCTTCGTTGCTGAAATCTCCCTTCTTTCAGTAGCATGTTGTTGTTGCATGAACATTGCAAATGCTTGAAACATTTGCATTGTTGCTAGGTCAAAATGCATATCCTGTTGCTCAACATGATCACCCATGGTTACCCACAAACTCTCACCCTAGCAGATTCGCGTCGGGTTCACCAAAAATATGTCGAGAAATTTGCGGTCTTGCCAGGAAAGCACCGGGATTATGGCTGTGAGAGTTTGTGAGAGAACTCAACAAAAACTATATGAAGGAGTTAAACCATAGATGCCATGAAGACTAGGGTTTGGAAAGAAGTGCAATCAAAGAAGACTCACTCTTTCTCTCTTGCATTCACACACACAAACAAAGAACGCAAAAGAGAATGTCAAAACAATACGAAGATGAAAACATCAAGGCTATGGTCATATCGTATCATGGGTAATATGAAAGGGTTAATGGATGAGCTAATGGCATTCAATCTTGGCTGACCAAATAGGCTACGAATTGTTCTTTGGAATTGTAGTTTTGTGCTTACCATAATATATATATTTTGTCTAGTGATTGGGATTAATTGTGTGTACAAATCCTCTTGGTTCATAGCAAGATAACTACGCTTACATCAAAAGAAAAATTATAGTCTATGAGAGGTAGTATGATGGGATCCGGTGATAGAAGTATTTCATTGAGCCTTTCAGGGCCGAAGAGAAACACTATACGTTGTTGAAAGTGTATTTTACGGCTAATCCATACGTTAATTCTAATAGATTGTACAGAGTGAAAGCGATAGAAATGATCATCATGTGGGTTATTCATCTAGGATATTATGTGAGAAATGTAGATATGAGAGAAGTGAAGAGATGAGAAGTTTCCCTCCCAAGCCCTATTCTTGCCCGTAGGCAATAAGGATACTGTGGGGAGAGATGTACCTGTAGCAAGAGAACCTAGAGAGGATGAATTACTAAGAATGAGAGAGATAGGTTTGGTTAAGGAGATGAGATTAGATACATATATATATATATATATATGTTGGATTAGAGATGAAAATGAAAACAACAAGAAATCAAGAAAACATCAATGTAGAACACATCTTACTTGAAACCCTTCGGCACCATTATTGATGGGAGAGAGAAGAAGAGTGGATAATTCCACTTTGATTGATACACCAAGTGCAAGACCTTCTTTGATTAGAGTTGATCTTCCAAGGTTAGCTTGTTGCAAGAATGGCTAGTCTCCCTCTAGGAGAAAGTGTAGGCTTGGGCTTATGTTAATGGCTAAGTACAATTAGGCATTACTACTCACTCCCTCAAGAATTCCTCTCATCAATGGCTTGAATGCTTGAGTTCTTTCCAAGGAAGAAGAGGTCCCCTTTTATAGGTGAAGGGAACCCCCAAGGGTTTACACAAGAAGAGAGGAGCCAGTGTGAACATGAATTGGAAAAGTTGG
This sequence comes from Adiantum capillus-veneris, assembly GCF_014529385.1. Taxonomy (NCBI): domain Eukaryota; kingdom Viridiplantae; phylum Streptophyta; class Polypodiopsida; order Polypodiales; family Pteridaceae; genus Adiantum; species Adiantum capillus-veneris. The sequence goes on from NC_140944.1 coordinate 16,634,638, forward strand.
AAATGAGCTGTCCTTGCATGATGTGGGCAGACTGGGGTCCAGTATTTTGATCATATCTCCTCAACCGTGGCTCCAAATAAAAAATTAAAAATATGGGCAAAAACTTCATCTCATTAGCTACTATTTTCATTTTAAAATCGTTTTCCAATTTGGATTGGAACCTTGTGTAAAAAATTCATCAAAATAGGGTCCATTTATGGCAGCAAAAGTCTTCATGTGGTCTCCTTAGCCTAGACTTTCATTTAATTCCAAAGGACACCTCATGCCATATCAAAGCATGACATTGCTCCTTGACAAAGTTTTGTAATCATGCTTGCAATAATGCATTAAAATAAGTTTATCTTTGAAATCATGCCACCTAGTGTCCCACTAGGATTTGATTCTCTCCTAGTAGCTTTTTAAAAAGAAATATAAGAAAAGTATAAAAAATACATAGAATATATATATATTGGAGTTTACCCTAGATATAGGATCTAGCTAGGGTGTGAGATGATAATGAAATAGTAGAAATAAAGAATCAATGCTTTTTGCCCCAAGTTAAAGAGGCGGAGCTATTGATGCTTTTCCCATAGTATTTTCTGATGGTAAAGTAAGGATATGTTACCCTTGAGAAAAATAATAGGATGAGATAGAAGGATTATTATTATACTTAAATATGCATATGTACACTATAGAAAATATAATTATGTATCTAAAAAAATACAAGATAGATCTTGTAGCATGCGTTCCCACTATGTACATGTCACAGCACGACATCGTTTTCTGTTATGCTATTTGTAGAGATACCTCGTACAAAGGCTACGCCTAGGAGAGCAACAGGTGAATCTTTGAATGCTCAAGCAAGAAGACGATGATATGAGGCGCATAGAGGTGTACTGCAACAGCTATGCAGGATAGAAGGACAAGTTCATCCTGCTATTCCACGTCTCCCTTTCCAGCGAGTAGTGCGAGAGATTTGTGAGCAGTGGAGAGTCGGCATGCGATGGGCCAGTAGTGCACTACTCTGCCTTCAAGAAATTATAGAAGACTACCTCGTTGAATTCTTCAACGATGTATATATCCTGGTTGCCCATGCACATCACGTTACTATCATGACGCGAGATTTTGATACTCTTCGGAGGCTATGTTTCCGCTACGATGGGCTGCTTCTGCCAGTTCCTATCCAGGATAGTAGAACCATGGATATTCTCAACATCCCCCCTCTCCATCCTCGTGCACGACAGACAGAGCCATCTAGGCCTGAAACAAACAGCAGAAGGACCCGATCACGGGTCGAGAGAAACGACACAGATGTGCAGTCCGAGATAGCCACAGAGGAGCATGAGAAAGCCAAAGTGGACCCCAAGGCAGTCATGGAAGACACAAAGACTATTATGGAGGAGCCATCTAGACACCAAAATGAGCAAGTCCTGGAGGATCCGCAGTTAGTAAGGGCTAATGAGGGGCAAGAGCAGGCCAGGGTGGACCCTGAGGCATTTATGGAGGAACCAATATTGAAGGAAAATGATCCGAAGCCTGTGCCTGTTAGGAAGGACCCTATGACTGTTAGGGAGGAGCCTGAGGCAGCTAGGGAGCCAGCTCAAGAGCAAGGGCAAGGCTATGCATCACAAGGGCCATCCAACGTATTAGATGAGTCAATTATTTTAGAGTAAATCAACGAAGATAACATAGAGGAGTTGAGAGTTCTGCTCAGCGCAGCACCTCTGCATGCACATATAATGCTGCTTGGAAGGTTAACGGAGGACTGCATTTTCATGCTCTCTAAAAGTCACGGTTGGTTCATTAAATGGGTCTCTACCGAGACATGGGTCAATACCAAGTGAGACAGTGGCTTATGGGATTGGATAGTGGTACTACTCGCTCGATATTGACCCATGTCTTCACGGAATTCGTCAAGTTTTTCTTTATAAGTCACGCTTGATTCATTAAATGGCTCACTACTGTTAAGACATGGGTCAATACCAAGCGAGTCAGTGGCTTATGGAATTTGATAGCTTCCCCACTTGCTTGGTATTGACTCATGGGTTTGTGGCAGTGACAGCCCGCTCAAATACCTCAATTCTAATCTCTGCCATTGATTCATGTAAGGCACGCTATCTCGCTTCTGCCCCCTGAGGTTCAAGACAAAGTATACGTAATAGATCCGCTGATATCTCCTTTGCTGCAGAACAACTCACTTTCCTTCTTGAGTCTGATGAACTGGTTTACCAGAGTTAACTTTGATCTAGTGCGCTTTCTAGTCACTGCATACAATCAATCGTGAGTTTTTTCTTGCCTTGTAAAAACCATGTTGCATTTAGAATCTTTCTCATCTTTGATGGTGTCTTTGTAGTGATCATTAGAGTCTGATGTTATTTGACATGGAAGCTAAGATTGTTTACTACGCAAACTCCGGGCAAAGCACGGTGTTTCACGGTTGTGTAAAAACGTAAGGCCCATCTGGGTACATTTGGAAGTAGTGTCTCTTTGTAATGTGTTGCTGACTCAAGTGGTTATGTATGTAGTGCCGCGAAAAAACTTGTATGCTGTGTAGAGCATGTTTTGTTAGAACATGATCTAGGAAATACCATCCGGCACGAACGGGTAACCATGCCCACGCAGATTGATGACTATAGCTATGGCTGGCGAACCTGTTTGAATGCCTTGTTTCTCCTCAATCAAATTATGGATGTACCGAACGTAAGTAATTGTGCTGTTTCATTGTTTGTTGCAACATTTGTATGAAGCAACAAACGTTTGTATCACACTTCTACAGGAACTTCAATTACATAACTACACCCCCAACGATGTGCAACATTTTTCTATAATGGCCATCGAGCATATTATAATCTCGGTAAACAGACACACAAGAGAGGAAGGGGCGAGAGCTGAGGAGTTCGAAGAGGCTCGCATTAATGAAATGACGCAACTCCAAAATCAAACTCAATAAGAAGTTCAAAATATGCAAGAAGCAATAAATCAATATTATGCAGACGTCGCAAAAGTAGAGGAATGGGCTACATGTCGACGGTAAGAGCAAGAACAGAGGGAAGCTTCACAAGTGCAAGATGCATGGGAAGCCATGGAAGAGGCCCATGATTTTGAGCGATGCAAAAGGATGCCCGAGACCAGCGTCCCTAGAGGCAGAAGTAGCAGCAACCTAAGCAGAGGGTAGGGGAGCAACCGGAGCAGAGGGCAAGGGACCAGTGGCAGCAATCGAGGGAGAGAATAGGGAATGAGTGGCACAAACCGGGGGAGAGGACAATAACAGGGAAAGGGAGCAATTTACTTGTATAAATCTTGACAAAAACAACACAATATGTAATGTTTTGAGACAATGAAAATGTACATTTTTGAAACATTGTTTGATCGGCATAAAATGTCTCTGCATTAGTATTTTGAAGAGTACATCATGGTTTGCATGGCATCAAAGCTCTTTGCGTGCACAAGGTATGTGACCTAGCTTCCAGTGGAAGCAATTAAGTGAAGTGTATTTGTGAGTGACTCCTTGCACAATGTTGTTTTCTCCTTGCATCTTGGAATCTGAAAAGAAGAAAAAGTTAGATTCTGTCTTAATGTATTAAAGACAATCAAAATTCATCAATTTAGTAAGCACCTTTCTATTGTTGAGACTGTGCATACAATTCTGGCAAAAGTGGAAGTTCTTCACATGTAAGATCTACCCTGAGCTGTGCAGGAGTTGTGCTTGACATTGTCTCCATCACAGTAAGTAGGTTGTCTCGAAAGTAGAGCTCCATTGATAAAGGTTTGTTCTCGAGGCTATTCTCTATATCTTGGTCGAGTGGAATAAGCTGCCCACTAAGAAGATGATATCTAATATAGTAAAACAACACTAAGAAATTTTGAGAGCTTATAATGAACTTGCAAATTATGGACTTCTTTTGCAAAATACAGATTTTGCTCTGTGATTGTTTCCTATCCCAAATATCATCTAAAAAGTTCAAACAACTCTCAGACTTGCAAATGAACATTGTTGCGGTAGTTCTTATTTGCTCATCGAAGAAAAAATCTACAAACACTTCAAGAGGCATAAATAGTGCGAGCCGAACTATTTTTGTGGCAATTGAATACTTGAGGGACTTTTGTATATCTTGAAACAACTTATTCCTAAAGCTTTCACTAGTTTGCGAAGCTGGCAAGGACCAATCCTTGCTATCAAAGGATGGAAGTGACAAAGGAGCTGCACGACCCGAACCAATGGAAGTTCTCGGTTCCACATATGACATATCATAAAATAAAATTCCATTATTTGCAAGTTCCTTGTGTTGTCTTCCTTGGTACATTTGCTAACCAATAAATGCATGGAAAGCATCAAAAATCCCAACTATGCTCTCAACTGGTTGCCAATCTGTCCTATTCGATGGATAAATATCTGAAACATAGCAAAGATGATATCCACCACTTAACCTTCAAATATAATCATGCACTAAGTGAGATGTTCAAAATAACTTACAGTTGGGTCGATGCCTTGGAAAACTTGGAGGAGATGTTTGCAACATTAAGTCTGCATGATGGAAAGCATGTTATATGAGGACCTCTTTCACTCGCTTGCTTTGTGCACACACTTTAAACTCTTTAACTTGTCCCTTGAAAGCCTCCACGAAATCATTGCGTTGCCTCCTCTTCCTCCTCCTAGTTTGCATTAGAACCCAACTTCCGATAGTTATTCGAGATGGTATCCATGCTTGATCGTCTGTAGTATAACTGTTAAAAATGCTAACAGAGTCAATGGTAGTGCTAGGCCTTCGAGAAGTAGTCATGGTGTGCAGTAGAATACACAAAAAGGTTAGTGCAAATATGAAAAAGAAAAGAAGTTTTGAGAGGGAAGTAGAGCTACTCAAAGTCATATTTGGGTGGGAACAAAGATACTAGATAGAGTCTTCAATGAAAGTTCTGAAACTCCTCGGTATAGAGTTAGTACGACTTACGGCATTTATACCTTGAAAGCGTGAAATTGTGCAATTTGATGAACAAAAATACTATTTCCTCCCTTTTTTTAAAAAGAGCTTGACTCCAAAATGTCGAATTTCAAGGTAACGTTAGCCTCTTCCTCATTGGTCGAGCGCCACTCTCTCTCTATAACTGAAAGGCCCAAAAGTGAGTCGAACTTTCTCCTACCAACATTTGGATGAGTATAAAAATATTCAATTCTCTATGGTGACATACTATAACATGCGAGAAGTAGATTGTGAAGGAAAACTTATATTTGTTATGAAATTGGATGAAGCTCAAATTCAGAAATATCAAAAAATGGAAAGAGTATCCATATCCCTAATGAATAGAGCATTGGATTATAGCCAGGGTAAGCTTGATTTCCCATACCACAAAACTCAATAAAAAATGGAGCTTTGATGGATTGGAGCAACTCAAATAACAATAGAAAATCACGATACATTGAAATGGCTCTTTTTGCAGACCGATATCCCTTCTGCTATACAACACCAAAATGGAGGTAGACAACTCTATGTAGATGGCATGGGTGACTTTATTGTAGAATGGCACTTGAGTGACGACCTAAAAGCATTGAAGTGCATGTTTGGTGTATGTGAGGTGAAAATACCAAGTATCCATGTATGTATGTATTGCATGGCAAGCACTGGAACAAAAGGATGGCTTGCAGAACACGAGGTTGGAAAACCACCATCAAGAAATAGTGTGAACGTCATCGACTACCCATCATCTTCTATGATTTGGGATCCAATTCTAACAATAGATTTAAAAAATGTACATATATGTACAATGCATACAGAGATTAGAATCTTGGACAAATTGCTTCGACTCCATCTTGATTATGCATATTGTATTAAGCCAAGTAAACTTGCAGACAAGTGCATAGAAAAATATGAGGCTTTGCTCTCTCGAATGGGTTTTCATGGTGGTCAAGTGCATCTAAAAAAAATCCAACTCTTTCAGAAGGAGCGGGTGATGTTTTGCAAGATGTTTCAATGGGTGGAGCAAAAGCCAGAAGATTTTTGAGCAACCATGACAACAAACAAGTTGACTGTTATGTGGAATTGCTGGAAGGATCTTTGTGTAATAACAACCAATGTCAAAAATAGACCAGATGTAGCCAACAAACGCATGGAAGTGGAAAGAAGCTCGCCAATTTTTGAAAGTTTTGAGACAACAAGTTAGCTTTGCTACTTATGCAGATGACTTTAAAAGACAATAAAGCTTTTAATAACTGCTATTGCAGATGCTTGGGGAGCAAAAGACATCACATATTACTTGGTGAGTATTCAATTGCTTTTTAAAGTCCGGATAGTATTTTACATTGTATCTCATTGGTTCAACTAACCTTTTTGAAAAAAAATTAGCATATGCTGTACGTGCATGGACCATATTTTGCAAAACAAGGACCCCTTGCAACATGGAATACTTAGGGAATGGAAAAATCTCACTATCAAGCGAGGACTTCATTTTTTAGATGTACGAGAAAGGGAGGGGACAAAGAAGGAGCAATGCACTACAAGAATTATTCAATTGGTTCTATAGGAGGCAATTACAACGAATGAGAAGAAACAACCATGCTGCTCAACCACAAATGGAGATTAATGCTTCACTTTGAAACTTTGTATCGAGTTTTTCTAAAGAGATCCAAATTTAAAAAAGATATTTTTATGTAAAATATTGTCAATTTTAGATCAGTTTTTTTTATTTTTTTGGTATCACTAGGCATGTTACCCCTATATCTCAATTTTTTTTTCTTTTATAGATCCCAAGAAGGTTGACATTTGTCTCCTTAGTAGCTGCTGCATAGCTAGAGTCGCAAAGAAAGTATCCTACTCTTGAGGCATTGAATCCTACAGCATACCCAAATATTCTAAGTGTTGGAGCTCTCTCAAGTAGTATGATCTTGTTTGCATCGATTTGAAGGGGAGGGTACCCAAAAACCGTCACAATATCATCAGGGCAAATATTGGCAACTCAGGATCTTCAGAATACTGCATGTGAAAAGCACAGAAGGTGGAACTATTAAGTGTAGGCATGTAGTGCATGCGAGAGGAGGCATCCCTTCTTGAAGTGCCCTCTATTGCTTTCCCTCCCGAGCCTTTAGCTCTCCCAAGAAGATTGTCTTTGTCAAGGAGTTCAATCTGCAAAACAAGAAATAATGAGCAATTAAAACAAACTTGAAAAAAAGCAAGATTTTAGGAAGGGAGATCAAGGTGAAACTAAATCTACCTTTTGCAACTCATCTGCAACTCATCCTCAACAATGTTTTTTTCTCGAAGGAGATTGCATGATCTAGTCATCTCTCTTATGTCAACATCCTTTTCAATTTCCTTAGCTTAAAGTCTCTGCCAAAAGATTGGATGCCAAGCTCAATAAGTCTCTTTTCAAAATCCTCATCTTTGAGAGTAGGTTTCCCCTCTTTACTCTTTTCATGCATAGAGCAAGTGCATCAAGAGAAAGAAGAAACAATTTATTGGATGTCTGAAGATCAAGTGCCAAAAACTCCTCTTTTGACTCTTCTTCTGTGTCAATGAAATCTTTGGCCACCTCAGAAGCTTCAGAAATGGTTGCAATACAATAGTCCTCCCTCATATTAAGCAGACATTGAATATGATGGAGAGGGATATACTCTTTTCCATTGATATAGAAGTAGGGAAGGTTTGGAACAGTAAGGGAGGCCTTAAACACCTCTACCTCCTCTATGGGCTCATCAATGATAGTACTAGCTTTAAATTGAGCCACATCAAAAGTTGAACTCTCCCAGTCCTCAGCTACAGCATCAATTTCCTCCTCCTCTAGAATTTCGTTTTTCTCAAGCTGCAAGACTGTGGAAACATTTGTATTTGTTCCCTCTATGTATGTATCTTTCACCTCATCACCTTTGCCTTGCATATCAACTTTAAGGAACAAAAAGAAAAGAAAGGCAACTTCTTTTGGAACAAGGTTGCAAAGATTTGAATGTAATTGACAAGATATGGTAGGTGGACAAGTAAATAAAGTCTTCTTAAAAAATCTCCCAAGCCTCCTTGTTACTTTGCCTTTCTGAATTGAGTTGGTAGTAACTTCAGGTAGATGGCAATAAGTCTTACCATACAACACCAAACACTTACCCTCAACTGCCTCTTCAAACTCTTTAAATTCTTCTGACAAAAGGTCCTTCAATTTTTCTAGCATAACTGCAAGATCAAACAAAGGATTGAATATTTCATATGCCTTGGTGTACACTTCCATGTCACCACTATCCATGACAGCAACGAAGAGCTTCTCACTTGGGCTCTCTCTCAAATATCTTCACGACCTTCACTCATGATGCGGTTGAAAAAAAGTTCAAGGCAAGGAAGCAAGACCAAAACCGAGCGATAGAGGCACGAACAAGATCCTATAAATACTCATATCGCTTTGTGCAGAGGTTTAGGCCGTGGAAGAAAAACCCAAAGGAAGTGATAGAGGCACAAGGCACACTCTGCTCGCTACGGTTATCGCGTCGTTCAGGTGGTTAAGAACATGGCAATAAAACCTGAACGGAGCGATAGTGCAATGAGGCAAACTTTGCAAACACCCCGCTTGCATCATGCAGGACCAGCATGATGGATAAGGAGAGAGAGAGCAATGAAATAGATTTGAAGTGAGAGAACTAGAGATATTTGAAGCGGTTAAGATTAAGGATTCTCACGTCGTAAGACACAAACTAAAAATAACACACCAAAAAAAGACAAAATGAAGCTTATATAAGGGGTAAAAAATGACCGTTATTGACACATGTCACTCATGCACACATGCCACGTGGCAAAATTTCAACGAACACTGTACGGATGGTGTCGGATTTATAAAAAGCTCATGCCACGTGTTCATTTTCCACCTCCCCCAAACACACGTTCTCATTGTTTTGTACCTCCAGCATCCTCCACCATCTCTTTTTTAATCTTATGTTGCGATCCACACATGCCCTTTTGCGATATTTCATCTAATCTGTCCGAGCGACGCGATAGTGGGTAGTTTCAACCTTTGAAAATACCTACTATCGTGTTTTGTGGGATTTGCTCTCCAATTGTTGCATTGCTTTCAACTTCACGCACGACGCGATAGCGAGCACTTCCAAACTTTGGGAGTACCCCTTATCACATATTGCGGTATTTCTTCAAATTTCTGCACGACGCGATAGCGAGCACTTCGAGACTTTGGGAGTACTCTTATCACGTCCTGCAGTATTTCTTGAACTTCCTGCATGACACGATAGCGAGCACTTCCAGACCGTGGAGGACCTCTTATCGTATTGTTCATAATATTTTAGGAGTCTTTTGAACCTCCCGTAGGCCTTGTTTTGGCAAATTTTGTGGCAAAGGACAAAGCACTTTCCGACCATCAAATGGCAAGGATACAAGAAAAGTTTACCAAGCTCCAAAAGATTCAGAGAAAGATGATGATGACAACCAAGAAGAATTAGTTGGGAAGAAAGAAGAGAAACCACATACACAACCTTGCCAGAGGCCTACTGCTAGGAAGAGATTAAATTATCAAGTCAAATCTCTAAGGGAGATAAGGAAAGCACAGAAGTCTACTTGTCTTCTTATTCCAAAGCTACCCTTCATGAGAGTTTTCAAAGAGATATCATATAGAATTGTGAGCATGATGAATATCAAAAGCTTTGTTTCATTAAGGTGGAAATCTCAAGTCTTGATGTGCCTTCAGGAGGCTGCTGAAGATTTCCTTATAGACTTTATAAATGATAGCTGCATTGCAGCTGCATTTTCTCATAGGGTCACATTGATGAGCAAAGATTTTATTCTTGTGTCAAGGCTGAGGTACAAGTTTCATAAGGCTCTCGATCTTATTACTAGTGAGGATCTTAGGGTCTTCCAAATTTTAAATATCCCCCCTTCGAGGTAGCAGAAGAATTCAGGGGTTGTCATTGAAGATGTTACACATCAGTATGAGACAAGAAAGGCCCAGGATATCAAAGCAGGCAAGGAGGTTGAGAGGGAGCAAGACATGATGTCAGAGGATGCTATCCTTACAGAGCAAGCATAAATTTTAAGAGTATCTAACTCTCTCCTTTATGAAAAATTCACAGGCCAAATGGTTGTGGATGTCTCCATGTGTGGGGATGATGAGGTGTACTATGACATATTCCCTCAAGACACAAGTATTCTTGTAAACCCCAACATTGAGCTTAATGATACTTTGCTCTTTATCTGTCTCAGGTACGTGTTGCCCCTTTGCTTATTATTAGTGCATGTGCGCCTACAAGGGTCTCATTGGGGGATGTGTTTTCTTTGACTTCAGGTGTCTTATGAGAGATCTTCCAGAGGCTATAGCTATGCAAATTTCCATACTTGGCCCTCTAGTGACACAGTGTCTATTTAAGAAGCAAGGAAGACTTTCAAGTTTTTTGGAAGATTTTGATTTGCTGACCTGCAATTACATAATATACCCCTCTGTTGAAGGATAAATCTTAACTCCTAACAATTTATAATATTCTATGGTATTTCTAGCTAATTGTTATTTTTTTATAGAGAACATTGGAGTCTTATTATCTTTAATCTTTTGGAGAAAGATATTATATTTATGAATTCATTGTCAAGTATCCATGGAAGAAGTAAACTGTAAGTATGAATTATGATCTATGCTTGATGGCCCATTGTTTTCTATTAGTAGATTTTTGATTGATGTCTTCTTGCAGTGCTGCCAAACTTATCGTTGGTCACTTGAGTACCACAAATAAATATTACAATATAGAAGGTTTCAAGTACTACAATCAAAAGGTGCCTTTACAAATAGACTCAACATCTTGTGGATGGAGGGTGCTTGCCAATGCATGGAGATATATTGAGTCAAGGTGCAGGATGACTACACTCACTATAAGTGTGTATCTCATGTGCCATTGATTTGTTTTGACTTCTTATGTATGTACTCATGTCCTTTATTTTCTTTTTCTATTTGTTGCAGTTGCATAAATATCGAAAGTCTTGTGGGTGAGAGAGAAGCCCGTTTCTATGGTTTTGGAAAGATCAATAAACCCAAATGATCCAGAATCTCCTATGGCACTAACTACTGATGAAATAGAGTCTCCTTTTCCACCAAAGAAAGGTAGAGCCACTAGGGGTTTGGATGGAAAGAAAAGGTATCACAAAAAGAAGAGTCCTGTAAAGAAGATCCATACAAAGAAAGCCCTTCAAAGAGGTTCCATACAAGTAAGAGCCCTTCAAAGAGAAGCCATACAAAGAAGAGTACTACAAACAAGAGCCATGCCAAGAAGAGTCCTGCCAAGAGGAAGATTCCCACCAAGAAGAAGAGCCTTGCAAAAAGAAAAGCAGATACAAAGGGCCATCCATTCCACTCACCATTAAAATTCAAGGTTCAAAGCATCGTTTAGCTAAGAACAGTAAGGGGGAGGCACCTAGCTCGCCTTTCAAGCTACCATTCATTTTGACAAAGAAGGTTGCCAAGTCACCCAAGCCAACCACTCCTCAGGAGCCCAAAGCACCAACCCCCTGCCAAGTCCCCCATGCCAAGCCCTAAGGAGCCCAAGTCACCACCACGCCCTCCTGAACTGACTTCACCCCCTCCTGAACACAAAAGAAAAAGGGTCTCTGAGGATGCAGAATTCTCTCAGGCAAAAAGAAAATTGGAGTTTCATGATTGATTATTCCACAAAAGTTATGTACACTTTTGTTCATTTTGTCCATATGAACATATACCCTTTGGTGGTTCATAATTTTGTACTTCAAATGTTGAATACCAACTATTCAATTCTTAAATGTGTATCATGGTGTCATGTTAGTTTAAAACAACATAAATAATGATCACAATAAGGTAGAAAAGACAAACATATTTGCAAAATGCAATGGCTACAATATTGAAGTTGTTTTTTCAAGTCCTTGCAAGTGGCTCAAATAGAACTCTTTTTGGGGGAGGGCATGTGATGCAAGAGGTTGAATTCTCCATCATTGTCCTCACCACAATTCCATCTATTTTGAATCTACGCTCAGGAGATATTTCATCAAGAAACTCAAGAGATTCTCTAACATCCTGTAGTCTCCAATTTGTTGTTGATATAAGGCTTCTATGCGCAATGTGTGGATGGACTATGACCTTTAGTTCAAACTCTGGACAATTTTCCTCAGAGTCAAGAGGAGCCCAACTACCTAATTCTCTTCTCCATCTCCTATAGTCATAGCCCAGAACTAACGATTGACGACATAGTTGATATGAGATAGACATAAAATCTAGGCTTACTCTACCACTAATACTATCGCCAATATGGAAAGGTTCTTTGGTACTCCATCTGTCTCCAAGTACATAGTCTTCTATTAAGACACATCGTCTTTGTCCTCTGCAAGTCCATTGTTTTGAAACATGCCACAAAGACATGTATAGGCAAGAACCATTGAACTTTAATCCTTCTTGATATCCTACCCAGAGACATAGCTTTAAGGATGTCTTCTTTGATCTTGGATTTGAAGTTTGATATAGTACATGCATCAGGAGCTTCCAGTCAAGTGAACTTATGGTGGGAACGAGTAACTGATGTAGTTCTCCATATGCACCTTCTTGTGATGGAACCTTGTATTCTGCAAAATAGACAAACAAATCCATTGTTTTGTAAAAAGAAGATGGCTTGTCAGTATACATAGCATATGCATTGCTTTGAACGTCCCACTTAGACTCTCCTTAGGCTACCATTCCACAGCTATTGAAGGAAATATATCTGGAATGGAATCAAAAAATGAGAAAAAACAATGGGAGAATGAGAAATTCATTGTATCAAAGAGAATCTTTTTTTTACTTATAGTAAGAATGCAGTGTGGGATGTTTGTCCAAGTCTAACACCATCTCCTTGGCCATGTACACATGGTAAACCTTAGCTAGCCAGCCATTATCAGTCACTTTGAAAGCAAGAACACGACCTTTCTAATGGTTTTTTACTTTATCACGTGTAGTTTTGTTCACTCTGAGTACACCTTTGCATGAAGGAAGCATTGTTACCCAGCATTTACTTTATCACATTTAGTTCTCTTCACTTTGTGTACACCTTTGAATGAAGGAAGCATTGTTACCTAGTCATTCACACAAAAAGATATGGGTTTCCATCATCCTCTCTAACATTATGAAAGTCACAAGAAGTTATGTTATGTGAAGGGCGACGTGCAGAAGACGCCATGGAAACTCAGAGATTAGAGAAGAAGAAAGAAAATACAGAGACAAAAAGACATAAACCTCTCACAAAATAGAGGGAAAGTGGAAAAGGTATACATTTGAAAAAAGTAGGTGATTTTTCATTAATGGCCTTGTTTTTAGAGCCTTCTCACATAGATTTTGTATCTTTTGACAACGATTTTGTGAAATATAAAATAGAATAAAAGATGAGACTTCATTACTTTGGGCCGCAAATTTAATGAGCTTACTCGCCGAAAGCACATAAATATAGCAGTTTTAGCCTTATGATCAAGACATTTAGCTGCTCTCCGTCAAAATAGGACCGTTAAAACCCAAGATAGAGGAGACAAGAGTGCTAAACTTTTGTATATGTGTCAAATGACCATTGGACTATTCCATAATCCTTAGATTAACAAACAACCCTTTTCTAGCCATTTTTGGCCCTAATAGTCCTCCCCCACACCGGGAACGGTGTCTCCCTCTACTCTGGCTTTTGTGCGACTTTTTGGCACTCCTAGCTACACACCACTAGCTACTCCTCCGAAACTCACCCCACTCAACACTCCTCGCTACACACCAGTAGCTTCTCCTTTGGGGCTCACCCACTTGACACTTGATTCAAAGACCAAACTCCCATGGAGACACCTGCATCCATGCAACCCCTCTAGAGACACTACTTGCGACCCCTATTAAGACACATGTAGTGACACCTAGGTTCAGGTGGCCTATGTGAGAGGGCTTGCCATACTCGATTGACCTTAGTGGCATATCGATCTTGAATGAGGATGGCATGAATGTGATTACACGCATGCGTGGTATGTGCTCTTTTTTGGCTCTACATATTAAATAAATGGTCAAAAGTGCCTGATGAATTGAAAGACAAAGTCGTCAAAGAGAAGTTTTTTTTACTTATAGTAAGAATGCAGTGTGGGATGTTTGTCCAAGTCTAACACCATTTCCTTGTCCATGTACACATAGTAAACCTTAGCTAGCCAGCCATTAACAGTCACTTTGAAAGCAAGAACACGACCTTTCTAATGGTTTTTTACTTTATCACGTGTAGTTCTGTTCACTCTGGGTACAACTTTGCATGAAGGAAGCATTGTTACCCAGCATTTACTTTATCACATTTAGTTCTCTTCACTTTGTGTACTCCTTTGCATGAAGGAAGCATTGTTACCTTGTCATTCACACAAAAGGTTATGGGTTTCCATCATCCTCTCTAACGTTATGAAAGTCACAAGAAGTTATGTTATGTGAAGGGAGACGTGCAAAAGATGCCATGGAAACTCAGAGATTAGAGAAGAAGAAAGAAAATACAGAGACAAAAAGACATAAACCTGTCACAAAATAGAGGGAAAGTGAAAAAGGTATACATTTGAAAAAAGTAGGTGATTTTTCATTAATGGCCTTGTTTTTAGAGCCTTCTCACATAGATTTTGTATCTGTTGACAACGATTTTGTGAAATATAAAATAGAATAAAAGATGAGACTTCATTACTTTGGGCCGCAAATTTAATGAGCTTACTCGCCGAAAGCACATAAATATAGCAGTTTCAGCCTTATGAACAAGACATTTAGCGGCTCTCCATCAAAATAGGACCGTTAAAACCCAAGATAGAGGAGACAAGAGTGCTAAACTTTTGTATGTGTGTCAAATGACTATTGGACTATTCCTTAATCCTTAGATTAACAAACAACCCTTGTCTAGCCATTTTTGGCCCTAATGGTCCTCCCCCACACCGGGAACGGTGTCTCCCTCTACTCTGGCTTTTGTGCGACGTTTTGGCACTCCTAGCTACACACCACTAGCTACTCCTCCGAAACTCACCCCACTCAACACTCCTCGCTACACACCAGTAGCTTCTCCTTTGGGGCTCACCCACTTGACACTTGATTCAAAGACCAAACTCCCATGGAGACACCTGCATCCATGCAACCCCTCTAGAGACACTACTTGTGACCCCTATTAAGACGCATGTAATGACACCTAGGTTCAGGTGGCCTATGTGAGAGGGCTTGCCATACTCGATTGACCTTAGTGGCATATCGATCTTGAATGAGGATGGCATGAAGGTGATTACACGCATGCGTGGTATGTGCTCTTTTTTGGCTCTACATATTAAATAAATGGTCAAAAGTGCCTGATGAATTGAAAGACAAAGTCGTCAAAGAGAAGGTTTTTTTACTTATAGTAAGAATGCAGTGTGGGATGTTTGTCCAAGTCTAACACCATTTCCTTGGCCATGTACACATGGTAAACCTTAGCTAGCCAGCCATTAACAGTCACTTTGAAAGCAAGAACACGACCTTTCTAATGGTTTTTTACTTTATCACGTGTAGTTCTGTTCACTCTGAGTACAGCTTTGCATGAAGGAAGCATTGTTACCCAGCATTTACTTTATCACATTTAGTTCTCTTCACTTTGTGTACACCTTTGCATGAAGGAAGCATTGTTACCTAGTCATTCACACAAAAGGTTATGGGTTTCCATCATCCTCTCTAACGTTATGAAAGTCACAAGAAGTTATGTTATGTGAAGGGAGACGTGCAGAAGACGCCATGGAAACTCAGAGATTAGAGAAGAAGAAAGAAAATACAGAGACAAAAAGACATAAACCTCTCACAAAATAGAGGGAAAGTGGAAAAGGTATACATTTGAAAAAAGTAGGTGATTTTTCATTAATGGCCTTGTTTTTAGAGCCTTCTCACATAGATTTTGTATCTTTTGACAACGATTTTGTGAAATATAAAATAGAATAAAAGATGACACTTCATCACTTTGGGCCGCAAATTTAATGAGCTTACTCGCCGAAAGCACATAAATATAGCAATTTCAGCCTTATGATCAAGACATTTAGCTGCTCTCCATCAAAATAGGACCGTTAAAACCCAAGATAGAGGAGACAAAATTGCTAAACTTTTGTATATGTGTCAAATGACCATTGGACTATTCCATAATCCTTAGATTAACAAACAACCCTTTTCTAGCCATTTTTGGCCCTAATAGTCCTCCCCCACACCGGGAACGGTGTCTCCCTCTACTCTGGCTTTTGTGCGACTTTTTGGCACTCCTAGCTACACACCACTAGCTACTCCTCCGAAACTCACCCCACTCAACACTCCTCGTTACACACAAGTAGCTTCTCCTTTGGGGCTCACCCACTTGACACTTGATTCAAAGCCCAAACTCCCATGGAGACACCTGCATCCATGCAACCCCACTAGAGACACTACTTGTGACCCCTATTAAGACGCATGTAGTGACACCTAGGTTCAGGTGGCCTATGTGAGAGGGCTTGCCATACTGGATTGACCTTAATGACATATCGATCTTGAATGAGGATGGCATGAAGGTGATTACAAGCATGCGTGGTATGTGCTCTTTTTTGGCTCTACACATTAAATAAATGGTCAAAAGTGCCTAATGAATTGAAAGACAGAGTCGTCAAAGAGAAGTTTTTTTTTACTTATAGTAAGAATGCAGTGTGGAATGTTTGTCCAAGTGTAACACC
Organism: Adiantum capillus-veneris; assembly: GCF_014529385.1. Taxonomy (NCBI): domain Eukaryota; kingdom Viridiplantae; phylum Streptophyta; class Polypodiopsida; order Polypodiales; family Pteridaceae; genus Adiantum; species Adiantum capillus-veneris. Next base: position 16,651,263 of record NC_140944.1, read on the forward strand.
ATTTCCTTGGCCATGTACACATGGTAAACCTTAGCTAGTCAGCCATTATCAGCCACTTTGAAAGCAAGAACACGAACTTTCTAATGGTTTTTTACTTGATCACGTGTAGTTCTGTTCACTCTGAGTACACCTTTGCATGAAGGAAGCATTGTTACCCAGCATTTACTTTATCACATTTAGTTCTCTTCACTTTGTGTACACCTTTGCATGAAGGAAGCATTGTTACCTAGTCATTCACACAAAAAGATATGGGTTTCCATCATCATCTCTAACGTTATGAAAGTCACAAGAAGTTATGTTATGTGAAGGGCGACGTGCAGAAGACGCCATGGAATCTCAGAGATTAGAGAAGAAGAAAGAAAATACAGAGACAAAAAGACATAAACCTCTCACAAAATAGAAGGAAAGTGAAAAAGGTATACATTTGAAAAAAGTAGGTGATTTTTCATTAATGGCCTTGTTTTTAGAGCCTTCTCACATAGATTTTGTATCTTTTGACAACGATTTTGTGAAATATAAAATAGAATAAAAGATGAGACTTCATTACTTTGGGCCGCAAATTTAATGAGCTTACTCGCCGAAAGCACATAAATATAGCAGTTTTAGCCTTATGATCAAGACATTTAGCTGCTCTCCGTCAAAATAGGACCGTTAAAACCCAAGATAGAGGAGACAAGAGTGCTAAACTTTTGTATATGTGTCAAATGACTATTGGACTATTCCTTAATCCTTAGATTAACAAACAACCCTTTTCTAGCCGTTTTTGGCCCTAATGGTCCTCCCCCACACCGGGAACGGTGTCTCCCTCTGCTCGGGCTTTTGTGCGACTTTTTGGCACTCCTAGCTACACACCACTAGCTACTCCTCCGAAACTCACCCCACTCAACACTCCTCGCTACGCACCAGTAGCTTCTCCTTTGGGGCTCACCCACTTGACACTTGATTCAGAGCCCAAACTCCCATGGAGACACCTGCAGCCATGCAACCCCTCTAGAGACACTACTTGTGACCCTTATTGAGACGCATGTAGTGACACCTAGGTTCAGGTGGCCTATGTGAGAGGGCTTGCCATACTCGATTGACCTTAGTGGCATATCGATCTTGAATGAGGATGGCATGAAGGTGATTACACGCATGCGTGGTATGTGCTCTTTTTTGGCTCTCCATAATAAATAAATGGTCAAAAGTGCCTGATGAATTGAAAGACAGATTCGTCAGCATGCTGCATGACGAGTTTCCTGTGGAAAATTGGGATGAGCGCTTCAATGAAGACTTAATGAGGGTGTAGATGTGCAAGTACTGCAAGCACAAGAGCTCCAAAGTGAAGAAAGGAATCAAGCATGGGTGGAGTAGACCAGCTTGGCTAAGTAAAGAAGATTGGAAAATTGCAAAGCGGGAAGTGTACAAGAATCTCAACAAATGGAAGCGAGGAGTGTTGAGTGGGGTGAGTCTCGGAGGAGTAGCTAATGGTGTGTAGCGAGGAGTGTTGAGTGGGTGAGTCTCGGAGGAGTAGCTAGTGGTGTGTAGCTAGGAGTGCCAAAAAGTCGCACAAAAGCCAGAGTAGAGGGAGACACCGTTGCCGGTGTGGGGGAGGACCATTAGGACCAAAAACGGCTAGAAAAGGGTTGTTTTTTAATCTAAGGATTAAGGAATAGTCCAATGGTCATTTGACACATATACAAAAGTTTAGCACTCTTGTCTCCTCTATCTTCGGTTTTGGCGGTCCTATTTTGACGGAGAGCAGCTAAATGTCTTGATCATAAGGCTGAAACTGCTATATTTAGGTGCTTTTGACGAGTAAGCTCATGAAATTTGTGGCCCAAAGTAATGAAGTCTCATCTTTTGTTCTATTTGAGATTTCACAAAATCGTTGTCAAAAGATACAAAATCTATGTGAGAAGGCTCTAAAAACAAGGCCATTAATGAAAAATCACCTACTGTTTTCAAATGTATACCTTTTTCACTTTCCCTCTATTTTGTGAGAGGTTTATGTCTTTTCATCTCTGTATTTTCTTTCTTCTTCTCTAATCTCTGAGTTTCCATGGGATCTTCTGCACGTCGCCCTTCACATAACATAACTTCTTGTGACTTTCATAACATTAGAGAGGAGGATGGAAACCCGTATCTTTTTGTGTGAATGACTGGGTAGCAATGCTTCCTTCATGCAAAGGTGTACACAGAGTGAAGAGAAATAAATGTGATAAAGTAAATGCTGGGTAACAATGCTTCCTTCTTGCAAAGGTGTACATAGAGTGAACAGAACTACACGTGATAAAGTAAAAAACCATTAGAAAAGTCGTGTTCTTGCTTTCAAAGTGACCTATAATGGTTGGCTAGCTAAGGTTTACCATGTGTACATGGCCAAGGAAATGGTGCTAGACTTGGACAAATAATGGATTTGTTTGTCTATTTTGCAGAATACAAGGTTCCATCACAAGAAGGTGCATATGGAGAACTACGTCAGTTACTCGTTCCCACCATAAGTTCACTTGACAGGAAGCTCCTGATGCATGTACTATATCAAGCTTCAGATCCAAGATTAAAGAAGACATCTTTAAAGCTATGTCTCCGGGCAGGATATCAAGAAGGATTAAAGCTCAATGGTTCTTGCCTATACATGTCTTTGTGGCATGTTTCAAAACAATGGACTTGCAGAGGACAAAGACGATTGGACTTAATAGAAGAGTTTCTATGACTAATGTACTTGGAGACGGATGGAGTACCAAAGAAACTTTCGATATTGGCAATAGTATTAGTTATAGAGTAAGCCCAAATTTTATGTCTATGTCATATCAACTATGTCATCAATCATTAGTTCTGGGCTATAACTATAGGAGATGGAGAAGAAAATTAGGTAGTTGGGTTCCTCTCGACTCTGAGGAAAATTGTCTAGAGTTTGAACTAAAGGTCACAGTCCATCCACACACTGAGCATATAAGCCTTATATTAACAACAAATTGGAGACTATAGGATGCTAGAGAATCTCTTCAGTTTCTTAATGAAACATCTCCTGAGCGTAGATTCAAAACGAATGGAATTGTGGTGAGGACAATGATGGAGAATTCAACCTCTTGTATCACATGCCTTCTCATAAAAAGAGTTGTATTTGAGCCACTTGCAAGGACTTGAAAAAAAAAGTTCAATATTGTAGTCATTGCATTTTGCAAATATATTTGTCTTTTCTATCTTATTGTGATCTAAACTAACATGACATTATGATACACATTTAAGAATCGAGTAGTTGGTATTAAGTATTTGAAGTAAAAGAAATGTAGCAATTAACCATGCTGATTTTGTTGTGTTGTTTTATTCCTACTTGGTGGGAGTGTCAGTCCTATTATGATCAAAAGTATAGTCATTGTCCTCATGGATGATTGACAAGCAATTATTATGATGGTTGGTACTTGCTTCGAGAGGTTGGAGTTTCATAAGGAAAATGGTGGTACTGCCTTTGGGGTAGTGGTTGCTTTGCTATGGTAGCCTTTTTAACTCCCACATAGTGTCCTTTTTTATTATTGATATGTAATCATTTTTATTTCTCGTAGGGGTAGAGCTATGAAAAAAAGATAATAATGAATTTTGGGCCATATATTTCTTTGTTGTGCTAGATTCTTTTGAATCTCAAGACATGCAGCATTACTTTTTTTTCACAAAAGTTTTGTGCTATAATACTTGTAAATAGTACATAGAAATTATGATAAAAAGAATGAAAAAATTTCATATCTTACATTCTTCAAGTGCACGGAATGGTTAAGGTTATATTTTGTGCCAATTCATTTCCAACAATTATCTTCTGATTCGTAGACATGTACGTAGTATGCTCAATCAAAAATTTGATCTAACACTCTCCTTCACTTTATCAGATGAAGCATCATAAGTGGGATTTCTTTTACACATTAAGTCACATATCAGGATGCTTGATGTAGGATCGTTATCAGCTAGTACCCTAGGTTGAATAAAGACTCCTTGGATGAACGTTGTGACGTGTTTTGGCAAAATGGTGCGGACCACCCCAAAGTCTTTGAGATACATTTTTTAATGCTTTTGGGGGCCTTGGATGTTAATAAATCATGCTTGTACAAAGTGTACAAAGGTGGTTTGTGCCAGCTGTCTCTACGCATGCGTGCCAGTTGTGCGGGGTACATAGTTTTGCTGTTTTTGTACATAGAAGTGTCGAGACTTCAAAGTGTGAGTAAGTGATTTAAAAATATGAAGAAAAACTGAACTTTTATCAGCTTGGGGTTGTGAGTGAGTGGGAGTTTTCAGCTGTGAAGAAGAAAGCCTCTCTTGCTGCAGTCTGCGGTGGTGCATGGGGGTTGTGTAGTGGAGGTACTCATGTGTGTGTGCGAGGGCCTGGAGCCTTGATTGGAGAGTGTGTCTCTCATCAAGAAGTCCATGAACATGGGTGGTGAACTCTGCACTTTCACCCTTCTTCTCTCGTTTTGGTGATGGAAGCTGCGTGAAGTAGAGCTCTCTTGTACGCGTTGTGAGCGCGATGAAAACACACACAGCGCCTCTATAACGACCCGACACACACTCTTGGGAAGATACACACACACACTATGGGGCACCACTCGGCTTACACAACACACCTGGCCGAGACAGGGAACACACCTCTGGAGTGAGAGGAGAGAGACTATCCACTTGCCCACTCCACACACACACACACACACACACACACACACACACACCCAAAACTCAGCTCAAAAGAGGAGAATTTTTGATGTTTAGATACAAATGAGCTTGGGCCAACACCAATGGGGCAAACAGCTCACACAATATGGGTAAAAGATACTAGATACAATCACAAACTGGAGCAGAAACTTCGCTCATAGGAGAATTTTACACAGCCAAAACAGAAGAAAAAGAGGGAGGAATTTGGCAAAATGGACAGCGCCATCGCGTCCGGAACGTCCCAAAACCCTAGTCTACAATGTCAAAGTGCTCAAATCCGACCTCGGATGAGCAGTTTACGGCCAAAACAGGCTCCAAAATGAGCAAAAACACAACTGCGGCTGTTCCTCCTCTCTTCTCCACGTTTTTTCTGGTCTTCTCTCTGTTTTTTCAGTTCCCACACTTAGTTTTATTACTTGGGCACCCTTGGCCTTTTAGATGACCTCAAATGAACCCCGAACAGGCCAAAAACTGACCTCGCAGTGCATAGTTGTCACCTTTTTGCATCATTCGCACACCTGGCACTCAACTTTTTTCCAATAATGCATCTCGCCACCACGTGAAGTGGCCCCAAAATGTGGTCCTAATGATGACCTTTCTGCATAACTCTCACAAGAAAACACCCACGTTGTGTTCGTCCTCATCCACGTGCAAATATTGACCCCGTTCGCCCTCCTGATGTCACTACATGCCATCTGACACACCTGCTTACCTCATGTCATCGGCGCGCGGATAGCTTCCTCGAGAAGTTTTATGCACTATAAACTCCTCATTATTGTAGAAAAAACATACTGGTACTGGTGATAGTGAAAATCGATGCACTATGTACATGCTGTCCTACCTGTACACATGTGGGCCCCACGTAACCACCTGGCTATGGAAATTGGGCAATCCTTTATTCGATGCACCATGCATGTGTATGTACATATGCACAATCCCTTGCTCAAAAAAACTCCTGACATAATTTTCCCATTCCCTAGCCTGCTAGATCATTCATGATCAGCAGCAGCAAAGAGAGATATGAGACGCTCCGCATCACAGGTCTCCTCATCCTTCACCAACATTGCTTACTCCATAGACAGCTCATCTTGCTCCACCATCATCAATCTAGCGTGATACAATTTAAGACACAATCCATTTACCCTTGACTTATGTAGAACACCATCCAAGTTAGCCAACTGATATGTGCCATTTGGAAAACAGTCCACTACCTTGAAAGGGCCTTCCCACTTAATTTGAAACTTCTTTTGGAAGGTGTTGTCCAGCTTACTGTTGTAGCGCAAAACCAAGTCATGCTTCTTGATACCCTTACTTTTGACCTTTTCATTTATCTTTTCCAAAGCCCTATCTTGCATCTGCCCATAATGTTCCAATGCACTCATCCTATCCAACTGAACCTCTTGTAGCTGTAAGAGCCTCTCTTCGAATGCATCACTAGGCGGCCCAAGCAACTTCTCTAACATCTTGACCGCAGGAAACTCTACTTCCACAGGCAATAGTGCTTCTTTTCCATACACCAAATGAAATGGAGTAAACCCTGTACCTGTTCTCATCGAAGTACGGTAAGCCCATAGTGCACTAGGCAATTCCAAATCCCAATTCTTTCCTTGGTGCTCTGTCACTTTCGAAATAATCTGTACCAGCTCACCATTGAATCTTTCATTTAAGCCATTACACTGTGGGTAATAAGGAGTGGTATGCTTGTGCCTAATATTCATCTTTGCACATAAAAAATCTAGCAGTTTAGCTCGAAATCCAGGTCCCTTATCTGAAAGTAGCTCCAGTGGCACCCCAAACTTGCAACATATTTCATCATACACAAATTTTGCCACATCCTTTGCAGTGATCTGTTTTACTTCTATAGCCTTTGCCCATCTAGAAAGATAGTCCACTGCCGTCAAAATATAGCTTTTGCCCCTGCTTGTGATAGGTAATGGGCCTATTGCATCAATCCCCCACTTTTCAAACACATCAAACGCCATATTGATTTTTCGTAGCTCTGGCTTCAACACTCTCTTCCCAAATGCTTGACACCTATTGCAAGACCTACACCAATGGTGAACATCCTTGTGCAAACTAGGCCATACATACCCCTCTTGCAAAATCTTATGCAAGGTGATCTTTAGAGCAAAATGGACACCACATGCGCCTTCATGATTCTCTTCCAACACTCTGTAAAGCTCCTCCCACCAAGGTACAGGTCTCAACACGAGATCAACCCCTTTCATGTATAAGACATCACCAATCAATTTGTACCTGTATGCTCTACGCACAAAGCCATACTTTTTAGACTTCTAAATCTCCTTTGGAATGATTCCTGTTAGCAAAAACTCCTCTTCTTGAGCCAAACTTTCCCGGCCATGATAAAGAGGTAAAGTGGTCCTCAACACAAATAGCTCCCCAATCATGCCTTGAGCTGCTTCATGTGCCTCTCCATTTAGAGCACGTTCAATATGTCTGATGCTCCATGCTTCAAACTTTTTTAACAGACCTTTAATTCTGAAACACATTTCCTTCAATGCGGTGTTCTTGCTCTTCCACACACCCAGCACTTGCTTCACAACTAACAAGGCATCACCTTTTATGCTCAACCTTCTAACCCCATGCTTCAAACAAATGTGTAATCCAGCTTCCAATGTAGCATATTCAGCCTCATTGTTACTATGTGCATCCAATTTGAACCCTCTTTTGCATACTAGCTTCCCCTCTGGATCATAAAGTGCTATACCCCCTGAAGCCGCATCATGGCTCTTTCTATATGAGCCATCAAAGAACAACACATGTGCATTGCTAATATGTGGCACTTCTTCAACTACCTTTCTCACCACCTCTTCCTTAACAATAAGGGGATTCTCCTTGTAGGTCAACAAATCAGCTAGGGTAGCCCTTGTACTGTCTTCCACTAGAAAAGAGAACTCAAACTCTTGCAGCTCAATTACCCATTTCTTCAACACATTTGACATGTTAGTGACATTAATTAACTGTGGCAAAAAAGAATAGCTCATCAAGAAAACAAAAGGTCGTGGTAGCAAGTAATGACAAAATCGTCGACAAGCAAATATTACACTGGCCATCACTAGCTCTACTTCCAAGAACTTTCTCTCCGCTACCAACTTCACTCAGCTTGCACAATACACTGGCCTCTTATAATGGCTGTCATTCCCCTTTTGCAATAGCATGGCTCCAATGGCATCATCCCCTACTGATGAATTTACATAAAAAACTTTCTCCCAATCAGGAGTCTGCATGGTTGACAACCCCCCTAGCACCTCTTTCACCTCTTGAAACACTTCTTCACACTTGTCATCCCATTGCAATGGATCATGCTTTTCCACTTGCTGTAATGGATAAAGAATCCGCGAAGACAATGGAATAAACCGTGCCATGTACTTCACTTTCTGTATAAAGGTTGCCAATTGCTTCGTACTCGTAGGTGATGGAAGAAGAGTAATAGACTTCACCTTATCTGGATCAGCCTCAATGCCATTTTCTGACACCATGTGGCCCAACAACTTCACCCTTGGCTGTGCTAGATGACATTTCTTTGGGTTTAGTTGTCCTCCACATTCATCATATCGAGCTAATACCATCTGCAACTTCTCATGGTGTTCATCCCTGCTACTGTAGACACAGAAGTCATCCATAAAAGCCTTAACACAACTACCAATGAATGGTTCCAGCACCCAATTTGCTCTTTCTTGATAGAAAGATGGTCCATTTGACAACCCAAATGGTAGCACTGTGTAGCAATAGCGGCCACTGAATCCAAGATCTGATCAATGAATGGAAGAGGATATGGGTTCTTCTTAGTGGCTGCATTTAAGGGTTTAAAATCTACACAAATCCTCCACTTTCCATCCTTCTTTGGACTGACTACTACTGGACTCACCCATTCTGTGGTCTCCACAGGGACTATGAACCCTACCTTCAACAACTTGTCCACCTCTTCTCACAAGGCTTCCATTTGCTCTTGACCCATCCTTCTTAGCCTTTGCCGCACTGGCTTAGCACCTTCTTTCATCTCTATATGCATCTCTTCGCCCTTGAACCCTCTGATCTCTTCATATGAAGTAATGAACAAATCAGGAAAACTAGCCAGCATGTGCAAATATATATCCTTCTCCATAGTTGAGAGGTCTCCACTGATCATTTGTGTCATCAATTCCTGCTTCTTTGACAACTCAACCTTGGTTTGCATCAGCCCTTCAATCACTTCATAAGGCCCTTCACTTTCATCTTCAACCTCATTCGCAAATGCAACTAAACCAATCTTCTGGATTTCTTTGTCCATCAAAAGAAATGCAACATCAGCATCCTCATCACTGCTGGTAGTGCTATCACTGTCCTCATCTGTCACCGTGGAAGAGTCTTCATCACTAGACTCATCCTCATCTTCATAAAGATCCTCTAATCGTTTCCTTGTGTCCATATTATAAAGCTTCTTGGTACCTGTCTTTCCATAGAGGCTAATCGTACCATGTCGCCAATCTTGAACAGCTCCCACTACACGTAACCATGGTCTTCCCAGTATAATAGGATATGCTCCCAACCCTGCTGGCATCACATGAAAATCAATTACTGCCTTTGCATCATATGCCTCCACTTCTAAGCTCTTTACAACACCCAAGCATTTTACTTTTTGATGGTTTGCCAATCTGATCCGAAAACCTGACACCCCAGCCACTATGAGACCCATCTTCTCAACGCATGAGTGTGTTATGACGCATATTTGGGCTCCGCTGTCCACATAACCTTGTCTCATATTTTTTCTTTTATGCCACACATCTACTATTGGACAAATGTCTGGTAGCTCATCCATTGCCAACACCTTTACTGAACCTCTCTCTGGCTCTTTCTCCATTGGGTTAACCATCCTCTTCCACGGTCGCTTTAGCTTAGGCACCATCTCTATAAGCTGCCCAAAAGTAACATCTGCCTTCCTGCTCGTCAGATCCTCCTTCAAGTCATAGCTTAATTGCCCATCCCCTAGTGGAAAATCTGAAACATGAAACTTTCGACGAGCTCTCCTTTTCCTCTTGGCCTTGACATCCTCGCCTTCATGGCTCTTTCCTTTATTCTTACTAGGACCTGGGGCACTTCTTCCTTCCTTATCCTCTGTGGTCCTCTTCCCAATAGGCATCACTAATGTATCCTCTAGCGTTGATGCCTTCTCCAAGGTGACTACACTTAGCACTTTTGTCTTTCCCTTTTCCTCCTGGGTCAATCCACTGGTTCCTTCGTCTCCCTTAATTTCGATGCCATAATAATTTGACCTAGTTAGCACCTGTCTTGGGAATGGATACATGTCTCCCTCCATCCTTCGTGGCTTATCACATTGCGGGCTGATGTGATCCAACTCTCCACAATTATAACATGTGGGCGTCTGCCTCCAAAACCTACCATTGCTTTGTCCAACACCATTCCTAGGCCTTTCTTCACCTCCTCGCTGATTTGCAAACCTCCCTCGACCTCGATTATTTCCCACTTGACCTAGCATGTTTAGGCTGAGATTCTTCATCAAATCTACCATTTGCCTCATGTATTGCCTTAGCCCATCATCTTGCACTGCTGTAGTGACCACTGCTGGCATAACCTGAGTAGTAACAGGAACCACTGGTTCGTGATGAACCCCTGACATGCGACCTTGTAAAGACTCTATAGGCTGAAATTCAGACCTCATGGGCAAAGACTCCACCCCTAACTGGATCATTTTCCTCAACTTCCACTCTTTGTTCCTTGCTACCTCTAGTGCATCTTCATATGTCCTAGGCTTCTTTAGCTCCACTCTCCAACGTATATTCTCCCAAAGACCAGCTAAGAACCTGTCCTTCTTCATCATGTCAAGCGGGGGTACCTGTGGTGCTAAGGACTTGCACATTCGCTCCCATGCCAATGAGAACTTACGTATGTACGCATCTACTGGCTCACCTTCCTTTTGCACCAAACCTTGTACTTCTTGCCACACTTTGTCAGGATCTTCTATCTTCACAAACTCCACTTCCAACCCATGCCTTAGATTGTCCCAACTCAATCTTACAGGTGGATCCACTGCACGCAACTCCTCTTCAAATGTGTTGGACCAGACTCGTGCATCACTCTTCAAACAAATTTTGAGAAGACATAACATCTGCGCAGGGTCATGAATCTGATTGCTAATGCAGGCAACCTCCATCTTTTCCAAAAATTCTTCCACATCTTCATCACTGCTTCCATGAAACTCCGGATAAGAGAAAGCCATGGCTACCCAAGTTTCAATGCTTTGAGAACCCCTTTGAACACACGTGCAAGAACCCAAAACTTTTGACTACCCAATCCCCAGAAACTTCAATGGAGCTCAACTTTAGATAAGGACAAACACATGCACATCAAATGAGTTTTCATAGTTGATCATCGGAATTACAATAGGCAAAGGACATTCCAAGATCTCTCGTAATCTTCTTGGCCCGAACATAAAGACTATGCGTTGCTGGAAAAAAATCTTCCTGGACACATGAACATTTATCTGGATTCTTTGAGTTAAATGAAATGGAGTGAATTGAGGGTCATTTTGATCAGCCATTAAAGCCAACCATGAAGCTCCCAAGAAGGCACACCTGACTTAATCTCTGATTTTGCCAAAATTTCAGCAGCATAACAACATAAATGGCTCAAAAGACCAAAAAACCAGCCATCATAACTTGGAAAAATTTTGGCAGAGTTTCCCCAGAAATAGAGCAGTAGGAACCCAAAATATAGACTGTATATGTATGCATAAACTATCAACAATAGAACCCGAGCATCAAGTAGGACTCACTAGTACATAGCCTATGGCGAGGTCACAAAAAGGATGCTCCAGCTACCTGTATCACCGAAAGGATCTCTACATTTGAGAATCCCCCAACTCAATAAAAACCTCACGCTATCGACCCTCACACGAAGGCTAATGCAAATCGCATATAGTCAAGTCTCAGAAATGACTATCTTCCAGACCAAGTCTCAGAAATGGCTGGGATTGCCAAATACAACCAAGTATGGCTCCACAAATGCGTACAATGGCATTTTCCACAAGTAACGTACAATGGCATTTTCCACAAGTAACGTACAATCCAGCAGACAATGCGCTCAAACAGGCGCCAAGTGATGCATACCCACAACAACTGCAAGTGACATCACTGCTAGTATATCACTATACTCCAACTACCTGTATCTGTGTGAATCACCTGTACCTGTACCTGTACCTATCCCTATAACCTGTAACCTGTAACCTGTAGCCCCGAATCTCGAAGCTTGAAGCTCGAAGCAGAAGGTACTCGAAGAAGATCCTCCGTGGGGGCGCCAAAAGAATGTGAGCAGGATGAAAACACACACAGCGCCTCTATAACGACCCGACACACACTCTTGGGAAGATACACACACACACTATGGGGCACCACTCGGCTTACACAACACACCTGGCCGAGACAGGGAACACACCTCTGGAGTGAGAGGAGAGAGACTATCCACTTGCCCACTCCACACACACACACACACACACACACACACACACCCAAAACTCAGCTCAAAAGAGGAGAATTTCTGATGTTTAGATACAAATGAGCTTGGGCCAACACCAATGGGGCAAACAGCTCACACAATATGGGTAAAAGATACCAGATACAATCACAAACTGGAGCAGAAACTTCGCTCATAGGAGAAACTTACACAGCCAAAACAGTAGAAAAAGAGGGAGGAATTTGGCAAAATGGACAGCGCCATCGCGTTCGGAACGGCCCAAAACCCCAGGCTACGATGTCAAAGTGCTCAAATCCGACCTCGGATGAGCAGTTTACGGCCAAAACAGGCTCCAAAATGAGCAAAAACACAGCTACGGCTGTTTCTCCTCTCTTCTCCACGTTTTTTCTGGCCTTCTCTCTGTTTTTTCAGTTCCCACACTTAGCTTTATTACTTGGGCACCCTTGGCCTTTTAGATGACCTCAAACGAACCCCGAACAGGCTAAAAACTGACCTCGCAGTGCATAGTTGTCACCTTTTTGCATCATTCGCACACCTGGCACTCAACTTTTTTCCAATAATGCATCTCGCCACCACGTGAAGTGGCCCCAGAAAGTGGTCCTAATGATGACCTTTCTACATAACTCTCACAAGAAAACACCCACGTTGTGTCCGTCCTCATCCGCTTGCAAATATTGACCCCGTTCACCCTCCTGACGTCACTAGATGCCATCTGACGCACCTGCTTACCTCATGTCGTCGGCCCGCAGATAGCTTCCTCGAGAAGTTTTACTCGCTATAAGCTCTTCATTATTGTAGAAAAAACATACTGGTACTGGTGATAGTGAAAATCAATGCACTATGTACATGCTGTCCTACCTGTACACATGTGGGCCCCACGTAACCACCTGGCTATGGAAATTGGGTGATCCTTTATTCGATGCACCATGCATGTGTATGTACATATGCACAATCCCTTGCTCAAAAAAACTCCTCACAGCGTGTGCCTACTACTCAGGTTTGGCAGTGAAAGCCCCTTCTTATTGTTGTGAATGGGAGGTTGTTTCCCCATGTTTTCCATGGTTTTTTCTGAGTTTTTTGACTGAGAATCATGATTTTTTGTATAACTCATGATTGGCATGGTTTTTGATGGGTTTGTGTACATGGTTGGGAGCGACTATGGAGCCCCTTCTTGCATATGCAAGGTCTGCTGAGATGGTGTGAGGATATGGTGTTTATGAACAAAAGTGCAGAGATTATCCTTGGTTTTCATTGGTTTGTTTTCCCAAAATTTAGTGCCTTTTTTGCTTCCTTGACTTCAATTGATCATAGCTAGGGCTATGACAGTATAGAGGGAAGCTAGTCGAGTGTAGGCGGGGTTTTGTGCATGCAAGGGTGAGTGTGTTTGTGAGTGGAGACTAGATCCTATCCTCTTGTGAGAGCTACTTTACTTTTCCTCATATATCTTGTGAGTATGGAGGTGTTATAGAGGCCACCCCCAAATCCTTCACATGTTTTGGTGCCCCCTTTCTGAGGATCTATTTTGGCTCTCCGGTTGAGACTTTCCCTGGAGTCAAGCTCAGCCTTCTATTTGTAAGTTGTTTTCATGAGTTCTCCAAGTTTTATAGGTGAAGATGATAAGGACCCGAGAAGGTTCTTGAGACAGGTACAATTGCAATGTTTACTGACAGGAAATGATTGTGAAGCAGAATGGTTGCGTATGTTTCCTCTCTTGCTTGAGGGTGATGCTTATGTGTGGTATAAGAGCTTGAATGATGCAAATAAGAGTTGTTGGTCACTCTTGGAAGAATTATTTCTTCAAAGATATGTAGTGATGCCAACTCCAAATGAAGCTTGGTCAAGGGTGAAGAGCTTATCTATGCGCGAAGATGAGTTTGTTTCTTGCTTTTGGAAGAGGTTCAATGATGTATGGATGCAATGGGAAAAGTGTGTGAAGTATGCTAATGTGATGTCAGTGAAAGAGTTACATGGTACACACATGCAATTTGAGAGGTTGAAAATGTTAATAAGCAAGTTGAAACCTACCTTGCGTTCACATGTGGAATTGAAGAATCCAAAAAGCATGAAAGAAGCACTACATGTTGCCTACAACAAAGAGAGGAAGATAAGGCTTATGGTAGGTTTGGATGCACCACCGAAGATAGAGGATATGCATTTGATTGATTTATTGTATAAAGTTGTTGAAAATGGCCATGAACTTGAGAAGCCACTTTCTATTGATGAGGAGGAAACAAAGCATGCAAATGTAGCAGCATGTGATCACGTGGAAGAAAATGACATACATGTGGTGAATGCTTATGATGTAGACATATACAATTCTATGGATTCTTCTCTTGATGTTCGAGATGCTGATTCTTGTGCTTTGGAAAATGGTTTGAATCCCATGGTAAAGAGTGATGTTGATGTGGATGGAGCTTATGTGTCTACAAATGGCTTATTTGATGAAAATGCTTTGGTATGCAAAGTTGTGGGAGCATCTACAATGGAAGATGTATGTGATGTGGGTTGTATAGACTCTCCTCTTGAGTATGAGGATGCTGATGTGGTTGAGTTTCATGGTCTACAAGAATCTCATGCTACTCTTGTGGTTGATGATGAAGACTATGCCTCTACTCCTAGGTTGTTTGATGAGTTGCCTATGGTTGCCAATGATGATGTAAATGCTTTTGGTGATTTGGATTATCACTTGGATGTTAATGAGGTCAATATGGATTCATTTAGTTTCACCAAAGAACCCATTGGTGAGGATGAGGTGACTGATATCCAAGACTTTGTTTCCACTTGTGACATGTTTCATGATATGCATATGGTTGTTGATCATGCGGACGGTTGTGTTGCACAAGGTTCTATGGAGTCCCATGTTGAGCTTAAACGTAATGACTTGGATGCTTTGATTGTTGATTTTCAGCCTAAATTTTTGCATGATGATGTGGTCCTTGATGATGGTATATATGTTAGTGACTTGCTTGGTGAGCTACTTGTTGTTGGAAGCTCTAATGTCAACCACGAGAGCATATTAGAGGAAGCTTTGAGGCTAATGAAAGAGGGTCTTTGCTTTGAAAATCTTGATGATATGGATGGTCATATGCTTTGTGCTAGTGCCTTTGATATGCTTTCCAAGCTGGATGATGGCATGCCTTATGGTCTTAATAGTGATGGGCAAGAGAAAGTACTCTTTTGTGGTTTGGCATGCAATGACACTTTGAATGTCTTGATTAGACAAATTATGGTTGAGAATGTAGAAGCTTTGATGGATATATTTGAAATCAATGATTTGTATGAGTTGAAGCATGAAATTTTTGGCTTGGATTCAATGAAAAATTATGTGTATGATAGAGGGAAAAGACAAATGTCTCGTGTCAATAGCATATGGGATTTTGCTTCGGTGGGAGAAGCTCCTACTATGTTATGCATATGTTTATTGGATGCAACATGGAGGTGGATGGTAAGATAATCTATGTTATTTTTAGCTCTCATCTTATATTTTGGGTCTTTTATGGCATGAAAAATAGGAGAATGTTTACAATGATGTGAAAGTATGCACATGAAACACTTGAAAGTGTTCCATGCTTGTTGGGGGGGCAATATGTGACGTGTTTTGGCAAAATGGTGCGGACCACCCCAAAGTATTTGAGATACATTTTTTCATGCTTTTGGGGGCCTTGGATGTTAATAAATCATGCTTGTACAAAGTGTACAAAGGTGGTGTGTGCCAGCTGTCTCTACGCATGCGTGCCAGTTGTGCGGGGTACATAGTTCTGCTGTTTTTGTACATAGAAGTGTCGAGACTTCAAAGTGTGAGTAAGTGCTTTAAAAATATGAAGAAAAAATGAACTTTTATCAGCTTGGGGTCATGAGTGAGTGGGAGTTTTCAGCTGTGAAGAAGAAAGCCTCTCTTGCTGCAGTCTGCAGTGGTGCATGGGGGTTGTGTAGTGGAGGTACTCATGTGTGTGTATGAGGGCCTGGAGCCTTGATTGGAGAGTGTGTCTCTCATCAAGAAGGCCATGAACATGGGTGGTGACCTCTGCACTTTCACCCCTCTTCTCTCGTTTTGGTGATGGAAGCTGCGTGAAGTGGAGCTCTCTTGTACGCATGTGCCTGCTACTCAGGTTTGGCAGTGAAAGCCCCTTCTTATTGTTGTGAATGGGAGGTTGTTTCCCCATGTTTTCCATGGTTTTTTCTGATTTTTTTGGCTGAGCATCATGAGTTTTTGTATAACTCATGATTGGCATGGTTTTTGATGGGTTTGTGTACATGGTTGGGAGCAACTATGGAGCCCCTTCCTGCATATGGAAGGGCTGCTGAGATGGTGTGAGGGTATGGTGTTTATGAACAAAAGTGCATAGATTTTTCTTTGTTTTTATTGGTTTTTTTCCCCAAAATTTAGTTCCTTTTTTGCTTCCTTGACTGCAATTGATCATAGCTAGGGCTATGACAATATAGAGGGAAGCTAGTCGAGTGTAGGCGGGGTTTTGTGCATGCAAGGGTGAGTCTGTTTGTGAGTGGAGATTGGATCCTATCCTCTTGTGAGAGCTACTTTACTTTTCTTCATATATATGGTGAGTATGGAGGTGTTATAGAGGCCACCCCCAAATCCTTCACAACGTTACAATGTTTTGCCACTATGTAGGCAAAGATCTCTAGTAAGGATCTCATCAATCCATACACAAGCATGTTGAACGTGTTTCTCATATGATGATGTAGGAGACTTCAAAGCTTGTAGCCCAGCTCTAATTAGTGTAGGGATAAGAAAAACCCTTGGGAGTGACCCAAAAAGTCATCTGAGCATTGCAAAATGCGTTCATCAAGGATGATTTCATTCTTGTCTTCCCCCCCTTAACATCTTAATCTTGACCAAATCTATTGGAAACTGTTCTCTATCGTGTCCTTCTTAATAAATACTTACATTTTGCTTTTGCTGCATACCTCGTCATTGCAAGAAGTTCATCCTTTTCAGGATAACCCTTTGTTTTCGAGTTCAATTTAAGCTCACTGCATTCATTCAACCTCCCTCTACCTAAGATTTTGTAATGGCTACTGTTTGCTCCAAAATGTTTGGGACCCTGTATGATGCATTCGACTTTGAAAAACTGGGCAATGACCCTGAATGATGCATTGCTGCAAAATGTTTGGGACCCTATATGATGCATTCAACTTTTAAAATTGGTCACTAATAATGCGCCAAATTGCATCAGTAACACTATGTCAACTTCCATCTGCCTCATTGCATCACATGACCATCTATCTGCCAACATAGGGATGGAAAAGGAGCCTTTGTTAATCGTTCTTGTCCTAGAAACACACACACACAAGGGAAAATAAATATTTTTGATGTTTCGGGAGAAATCCTATAAAATCTCAAAGATCTATTCAATGACATGACTTGGAAATGAAGAGATGTTAATCAGAGAACCCTACCCATGTCCATCCCATGCATGCCCTTACTTTGACAACATTATATAGAGAGCACTAAGAATCCCAAAATTTGACCATACTAGTTTTTGAAGGCTTTGGTGCACTGTGATGCTAGGCACTAAAAAGCACATGGTGCAGAGTTGGGAAGTGGCTAATGATGGGGCGCTTGCCCTTGTGCAAGTACAAATCCGGGCCGGTTGGCAATGGTTAAATAAGATTTTGGGGACCACTAATTTAAATTGATATCATGTGGTGATCGTAGTCTCTTTTCAAATTCACACAAGTCAAGGTAGTGGGTAGAGCCGTGGATCGAGACACAAAGGTGACGAGTTTGAAGGAAAGTGAGGAAATCTTTTGGTCACCGACAATGGGCTATTCCATTCGTCCACAAACTGGCTTGGGTTGCTTTTCCACAATGACAAGAATTCCAAGAATTAACTTTCTCATGTTGAATTGTGGGATCAGTGCGAGGATCAATGGTGAAAATATTAGGGATAGTACTCTGTTGCAAATTGGTCGCTTTGAAACCTATTATCTCGCCATTGTTGCAAGCACTAACCAACATGCATGTGGATGTATCGTTACCAAGACGAGAAACATGTGTAAACTTAAACAGGGGTCAAAGGTTACTTTTGTTCACATTCTACTGCCCATTGCTTCTCTGTGTCCTTTTTGGCATGCCATCCAGGTGGGCTTAATGTCTTCCCTCCCTTAGTGACTTCACCTTGACCAAATGTATTGGGACACTATTCTCTATTTTGTCGTAACTCTCTTAGGGCAGGACAGCCTCATCACTATATCACACGGGCATGCTCAAATGGGATCAATGGTGGAGGAGGAAAACCCGGGGCGCGCCAATCGTGGACCGTCAAATTTGACTGTTTCCCCGAATTTACTAGTCTTCCCGAATTTATAAATTTGCCCCAAAATTACTAATCGGTCCACATTTACAATATGACGTACTCGAATCCCCTATATTTCAACGAATGCATGCAGGTGTAGTGGTTAGTGCACATGGCTTGCAGTGGGGACGTCGCGGGCTCAGGACATGGGCGCGGACTGCCCCGAATTAACAAGCCTATCGAATTTACTTTTCTCCCCGAATTTACCAAATGGCCCAAATTTACAAATGTGCATCTGACGGTCTGAACCACCTCAACCGTAGATCCCATTTAAGGCCACCCGTGCGAGATAGTGTGGAGGGCAGGACAGAGGGACCTCCATGCGAGGGGGTACTTTGTAGGATTAGATTGACAAGATGTGATGTGAAAAGCTAAATTCACACACACGAGAGGGTAACGATTAAACCCCAAGATGGGAAACACGTTGCCTTTTCTTTTTCGCTTCCATTTCGAACGTGGGTGCCTTTCATTTTGACGTGGAAATTTCCCAGCTCTATATAAGAAACGTGCCAACGCATATCTGCGATCTACATCATCGACATCGACCTAGCCGACAACCGATATCTGCTATGCATCAGAGGAAGAAGAACAAATCTACCACAGAAGCTGCATTAAGGTGGCGCGGCAACAGCAGTAGGCCTAATGTGCCGCTTTCCCCACAGCGTCTGCTTTCTACATCATGAGTTGCTCTCTCTCTGCAAACGGCGCTCCCTTTGGGGGCCATGAGCAGTACTTCTCTCCCACCGCCATCACGGCTGCTTGTTTGCAAGCACTTCCTATTGCTGCTGCCTGCTGCTGATTGGTAACATAACAATTTTATGTCCTTGGACACTTTTATGTCCTGTTAACCACACAATTTCCTAAAAATATTGTAGGAGATGCTAATTTGGTTTTTGAATGTATGATATTCACAAAGATAGCTTATGAGCTGAAAAAAACTTGGAGTTTTTTTAAAGCTATTGATTTTGGCTCTAACAAATTGTCTTTTGACAAGGATTTTCCAACCTAAAGTGTCCCCAAAAAAGTGTGTTGTTTTTTACCATTGTCCATAAAATTGGCCATAGACCACCCTAGAACATCCCTAAGTGGCCTCTAGGGTGTTGCATAATTAGTCTTTGCCATTTTAAAGGTTTTTCAATGCTTCTAAGTCATGATAAGCGTATTTATTCAAAGTTATTGCATAATTATTAAAAATTTTCCATGTGGATTTAGGGAGAAATTTTACACTTTCATGAATTTTTTGGATATGTGTATGCTTTACAAAGGAAGGTAGTTTTGATTGTGCATAAAGTCTCATGACTATGTAAGGTTTCTTTCATGAGTTTTGGGTAACCTAATACCCCAAAGAGCTAAAAATACAAAGTCGAAAAGAAAATTCCACTTTACCAAAATCGCGCTCATTTTGAAATTGGTCATTACATTCAATGAACGTTGTCAACTTCTAGCTTAGGTCCATACTTCAGCATACAAACCCAATTTGGGTATAAGTAGCTATTTTTCAAGGAGGCTAGGATGGCCACAATGTGGAACTCAATTTTTTCATTCTCGCAGTTTTTGTGTCTTGTGGTTGTATCTAGAATAGTCATAATTAATAAGACATGTTTGCATGTCTTTGATAGTTTTTGGGTGTCAATATGAGGGTGAAGTACCAAGCTATGTTATCAATAGACAGGTTATATAGTGCATAATATGAGTGTCGGCAAGCAAAAACGAAGGATAGGTCAGTAGAATGCAAAAAATACCACTTTTTTAATCTATTTCTACATAGTTTAATAAATTTTGTGTCTATAGTAGTCATATACTAAGACTAGGAATCCATTCAAGTTCATGGGAAAAATAGGTTTGTAGCATGAACAATTTTATATATGGTGTACCATGGGGGTAACCATGAAAGTATGTTATTTTTGGTAAAATGTAGCACTACCTTGGCTTTGGAAGCTTGTCATGAACAAGAAATCAAGAGATAGGCATGTTACTTATTTTTCAAAATTGGAATGGGTCCTTAGCTTGAATCTCATGTAAGGATTTTGGAAAATTCGCACATATACTATGAGTAAATTTTTTTTCCTAAATTCTAAAAGGACACTTTTATGTCCTGGTAGGTTACCAAACTAGTGTTAAAGAATATTATAGTGGATGGAAATTAGGATGTCATAATGTTTAGTGGTATCATCGTGAGGAGTGAAGTATGAGTCAAGTATATGGGAATTACGAAATGTAGCAAACCATGCTAATTTTCTTGTGTGTTTTTATTCCTATTTGGTGGGAGTGTCTGTACTTATGATCAAAAGTAAAGTCATGGTCCTCATGCAATATGATTGACAAGCAATTATTATGATGGTTGGTACTTTCTTCAGGAGGTTAGAGTTTCATAAGGAAAATGGTGGTACTGCCTTTGGGGTAGTGGATGCTTTGCTATGGTATCCTTTTTAACTCCCACATAGTGTCCTTTTTTATTATTGATATGTAATCATTTTAATTTCTCGTAGGTGTAGAGCTATATGAAAAAAGATAATGATGAGTTTTTGGCCATATATTTCGGTGTTATGCTAGCTTCTTTTGAATTTCAAGACATGCAGCATTACTTTTTTTTCGTAATAGTTTTTTCTATTATACTTGTAAATGGTACATAGAAATTATGATAATAAGATTGAAAGCTTTTCATATCTTACATTCATCAAGCGCATGGAATGGTTGAGGTAATCTTTTGTGCCAATTCATTTCCAACAATTATCTTTTAATTCGCAAACATGTACGTAGTATGCTCAATCCAAAATCTGATCTAACACTCTCCTTCACTTTGTTAGATGAATCATCATAAGTGGGATTTCTTTTACACATTAAGTCACATGTCTCAGGATGCTTGATGTAGGATCGTTATCAGCTACTACCCTAGGTTGAATAAAGACTCCTTGGATGAACGTTACAAAGTTTTTCCACGATGTAGAGTTTTGTTTTAGAGTTCAATTTTAAGTTCATTGCATTCATTCAACCTCCCTCCACCTAAGCTTTTGTAATGGCTACTGGTTGCTCCAAAATGTATGGGACCCTCTATGATGTATTCAACTTTGGAAAATTGGGCAATGACCCTGAATGATGCATTGCTCCAAAATGTTTGGCACCCTATATGATGCATTCAACTTTCAAAATTGGTCACTACTAATGAGCCAAATTGCATCAGTAGCACTATGTCAAATTCCATCTGCCTCATTGCATCACACGGCCATCCTATCTGCCAACATAGGGATGGAAAAGGATCCTTTGTTAACTGTTTGTCTCCTAGAAACACACACACACACACACAAGGGAAAATGAGATTTTGTGATGTTTCGAGAGAAATCCTATGAAATTTCAAAGATCTATTCAATGAGACGACTTGGAAATGAAGAGATGTTAATCAGAGAACCCTATCCATATCCATCCCATGCATGCCCTTACTTTGACAACATTATATAGAGAGCGCTAAGAATACCAAAATTTGACCATACTAGTTTTTGAAGGCTTTGGTGCACTATGATGCTAGGCACTAAAGGGCACATGGTGCAATGTTGGGAAGTGGCTAATGATGGGGCGCTTGCCCTCGCGCAAGTACAAATCCGGGCCGGTTGGCAATGGTTAAATAAGATTTTGGGGGCCGCTGCTTTTAATTGATATCATGTGGTGATCGTAGTCTCTTTTCAAATTCACACAGGTCAAGGTAGTGGGTAGAGCCGTGGATTGAGACACAAAGATACCGAGTTTGAAGGAAATCTTTTGGCCACCGACAATGGGCTATTCCATTCGTCCATAAACTGGCTTGGGATGCTTTTCCACGATGACAAGGATTCCAAGAATAAAGTTTCTCATGTTGAATTGTGGGATTAGTGCGAGGATCAATGGTGAATATATTAGGGATAGTACCGTGTTGCAAATCAATCGGTTTGAAACCTGCTACCTCGCCATTGTTGCAAGCACTAACCAACATGCCTGTGCATGTATCGTTACCAAGACGAGAAACATGTGTAAACTTAAACAGGGGGCAAAGGTTACTTTTGTTCACATTCTATGTCTTTTTTGGATGGCAATGTCCTTTTTGGCCAACCATCTAGGTGGGCGACTTCACCTTGACCAAATGTATTGGGACACTATTCTCTATTTTGTCGTAACTCTGTCACAAGAAGATTTAGAAATTTTCTCATGTAGAAAAAGGGATACTTTTTCAGTGTTTTTCATACAATGCATAACATCATGAGCTTCTGCTCAGGAGGCACCGCATACCTAGCTAGGTTCTATTGGGGGCGGGGGACCTCCGGGCCGGCGGTCCCCCGCCCCCAATCGTACCTAGCTAGGTATGCCATGCCTCTCTCACACAAGCTCGTGATGTTGCGTTAAGTCATAATGTGGGAATTATTGTGAGAATCTGTCCAAAACTTCTTGTGGGACGTGGGTGCTTTTCATTTTAACGCGGAAATTTCCCAAAAGCTTGTTTGGCTTGCATTTTGACCGTGGGTGCTTTTCATTTTGACGCGGAAATTTCCCAGCTCTATATAACAAACGTGCCAACGCATATAATGCATCATCGCATATCTGCGATCTGCATCATCGACATCGACATCGACATCGACCTAGCCGACAACCGGTATCTGCTGTGCATCATTGACAGCTCTACGTGATGAAGCGATTCTACGCAGCAGAGGAAGAAGAACAAATCTACCACAGAAGCTGCATTAAGGTGGCGCGGCATGAACAGCAGCAGGCCGAATGTACCTCTTTCCCCGCAGCGTCTGGTTTCCACATCATGAGTTGCTCTCTCTCTGCAAACGGCGCTCCCTTTGGGGGCCATGAGCACTACTTCTCTCCCGCCGCCGTCACGGCTGCTTGTTTGCAGGCACCTCCTGCTGCTTCCGCGCAAATGTTTGCCGACATGCAAGGCCCCCAGCAACACGTCGTCGGCCGCTTCTTGCAAAGAAACTTGGCTTTCAATTATAGGCCAGCAGGCGCTTCTGCTTGAAAAACTTTAACACTATGATTACAGGCCAAGCGCTGGTGGCCCTCTCTGCATCACCCTTATTGTTGACGCATGTCGCTGTATAATCTTTTGATGTTAAGCCTCTGTATCTCTAATTCTAAGCTCACATGCATATAATGAAGGGACAACGTCATTTTAAACAGATCAATAATTAGCGGATGGGTGTAACAAAGCCCTAATTTTTTTGTACTACAAGACAAATCATCATGATTAATGAATTTGGTGCCTTAACGCTTTCTTAATTAATTGGGTTCGTCAATCGTCTTAAGGTTTGCTAAAATGAGTGAACAAGTCTTCTGTCGTCTATCAAAACATCCACATTCTGTCATGGATATTGCCATTGCAGAACCCAATTTAACTTGCACTTAGAATGTCAACAGCATTTTCTCTCAGTGAAGTGTACGACTACCTTGTGTATATTTTTTATGCCTCCCTCTCTTCTTCTAATTAATCAAGTGGGGATTATGCGTGCTCCTAATTAATTACATTTGATTATGCTTGCAAGTCACAAGCTGCCCCCCTAATTATTATATCAGAGCCACAAATTAGAAACCCCCCCCCCCCCCCCCCCCCCCCCCGCCCAACATGCTTTCCAGAAGAACTTGAAGTGCTCAATAGCTATATGAATAAGCTCAAAACTATGCCACACATAGCAACCCACCTCTACTACTAGAAAAGCAAAGTCCCAATATATATACATGTAAACTAGTCTCATCTAAATCATGCAAGGTAACCATATTTGTGTCCCCTACTTATAATGGACTGTAGCTCTTTTTCATGGAGGGAATTCGTGAATTCCTCACAACACATATATATATAGAGTGAGAGAGGTAGAGACAATGAATACACAATAGGAGAGCTACTCTGCTTCCATTACATTGCAATCTTCAACGGGTCAATTTTCACAAATGATGCGGGGAGATCATTGGAGAGAAATGTGTGGCCCAAACCACATGACAATCGCTCTAAGCTCCCCTAAGCCCTTTTGTTGGATTGACTCTCAGATCTTATGATGCTTTCGACAATGTCCCCTTGTACAAAATAATCCATCACAATGGGAGAAGCACACCATTAAGAGATCAAGAGAGTGTAATAGCACTTGTCTTGCTCAAGTGACCCTGCACAGCAAGTGGCTTCCAACAATCTTTTACAAAGATGTTGATCCATCTCAAACATCACATGGTGATACAATATAAAGCCGACCACCATCTGTGCCAACAAAAAGATCAACAACGATAGCATCCTGATCAATAGAGGCTGGGTGATTATGTAGTTCACAAGCCATTCTTATAGTAGTATTGCAGCCAACTCAAGATGGAAGGGTAGCAGGCATAGAAAGAAATTTGTCAAATGACCCACTTGTTTATAACCCACATGCAAATGTGCCCTTAGACTAGTGCATTCATATATGGGATCGCCTTCCTACACTTTTGCATGTATGCTTTTGCATCGACGACTTTGACATGGTATCAAAGCTATGTGCTCATTGATAGCAAGGGAGGGGAACCCACGTAAAGTAGCAGCAGTTGATACCTAGCCTCGCTACAGTGTTTTGAGATGCTAAAATTTGCTCTAGGCTAAGGAGCACAATGCGACTGTGTAGCTGGCTACGACTTCAATGGCGGCCAGTCTGAAATGCTACAAGCTTCACCATACATTTTGGGCTTGCTTCTTGAAACACTACTTTGAGGGTGTTGCAAGAGCGTTCTGAAACGCAGTGGAGGAGGACACAAAGCTCAAATTATGGGAAAATGGCGTACCCTCGGCATGAGATCTTTGATAAGCACCCTTGAGGGATTCTTTTGGTTCCTTGCAATGATACACCACCTTTGGAGGGCTTCGGAGCTAGAAGGTTTGGAAACTCTTGAATCGCACAAGGAGGAGGTCCACGGCTTGCCAAGGCTTGAATCGGCAAGATGACACCCCGTTGCTCGAGAGTCCGGACATTGATGACCAACACCAACTATCGACACTATGGATAGCAGATCAACCAGTTCTCCATTAGCATCTTATGCATGGGTGAAGCTCTCAAGGAAACCATCAATTTGTTTGGCTCAAATTGCAAAGTCAAAAGCAAATGCACAAGTTCTCTAGAGGAAAAAGGAAAATGCAAGCTTCATAAGGAGAGCAGTACCAGTACTCAACTAGCTGCATCGATACCCATGTGTTGGATGGGTACGCTCTGACGGACGTAAGCACAGCAAGAACTCACCTAACAAGTAATGTTAGCTAAGGACGAAGCTCGACCTGCAGGCGTGTGGAAGCAAGCATAAGGTGTCAACCTACGCTCGACCGACTCCTAACTAATTCCTACAGAGGCCCCTACCAATTGTCTAAGTCACAGTCTTCAAGAGAACAAAAGAGGATGCTTCCTACAACGCTTGCTAGAGCCGAACACCTATCAAACACTTCCGAAACACCATAGAGCTTGAAGGAGACCCTACTAATACCTATAGGCCACTCTCCTTAAGGTCTATGAACCAAAATCACGACCCAAAACACCCGGTGCAGAAACACGTAGGATGTCTGGCCGAAATCTGCAGGTTTTTGTTTTCGAAATCTGAAGTGCCTAATGTGTAGCTCTACTCAATGTGAACGCGTGGATATGCTGCAATGCGAAATCAGATAACGTATGCTCACCCAAACAATCGATGAAGCTCGTAGAAGGAGCTCCCAAAGCCGGGCCGTACGCACTCAATGTTGGTATCGGCTCGTAGCTCTAGTCGGGGGCAACACGCTGCACTTCTCTGCACTCGATTCCGACCACCGTAGCACACGTAGCGTCAAGACAAAGCTCACACTCTCTCTCACGTACACAGTACGCTCACTCACAAACTTAAACTTGTTTAAAATGACAAAAGGTTTTTCATTAATGTCAAAAAGTGATATATATACCTTACAACTTCTCAAACCCTAAAGTTCCAAAATCATCCATCTACTTCTTCTAACTATCAAAACTGGGATACAATTTGGAAACTTCTATAAGTCCCAATATTTACAAGGTGAAAATTCGGGTTTTCCTCAATGAATGACTAATTACAAAAAATAATAATCCGCCGAGTAGTTGGATGTCGTGGGGTGTGTCCAGCTTCTAACATCCCCCCCCTCCTTGTTCATGTTGTCCCCGACATGGCCTTGATCCTGTGCTTCACCTTATGGTCTCCCTCATCTTTGGCAGTGATTCGTACGGTGCATGTAGGTTTAGCATTGTTGGTCCAAAGATATCTGTATGCATGGTGAAGAATCCCATGTAGAATGCTTCTTCAAACGCCTGGAGGTGATAGGATGGGAGAAACGTGATTCTTTGATACAACGCATGTATCACCTCCTTGGAAGGCTGACCTGACATATCATAAGCACATCTGTATGTGTCCTGGAAGAAGAATATGCTGTTAGTCACCTGTCCTAGCTTGAAGGTTTCAAACACTGCTAAGATGGTTCTGCAGATCTTTCTCATCATAATGCATGTAATGTTAGGTGAGCTAGTGAACAACGTGATGGCGCCCGTTAGGGTTTTCACCATGTATTGTACACTTATTCTCTCATCTGCCTTCATGCTTGGCAGCTTTGGGTAGTTCAGCCAAGTGGGTTGGCTTCTCTGTAAGATTTCGTGTGCTTTCCACGTCCTAACCCTTGGTAGAGGACATAAGCTGAGGTTGTCTCTTATGTGTTTAGGTGCTTCTACCAAGTGTATTAGGTACTGCGGGTACTTGGTAAGCCAAGCCTTCCTCCACTTGGGCTGAGAGTCCACTATCAGCTTTACTCCTTCTGGCCTCAAGGTGTCTGCGTTGTAGAGAGGGACTGTTGGCTCTTCTCTGATTCGCTTATTTATTGTTGCTGCCTCATACTTCAGAAATGGATATGGGAGAGAGGGTTGAATCCATTCACGCCTGAGATTGTTGGCGTCAATTTTTTGAATTGTCATTGATTTGAAAACCCTCTGTTCCCATTCCAAAGCCTCTTTTGTGCTTTCTCTGAGCTCTTCCTCTATTGGTTTTCGCAATTTTTTCCTCCTCTTCTTGTGTTAGATCCTGGGGCTCTTGAGAGGAGCCTGCTATGCGTTCCTCTGGCATGGGTGTGTCCACAGGATCTGCCACATTGTTGAGGTTGATTCCCTCATTGGCAGGTAAAAGGCCCTGAGCTCTCTGCTTCTGCTTGTTGCCGGCCTTTCAACTCCTCAATTGCTTGAGGAGTGTCTGCTTCTCCGCTTCGGCTTCTCCGCCCATAGTCACGAGGAGGTCATTGAGTTCAGGATTTACCTTTTCGGCCTCCTCGAGCTTTATCTTCATGCTCTCCAATTCTTCTTGTAGGGCTGGATGTCCTCCAATCTGGTTTGCATTGCGATAGAACCTTTAGCCATGATTACCCTCTGCTTCTTCTCAAGAGTCAACTCCTTTTGGAGTTCTTACATCTGCTCTTCATACATTTGACTCTCCAAAATAATCTGAGTCGAGCTTGTAGCTCTAACTCTAGCAGGTGATGCTCTCAGCCTCTGGATGGTTTGATCTTTGACTTTTAATTGGTCCTTGAGCTCAAGGACTTCATCTAGGCTTGCTTCTTGTTCTATTTCCGCCTTTTTCTTAGCATTCCTCAAGGCCTCTACTTCTTTAGTTTCCTCTGCTAGCTAGAGTGTCAGATTATCCTTTTCTTTTTCTGCATCTCACAATGACTTGCTGAGTTGCAGGCACTCTTCTTCAGCTGCTTGCAATCTTTTTGCCGCTACCTCATTTGCTTCTTCCTTTGCTTGGCAGTTTTGTAGAGCAGTGGCCAAGCTGGCCTGGAGGTCAGCTTCTCTTTCTTTTTGTCCTTGGCTTTTTGCCTGCAGTAGATCTCTTTCCATCTTGGTCTTTACTTCAGTGGCCTTTAGAGTTATTAATTCTTCGTCTGATGCCACAGATTGTGCCCTTATTCCAGCTAGCATTGTCATCACCACATCCCAATCATTCGAGGGCGGGTGTAGGTCTACCGTGTCGGTAGCAATTTCCTTAAGTTCAACTAGCCGGATGCCTGGCATTTGTTCTTTACTTCCTGTCCTTGCCAAGTCGAATGCGTCTATGGTGGCTTCTTCCCTTGTATAGCCTGCAGCTAGCAGGTCCAAAAATGCATAATATGCTTCCTCAAGCTCTTTTTTCTCAGATGCCAGGCTTGGCCTCTTCCTTGGGTTCAGGTTCTGGATTTTTCTCTTGCTCTTCAACCTTGTAGCCACCCTTGGTGCTCTTTGTGGCTCGTCTTCTTTGTCTTCCTTTACCCTTAGCCAGTCATTCTGAGATGGGGGGTCAGGCCACCTTCCCTTGGCGTGTAGTGCTTCATAAACTACCTTGGTTATCATTTCTCCTGGCACTATGTAGGTTGGCTTTTTGTATCCCATTTTCACCAGGCTGTCATGTATGTATGCCGCATAGTTGATTATCTTTGGGGTGCCTTTCATCATTGCCCAAGTAAATGTTGTGGCAATTGCACCGGTAGCACTCGAATTCATCCGGATTTATACATAATCGTAGGATTAGGTCAGATTCAAGATGATACAGCTGTCTTGCTATCAACTGGAAGTTTTTTGTTTGTTGAATTGTTCGCTGTTTGGATCTACATCCTGTATTATCAAACTCACTTCCAAAGGAGAGAATGCTAACTATTTCCTGAGACCATTTGGGTACCATTTCAATGTTGAAAAGATAAGCATCTGGTATGTCATCATCTACCCCTTGAGGAGCTTCCCCGTTGTGTATTCTTGAAAGATGATTAGCTCGCAGATGGGTTTTCCCCTTTTTGACCACCACTGTGACGTCAAATTCTAGCTGTATTGCAAGGTTTATTTACTAGGTATAAAAGAGCTTGATGATCCGTGAAAAACACAATTTTTTTTGCAAGAAAATAATGCCGAAATTTCTTTACAGCATAAATCATTCCTAACCCTTCCCTCTCGGTGGTTGTGTAGTTCTTTTCTACACTGTTTAACTGTCGGCTCGCATAGAAAACTGGAAAATCCATTGTTTCGTCTCCAGGTTGAGCTAGAATGCTTCCAATGGCATATGCTGCAGCATCAATGTGCACATGGAATATCTTGTCCCAATCTGGTGCCTTTAGCACTGTTGCAGATATAAGGTTTTCCTTCAGCCTTTGGAATGAAGTTTCACACTCATTGGTCCATTCAAAATTGACTAGCAAACGATACAGAGGTTGTGCGATAACCGCATACATGTAAATGAATCTTCGATAATATCCACAGTGCCCCATAAAGGATTGCACTTGTTTTGCATTAGTAGGCCTGGGCAGGTCTACAATGACTTTGACTTTGTCCAGGTCTGTGGTTATGCCGTTTCTTGAGACAATGTGTCCTAAGATTCGTCCTTGCTTAACCATAAATACACACTTTTCCGGGTTTAGACAGATTCGATATGTTCTGCACTTTTCAAAGACCTTTTGCAAATGGTCAATATGTTCCTCTCGCAGAAGAGAGTGCACACACAGGTCATCCATGTAAATTTCTAAGAATATTCTTAGGTATTCCTTGAAAGCGTGAGTCATTAACCTCTGGAAAGTGACTGATGCATTTGTTAAGCCAAATGGCATAACTCGATATGCATAAATCTCCCATTCTGTGGCAAAAGCTATTTTGTGTTGATCCTCCCTTGCTATTGCCAATTGGTTGTATCCTGAAAACCCATCCAAAAAGGAATAAGCCCGTTTCCCGACCACTCGCTCAAGGACATGTTCTGTAATTGGCAAGGGATAATTATCCCTTATGGTTGCTGCATTCACCTTTTTGAGGTTTACACACACTCGCAGTTTTCCATTCTTCTTGGGAACTACCACTATGGGTGAGACCCAATCTGTATGTTCAATTTCACAGATGAACTCAGTGTCCATCAGCTTATCAATCTCTTCTTTGATTCGCTTGGCAAATGTGTCATTATATGTATAAGGACGTTGTTTGCTAGGTTTTGCATCCGATTTTAAAGGAATTGTATGTTGGCATATCAATGGATCAACTCCTTTGAGGTCTTTATAGGACCAAGCGAACACATCTTTATACTTCGTGAGAAGTTGTGTTAGCTGTGCTTCCTCCTCAGGCTCTAAATCATTAGCTATATAGACCGACTGAGGCTTTTCACCTGGTTCTACGAGGTCTATTCTTTTTGCATTTTCAGGCCCATCGTAAGATTCTTGGTTGGTTCTCTCCCGGATTGGTGGTGTCATGATGATTTTTCTATCCTGGATAGTAAATTTCCTATAGTGTGGTGGTACGTTTATGTTTCCCTTTTCAGAATCCCCTTTTCCATCACTATCCTCTTCAGTAGTCCATATCTCCCTCAAAGACCGTTTCAGTTCTTGGTATTTCTGTTTACGCTCCAGTTTGGTCCACTCTTGGTCTTTTGTTGGTTCTTTTTTTTATTTTTCAGATTTTTGTGATTTTGTTTCAGTCCTAGCTTTTCTTTCCTGTTTTCTTTCTTCTCGCGTTCGTTCTTTTCGATTTTCTGAGAATTTCCTTGATATTTGATCTTTCACACAATCCTCTGCTTTTACAAGCATCAAATAGTGAGTTTTACCTTTTATCTTGGGCATCAGGTTCTCTCTCGCTTTATTTCAGGCTCTTTTCCTCCTATAGCGTTCTTGGCGTCTAGGGTGTTGATTATCAAAATCATAAAACTTGATATTCTCGGCTTCATTCCCACGCTCGCTAGAGGTGTCCGAACACTCATTATCTGCCTCATCATTTACTTCCAATTGCTCAGAAGAATTGTAAAACTCTTCTTGTTCTGGAGATTCTACAGTCTCTCTTTTTGGCACCACGCTTACCATGTAATAGGGTAGCACGTCGTAACCATCCTTATCGCAAAATTTTGTTGTTGGACTGTCGGTAATGGTACAGACATCTAATGTTGCCAGTATGTGTTCCCATTCTAGAGGCTCCAAGGCATCTTCACGGAAGGGTTGCGGAATATACTCCTTGTCCTCAATTGATCTTTCTAAGATGCATTCCTCTTTCCTTAAGCTTCCACAATGTGAAGCTCCGCACATCCATAGCTCTTTTGGTTGCCCCAACCATGCTGGTAGTTCTGATCCTGCTATTGTAGCCGAATCAAACTCTTCCACCAGTGTTTGGTTTACATCTTTGTAACTATGGTCTTTCATTTGTATTTTAGTTGTCGTCTCGCCATGTCTGAGGTATATGTGGTCATAACCCCAATCTTGGACCATCTTCAGTTGTCGCATGAATGGTCGTCCCAAGATTATCTCGTAATTGTTCTTTTTGTCGAAATCGACTATTGCAAATGTATGCTCATACTTGATCCCGCACGAAGTGACAATTACTTTTTCCAAGAGTCCGAGAGGCTTCTCCATGAAACCATCTACCAACTGCAGCTTCATTCTGGTAGCCCTCAGAGCTGGTTTTTTCCATTTTTTCCAGATTTCCTTTGTAGCGATAGCAACTCCCACTCCACTATCAAGAATGGCTTTGGAAACTACTCCTTGGAATTCTACTGGTAGCGTCGTGTTTCCGTCTTCTCCCTCACAATATTCTCCAACCTTATTCAATGGTACCGGCCTAGTGTTTAGGTTAGGCCTGTCCAATTCCCTGATTCCTTCTTGTAGTTTCAAGGTGGGGTCTTTCACTCCAAATTTTTCTAGGCATTTTCCTACTGTGGTCCACATGTTTGGCCTTAGCCTTAGGAGTTCTGCTAACGTGATTGTGCATGCCGCCGGGGTGGATAACAGCTCAATCAATCCTTGTGAATCCATCACCTTGTTAGAAGAAAGTCTTTGAGATGGGATTGCTCTCACTTCCGACTTAGCTTCATATTCTCCTAGGTAAGAGGGTAAAGTTCTCAAAGAGTCTGGTTGGCTGTGCCCCGAACTAATAGATCCTTGGTCTCCCCCTTGTGAATGTATCTCAAAGTTCATTTGTGATCTTGTCTCAAATTCTTCAATAGGAGGTAAGATCATGTTCTTTTCTTTTCTTGTGCTATTCATGTGGTCATTCATCCTATTAACCTCGTTGGCCTCTCTGATTTGCTTCCACAGATCATCTAGACTGTTACCGTCCTTTCCCATTTCTGCCAATATTTTAGGATGGACCCCGTCACTTGCCTCATCCGTGGTATTTGGCACTATGATAGGCTCTCCTTTGGACTCATATTCATTAGTGAGACTTTCCTTTGTTTCCTCATGTTTCTCTAATGTTGGTTGGATAGGGGTTGGAACTGACGCATTATGGCAATTTGCCGGTTTTCCCAACGGGTCTTCCATCAATGATTGAGCCGTCTCGGTCATCTTTTTACACATATCCAACCTTTGTTTTTCTATTTCCGCATATGGGTATGTCATCCACCTTTGCTCCTGGGTCTGGTTTTTTTAAAGTCGAGCTTCATAAGCTTTTAGAAGCGCATCCAGCTGCTCGTTTACCTTGTCTGCCAGTACAGATCCTCTTGATCCTGCACTTTTGGGCTCAGCTATTTCCTTTGGTGCTATGGCTGCTGTGGTGTGTGAGCTTAGGCTAGCTAGATCTTCTAACCGCTCCAATCTGTTCTTTGTATGTTTCAACTCATCGGATAGGGTTGTTTGCTCTCGTTCTTTCCTGGCTTTCCTACGCGCTTTTCTTGCTTTCCAAGTGCTTCTCTGATTTTTCGTTTCTGAACTTTGGGCATCTGTTTTTGGTTCTTCTATTATGGGTTCGTTTGTCCTTCTTTGGGCTTGGGCCCGGGTTATCGCTTGAACAGGTATGATTGTTTCATTTTCTGATACTCCACTCGAAGGTACTATTTCCAACAGGTTGAAGGTGGTTTTTGCTCATTTACTCGGGTTTTTAGGGCAATCGGGAATCAAATGATTAATTCCACATTCTTGGCAATACGCGTTGACTCTAATGATTTCATCATGAGGATAGTCTCTCAGCCAATGGTCTCCGCCACACTTGTAACAGGGGCCCTTGGGTTGTTGAGGTGCTCCTTGAGCTGCTCGTTGCTGGTAAGCCTGTCTCTGTCCGCCCATGCCTCCATTGGCTATGAACAACAATGTTCGTTCATCTAAGCTATATCTTCCTTCTCCTGCGGCCTGTGCAACAGTTGGAGGTCCTTGATTCCCTATCATGATCCATGGTTCTGGTGTCGAAGGTTCTTCCGGCGGATAATAGACAGGGTTCGCCGCATATCCGTTGGGATCCTCATAATATGCATGCATAGGCACCAAAGCCTTTTCTTCTGATTCAGTTTCCGTTGGGGTGTATCTTACACCAACTGGTCGTAATCTTGGTAGGGGTGGTTGTTGCCCCAACACCGGTTGTGGTCTCTCTACACCTATAGGTCCTGGTAAGGTACTTTCTTGATATCTAGGCATAGGTGGAACTTGAGGGGAAGCTACAGGAGCTTGGGGAGCATAAGGTCTCTCTCTCACATATCCCTTGTTATAGTAACATTCCTCGGTCCCATGGTTTGTCCATTTTTGGTCAATAGCACACCACTTGGGCTGTTTAGCCTGGGGTTTGGCGTACAATTTGATCTTTTTTATCACTTCATCTACAAGTTGCTCCTGGTTTACCGCTATTTCTCCTTTTAGTGTTGTCTTGAAGGACTTGCTCCCACTTTGCTGTGAAGATGAATCGTCATCAAGGTCCTTGAGCTCCCCTTCTTTGTAGACCGCACAATTGTCCACAAGGTACAAAGCTTCCTTGGTCAACTCATTCAACATAGTGCTCCTCTTCATATGTAAGTCTTTCTGGAGATCTGCATTCCTCAATCCTTGATTGAATATCAGCATAAGTCTAGACTGAGTTGGTAGTTCTTCAACAGGACAAAACTTAACATATCTTTTTAGTCTTAGGACTGCCTTCCGTACAGATTCTCCATCTTTTTGTTTGAATTTATGGATTTGTGAGACGGTATTATGAGCTATTCCCTTTTGAGAGAATTCCTCAATAAACTCGTCAAACACTTCCTCCATCGACTCAAAGTCTCTACGCTCCACAGAGTCAAACCACGTTGTAGTATCATCCTCTAGGGTTAGTCCAAACCCTATGAATTGGGTAGGAAAGTCTAACACCTCTTCGGCTCTAATCACACGCACAAAGGCTGCTACATGATCTCTTGGGTCTCTGTTTCTTGTGTATTTCCTGTTTACCCATGTTTGCGCTTGAGAAGGTCTAATTCTGCGATGGTCTACAAACATCATCGTTGGATCACCCCGTCCAAGTCTATACCCCTCCTCAGGCCTTCTGTAATAGGCTGGTTCCTTGCCCAACGGTGCTCCTAAGCCATAATTTCTAACGGTTCTCGTGGGAGGTGGTCCTTCTCTTCGAACTCGTTCCATGGGTGGTCCTCCAAGCTCGGTCGACCCTTGTGTCTTTGGCTTACTCTCTGCTTGATACCTTGAATAGTGTGGGGGTTCTTGAAAATCCCTGAGCCCTCGTGCGGCTGGATACCCGTCTCGGTTTCGGTCTGGTTCCATTGTTGCACTTTGTTGAAGCCATGCCCGCAATGATGGCTGGTTTGCTGGTTGGTCTTGGTTGTTGAATGCTTGTGGTCTGGTGGAATGTGATGTAGCGTCATACTCATCTGAAAATGGATTCGTTGACTTGCTTGGGGTGTGGGCGGCTCTCGGCATTTCCTCAGGGGCATATGCTGATGCTCCTGGACCTGTTGCTCTTTCTACTTCCTCTGGAAGAATACGTTGGTATTCTCGCCCATATCTATCAGCAAAAACTATGCCCTTCCCCGTAGCAGTTTCATAAGAGAATAAGTAAAGAACCTTGTCTTTGCTTAGTTCGTCTACGTATGGTTCTTTACTGCAAAAGTAAGAGACAATACCCTCGCTCTTGTGTTTGTAAATTCCCACATTCTCGTTATAAGTTGGAACCCTGATTGTTTTCTTATCGTACATAAAAATAGCTCCGTGTCGATCGATGTTTGGTGGCGGTTCTTGAGTTTGTGAAACCATTTTCCCTTTAGCCACATTGTCTCCATATCTGTTGTAATCTTCAGGGTTGCTAACTATTAAATAGTGGTTCCCCTTTTTGTCTCGGAATCTATCTCCATCATCATACACGCGGATTATCTCCAATCTTTGTGCTAGCCTCTCTTCAATACAAATGCACTTGCGGCCTCGATAGTCAGAATAGACTAGTGCTCCTCTTGAGTTTGTTCCCTCTAAGAAGATCACCGTAAGCCTCGAATCATTCAAAGGATTTTGGGAGGTGCTCCCCTCTCGCATAGGTCCATCATAGGTGAAACCTCTTGGCTGTTGGCTACCCATCATGAAGAAAGATTTGTCTGACAAAGTGTTAGTATCACTACCTTCCTCAATAATCGGTGCTAGTGGATCTAACCTTGCCTGAGTTACACTCTCTTCGGTGGACACTACGCTACCTTGGTCACCTGCCACCTTCTGGTCTCTAACAATATATCTTCCTGATCTCAAATTCATCAAACTTATCAATTCAACTTATCACAAGTTCATCCACTAACCTGGCAATAGATCAGTTTCTGCACAACTTCTTGCTTTGTTGCTGAATATACCTGTACACAAGAGTTTTAATTTCGTCAATTGAATCAAAGCATTTATCTGCTAGAGGTTATCTTAGTAATGATTGGTATAACTGGAGAGTTAATCTCAACCACTACTGTATTCTATACACTGTTGATGCTCCAGATTAGGTTGCTAATCTGAAACAGTACTTTTCTCTGATGTTGGCCGATTTACGCGAAAAAGCTTGAACTCAGTCTTTGCTTTGTCAAATGGGCAACCAAGGTCCAAATTCACTTTTGAAAGAAGTTTTGGAACCCTTAAGCCAAATAGAACCTCACTATTCAGGCCAGGTCAAATTTTCCTTGCAGTATGCCCCAATAGACATCCTACGCGTAGGATGTCTCCTGCTGCATTTTGCCTGGATTTCTGCACTGTTGTTTTCCCTTATTGTGCTGAGCTTATAGCTGTTTTTACTTTTTGATTTGGACTTCTATAAGCTGGTCAATGAGTCACAAATATGTTCCGACTGCTTGGTGATGGTGTTGATCAGTCTAATCAACTCCAAATTGGACCCAAAATTGATTAGTAGGCTTGCCTTAGGCTATATAACACCTTACAGTGCTCAAAGTCCAATTATGGCTTCATTTTCTTGCATTAGACATCCTACGCGTAGGATGTCTTTTCCTTCACAATGGATTTAAACTCAAGACTTAAGCTCTCCTTGAGCTGATGATCACCTTGGTATACTCAGATTTCAGTTTGGAGTCCCAAATCACTCAGAAGACATCCTACGCATAGGATGTCTTTTTGGCCTGTTTGACCCCATATTTGTTCCACAGCTTCCCCTTGATGTCAGTATCCGAGTGGTATGCTTAGATTTTGATTTGGATGTCAAAAGTCCCAAACTTCAGCTGTTTTTGCTTTTTCAATCAAAAGTGCTAAAGTCCACTTTGAACCCAATTTTCTTACCCGAATGAGGTGAAACCCCTTTCAGTCACTCAATATATCATGCAAGACACACTCATGCTGCCATCTTATAGTTTTGGTTTCAAGTTGATGTCTTGGCACTAATTGGGTAGGATGTCTAGCAATTTCAGTCTATCTGGCCTTATCCTGTCAAGAGATGGCCAAATTTCCACTTTTTCAGTTGAAATTAGGGTAAACCCTACCTTTAGAACACACTAGTGAACTCAAAATCCCAAAATTCCTCCCAGATTGGCCTTTAGACATCCTACGCATAGGATGTCTCCTGGCTAAAATTAAAGTTTTTTTCTGACAGAAATGCTCTTGATGCTCTGTAGGCCTATCAGAAACACTCACAATAACTTTTGGACTTCAATTAGGCTTTCAACCACACTTTACCGTCTTTATTACTTAGAGTTTCCCACTTTTCTGATGAGCCTAACAACAAATAAAACGTGCATAAAGTACTCTAGATCAGCAATCAAGATATCCTACTTACCCTACTCCTACTCATCATGTGAGATGGTGATTTTGATGCCTTGGTTGCTTCCTAGCCTCACACAGACTCTCAAGTCAACCTACCACCACATCTACCACTCCAACTCCTACTCTCTACACCACAACCAACTACTACCTAATACTACCTAAGACGAAGGATCTAGGCCAGACACAGGCTCCCTAGACTCCCTCTAAGACCAAAAGAGTCCACCACTCTTCGATCCTATCTAAAAGAATGAATATACTATGGCAAGCCAGAGGGACCTCTATCCTCAAGGACTAGTCTCGGTCACCTACTTACGGCCCTCGTCCCCGGCTGCGGCGCCAATGTTGGATGGGTACGCCGCGACCGACGTCAGCACGTCGAGAACTCAACTAATAAGTAATGTCAGCTAAGGACGAAGCTCGACCCGCAGGCGCGTGGAAGCAAGCATAAGGTGTCAACCTACACTCGACCGACTCCTAACTAATTCCTACAGAGGCCCCTACCAATTGTCTAAGTCACAGTCTTCAAGAGAACAAAAGAGGATGCTTCCTACAACGCTTGCTAGAGCCGAACACCTATCAAACACTTCGGAAACACCGTAGAGCTTGAAAGAGACCCTACTAATACCTATAGGCCACTCTCCTTAAGGTCTATGAACCAAAATCACGACCCAAAACACCTGGTGCAGAAACACGTAGGATGTCTGGCCGAAATCTGCAGGTCTTTGTTTCCGAAATCTGAAGTGCCTAATGTGTAGCTCTACTCAATGTGAACGCGTGGATATGCTGCAATGCGAAATCAGATAACGTATGCTCACCCAAACAACCGATGAAGCTCGTAGAAGGAGCTCCCAAAGCCAGACCGTACGCGCGCAATGTTGGTATCGGCTCGTAGCTCTAGTCGGGGGCAACACGCTGCACTTCTCCGCACTCGATTCCGACCACCGTAGCACACGTAGTGTCAAGACAAAGCTCACACTCTCTCTCACGTACACAGTACACTCACTCACAAACTTAAACTTATTTAAAATGACAAAAGATTTTCATTAAGGTCAAAAAGTGATATATATACCTTACAACTTCTCAAACCCTAAAGTTCCAAAATCATCCATCTACTCCTTCTAACTATCAAAACTTGGATACAATCTG
This sequence comes from Adiantum capillus-veneris, assembly GCF_014529385.1. Lineage (NCBI taxonomy): Eukaryota > Viridiplantae > Streptophyta > Polypodiopsida > Polypodiales > Pteridaceae > Adiantum > Adiantum capillus-veneris. The sequence goes on from NC_140944.1 coordinate 16,689,807, forward strand.
GAAACTTCTGTAAGTCCCAATATTTACAAGGTGAAAATTCGGGTTTTCCTCAATAATTGACTAATTACAAAAAATAATAATCCGCCGAGTAGTTGGATGTCGTGGGGTGTGTCCAGCTTCTAACACCATGAGATCGGACAACCATTGCTATAAATGTGACAAGACACTTTGTTTGGCTTGGGATTGAAGCCAAAGACAAAAGAAGAAGCTCACAAAGAGACAAAGGAAGAGGCAAGTTGGACAGAGATAACGGTGATAAAGATTTGATAGAGGAGATTGGCATGGCACATGTGGTGGCCATCACAGTGGCCATGATGCCAAATTTTTAGTTGGACGCAATTGCCACTACTAGCTTCAGCTAGAGAGAGGCTTGTGAGTGGTAGAGAGGGGCAAGAAATGCTCCCTATAAATAATTCAGACCCTTGTGTTGGAGTTCAAGTTTTTGATGCTTGAACACATGGGGCGGATTTGAAGGCACATGCATCTGGTAGGGAAGCAATCATACGTATCTAAGACACTATGGGTTTGCATGCCAATCCATTATTGTTGGCTAGATTATGGACAAGATGTGTTTCAAAGTTCATTATCTTGGATTATTATGGACGTAATGTGTTCACAATTCACGAATGGGGATTCTTGGACGTAGTGTGGTGTACAATTCAATTTTCTAAAAGGCAATTGATGCTCAAGGTAGCATTCTTTTAAGGGACAAAGTTGAAGGTAGCAAAACCAAGGTGTCTTGAGTTGGTGGCCACTTTTGGGGTGTCCATAGTAGCTTCTTCATTGACTTGGTCTGACCATTTATGTCCACTATGAGTTGTAGAGAGGGTGTTAAAGTTATGGCATCTCAAGTTAGCTGCCCCAATATTTATTTTGGCTTTTAGGTATTTAATTTAATTATTTGTCAAATTTGGGTAAGGCAATTTGCCAAGGTGACTATATAAGTACACCTTGTCCCCATTGTATAATCATTAATTCATTGCCACCAGGGTTAGTTGGTTTAGCAGAGTCTCTATCACTCTCTCTCTATCTCATGTATTCTTCCCGCTTGTGTATGCTTCCTCATCATCAACTTTGACACTATAAAACTTTCAAAATGTTTACCGCGGTCCTTTACCGTGTTTTGTGGAGAGACAAAATCTGAAATTGGGTGGCCAAAGGAGAGAGGGATTTGGGAAGCAATTTTTTTGCAAAGTTAAATATTACCACAAATATGTCACACTTGGACCGCTTTAATTACCACGTATATTATCGCTTCTCAAGTTGGTGCAAATTTGGATACTTCTTTCTATTTTACTTCAAACAAATTTTAAAAACATGATATTTTTTAGAAAAATATACAAAAAAATAATATTGAGGCACTAAATGATGGTAATTTGAATAGATAGGCTTGTGCAAGGCATCAAATCGCTTTGTCACTAATGATGGTATGCAAGCAAGAGAGAGATTGTGGTCCAACATGGACAACTCTACATGAAACAAAAAATGATTACACTCTTCTCCTGAACACCGCACGCATTTATCAACCCAAGCGAGTGCATCCTTTCATTTATTGCATAATCTGAAAGCCTTTACACAGTGGTGGCAACGATCTCTCTTCCTATGAAGAGATGTTGAGCACAGACCACAATAAAGGATCTCTCTTCTTCAAGGCAATCTTTTGTAACGGAAGCACTCTCCCACAAATCACAACACAAAATGTTGTCTCCACTTGTAGCGACCATAACTCTGCACAACAACAACAAAAGAGACTATCCGAAGGTGGATGTCAGAAAGGGAGAGATTCTAAACATCACTATTACCTTTAGCATTATCGCGCAATTCTTTGGAGCCAAAATATTCATTTTTTGAATATTCAAAATATTCAAGTCAAAAGCAAATGCATAAGTTCTCTACAGAACAAAGGCAAAGGCAAGCTTGCCAAGGATAGTAGTACCAATACTCAGCTAGTTGCCTCAATACCCATGAGATCCGACAACCATTGCTATAAATGTCACAAGACACTTTGTTTGACTCGGGAGTTTGAAGCCAAAGATAAAACAAGGATCTCACAAAGAGACAAAGGAAAGGGCAAGTTGGACAGAGATAATAGTGATAAAGATTTGATAGAGGAGATTGGCATATCACATGTGGTGGCCATCACAGTGGCCATTATGCCAGATTTTTAGTCATGAGGCAGTTTCCACCACTAGCTTTAGCCAGAGAGAGGCTTGTGAGTGGTACAGAAGGGCAAGATATGCTCCCTATCAATAATTTGGACCCTTGTGTTGGAGTTCAAGTTTTTGGTTGTCATAAAATCTAATATCTAACTGACCCAGATGATTTTTTTATATGAAACTAATCATTCAATGTGGGAGAATAGATGGGAAGAAGGGCTAGAATACAGACATGTGCTTACGAGTCTATCTCAACACGAGGCCAATGGTAAAGGGGTCCAAATGAGAGATGATCTGTCAAAGAGCAAGGCTAGATAATGGAACTTAAAGAACTTAGGGTTAGCTTCATTAAATACGTGCAATGGTTAGTGTTAAAATTCCTTTGACCTTAGGCAAGTTAGGGTTGTGCTTGAGGTGGGAACCTGGACCAAGCTTGAGGTGCTTGTCGTGCTTCCTGACTAAGGTGCTTGAAGTGCTTAATGACTAAGGTGCTAAGGTGCTTGAGGTGTATAAAAGTCAAAGCATATCCCTAATCATGAGGGGGCGAGCCCTCTTTGTAGGAGCTAGGAGAGAACACACACACCCTCACACAAGGAAAGCTTGGTACAAAGAAAGCAAATAGGACACTTGCCATCAAGCTCCTCTCATGTTGCACTCATAGTGTGCCTAAAGACTATTGGTTGGCCTTCCAAGGGGTCGAATGATAATTTAGTTAATTTAAATATCTATGCATTTATCAAGTCCTATCTCTCAAAGGGGAACGGGGGACACTTGTCCCAAGGCCACCCTTGCTGCTTGATATGCACTAAGCATGTGATTAGCCAGGCTAGAGGAGGTCCAATCAAGTGTAAGCTAGTGCAAGAAGAGGGGGTCGACCAAAGCAAGGAGGTGTCTAGCTTGTGGGGTATACTCTCTCTCTCTCTCTCTCTCTCTCTCTCTCTCTCTCTCTCTCTCTCTCATTTGTATGAGTTGCAATGTTAAAGAGCTCCATCTCCTTCTCCAAGCTTGTAGAGAAGTTGCGAGCCTACACTAAAACTCTTGTCTATGGAATGCAAATCCAACCAAGAGCTATTATCCAATTCTTAAGCTTTCCATCTTCATTACTATGCTATTATGTATGATAAGCAAGAAGAGTGCTAATAAGTGAGGAACTATTTCTTTATCCTATGAATTTTTCTTCTTCCTCTTCCCTACCCTCATTCCCCACTAGCTCTCTGCACCGTTGAAGGTGTTTGAGGCCCTGGGACTCAGGTTGCGGATGGTTAATGCTTTTTACAAAGTCTATGTTATGCTCGTGATGCATGAAGCTTTCCATCTTCATTGCATCACCTAGGTCAAGGAACACAAAGATTGTATTGTACCAAGTCTCTTTTGATGGGATAATCTATAATACAAAAGCCCTTTGGAGGGGGGACTGGCCACACATAAATTCGGTCCTCAACTCTTGTCAAGTTCTCTAAACTCTCTCTCTCTCTCTCTCTCTCTCTCTCTCTCTCTCTCTCTCTCTCGCAAAAGTATTGTTCATGATAAGTTAATTAAGTATTATGGTTGATTTTCTACCACTAAATAAGTTCACTCTCTATGTTCTCAAAGTAGTCTCACAAAAATGGGCCATTTCCATTACATTGGTATCAGAGCTATTGGTTTCTCTTTTGTTGCTTAAGAAGAGGGAACCTTATGTTGTCCATGAAAGGTTGGGCCTATTTATTGCAATAGGGTAAGTGGGATAGGGATCTATTATCTTGGTTGAGAGTAACTTAGTTCGAGGTACACCGTTTGGAACTATAGTCTGAATAATGGAGCTTCTAGGGGCTTTCCTTTGGCTTAACCATTATTGAGCTATGAGCAAGCTCAACAGGAACCATAATCAACCAAGAAATGTTAGACCCTCTCCACTAGTCTTTGCAATCGACAATGTCTAAACCATGGGTCTGGCTGCTTGAGAACTAATTTTTAAAGGTAAAGAAGAGTAGCAACTAAGGTTTTTGAGGGTACCAAATCACAGAGTAATCTATACATAAGTTTAATTAGCATGGTTGGAAATAACCAAGAGAGTAGAATGAACATTGATAACTTTTATTTTGCACATAAAGGTGCTAATGATGATTCTTCCATGTTTATCAATTATTTGAATCATAGGCTAGGTTGCAGGAAGCTATGGGCAACCCTGCTTTGCAAGCCGAAGTTACTCAAAAACTACGTGCTTATGGGATTTTCCTTCCTCTTCAAAAGGAGAGAGAGCTTAGGAGGCCTCTTCATGAGACCCTAAAAAGAATAATCTCTCCCATAAGAGAGGAGGGATCCAAAGAACGAGAAAGAAGAAAATCCCTAAGCTCCTTTGAAGATGTGGTTCCATGAAGAAAATGGTCTAGATGATTGCCAACTCCTCCCAAGAGAAAATGGTCAACCCAAAATCCTTCTCCTCATCACTGTGAAAGGGAAGAGAGTAAACAAAGGAAGAAAAGGGTAAGAAAGAGGTCATCCTCTTCTTCACCTTCCTCCTCTTTCGATGGAAGCTATAGCTATTCTCCTATAGAATACAAGACGGAAGGACATCTCAAATCTTACCCTGCATGGTGAAGGTCTAAAAAACTCAAGAAGTTCAAAGAGGCAGGAAAGAGTATCTCTTTTCTCACTTATGATGCACCTTTGGTGCCACTAGCAAAGTATTGGCCTTATGATGCACCTTTGGTGTTTATCGAATGGAAGAGTTTGAAGCTTCTCTCCCACGAGTCTATCCATGAATATGTAGACAAGCTTTGGGATTTACATCTCAAGGCTATTGTCTTTCAAAAGATAGACTTCACCGAGCAAAAGAAACAGTTATATGCGAGATTATTTGAAGTGATGGCCGAGTACATCAACTCCAACGGCCTAGTTCTATCATGGAGGTAATCCACCACACTATGGTTGCTTTGCGAATGAAATTTCAACAAGGGGCTAGAAGGAATGTCAAGGCCATGGAAAGCAAAGACAAAAGTGATGCAAAGGGGAAAAGCAATGCCGAAAATTCTTCCGAAGGTCATTGCAACAACAACAACAACCTCAATCGGTCCAAGGAGAAGGGAGTTTACAAAGGTAAAACTAAACTCTATCCTAAAGAGCTTGAAGATTTTTGCAAGGACCTCAAATGTTTTAAGTGTGGGGATCAAGGACATGGCTATCGTTCTTGTCCCAAGAGAAATGCCGGCAATGAGACTCCTAGAGCTTCCACTATCAAAGCTCCAAAAGAGGATGCTCAATGCAAAGGATGACCTCTCTCCTATGCTTGGGGAAAGGTAAGGGATCATGATGCCTTCATATTGTTTGACCCCCACTACAAGAGGCTCTTCACATTAGCGACGCTCACACAGCGACGCTCAAAAAAAAAATTCCCGGCGTCGCTATGAGCGTCGCTATAAGCGTCGCTATGAGCGTCGCAAATTTCTTTGTAAATTTGCGACGCTCATAGCGACGCTTATAGCGACGCTCATAGCGACGCCAGCTGGGGTAAAAAAAATAACCGAGCGCGCCCAAAAACTCAGATCTCAGATCTGAGTTTTTCGACGCCCTCAAGCAAAGAGCAGGTAACGCTCTCCCTCACTCTCTCTCTCTCTCTCTCTCTCTCTCTCTCTCTCTTTTTCTTTTACACACACACACACACACACACACACACGAGGAGAGGAAGGAGAGACAGGTATGCTCCTTCCCTCTCCTCATTCTCATGTTCCCTTCCTCTCTTTCTCTCTCCCTCGCTCTCTCTCTCGCACACACACACATACACACACACATATAGTGTTTTTGAGAGAGAGAGAGAGAGAGAGAGAGAGAGAGAGTGCAAAAACGCACACACATACATAAACAAAGAATGCACACACACATTGAAAGAGAAAAAGAGAGAGAGAGCATGCATAAACAAAAAACGCACGCATTGAGAGAGGAAAAGAGAGAGAGAACATGCATAAACAAAAAACGCACACATTGAGAGAGGAAAAGAGAAAGAAAACATGCATACGATCCAAAAAAACGCACACACATTGAGAGAGAAAGAAAGAGAAACTAAGGGAGCGTCGTAGGAAACTAATTAAAATTAAAAGACCTAAAGATCTAACCGACGAGGAGTTGAACTGAAGACCTATTATTCAAGAGAGAAATGGCATAATCAATCTATCATACTTGGCATGGGTGATAGAAAGGTTATACCATTTATCTCTTTTTATTGGCACACACATCCACACACGCGCACACACACAGGAAGAAGAGAGTTATAACGTCGTAGGAAACTATTTTAAAAGACGTTAAAGATTAGGTTATATGTAGACTTACATTAAATTAGATTTAGGTTTATTTTTAACTAGATTTACATTTATTTAAGCTAGATTTAGATTTATGTTATATTAGATTAGATGCGGGTCTCCATAGACTGCGATGCCTGCATGAAGCGGGTGAAGAAAGCCCTCAATGGAATATAGGGTATTGCTGCCTTCACTCATAGTGGGCTCCGTCGATCCAAAAGTACTGGTGAAATGTCCTCTAGTCATTAGACTTACGTTAAATTAGATTTAGCTTTATTTTTAGTTAGATTTACGTTTATTTAGATTTACGCTTATTTACGTTAGATCGAGTCCACGCAAGAATTACTTACGGTTTAGGGTTTAGAGTTAGACGAACAGTGAAAAGATCTACTGTGAAAAGATGTTAAGATGAAGTGAAGTGCTACAGCTAGAGAAGAGGCAAAGGGATTTTGTCCACTACATGCAGTATCATGTAGACGTGGGTGTCTAGATTTCTTGTACCCACAAATATAGGTATTGACCAATAAAGACGAGATTATAACCCGGTGGTTCTGATCTCCGTGCACCTCTAGACCGAGGTGTGCGGGGATTGGACATGACTAGAGAATGTGAGGTAAAGAGAGAGAGAGAGAGAGAGAGAGAGAGAGAGAGAGAGAGAGAGAGAGAGAGAGAGAGAGATAAGACGAAGAATGCCAATAGAATATTAAATTTGTTGTCTAGGTTATAAGTTTTTTATCCTCATTATGAGTAGCGACGAGGATGTGGGACCGTCCAACCGAAACACCTATCTCTCAACGAGGGTCTTATGTCCTTGTAATCGATAAAACTTCCTAAAGCACCATGGATTTTCACAGGAGCCCAAGAACGCAAAGTAAAAGAGGCCATTCGATCTTTGCGGACCCCCACTGGCGTAATGCACTCGCTCCGAACGTGTTTTACTAAAGAAGGAAAGCTTACCGGTTTGAAGTCACACGATTGGCATAAAATGTGTCAGGTACGTTCATAGTGGACTTTAATATCATTGCATAAAATGTGGACTTTAATATCATTGCTGCACATACTTTACAGTTTATCTTACCGGTTGCCATTGAGGGATGTTTGTCTCTCGACATCCGTAACACAATCTACAAACTTGCAAAGCTGGTGCAATGGATCTCACAAAAGGAGATCGACGTAGACTCCATACCATTCGCCAAACTAAATGCTGCGGAGCTTGTGTGCATGTTTGAGAAACATTTTCCTACTACAATGCTAACCATTCAGGTGCATCTTCTTATTCACATAGTTGATGAGGTGGAAATAGCTGGCACAGTTCATTCCAGATGGATGTTCTTCTTAGAGCGTTTCATGAAAACGCTTAAGGGATATGTGCGTCAAAAGGCACGTCCGGAGGGTAGCATGGCAGAAGGTTGGTTGGTATCAGAGTCCCTAGTGTACATTGGAGAGTGGTTAGACGGATTTGATAAATCCCGGGACACGCTATGGCGAACCATAGATGATGAGCGCATATCTGGGATTGTCATGTGCAATCTCGGTGTTGAGAAGAAGATGACGGAAGATCTAGAGGCTAAAATCAACCGATTTTGCATGCTTCACAATCCAGTGATGCAAAAGTGGATTTCACAATATGAGGATGCAAAGCAAGAGCGACAAAGGGCACGAATCGAGTGGAGACGGGGAAGACGACCACCGATGCACTATCCAGCGGTTCTGGAGAGCCTACCAACCTTCATGAGCTTAAGATGGTTGCACAACCAATTGAAAAGCGCACAACAATGCGGTGACGAAGTGACTGAAGAAGAGTGGGAGTACTCTCGGGGTTGCGCGACCAAGGTAAGTTTGCAATGTACGACTAGCAAGTGACTTTATTTATAAACGTTTGAACGGCCACTCATAATCTTTGTTCGTTGTAGTATAAGTCATACACAGCAGCATGGTGTAAAGGTCGACATTTTAGGGTGGAACGAATCGACAAAAAGCGTTTTACTCAAGATTGTGGAATCATGGCAAAATTTGAACAGTCTAGTCGACGACGTTCCTCTGATGCAGATCCCGTGGTGGCGGAACTCACTTACTTCGGCACGCTGCAAGAGATTTTGAGGATCGATTACAGAGGATTTTTTGTCGACTTGTTCGACGTGCAATGGTTCAAGATAATCATGGAGGGTCGAAACGCTACTGTGCGTAGAGGAGAGTCTGGTTTTCTTGAGGTGGATTCTACTAAGAAATGGACTGACCTAAGAGACACTTTCGTACTACCCGAGCATTGTGAACAAGTAAGTATATAAATAGTTAACATCCCCCTTTTACAAGTTATGTGCTTGAAAGCTCTCATGTAAGTTATGTGGCTCTGGCAGGTAGTATTTCATCCTACAAAGTCTACATCAAACTGGTGGTACGTCATAGAGTTAGCCCCTCGTAGTCCAAGGACGTATGAAGGCTACCATGTGCCAATCACAACGACATCAATGGAGGAGATCAGAGAAGATGCTCAATCAGAAGCCGCTGCGGTGGTGCCAGACGAGCATCAAGATGCTACTGCTCTATATGGGGTGCATGCAGAGGAGCTACAAAATGAAACAGAGGATATGTGTTTAAACGGAGAGCTCTATATAGATATAGGAAGTTATGCTGAGTTATGCGAGGATGAGAGAGAGATCTCTTAAAGCCACAAATATTGTATTTGAACAATTTTGCTCCGTGCTGTAAAAGCTCTAGCTCTCTAAGTAGCTTCCATGGTGTGTAACGCTCTTTTCTACTCGCGCTCACATCTTTTGATTGAAAATTCTGAGTTTTCGACTTGCCTCTTCTACCACTCGATTCATTGCGTCATTGTATTTATATGCGTCATTACGTCATTGTATTTAATGGTCTTTGCGTCATTGTCTACTCTATTCATTCAATATTAAGTTTAAATATTCGTGTGTTTAATGCAGGTATGGATGATGAGGAGTTTCTTTCTTCTTTGTCACCGCAGCAGAGACAGTGGTACGTGGAGCGTCATCGCTCTGGCGCATCATCGCGCGTTCCTACACCATCCGCATCTCCCTCTCTTTCGGAGCATTCGGCGCGCTCCGAAGCTTCGGCGTCGACGAGACGAGCGTCACACTCTTCTAGACACCGGCGCTCTAGTGGTGGCGGTGGCGGTTGTTGTGGGGATTCCGCCACCGATGCCTCCACACCGCCTCGTGTTCGACGAGGCTCTTTACCCTCCCCTTCTTTGCCCGCCCCCACACCAGCCACAGCATCGCCGTCTACGCCAGGTTTTGCACGGCTGACTGTTCCTAGAAGCTACACACCTCTACCTACTCCGCCAGGAGCCACCCCACTCGACACTCCTCGCTTCGGGGCCCAGACGCCGGTGGAGACACCTGACGTCCGTACCCCCATCGACACGCCGCTAGAGACCCCTGCCGGGACACCCAGGTTCACGCGTCACCGGCCAGAGGGCTTGCCTTACTCCGTCGACATCAGCGGCGGCATCATCATGGATGATGACGGCAAGAAGGTGATCTCGCGCATGCGTGGTCTTTGCTCTCAGCTGTTTAGACACTATATACTAAACAAATGGAGTGAAGTACCAAGTGATTTAAAAAACAGAGTCATCAGCATACTTCATGATGAGTTTCCCGTTCCAACACGGGATCAGCGCTTCAATGAAGACCTGATGAAGATTCGAATGCGCGAATACTGCAAACACAAGCGTTCCGAAGTGCAAAAAGCAATCAAGAATGGGTGGAATAGGCCAGATTGGCTGGCCAAAGAAGATTGGAAGAATGCGAAGAAAGCAGCGCGCGAGAATCCCGACAAGTGGAAGCAACAAAAGGATGCAGCCAGAGCGCGAGTAGAGGCAGGGAGCTCGCACCACTTGGGGAGCGGTGGATGGGCATCATTTGAGGCCGATTTTGTAAGTCTTTTCACATTGCTCTTTATGCATGTTCGATAGTTTAGGGTTTATGAGTTTTTTAGTTCTAACATAATGAAATCTTTGTATGTTTTGACAGTGGTCGATGACAGGACGTGATCCCACACCGTACGAGCGCGAGTACGCAGGCAGGAAGGGCTTAAACGCCCTGATGGACATTCTCAGTTCTCGCAGCGGCATGGTTAGTATTAGGGTTTACTCTTTTTTATTTTTTGTATTGTTTTATAAATGTCGTTATATGTTTATACTTACTGAAAACTGTCTTATTGACAGATACGCCGCTTGGACGCGATGAGACGTCTGATTAGACGACGTCAGTTTAGCCGTAGCTAGATAGCATTAGTTTAGGGTTTCTCATAGCTTATGTATCATGAGACGGATTTTATACGTCTTTTTGAACCATGTATATTATTACATTTGTCACCGCAATTCCTTTTGCCAATCAATTCTTTATGCCTATGATGTTGTACAATTGTCATTATTACATTTGCCAATCAATTCAGTTTGTCTATGATGTGTACAATTGTCAATTTTGCAAACAATGCGTCTTGTGGGTGACTATTTTGGGTCTATTATTTACCTTTGCACTTTTTTTAAAAAGTGAATCAAGTACAATATGGTTGATGGGTGGCAGGCATTCAATGCCCTGCCACCAAAAAAATATTCTCTCAGGCGTCGCTATATGCGTCGCTATTTATGGCTCTGTAGCGTCGCTATATGCGTCGCTATACTCTTCTGTGAGAGCGTCGCTATAAGCGTCGCTATAGGCGTCGCTATATAGCGACGTCTATAGCGACGCCTATAGCGACGCCTATAGCGACGCATATAGCGACGCTCTCGTAGCGACGCTTTTAGCGACGCTTATAGCGACGCCGGGGGTTATAAAAACCCAGTGTATTTCCGTCGCTAAGAGCGTCACAAGAACACATAACCTCTTGTAGTGCCCAGCTCTACTCAAAATTTCATATCAACGGAGTTGGCCACCAAGCTGGGCATTCAAGCTTTCATGATTGTAGATATTGTAATTGCTGATACAACTTTCAAGGGATAGAAAGACTCCATTACTCCCTTGATTGGGAAGTTGAGGCTTCATGTTCAAAGCTATGTGGACAAAGAAGACTTTTTCATCTCTCCTCTTCAACATGAGGATGCTATCCTAGGGGCACCATGGTTCAACTACATGGCTAAAAACATGAAGTTCCCTGAAAGGAGAATCTACTTCACCTAAAGGGAAAAGAGCATGTGTATAGATGCTAGTGATTTTGGTCGTACTATACCACTTGTAAATCCTCTTGCTTTTGATAAACAATGAAAAGCTCAGTTTTTGCATACATGATTTTTGGCAAAGAGTCACTAAAAGGTCCTATTGTCTTATCAAATGTAAATGGTAGGAATCAAAGAGAGTTAGACTTATCTAATTTTCTAAAAGGATTCCAAGATGTGTTTATCGATGATATCCCTATGGTTTCAACTCCAAATCGAGGGGATGATGGCCATCGAATAGAGCTTCTACCACAAAGCTCATCGGTATCAAGCCTCCTTATCAAGTTTCCCGAGCTCAACAAGAGGAGATCATGAGGCAAGTACAAGAATTGGTCGACAAAGGGATGGTGAGGCCTATGTACTTTCCCTTTTGTTCTCGAGTCTTCTAGTGCAAAAGAAAGATGGTACATACTGCATGTGTGTGGACTATCGAGCACTAAACCATATCACTATCAAAAATAGATTTCACGTACCTTGAGTAGAAGATCTATATGATAAGCTAAAAGGCTCTACCTACTTCCGTATGATTGACTTGAAAAGTGTCTATCATCAAATAAGAATAGTTAATGAAGATATCCTAAAGACCGTGTTTTGTACAATGTTTGGTCTTTATGAATAACTAGTCATGACTTTTGGCTTGACTAATGTACCATCCACATTCAATTGTTTAATGCAGAAAATCTTTAGACCTACCATGAATTCTTTGCAGTGTTCTTTGATGATATCATCATCTACTCCAAGAACTTGGAGGAACACAAGCAACATCTCCATGTGATTTTTCAAGCTTTGAGGGAGAACAAGCGTTTTATCAATAAAAAGAAGAGCGCATTTTCCTTCAAGAGATTCAATACTTGGTTCATATTTTCTCTCAAAATGGTATCCGTATGGATCCATCAAAGTTGGGAGGTAATAGATGCTTCATAGCAAAATTCTCTCAACTAGGAGGACCATTACATGACTTAACAAAGAAGAACATTAAGTACTCATGGACTGCCAATGAGAAAAATATTTTGACACGCTCAAAGACAAGCTTACCTCCGAACCAGTCCTTATGCTTTTGGATCCCTCAAATCCACTTAAGGTCCAATGTGATGCTTGGGGTGACTGCCTTGGAGCAGTCTTGCTTCAAGAAGGGCATGACATAGCATATGAGATACGAAGGCTCAATATGGATTAAAGGGTCTTTGGTATTTATGAGAAAGAGATTTTAGCTATTTTACATGCCCTAGACGCATGGAAGCACTATCGATTGGGGACTCCATTTATTTTGCAAACAGACCACTAAGTACTTCATGATGCAAACCAAGATTTCCAACAAACAAATGAGGTTGACAAATTTTCTCGTGCAATTTTATTTTCATGTTGTTCACATTGCTGGTAGGAACAATCAAGTGGCCGATGCACGTTCAAGACGACCAAAAGCTAATGTGGTGTCTATAGCAACTCACAATGATCTATCTTCTATGATAGATGAGTATGCTATTGACCCTGACTTTAAAGATATAATGTCAGCCCTTGCTTTGGGTAGGAAAGAAGAACCATTCACCTTGTAGGATGGTTATCTTCTCCATGGAAATAGGCTATGTGTTACCCACTCCCTTCGTAATGAGAAAGTCATATATGAATCCCATGCTCCTCCCTATGCCGGGCGTAGAGGCATTCAGTCTACTCTTGGAGGAGTAGAGACGTACTTCTATTGGCCCACCATGAAAGTGGACATACAAGAGTATGTTTCAAAATGTGTGCTATGGCAAAAGACTAATTATGATAGTGGGAAGCAGCCTGGATTAATCCAGCATTTCCAATCCCTAATTCACCATGAGAGAGTATATCCATGGATTTTACCTTTGGATTACCCAAGTCTATCCATGGGAATAGGGGAATATGGAAAATAGTGGATAGGTTTAGCAAGCAAGCACACTATATTCCTATCAAAAAGACTATTAAGGCACACCAAATGGCAACTCTCTTCATATCCCATATTTTCAAACACCATGGATTGCCAATATCTATCCTATCAGATAGAAATCCTAGGATGAATTGTAGTTTTTGGAAAGGTCTCTTTGAAAATCTAGGTGTGCAAGATTGAACTTCTCTTTGGCTCATCACCCACAAAAGGATGGCCAAAGTGAGAAAGACAATCTTACGGTACTCGATCTACTAAAGACTTATGTTATAGAAGTAGATCAACACTCGCAATGGTGACAATACTTACCTCTTGTGGAGTATGCATACAATAAAACTGTCCATACTTTTACGGGAAGAGCACCTTTTGAAATCAAAGAGGAAAGACCTAAAAGTCCCTTGGTACTTAATGTACATGGGAAGATCTTCGTTGTCAATGAGTATAGCCGTGACCTACAAGAATTTTTCCAAAGAGTGAGGAGGCTATATCCATCTCTCAACAAAGGCAAAAAGCTGTTGTTGACAAGCACAGAAGGGACTTAACATTTAAAGAAAATTATTGGCCCCTACTTAAGTTTCCTTAGGCTTGACTGAGGCAAACAACGGGTAAATATCCATTTTTTAAAATCATGTTTACTAATTATTATCATTAAATCTCATCCAAACATAAGGTTCTTAGATTAAGATAATTACTTAAACTAATTAAGTGAATATCAGCTAATTAGAACAAGCTATTTATAGTTAGATTATGTTTACTAATTATCTTCATTAATTTACAATTGAAAATAGAGTTTCAAGTTAGGATAATTAGTAAAATTGATTAACTAATTATAGTCTAGTTATCACAAATTATTCACACCTAAATCTATCACTCATATTTATCTTGTGATTTATTATGCTAGATTACTCAACTTTCCATCAATTTTAAGGCTGAAAATAATTAATTTTTGCTTTAAATATTTGTGAAATAGATCAAAAAATATTATTTAAATTTACCACTTCTAACAATATAAACAAGATTTAGTAATTATCTTGTAATTATCTAAGCTTAAATGATATAATCTTTCTTAATTAAGGTCAAAATTGATCAATTTCAATCCTAATATGGATTAATAATTAATTAAATTAATAATCTGTTGGGAGAAGAGGGGGAGATAGACCGCTTAAAATATTCAACATAAGCTTTCAAGCAATCACCATCAAACTGTTCACCTCTTTTTCAATTTCCAAGCACACACACACACACCTAGACTATGACACACACACACACACACAGTAAACATAGAATTGACATAGACAAACTTGTAAGAGAGAGTAAGAGATGTGTAAGAGATGGAGACTAGATTAGAGAGTACACAACAAATAACCATAGCTTAAGAGAGTAGAGAAGAGAATCTGCAAGAGAAAGGCCTAAATCTAGCCCCAAACTCCACGGCACCTCTCTTGTGGAGTTGGTATTTAATATATTACTTTGAGTTTAAGGTGCCAAAAATTGAGGCCCCTCTTTTACAACCACTTTACTTTTGCAAATGAGTGAAGCTCATTAGTTCTTGCATGACCCATAAGGGGAGTTCCCACGACAAC
The DNA here is from genome assembly GCF_014529385.1 of Adiantum capillus-veneris. Lineage (NCBI taxonomy): Eukaryota > Viridiplantae > Streptophyta > Polypodiopsida > Polypodiales > Pteridaceae > Adiantum > Adiantum capillus-veneris. Next base: position 16,704,914 of record NC_140944.1, read on the forward strand.
TATTTACAGAGCCATAGTGGCTTATTGAAATGATGTTCTAAGATACTGTGCAAATATAAAATGGCCAAGAGTAATTACCGTCGCCTCTCCATCAACTCCCCGCATTCCACTCTACAAAATCATCATCAACTCAATTAGTAAAATAAATAGACAGCACATAATTAACCATTATGCCCAGCTATCCCAATTGCAGCTAACCACTACAACAGGAGGGTGCCCAGTCTCGTAACATCCCTCCCACCAGGGATAGGAACTGTCCTCAGTTGCTCAATAGAGAAATCAACTGGACCGTGAGTGATGGAAAGTGTGGAGAAGGTCGGGAAAGTTGCAAAAGAACTTTTCAGGCATCCATTTGGCATCCTCTCTAGGGTGGCCCTTGAAAGTCAAAAGGTAACGGTTATAAACCATTTAAGTGTGTGTAGTGGTGGTTTCATGGTCAACTATTTTGTCAGGGATGAGTTGCTCTTCTTGGTCTATAAGTGAAGGTGGGTCTTCATAAATGTGGTGTGTAGGTAGGGGTCCTCGGAATGGGCATAAAAGACTAATGTGAAAGGCATTGTGAATGTGCCAATGTGCAGGTAGGTCTAAATGACAGTTGAAATTTTGAAAGGTCCATGCAAGCTTAACAAAGACATTAGTATCAACACTTTTGATCCTGCGTTTTTCGATGCGAAGTAAAACATGATCACCTTCTTTGAATTGGTGTGCCTTGCGGTGCTTGTTAGCATGCTTGGTGTAAAGTTCTTGTGAGTGTTTAATGGCAGAATGCACACTTGTATAAATATCATGAAAGTCAGTAGTGACATCATCAACGGCAGGCACAACATTAGAAAGACGTGAAGCAGGAGTAGGAAGTGAGTGACCATATACAATTTCAAATGGAGATTTACCTGTGGCAGTGTGAGTGGTGTTGTTGTATGTAAATTGCAAAATATGTAGGTAATCATCGCATTTCCTAGGTTGAGAAGAAACATAAGCCTTTAACAAGTCAATAATAGTATGGTTGGTGACTTCGATTTGACCATTAGATTCAGGATGAAATGCAGAAGTGAAGTCAAGTATAGTGCCAAGATTTTCAAATACAGTAGTCGAAAAAGCACTACAAAATTTTGAGTCTCGATCAGAAATAATCACTTTAGGCAAACCATGATGTGGAAAAACAGTCTTAAGAAACAAAAGTGCAGCATGATGTGCTGTGAGTGTTTTCTTACATGGAACAAAGTACGCTTGTCTAGAGAAACGATCAATAATAGTCCATATCATGTCATGTTTGTGTTTTGTGACTGGGAAACCAGTAACAAAAGCCATGGAAATATGTTCCCAAGGTCTTTCAGGAATGGGGAGACGGTGTAAAAGTCCCAATTTCTTACCTGTAGGTGCTTTGATTTTTTGACAAATCAAACAAGTTGACACATACTGTTTAACATCCATTCTCATATTAGGCCAATAGAAATCACGACATAAATTTTGAAAAGTTGCAGCAAATCCTCTATGTCGAGCATAAGGTGGTTTGTGCAATTCTTCAATAATTAATGTACGAAAAGGTTTAGTCACACACAATTTTTGTTTGAAATAAAGGAAGTTTTCTTGAATAGTGTATTCGAGAAATGTGTGTACAAAATTATCAAGCATATGCAACCATGTCGTTTTGAAGTCATCCTCATGTGCATAAGTGTCAGGCATAGAGTCAAATGAAGTTCCCGTAATAGTTGATAGATGATTAAGTGAGGGTCGTCTACTCAAAGCATCAGCTACAATGTTTTCTTTACCAGGTTGGTATTGAATGTTGGGTTGAAAACTTTGAATAAAAGCGGCCCACTTAATATGTCTATCATCTATTAAGGGCTGAGAAAGTAAATATTTGATTCTTTGTTGATCAGTTTTAATGATCAAGTCAGTACCCATTACATAGTGTTTCCATATTTTCAAAGCATGTACCACAGCAGTCAACTCTTTATCATAAGTACTGAACTTTGTTTCAGACGTTTTGAATTTACGACTTTCGAAAGCAATTGGATGGTTATCTTGCATAAGGACTGCACCGATACCTTTCCCACTAGCATCAATGACTACCACAAAGAATGGTCTTTCAAAATCAGGCAATTGCAATACAGGTGCATTAGTCAAAGCATGTTTAAGTGCATTGAATGAGCTTTCTTGCAAATCAGTCCATTCATAAGGCGTGTTTTTCTTCAGTAAGAGAGTCAAATAATGTGCTTTGTAAGAAAAATTACGAACAAATTTCCTGTAATAGCTACAAAGACCAATAAAATATCGTAGCTCATGCAAGTTTTTGGGTCTAGGCCAGGATTGAATGGCTTCAATTTTCTTTGGATCGACATGTATTCCCTTACATAATACAATATGTCCCAAATATTCAATTTCAGATTGGAAAAATGAACTCTTTTCAGGATTCAAATACAAGTGTTTTTGTGCAAGCATATCAAATACACGTGTTAAATGTTGTTTATGCTCTTCTTCAGATTTACTGAATACCAAAATGTCATTAAAAAAAACAATCACAAAATCTTGATGGTCAATGAAAATTGGATTCATCATGTGTGTGAATGTAGCTGGTGCATTTGTCAAACCAAATGGCATGACAAGAAATTCATGGTGTCCAGTTTGTGTTCTGAAAGCAGTTTTGTAGACATCATGTTCAAACATTTTGACTTGGTGATATCCTGATTTAAGGTCAATTTTGCTAAAGATGTGTGTCCCTTTGAGTTTTTCTAATAGGTCATCCACTCTAGGAATTGGAAACCTATTCTTAATGGTGATTTTGTTTAAAGCCCTGTAGTCGATACACATACGAAAGGTTCCATTTTTCTTCTTGAAGCTTCCAAATTATGACCAAGAAGATTTGACTTGCAAATTCGATAATTTGAGAAATCGAGTTTGTCGAATCGAAAAGGCCCTCCTTGAAATTGAAATCTGATGCCAATTCAACCGAACATGTTGGCTCTGATACCACTGTTGGGAGAAGAGGGGGAGATTGACCGCTTAAAATATTCAACATAATCTTTCAAGCAATCACCATCAAACTGTCCACCTCTTCTTCCAATTTCCAAGAACACACACACACCTAGACTATGACACACACACACACACACACAGTAAACATACAATTGACATAGACAAACTTGTAAGAGAGAGTAAGAGATGTGTAAGAGATGGTGACTAGATTAGAGAGTACACAGCAAATAACCATAGCTTAACACTAGAATGGTAACAGGACACTTTTATGTCCTTGGACACTTTTATGTCCTGTTAAGTGACCATTTTGCTTAAATTATTTGAAGAGTATGAAAATGAATTTCTAGGTGCTATATATCCACAAAGTTGCCTTATGAGCTGAAAAAACTTAGCATTTTTTTTTATAGTATCGATCTCACCATTAACCTTACTCTTGCACAACATTTTTGAACCTAAACTGTGTGAAAAAATGGGTCCTATTTTTGGCCTTTTTTCAATTTTTGGCAACTATACTACTCTAAACTTCATGTTTGTGAGGGTTTATATGGCTAGAGGGTAGGCCTTCATAGTTCTCAACATGTTTTGATGCTTGTAGGGAGAGCTAAGTGTTAAAATTGAAAGTTATGACCGATTTATAAGAATTGCATAATCCTGTTTTTTGGCCAAAATTAGCAGTTTTATGATTTTTTTGGTGGCTTTCTTGATATCCAAATTCAATTTTGATTGTGTAAGTGTAATGTATAACATAAAGCTAATCTTCCTTGAGTTTTGGGGGACCTAATATGCTATATAGCATAGTATATGATGATGGTTGAGTTTTTTGATTGCTGAAGAATATGATACATTTTAGAGTAGCAAGTATAACTTTCTCAATATTGCTAGTTTCTTAGGCCAATTGTGTGTATTTTGTAGGTAGTAACCATATCTAATCATAGACTACAAACTTGGCTAGATATTGAGTAGTTTTTATGGGTTTCTAGAGGTCATAATTCTAAACCCAGTTTTTTCATGTTTGCTGTATTTAGCACTTTATCATTGCCCCCAAGGTTCCAATTATAAGAGATCCATTATCCTTTTGACAGAATCCATGGCTCCTTTTGAATCCAAAGGCCCAAAGGAAACTAAGAAAACATGTATATAGTATCTGTATTGAGCATGACTATAGAAACTTTGATGATAGGTCCGTAGAATGGCAAAAATGCAACTTTTTTGTACCTATTTTTTTTGACCAAAAAAAAATTAGTGAGGTAAAAGAAACCATATGTTTTGGTTACCAACCCATTGAAGTTAACCGGCCATTTTATCTCATGTCCTACAAAAATCCCCAGTCTTATTTATATGCAATCAACCGTAAGAAATTGTTGTTTTGGGCAAAATGCACTGGTCCATCAACTTTGGAGGCTTGTAGTGACCAAGGGATGAGAAAAATTACAAGTTTCTCATTTTTTCCATATGTAGTGGTTATTGAACTATAAGCTCATGAAAGGATTTTTCAAAATGAGTGGATCTACTATGGTTTTGGATTTTTTCCCAAAACCCTGAAAGGACACTTTTATATCCTGTTAGGTTACCATTCTAGTGTTAAGAGAGTAGAGAAGAGAATCTGCAAGATAAAGGCCTAAATATAGCCCCAAACTCCATGGCACCTCTCTTGTGGAGTTGGTATTTAATATATTACTTTGAGTTTAAGGTGCCAAAAATTGAGGCCCCTCTTTTACAACCACTTTACTTTTGCAAATGAGTGAAGCTCATTAGTTCTTGCATGACCCATAAGGGGAGTTCCCACTAAAACTATTTAAAGAGCCATAGTGGATTATTGAAATGATGTTCTAAGATACTGTGCAAATATAAAATGGCCAAGAGTAATTGTTGTCGCCTCTCCATCAACTCCTCGCATTCCACTCTACAAAATCATCATCAACTCAATTAGTAAAATAAATAGACATCACATAATTAACCATTACGCCCAGCTATCCCAATTACAGCTAACCACTACAACAGGAGGGTGCCCAATCTCGTAACGTAATCCTAATCATAAATTGAGTATTCAACACTGTATTAACATAAAGGAGTGTAATTTATAATAGAGGGAGGTTTAATGTCTCCTAATTAAATAGATAATTAAAAAATAGAGTTATATTAATATATTTCTACTTATCAACTAGGATCAACAATAATTACCTTGACTAATCAACTAGAGTTTTTCTCTCTGGTAATTTTTGGGCAGAATTTCTCCATGCTAGAGAGTTTTGGCTAGGTCTCCAAGTCTGAGTGAAAATAAGAAGCTTGGGGGGTCTATTTATAGGTTTCTAGCAAGGAAGGCTCAAATTAGCAACCCCGGGCAACCCCCCATATCTAGGGAGCACCCTTCCCTACTAAATCTATCTTTGGTAGCTTCATAATATCACCTCACAACCCTACCCAGCTTGGTTGGTCAAAATTACAAACTTTTGTTCACTTGAATGATTTAATTGGAAATATATGGCCCATGTGCTTAAAAATACCTACTAGGCCATGAGAAAAGTCATGTGCTTTAATAATTTCTAAGATCTACCAGCTCGTGCACTTGCCTCATAATCTCCTCTTGTTGAGCTTGAGAAAATTCTATAAGGAGGTTTATTTGGAAGTGAGCTCCCAGGTAGAAGCTTTATCTTATGGTCATCATCCCCTCGTTTTGGAGGTAACTCCATAGGGATGTCATCGGTAAATACATACTAAGGTTAAGTTTCTACCGCTAAATAAGTTCACCCTCTATGTTGTCAAAGTAGTCTCACAAAAATAGGCCATTTCCATTACATTGATATCAGAGCTATTGGTTTCTCTTTTCTTTCTTGAGAAGAGGGGTCCTTATGTTGTCCATGAAAGAGGTAAGTGGGACACGGATCTATTATCTTGGTTGAGAAGAACTTAGTCCGAGGTATAGCGTTGGGAACTATAGTCTTAATAATGGAGCTTCTAGGGGCTTGCCTTTGGCTTAACCATTATTGAGCTATGAGCAAGCTCAACAGGAACCATAATCAACCAAGAAATGTTAGACCCTCTCCACTAGTCTTTGCAATCAATAATGTCTAAACCATGGATGTGGCTGCTTGGGAACTAATTTTTAAAGGTAAAGAAGAGTAGCAACTAAGGTTTTTGAGGGTACCAAATCACAAAGTAATCTATACATAAGTTTAATTAGCATGGCTGATAATAACCAAGAGAGTAGAATGATTATTGATAACTTTGATTTTTCACATGAAGGTCCTAATGATGATTCCCCCATGCTTATCAATTATCTTGTTACTAAACTGCAGCAAGCTATGGGCAACCTGCTTTGCAAGCCGAAGTTACTCAACAACTTCATGCTTATGGGATATCCCTTCCTCTCCAAGAGGAGAGAGAGCTTAGAAGGACTCTTCATGAGACCCTAAAAATAAGACTCTCTCCCATAAGACAGGTTGGATCCAAAGAACGATAAAGAAGAAAATCCCTAAGTTCCTCTGAAGATGTGGCTCCACGAAGACAATGGTCTAGACGATCGGCAACTCCTCCCAAGAGAAAATGATCAACCCACAGTCCTTCTCCTTGTCACTCCAAAAGGGAAGAGATGAAACAAAGGAATAAAAAGGTAAGAAAGAGGTCATCCTCTTCTTCACCTTCCTCCTCTTTCGATGAAAGCTACAGCTATTCTCCTAGAGAATACAAGATAAAAGGACATTGCAAATCTTCCCCTGCATGGTGAAGGTGCCCAAAACTCAAGAAGTTCAAATAGGGAGGAAAGAGTATCTCTTTTCTCACTTATTATGGCACCTTTGGTTCCACCAACAAAGTATTGGCCTTCATCCAGCAATTTGATGTGTTCTTTGGAGACAAGAGCTTCACGGAGTCCTCCAAGCTACGCCATGTAGCTATGCACTTCTAGAAGTCCGCTCGTCAATGGTGGGCTAGCCTTCTACGAGTTTCCATCATGAAGCAATTCCTTGCAAGTGATGCAAAGGACAAAGTGCTTACCGAATGGTGGAGTTTGAAGCTTATCTCCCATGAGTCTATTCACAAATATGTGGACAAGCTTTGGGATTTACATCTCAAGGATATTGTCTTTCAAGAGATAGACTTCACCTAGCAAAAGCAATAGTTCTATGTGGGATTATTTGAAGAGATGGCCATGTACATCAACATCCAATGGCCTAGTTCTATCACGGAAATAATCCACCACACTATGGTTGCTTCACGCATCAAATTCCAACAAGGGGTTAGAAGGAATGTCAAGCCCATGGAAAGCAAAGACAAAAGTGATGCAAAGGGGAAAACCAATGCCCAAAATTCTTCGAAGGCAATTCCAACAACAACAACCTCAATCGGTCCAAGGAGAAGGGAGTTTACAAAGGTAGAAATAAACTCTCTCCTGAAGAGCTTGAAGATTTTTTCAAGGACCGCGAATTTTTTAAGTGTAGGGAGCAAGGACATGGTTATAGCGCTCCTAGAGCTTCCACTATCGAAGCTCCAAAAGAGGATGCCAATGCAAAGGATCACCTCTCACCTATGCTTGGGGAAAGGTAAGGGAGCATGATGCCTTCATCTTGTTTGACCCGAGGTCTAATCACAATTTCATAACAATGGAGTTGGCCACCAAGTTGGGCATTCAAGCTTTCAAGGTGGGAGATATTGTGACTGCCGATACAACTTTCAAGGGATAGCAAGACTCCGTTACTTACTTGATTGGGAAGTTGAGGCTTCATGTACAAAGCTACATCGACAAAGAAGAATTTTTCATCTCTCCTCTCCAACATGAGGATGCTATCCAGGGGCACCATGGTTCAACTGCATGGCTAACAAAATGAAGTTCCCTGAAAAGAGAATCTACTTCACCTACAGGGAAAAGAGCATGTATATAGATTCTAGTGAGTTTGGTCATACTATACCACTTGTAAATCCTCCTGCTTTTGATAAATCAGTGAAAAGCTCAGTTTTTGCGTACATGATTTTTGGCAAAGAGTCCCTAAAAGGTCCTATTGTGTTATCAAATTTAAATGGTAGGAATCAAGAAGAGTTAGATTTATCTAATTTTTTAAAAGGATTCCAAGATGTGTTTATGGATGGTATCCCTATGGTTTTAACTCCAAAACGAGGGGATGATGACCATCGAATTGAGCTCCTACCACAAATCTCATCACCTAACAAGCCTCCTTATCAAGTCTCCCAAGCTCAACAAGAGAAAATCATGAGGCAAGTACAAGAATTGGTAGACAATGGGATGGTGAGACCTATCTCCTCTCCCTTTTGTTCTCGAGTCCTTCTAGTGCAAAAGAAAGATGGTACATACTGCATGTGTGTGGACTGTTGGGCACTAAACCATATCACTGTCAAAAACAAGTTTTCCGTACCTCGAGTAGAAGGTTTGTTTGATAAGCTAAAAGGAGTGCTCTCTGATGATATCATCATCTACTCCAAGAACCTTGAGGAACACAAGAAACATCTCCATGTGATTTTTTCAAGCTTTGAGGGAGAACAAGCATTTTATCAATCAAAAGAAGAGCGACTTTTTCCTTCAAGAGATTCAATACTTAGTTCATTTTTTCTCTCAAGATGGTATCCGTATGGATCCATAAAAGATGGGAGGTAATAAAAGCATGCCCTAACCCAAGGAATCTACATGAGCTAAGAAGCTTTATTGGTATGTGTGCATACTATAGATGCTTCATAGCAAAATTCTCTCAACTAGGAGGACCATTACATGACTTAACAAAGAAGAACATTAAGTATTCATGGACTACTGATGCATGGTTTTTAGGACCCCTTCTGAAGATGCAATAAAGGCACAGTCAGTTGTTGGGGAGATGAGGATACTCTAGTCCAAGGGATCTCGAAAGAGAAGAAAAATCTACTTCACAAGCACCAAAGAGTAAAAAGTGCCATGGACAAAAGATACGTGGGAACGAGCTCTTATGCATGCCTACAACCTATATCTTACAGAATAGCCCATTCTAGGTGTGAATTTCTAGTGAAATTTACACGAGGATGTTCGTGTGGACTCACAACACAGCATACTCCGTTTTCACTTTTTTACCGACAGTAAATATTTTTTACCACAGTAAATATTTTTTACCTACAGTAAATATTTTTCACCTACATGGTAAATAAAAATCACTTTTTACCTACAGTAACTTTTTTTAACCATGGTAAATATTTTTTACTGCACCATAAGTATTTGGTAGGTAACAGTTCACTGTTACTAGAAGTAGTGATTGGGCATCAACAATGCAGTTACAGGAGGAGAAAAGGGGAAAATCTTATGGTAAAGGTGAGTCAATAGGGATAAAAACTTTTGAGTTGAAAAGAGACATTGCTGATTTTTTCAAAGAACACATGTCAAAAGAAGCCATGGTTGAGGATTTTTTGAGAATTTGATATTCAGGAGGACCCAGCTGCCACCTCCCCCCCGCAGGTCCCCCCCTGACATGTGCAGAACCTCCAGTTTCAACAACCACCTTACCTGCTCTTAAATGCTGGTCAAGGCCTTATCCCCATGTGTCACAATCAGAAAAATCACCATTTACCCTCCCCTCTCACATCACTCTAGAGAATATCTTGATGGTGACATATCACGTGACCTCAATCTGTTGACCACCCTAAGCAAAAAGTAACCCCAATCAGCGGATTTAAGCATGTTTATCCCTAATCCTAAACCCTCTCAGAAACCTATATAAGGAGGCCTTCTCTCACTCAAAAAAAACACTTCACCCACTTCACCAAGCAACGAAGCTATGACGACATTTCTCACAACGAGGAGCTATGGGTGGAGCTCTACTCTCTCTCCCTCTCTCTCTCTCTCCCTCTAGTATGCTACATTACTAGCCCTAAAACCTAAATAAGGAGTCTTCTCTCATGCTCCATGGCCACCATCCTCGCCATCATTCTCTAAGGTATTGATGTGTTGCTAGTAGGATTATACCTACTTGCTGGGTTCATTGTTTTTGACAAGGGATTATGCCATCCTTGGCTTGCTTCTCTATATCCTTGTTATGTATGATCAGATGCCGTTGTATTGTTAAGCTGATGTCTTGTGTATATATATGCTACATAAGGTCCCTATGCTTCGTTTCTATGTGTTTTTCCATATGTTTTGATGCCATCATAATGCCAGAAGTCTCACTTGCCTATGTGCACTATGTGTGAGGTCCCTAAACCTCTTAGTTTAGGGTGGTGCCCCTTTGTTTTGTTCTTTGTTGTTTGCATGAGGCGTGGTTTGTGGAGTGTGCACGAGTACAGAGGCCACCCGATTGCACTGCTCTTTTTCCCGCTATCAGGATCATACCTACTTGCTGGGTTGATTGTTTTTGACAAGGGATTATGCCATCCTTGGCTTGCTTCTCTATATCCTTGTTATGTATGATCAGATGCCGTTGTATTGTTAAGCTGATGTCTTGTGCTACATAAGGTCCCTAAGCTTCGTTTCTATGTGTTTTGCCATATGTTTTGATGCCATCATAATGCCAGAAGTCTCACTTGCCTATGTGCACTATGTGTGAGGTCCCTAAACCTCTTGATTTAGGGTGGTGCCCCTTTGTTTTGTTCTTTGCTTGTTTGCATGAGGCGTGGTTTGTGGAGTGTGCACGAGTACAGAGGCCACCCGATTGCACTGCTCTTTTTCCCGCTATCATTTTGGTGGCCCCACTGAGGAGGGCTACACAGACCTTCAGTCCATAAGAAATGAAGATATGCAATCTACAACATGGACGAATGGCGTGAAGAGTTTGCAAATTGGAGAACAGAAGAGGAGGAGGCTTTAGAGGCCTTAAAAGCTTTCATCGAGGTCTTGTTACCAGGTTGCAGTGTCATTGAAATTCAAGAAGTAAGTTCTTCTACATGCCTTGTTCGTGATCGTCGCCAACGAAGGAGAGTGAGAAGAAGAGCTTGATATACCTCTCCTCTCAACCTATGAGTGCTCCAGAAACCTCCAACGCACACGAGCTTGAAATATACTACATCAACATACACGAAGGTACTGTGACACACATTAAGGGAAGAGAAAGCATCATCAGACCTCTCTTTCTTGAGGAGCCGACCAAGAGGAGGAAGATCACCTCTACACCTAAGTGGCCCAAGGCCGCAGCGCGTGCTCAAGCGTAAGGTAACATTTGGCTTAATCTCATTAATAAGGGATTACATGACCACTACAGGCAAGAAAAAGGCTAGTGAGCAACCAACTTCAACCTCCAACTTGCAACCACGACTCTCACCCCTAAATACTCCTAAAGCAAAGAGGCGAATGCTTGCCTACAAGATTGCCGCCCGTCTGCGAGTGCTCCCAGTGCACTTTGTGAATCCAGACACCACCAATCCCAAGCCAACCTCCTGTCCGCGTGAAGATCACTTTGGATATTGTCGAAAGTGCTTTGGAGACCGGGTGAAAAGCCTCCCTGCCCTACCTTTGCTGCTAATTTTCAAGAAGTTATCTCAATCTAAGGAAACTATCTTAGTTGATGATGTGCTGCACATTAATGGTGTCACTTTCATTCGTCATGCTGATTATGGTAATAGCATCCAATTGTTGCTTGCTAAAAGGCTCAGCATTGTACAAAGTGTTGCCATCACGCCTTACGTCTTCACAGATGCATCAGGAAGAGTCGAAGTGATCCGAGGTGCTGACCTTCTGTGGCTGATCAGGCTCATTGGTCCTAAGGTGGTGCAGCTAAGCTAGGCTCATGTGTGTAAGTATGGATGCCAATAATGAGAATGATGATCCTCGCATGTTTCCTTTCCATTTTGTGCGTCATATCCGTGTGAATATTTGTATTGATAGAAAAATCTTTTATCAGCAAAGAATAGCCCTGTTGTTTGGAGCCGAGAGACTTGGGGAAATCTTGCGCTCTCCTCATCCTGTCATTCTACCCTTACTAGACTATTACCATTCCTTTGATGTGTCGATCTTCATCCTATTTTGAGCTAAGTTGTGCTAAAGCTCCAAATTGTAATTAACATACTCTATTTTAAAATAAATTGGAGCTGTTTGTGTAATTGTTTACTCTCTCACTTATGGCCTTCCCTAATTTTTATGGTAAGCCTGGGGAGGTTGCTCCAGACTTTTTGGATAATTTGGAAATGGCCTTTCTGGTATCGGGAAGGGATGACGAAGCTACTAAGTTAAGGGCCTTTCCTTTGGTCTTGAGGGAAGGTGCAAAATTATGGTATCAAACTTTGGCACCTGAAGAACGAAGAGACTGGGAGTCCTTAAAGATGGCCTTCATCGAAGAATTTCGCCGCCATGAGCCTCCAGAGGAGATATGGAGACAGCTCTTAGAGCTACGCCAAACATCACCCAATGACTATAGAAGCTATGAAGGAAAGTTTTCCAACCTGTGGGAGAAATGGTGTGCATCACTAGGTGAAGGAGAAAGGGCGCCAGAATGCCTAAAGAAGGACTGTTTCCTGGCAGGGCTTTACCCCATCCTTCGAGAAAAGGTAAAAGGTAAATTCCCAGATACCTTTGATAAAGCTATGACTTATGCAAGGGAGAAGGATAGGAAGTTAAAATTCCAAGCTCAACTACAAGGGGGAATGGAGCCTCCACCGCTAGCGCAACCTACAGCAAGGGTAGTAGCAGGGACAGGAGCAACAGACCAAGAGTCCTCTCAACAAGAATTACTTCAACAAATCACCAATCAACTAGAGAGCCTGTCCATCAATCTGGTTCAAGGTGTAAGGGCTCCCCAGCCAGGAAATGAACGAAATAGACAAGAAGGACAAAGGCAAGCACGTGAGTACATTTGCTACAACTGTGGAGAGGTAGGTCACAGCATGTATTATTGCCCCCATCCACGACGCTATCAAGGAAATGGTAATCAAAGACGGCCTCCTCGCCAGCAAGTCACTCCTCCTCGAGCTAGGCCACAAAATGGACAAAATGCACACGTGGCTCCACCAATCCAAATATTGAGACCCCCTCCTCCACCACCACAAGCACCAGCAGAGATCCCTCCACTACCATCGGGAGGGGAGGACAGGGCTGTCTCTGTCATAAGTCTTGACAATGGTAAGGATAAAGGGAAAGAAAAAATGGAGGAAGCTGTTGCCATTCCAATAAAGAGAGTTAGGAGACAAAGAACTGATGAAATGGAAGCTTCAGAGCCGGATAAAGGGAATGAGGGTTCCTACCAAGTGATAGGAGACAAGAAAAGGAAGAGTAGGTCAAGGAGGCACATAGGAGTAGAAGACTTTCCACTTGGGGTAGGATCCATACCTTACGACCTGGTAGCAGATGTGAGTAAGCAAGGACCAAAGATTTCATGGCAGCAACTCCTCCACCTTTCCCCAAAGATGCGTAGAACCTGGTCTAAGATGGTCAGCACCAGGAGGGCTAAGGCAAAGTCAGTTGGGTCTATTAGTGCAAGAGGCATGAAGGATATCGTGCCAGTCATTGATGCAGAGATTAAGAGTCAACGAGTCTCCAATGTGTACGTAGATGGTGGAGCTGAGATTTTTGTTATGACAGAGAAATTAATGCACAGGTTGGGTTTGGAAGTAAACGAGCAAACTTCCTTACAAGCTAAGATGGCAAATAATGTAAGGGTGGCTTGTGTGGGAAAGGTTAATGGAGTGAAGGTTTCAGCTTTTGGTGTTGCAATCTCAATTGATGCTTATGTGATCCCAACTAAGGGGGAGGGCTATCCGCTAATCCTTGGAAGACCTTGGCTTATGGCTATGAAAGCTAGGCAAGATTGGGAGACAGGTTCCCTTGAGTTGCGACCAAATCATAAGGTAGGTGGCAAGCAACAAAAAATTGTGTATGACATGAAGCAGGGTAGACAACAAGACCTTGAGATGGAGACTTCTATGGATGAATGGAGCACAAGCAACTGCTCTTCATCTGAGGATGAGTCATCTGAGGATGAGTCATCTGAGGAGGATGCTAGCTCTTTGGAAGTCATGGGTATAATACTGCGAAACCCAGAAGGAGAAGGTGGTCAAGACTCTCTAAACAAGGAAGAAGCCACAGGCTTAGAGGAGATGCTAGCTAAGGACCTACTAGAAGAAGAGAGAGAACCCTATTTGCAGGTACTAAAGAAGCATGCTGGCCTCTTTATAACTGATTACGAGCACATTAAAGGAGTGACGGTAACCCAACACCATATCCAATTAAAGGAAGGTGCCAAACCAGTGGTGCAAAGGCTAAGGAGATTAGGGCTAGTGCAACAAGATGCACTCTTAAAAGAAGTAAAAAGATTACTCAAGGCAGGATTTATCTACCCAGCGAAAGATTCTGAGTGGGTGTCTCCAGTTGTGGTAGCACCAAAGAAAAATGGGAAGTGGAGGGTATGTGTGGATTACAAGCCTCTAAACGCAGCCACAAAAAGGGACCATTTTCCTTTGCCTTTTCAAGATGAAATACTAAATGAAGTGGCTGGTCATGAAAGGTACACAGTGTGTGATGGGTACTCAGGCTACTTCCAAATCAGAATTGCAAATGAAGACCAAAGAAAGACTACCTTCATAACACCTTGGGGGTATTTTGCTTATAGAGTTATGCCTTTTGGTTTAACTAATGCCCCAGCTACTTTCCAGAGGTTTATGAAATTGGTGTTTCAACCTTACTTTGGTAAGTCCATACGAGTCTTGATTGATGATTTTTGCATTTACAGCTCTAGGGAAGTACATCTGTCCAAGGTTGATGAAGGTTTCACCCGTCTGGCCCAATTGGGTGGGCAATTGAATAAAGACAAGTGCCACATAGGTGAGAGCAAGGTCACTCTACTAGTCCATGTTGTGTCTCAAGATGGTATTGAGGCTGACCCTGAAAAGGTAAAGACATTGTTAGCTTTACCTACTCCTTCAAACGTGAAGCAACTAGTCTCCTTCATTCAAAAGGTTCGCTACATGGGACGATTCATACATCTCCTTTCTCAGGCAATCTATCCCTTGTAGCATCTCACTAAACACACTACATTGACATGGAGTGAGGAGGGTGAAAGGTGCTTTCAAGAAGTTAAAACCATTTTGAGCTCATTGCCTGTCGTCCTACAACCCACATGGGGTGATTTATTCTATGTAAATCCTAGTGTAGGTCCAGAAGCTCTAGGAGCTGTCTTGATGCAAAAAGACCCAAAGACATCTCTCATGAGACCAGTCTACTTCTCTAGTAGAGTGATGACAGCTGCTAAAAAGGGTTTCAGCACAACTGAGCAATTGGTGCTAGCTCTTAAGTTTGCAGTGGAGAAGTTTCGGGCTTACTTACTTCCGAGACAATTTGTGGTGATCACAACTGAGGAGGTTTTTCCATATGCCCTACAACACATGGAATTGTCTCAAAGAATAGCAAAGTGGGTGGTGCAACTTCAAGAGTTTGACTACACACTACAAGTAGAGGATTCCACCCGTGCTTGTTTGGCAGATGTTCTCATACAAAGGTGTTATGAGAAGGCCAAGAAAGAGGCACCTAGTAAGGTACCGCCTATCCCGGAGTCTGAAGTTCTACTGGGAGCACACAGTCTATATTTTGATGGGGCTTACAAGAGGACCAAAGACAAGGCATCAGCAGGCATAGTAATATTAGGTCTAGAGAAGGAGAAGATCTTTGCAAAAGGGTTTCATCTAAAAGAGGTTCATTCTAACAATGAAGCAGAGTACCATGCCCTTGTTTTAGGGTTGCAATGTTGTCTTTCTTAGGGCATCACAAAGCTAAATGTTTTTGGTGACTCCATGTTGATTGTTAAGCAAATGGTTGGTGTATGAGCGTGTAAAAATGACAAATTGTCTATTAAGATGAGGGAAGCAAAGGCCTTGTTGAAGGGTTTTAAAGAAGTTCAAGTGCACTTTGTACCTAGAGATCAAAATCGAGAAGCAGATGCCTTAGTAGGTGAAGAACTACAAACTCTCATAGTAGGTGCTATCCTTGTGAAAAGTCCTTTATACCAGGGAAAGGAGGAGCTGCATGATTTACTTTACTTTCTTGAGCATTGTGAAGCACCCTCTGGTATGAGTAAAAGTGAGCATAGGTGGTTGGCAAAAAAGGCTACCAGCTATAGCTTAGTGAATGAGGACTTGTATTGTAGAGGGAAAGATGCTGTCTTAAGGAGAGTTCATGCATCCCAAGAGATAAAGGATATTTTGTTTAGTTGTCATGAAGGTGTGTGTGGTGGCCACTTTGCACAAGAGATTACTAGCAGAAAGATTTTACAAGCAGGGTTCACATGGCCAAGACTCCATCGAGATGTACAACATTGGTGCCGCACATGTGAGGTTTGCCAAAAAGCTGGACCAAGACGTCTTACCCATGAAAATCAGCATCCAATCAAAACCTATGGGCCATTTGAAAAATGGGGGATAGATGAAATAGGGCCACTACCTTGCACTCAATCAGGGAAGGAATACATCATTATGGGGGTGGAGTACATGACCAGATGGGCAGAAGCTCGTCCCACAAAGCGCATCACAGCCAAGGACGTGAGTGATTTCATTTTTGAATGCCTTTGTTGCCGTTTTGGCACACCTTTGGAGATTCTCTCGGATAGGGGACCGGGATTTTGTGTTGATTTAGTCGGGCAATTTGGCACTCTACACCATACTACCCTCAGTGCAATGGTCTTGTGGAAAAGGTGAATGGTCTTATATGTAAAATCATCACTAAGCAAGTGAATTTACATCCTAAGACATGGGACAAACACCTAGATGCAGCACTTTGGGCCTACAGAACATCCTTTAAAACATCCTTGGGGTATACACCTTTTCACTTGGTTTACGGGCAAGAGGCACTATTGCCTATAGAAGTGGAGCTAGCGAGCCTCCGAGTTCTAAAAGCACATCAAGAGGATAGTCAAGAGAAGCAGGTGGAAGGAAGAATCATCGATTTGGAGAGGTTAGGGCTAGATCGAGAGTCAGCAGTGAAGTACTATGCAGCCCAGGCAAAGAAGAAACGAAAGAAGTTCAATCAAAACCTTCTCAAGAAAGGTATCAAGGAAGGTTCTTTAGTGCTCAGATACGACAATCGCTTTGATCGCAGGAAGGATGGTAAGTTCTTGCTTAAGTGGGAAGTCCCTTTTGTAGTGATACAGAGGTTCTCAAATGGTAGTTACCAACTAGGTGACCTAGATGGTAAGGTACATCAGACCCCGGTAAATGGTTGGCGATTGAAGGCCTACCAATGTCGTCTTTCACAGCCATATGCTGGTGAAATCAATGCTAAGGATGGTTCAGAGGAGAGCTCATCATATTCGAGCTCCAACTAAGGTAACAATCATGTACATAAGGTCCCAAAAAAAAAAAAAAAGGAAAAAAAAGAGAAGAAAAAAAGAAAAAAAGAGAATGCTACCAGTGAAAGCGGATATTGACAATGGATGGGGTATGGCTTTCAAGGGTCTAGGAGACCAGTTGTTAGTCATGGATGGATACAATTATTCATCAGAAAGGACTAAACAGGGTGCATCAACCAAGAAAGCAGTAACATGGCAAATTCAATTGGTACTAGGTGGGTAAGTATTCAAGAGAACCCTATTGTAGCACAACCTACAGCTAGAGGCATCAAATACCTCTAGCTTAAGGGGGAGGGCTATATGATGCATGGTTTTTAGGACCCCTTCTAAAGATGCGATAAAGGCACAGTCAGTTGTTGGGGAGATGAGGATACTCTAGTCCAAGGGATCTCGAAAGAGAAGAAAAATCTACTTCACAAGCACCAAAGAGTAAAAAGTGCCATGGACAGAAGATACGTGGGAACGAGCTCTTATGCATGCCTACAACCTATATCTTACAGAATAGCCCATTCTAGGTGTGAATTTCTAGTGAAATTTACACGAGGATGTTCGTGTGGACTCACAGCACAGCATACTCCGTTTTCACTTTTTTACCGACAGTAAATATTTTTTACCACAGTAAATATTTTTTACCTACAATAAATATTTTTCACCTACATGGTAAATACAAATCACTTTTTACCTGCAGTAACTTTTTTTACCCATGGTAAATATTTTTTACTGCACCATAAGTATTTGGTAGGTAACAGTTCACTGTTACTAGAAGTAGTGATTGGGCATCAACAATGCAGTTACAGGAGGAGAAAAGCGGAAAATCTTATGGTAAAGGTGAGTCAACAGGGATAAAGACTTTTGAGTTGAAAAGAGACATTGCTGATTTTTTCAAAGAACACATGTCAAAAGAAGCCATGGTTGAGGATTTTTTGAGAATTTGATATTCAGGAGGACCCAGCTGCCACCTCCCCCCCGCAGGTCCCCCCCTGACATGTGCAGAACCTCCAGTTTCAACAACCACCTTACCTGCTCTTAAATGCTGGTCAAGGCCTTATCCCCATGTGTCACAATCAGAAAAATCACCATTTACCCTCCCCTCTCACATCACTCTAGAGAATATCTTGATGGTGACATATCACGTGACCTCAATCTGTTGACCACCCTAAGAAAAAAGTAACCCCAATCAGCGGATTTAAGCATGTTTATCCCTAATCCTAAACCCTCTCAGAAACCTATATAAGGAGGCCTTCTCTCACTCAGAAAAAACACTTCACCCACTTCACCAAGCAACGAAGCTATGACGACATTTCTCACAACGAGGAGCTATGGGTGGAGCTCTACTCTCTCTCCCTCTCTCTCTCTCTCCCTCTAGTATGCTACATTACTAGCCCTAAAACCTAAATAAGGAGTCTTCTCTCATGCTCCATGGCCACCATCCTCGCCATCATTCTCTAAGGTATTGATGTGTTGCTAGTAGGATCATACCTACTTGCTGGGTTCATTGTTTTTGACAAGGGATTATGCCATCCTTGGCTTGCTTCTCTATATCCTTGTTATGTATGATCAGATGCCGTTGTATTGTTAAGCTGATGTCTTGTGCTACATAAGGTCCCTAAGCTTCGTTTCTATGTGTTTTGCCATATGTTTTGATGCCATCATAATGCCAGAAGTCTCACTTGCCTATGTGCACTATGTGTGAGGTCCCTAAACCTCTTAATTTAGGGTGGTGCCCCTTTGTTTTGTTCTTTGCTTGTTTGCATGAGGCGTGGTTTGTGGAGTGTGCACGAGTACAGAGGCCACCCGATTGCACTGCTCTTTTTTCCGCTATCATTTTGGTGGCCCCACTGAGGAGGGCTACACAGACCTTCAGTCCACAAGAAATGAAGATGTGCAATCTACAACATGGACGAATGGCGTGAAGAGTTTGCAAATTGGAGAACTGAAGAGGAGGAGGCTTTAGAGGCCTTAAAAGCTTTCATCGAGGTCTTGTTACTAGGTTGCAGTGTCATTGAAATTCAAGAAGTAAGTTCTTCTACATGCCTTGTTCGTGATCGTCGCCAACGAAGGAGAGTGAGAAGAAGAGCTTGATATACCTCTCCTCTCAACCTATGAGTGCTCCAAAAACCTCCAACGCACACGAGCTTGAAATATACTACATCAACATACACGAAGGTACTGTGACACACATTAAGGGAAGAGAAAGCATCACCAGACCTCTCTTTCTTGAGGAGCCGACCAAGAGGAGGAAGATCACCTCTACACCTAAGTGGCCCAAGGCCGCAGCGCGTGCTCAAGCGTAAGGTAACATTTGGCTTAATCTCATGAATAAGGGATTACATGACCACTACAGGCAAGAAAAAGGCTAGTGAGCAACCAACTTCAACCTCCAACTTGCAACCATGACTCTCACCCCTAAATCCTCCTAAAGCAAAGAGGCGAATGCTTGCCTACAAGATTGCCGCCCGTCTGCGAGTGCTCCCAGTGCACTTTGTGAATCCAGACACCACCAATCCCAAGCCAACCTCCTGTCCGCCTGAAGATCACTTTGGATATTGTCCAAAGTGCTTTGGAGACCGGGTGAAAAGCCTCCCTGCCCTACCTTTGCTGCTAATTTTCAAGAAGTTATCTCAATCTAAGGAAACTATCTTAGTTGATGATGTGCTGCACATTAATGGTGTCACTTTCATTCGTCATGCTGATTATGGTAATAGCATCCAATTGTTGCTTGCTAAAAGGCTCAGCATTGTACAAAGTGTTGCCATCACGCCTTACGTCTTCATAGATGCATCAGGAAGAGTCGAAGTGATCCGAGGTGCTGACCTTCTGTGGCTGATCAGGCTCATTGGTCCCAAGGTGGTGCAACTAAGCTAGGCTCTTGTGTGTAAGTATGGATGCCAATAATGAGAATGATGATCCTCGCATGTTTCCTTTCCATTTTGTGCGTCATATCCGTGTGAATATTTGTATTGATAGAAAAATCTTTTATCAGCAAAGAATAGCCCTGTTGTTTGGAGCCGAGAGACTTGGGGAAATCTTGCGCTCTCCTCATCTTGTCATTCTACCCTTACTAGACTATTACCATTCCTTTGATGTGTCGATCTTCATCCTATTTTGAGCTAAGTTGTGCTAAAGCTCCAAATTGTAATTACCATACTCTATTTTAAAATAAATTGGAGCTGTTTGTGTAATTGTTTACTCTCTCACTTATGGCCTTCCCTAATTTTTATGGTAAGCCTGGGGAGGTTGCTCCAGACTTTTTGGATAATTTGGAAATGGCCTTTCTGGTATCGGGAAGGGATGACGTAGCTACTAAGTTAAGGGCCTTTCCTTTGGTCTTGAGGGAAGGTGCAAAATTATGGTATCAAACTTTGGCACCTGAAGAACGAAGAGAATCATGGCCTCCCAAAAGAGTCTGCCCTCTACAAAGATACATGCAAGAACTAACATTGCTTTGTATCAATTGCTTGTTTTGTGATTATAGTTCATTTGTTGAGGGTTGAAAGCTATAAATAAAATGTATAGATGCAATTTTACAAGGAGAACTTAGCACAAATCTATAACCATGTTTTTTGAGTAATTTAGATGGGTCAGATTTGGATCAATAGAAGTGGTTTCTTAGTATGTTGCCAGTCACTATGCTATACGCTCTTTGAATAGTTTTACTCAATTAGATTATGTGAGACCTACAGTTTATATGTAAGATAGGGGTATGATAGGTTTCTGCATTGATTGTCGTATAAGCGTAGAAAGGGGGGTCATATTCTCTAATATGAATCATATATAGTTGTTTTATCAAAGTTGTCCGCTCGTAGGTGGCATCCCGTTTTGTATATAGAGTGAATCCCCCGGATGCAAGGTACACAACATAAGGAAAGTATGAACCTTTTTGGTACTTACAATGCTACATTAAAGTAGAAAAATGTAAAAATTTCTTTTAAATGACCAATGTTTTTGTGTTGTAAGACTAACTCACTTATTATTGTGCACAAGATTAAGTAGTATGCATGCTTAGCATCATGTTTGTGATGAGGACGTCTCTCAAATACCAAGCAGAATTTGTCACTCTACTTGGGAGAATGAAATGGACTAAAGAGCAGACATGCTTGCGGTAGCTATGTCTCCCAATCACCAAATGGATTAGTCATCCATCTTGGAATGATGTTGTAGGGTAGAAAGGGATCCTCTACCCACTAAGAATCATTGACTAATGACTAAGGCTTTATCTCTTCTACCTCATAGTCGAGGACGACTATGATCTCAAGAGAGAGGTAATGTCATAAAATTTAATATCTAACCAAACCAAATTACTTTCTCATATTAAATTGATCATTTAATGTAGAAGAATAGATGGGAACAAGGGTTAGAATATAGACATGTGCTTACGGGTCTATCTCAACATCGGGCCAATGGTAAAGGGGTCCAAACGAGAGATCATCTAGCAAAGAGAAAGGCTAGCTAATCGAGCTTAAAGACCTTAGGGTTAGCTTCATTAAAGACCTCCAATCCTTAGTGTTAAATTCCTTTGACCTTAGAAAATCTAGGGCTTTGTCTAATGTGGGAACCCGGCCCAAGCTTGAGGTCCTTGTCATGCTTAATCACTAAGGTGCTAAGGTTCTCCATGACTAAGGTGCTTGAGGGGTTAAGGTGTTCAAAAGTTAAAGCATATCGCTACTCATGAGGGGGCGAGCCCTCTTTGTAGGAGCTAGAGAGAGAACACACACACCCTCACACAAGGCAAGCTTGGTACAAAAAAAGCTTGCCATCAAGCTCCTCTTCATGTTTCCCTCATAGTGTACCTAAAGCCTATTGGTTGGCCTTCCAAGGGGTCCAATGATAATTTAGTTAATTTAATTGATTATCTATGCATTTATCAAGTCCTGTCTCTCAAAGGGGAACGGGGGACACTTGTCCCAAGGCTATCCATGTTTCTTGATATACACTAAGCATGTGATTGGCCGGCTGGGCGAGGTCCAATCAAGTGCAAGCTAGTGCTACAAGAGGGGGTTGACCAAAGCAATGAGGGGGCTAACTTTGGGGGTTATAATCTTCCTCTCTCTCTCTCTCTCTCTCTCTCTCTCTCTCATCTGCGTGAGTTACAAAGTGCAAGAGCTTCATCTCCTTCTCCAAACTTGTAGATAAGCTGAGCGCCTACACCAACACTCTTGGCTCTAGAATGCAAATCCAAGCAGGAGCCATGCTCCAATGCTTAAGCTTTACATCTTCATTACTATGCTATTATGTAATGCTTAGCAAGAATTGTGATGATAAGTGAGGAACTATTTATTTCTCCTATGAACGTTTCTTCTTCCTCTTCCCTACCCTCATTCCCTGCTATCTCTTTCCAACATTGAAGGTATTTGAGGCCTTGGGACTCAGGTTGGGGATGGTTAATTCTTTTAACAAAGTTTATGTTATGCTCGTGACGCATAAAGCTTTCCCTCTTCATTGCATCACCTAGGTCACAAGGAACACAAAGATTGTATTGTACCAAGTCTCTCTTTATGGGAGAATCTATAATACAAAAGCCTATTGGAGGGGGTCCGGCTCCACATAAAATTGGTCATTAACTATTGTCAAGTTCTCTAAACTCTCTCTCTCTCTAAATTATTGTTCATGCCAAGTTAATTAAGTATTATGGTTAAGTTTCTACCTCTAAATAGGTTCACCCTCTATGTTCTCAAAGTAGTCTCACAAAAATGCACTATCTAATTCTCCTAATTCCACTATTCTCAAAGTTCATAGGCCATTTCCATTACATCGGTGCTTAAACACATGGGTTGGAGTTCAAGGCACATGCATCCTACAAGGAACAAATAAGACGTATCTAAAAAGATGTGGATTTGCTTGCCAATTTATTGTTGTTGGTTGGATTACGGACAAGATGTGTTTCAAAGTTCGTTATCTTGGAGTATTATGGACGTGATGTCACAATTCACAAATGAAGATTCTTGGATGTAGTGTGGTGTACAATTCAATTTTCTAAAATGCAACTAATGCTCAAGATAACATACTTTTAAGGTACAAAGTTGAGGGTGGAAAAACCAAGGTGTACCCAGTTGGTGGCCACTTATGGGGTGTCCATGGTAGCTTCTTTATTGACTTGGTCTCACCATTTATGTCCACTATGAGTTGCAGAGAGGTGGTAAAGTTATGGAATCTTAAGTGAACTACCCAATGTGATCCCAATATTTATTTTGGATTTAGGTATTTTTTTACTTATTTGTCAAATTTTGGTAGGGCAATTTGCTAAGGTGATTATATAAGTACACCTTGCCTCCGTTGTATAATCATTAATACATTGCAAAGGCTAGTTGGTTTAGTGAAGTCTCTCTCATTCTTTCTCTCTCTCTCATGTATTCTTCCCGCTTGTGTATTCTTCCTCATCATCAACTTTGACAATATAAAACTTTTAGGTATTTATTTTACTTATTTGTCACATTCTAGGTAGGGCAATTTGCTAAGGTGACTATATAAGTACACCTTGCCCCCATTGTATAATCCGTAATTCATTGCCAAGGTTCATTGGTTTAGAAAAGTCTCTCTCACTCTTTCTCTCTCTCGTGTATACTCCCCGCTTGTGAACGCTTCCTCATCATCAACTTTGACAATATAAAACTTTTAAAAATGTTTATTGTGGTCCTTTATCGCATTTTTTAGGCAGACAAACTCTAAAATTGGGTGGCCAAAGGAGAGATAGGGAGTTGGGAAGCAATCTTTTTTCAAGTTAAATACTACAACAGATATTGTCGCACTTTGCACCGCTTTAATTACCACGTATATTATCGCTATTATTACCACTTCTCAAGTTGGCACAAATTTGGACACTTCTTTCTATTTTGCTTCAAAAAAAAATTAAAATATTATATTTTTAAAAAAATGGACAAAAAAATAATTATGAGTCATTAAATGGTGGTGGTTATTTGAATAGATAGGCTTGTGCAAGGCATCAAACCGCTTTGTCATTAATGATGGCATGCAAGCAAGACACAGGTTGTGTTCTGACGTGGACAGCTCCGCACGAAACAAAAGAGACTCACACTCTTCTCCTGAACACTTCACGCATTTAACCCAAGCGACTGCATCCTTGCATTCATTGCATAACCCGAAAGGATTTACATAGTGGTGGCAAGCGATGAGCTCTCTTGCTGTGAAGAGATGTTGAGCAAGGACCACAATAAAGCAGCTCTTCTTCAAAGCCGTCTTTAGTAGTGGAAGGACTCTTGCACTACGCACAACAAAAAATGTTGGCTCCACTTGCAGCGGCCATAACTATGCACATCAAAAATAGAAGAAACTATTTGAAGGTGGATGTGAGAAAAAGAGATATATTATAAACGTTGTTATTACCTATAGCATTATCATGCAATTCTTTGGAGCCAAAATATCCAAATTTGAGCACTTTTTAAAAAATTTAAATTTTTTTACAAAGCATTTGATATTTTTCATTAAGATTGCACAAAAAAAATCATTCAATTAATATCACCCACGTGATTAATGTAAATTAGCATGCTTGATAAAATTAGAGAGAGAGAGAGCGATGAATGGGCGATACGACAAAAATTTTTTATAATATAAAATATAAAAAATGTTTATGAATCATGTTCCAAAAGATCTCTACAAGTAGCATTATCTAAATCTAAACCCATGGCTCCTAGATTAATAAAGAGAGAAATTGAATTGTCATTTGTAGATGTGTTGGCTTCATCTTCTTCAAATTAGTCATCTTCAATGTCATCATCATCATCATGACAATCATCCTCCTCACTAAGATTGGCGGCAGTGGGACATTGAATTGTCAATCTCTCTCTCTCTCTCTCCTCTATCTCCTTCTCATCCAAAGTAGTAGGTAGGAAAGGGTCAAAGATGGTCTCCAGTTTATTAGTGAAAAGAATGGTTCTTCCTTGAGGTGTTACCAAAACTACAAACCAAAGTTACTTTTGATGGATTGATAAGATATAGATGACCTATAGAACAAAAGGTCAAAGTGAGTGATATTGGTATTATGTTACAAAAAGATAAAGGTAAAGGAGATAATCACTCACGTGCTCACAATTGCATGGAAAAACTAAGTTGGCATACCTCTTTGTGTGATGCACACTAGAAACTATAAAACTTTCAAATTGTTTACCATGGCCCTTTACCACATTTTGTAGAGATAGAGTCCACAATGGGGTGGCCAAAGAAGAGAGAGGGAGTGACAAGAGGGCATATTTTTGCAAATTAAATATTACTCCACATATTACCACCGTCATTTTTGCTTTATATTATTGTTCTTATTTATGCTGCTAGTATTGTGTTTCCCACTTTGGGGCTAAAACATCCGAATTTGGGTAGTTTTCTCTTTTTTTCTTGTGAAAAAAATTTAAAGAACATGGTTTTTATTTTCACAAAAGCACACAAAAAATGATATTGGGACATGAAATGATGGTTTTTTGGATAGATTGCATTGTGCAAGGTGTCTGGCCGCTCTATCACTAATGTTGGCTCGCAAAACATGTATCATATAAAAAACAAAAGAGGCTCCCACTCTTCCTCCAAACACCGTACCCATTTCACTTGAGTGACTGCATCCTTGCATTCGTTGCATATTTTGAAGGCTTTACACAGTGGAGGTGATGAGCTCTCTTGCTATGAAGAGGTGTTGACCAAGGAGAAAAATAAAGGAGCTCTTCTTCAAAGAAATCTTCAGTAGTAGCAGAAGCACTCTCTCACTATGCATAACACAAAACACTAGCACTTGCACCCACAACTCTTCAGAACAACAACGCAAGAAAATGTGTGAAGGTAGATGTGAGAGAGCCAGATGTGAGGTAATGTTCTTTGTATCACCACTATCAAAGTACCACACATGTGAATCTGCAGTAAAAGTAACATACATGTATCACAAACAAAAGGATCATAAGTGCATTTTGCACTAAAGTCCCACATTACATCTACATCAGCATTACAATCTCCCTTCATAGAAGATTCTACAATAGCTACACTTGTAGTGGAACCACTCTCTTCCTTCTTGGCCTCTTTTTCCTTCAACTTGGGGCACTGCTTAATCAAATGATCACCTTGCAATAATGGCAAGCAAAGCATTAGGAACGGGTGATTTGCCACTCGTGGAAGAATCATGAGAAGCAACTACATTGCAATGTTACCACTTTTTCTTTGAGTAGCAACAAAAGCCTCTTCAATTGCATGTTCTTTCTTGAAAGTGACTCTTGCAATAGCAGTGTGCATAATGTATCAAACTTGAAAACACTAGGATTTACTTGGGTCATAAGTTTCCAAGTACTAGCAAAAATCTAGTAAGAATCTAGCAATGCATCAAGAACAATCTGCACAAGGAAACTATCAAAAATTACTTCACTTGAAAAAAAATGAGTTGCTCGTTGATATCCTTCATACCAGCAAGGAAAGTGTCCATTTCATCTTCCTCATGCATAATCTTTGATTCTAACTCTTTATGTAGCAATCTAATTTTAGCCTCATTGTTGCGACTTGCATAAATACCAGTCAAAAAATCCCAAGCATGTTTTAATAATGATTTAGCTGAGTGAGTGTGAGATTAATAGTACACTTCACAAATAATGAAATCAATGCATGAGCCTACACATCTCTAACATCCCAACGAGACTGCTCAGCCATAGGCAAAACAACTCTAGCAGCAATAGTCCTGCCACCAACACCTGCAACATCCTCAAGAGAGCTTGTATCCATAAGAAGGAGCCCGGGCATACATCAATGCTTTACAGAACATTCCAAATGCCCTTTGGTAGAAGAACATGTTACATCATGTACTCCCACATTGGGTAGCTATCCCCATCCAATTTATCCTCAGTAGCGAACATCACGAACACATCTATGTTGTTATGAACCATGGTGAGAGACTGCATCTAATGTAAAAATTGTCTAAATAAGAGGTAGAATGAAGTAGGACCAACACGTGCTATATAGCACAACCCAAAAAAGACTATAAGGGACATGCTCTTTAGAAAATTACATTGACAAAAATTTTGCACAAAAGGACAAAATTGTTTGTGCAGTATTTCCTACAATGGAAATAGAGGCTGAAGTGAGCCTGAATAAAAAAATTGAGAAGACCTAGCTCTATGAGCTTTCACAAACAATTTTCCAATCTGTTGACACTAACCAAAGATCACCCAAACAAAGAAAGTGATCAGGCGTGTGTTGGCAATGCTGGCAACTATGCTCAGGGAGTGCAACTTGCTCTGATACCAATTGTGCATGGAAACACACATAGCTTGGAGAAGATGGAGAAGCTCAAGGCACACAACGGAGAGTATATTGCATAGTGCTCAATGGAGAGATAACCTAGCCCTAGAATGATGGGCATATATACAATGCACAGGGGGAAAAACCTCCTAGTGAAGGAGAAAATGCCCCAGTGGTCCAAAGTGTGTCCACACACATTACTACCTCATATATGGTAGTAATGATGATGAAGAACCATTGTGGGGGGTGATGAGTCCAATTTTGTGATCTCTATCTATCTTAAAAGAAAAAATAATAAAGTGCATGACTACTTCATGACCAAACTACTCCTTGGAGATGGCAGCAACTATGCCCAAGGACTAGACACCCTAATGGCACCCAACTCAACTTGGAGACAAGCGCAAAGAGCGATCCTCTTGCAAAGGAACTAAGAGACCTACGTGAGTATAGTTTTTGTGGTCGTCATGAGGAATTCCTAGATGATTAAGGTAATGTACTCAATAACCTCACTAACGAGTTCTCTCAAGAGAAAAACACAAATGGGATATCCCATCACCTTGCCTCCCTCCTAGCCATCCACTTAACCCTCCAACAAACTTTGTATCTTCTATTGAATGCGCACTTACACTTCACACTCTACTTGTCATATCTCTCTCTCTCTCTCTCTCTCTCTCTCTCTCTCTCTCTCTCTCTCTCTCTCTCTCTCTCTCTCTCTCTCTCTCTCTATCTTGATCTCAAGCTCAAGCTCTCTCTAAGTAGGTGCTAAAAAAATACAAAGTGATACCTTGTCTACAATGACTAGCAAAAACTATAGGGCTACAAGTAATGATGCCTTATAGGGCATGGCATTGTAGATGGTTTCATGGAGTGAAGGAGAAAAATAATACGTTTTTGAGTTTGAATATACCAAGGGTATATAAAAAATGATTGCACACACAAGGTGGTTGGAAGTAAACATATGATTCAAAAGGTATAACACTGACGGTGCTCCTTCACTTGTTTGTTATAATAACCTATGACAATGTATGTGACACTTGCACATATGTTTTTCCAATCATCTCTAATGGATCATAAGATGTGAGAGTCAATCCAATAAAAGGGGAGCTTAAAGCAAATGTTATGTGGTTTGAGCCACACATCTCTCTCCAATGATCCTCCCACTTTGCTATTGTGTATTCATTTTCTCTACCTCCTCACTCTATATATATGTGCGAGGAATTCACAATTCCCTCCATAGAAAACAGCTACAACCCATTATAAGTACGAGAACAAATACGATTACCTTGCATGATTTAGATGGGACAAGCTTACATGTATCTATATTGGGACTTTTCTTTTTTAGTAGTAGAGGCAGGTTGCTAGTTTTGAGCTTATTCATATATCATTACAAGAGCCTCTTAAGCTTAGTGACACTCATTGTGCGATGTTCAAAACTAGCAACATTGCTATATAGCAATGCTCATAGCAACGCCCAAAGTAAGTAAAAACATACTCGAGAACGTCAAAATTTGGATTTGGATTTGAGTTTTGGTGCTCTCAAGCAAGAGACAAATAAGAAAGTAACGCGTTCGCCTTCCCCCCCCCCCCCCCCCCCCTCTCTCTCTCTCTCTCTCACACACACACACACACACACACACACACTCACTCACACACACACACACACAAGGAGAGAAGGGAGAGCCAAGTATGCTCCCTCCCTCTCCTCTCTCTCTTCTGCTCCCTTCCCGTCTTTTCTTTCTCCCTCCCACTCATACACACACACACACACACAAACATACATAGAGAGAGAGAGAAGTACACAAGCCATTCATGCTTGTGAGCTTGCATGTAGCTTCCATGGGTTTATGTAGGTAGAGAGCGGGATGATTACGTACCTCACATGCCCAAGGATTGTGAAAATTTTGTTTCGGATATTCGTCTACTTTGGAGCGATCAGCACACTCTAAGAGCTCTGTGTCCGCTAGACAATCTACACACTCCTCTAGGCACAGATGCCCTAGTGATGGAGGTGGCGGCTATAGAGGAGGAGGCGTCACTGATGCTTCCACACCACCTCATAGTCGTTGAGGCTCCTTACCTCCCTCTTCTTTGTGCACCCCACACCAGCGATGGCATCTCCCTCTACTCTGGCTTTTGTGCGATTTTTCCGCACTCCTAGCTACACACCACTGGCTACTCCTCCGAGACTCACCCCACTCAACACTCCTCACTACACACCATTAGCTTCTCCTTTTGGGGCTCACCCACTTGATACTCCTCACTTCAGAGTCGAAACTCCCATGGAGACACCTGCAGCTGTGCTACCCCTCTAGAGACACCACTTGTGACCCCTGTTGAGACGCATGTAGTGACACCTAGGTTTAGGTGGCCTAGGTGAGAGGGCTTGCCATACTTGACCGACACCAGCGGTAGATCGATCTTGAATGAGGATGGCAAGAAGGTGGTTACACACATGCACCTTGTGCTCTCAGGTTTTTTGGCACTACATATGAAATAAATGGTCAAAAGTGCCTGATGAAATGAAAGACAGAGTTGTCAGCATGACGAGTTTCTCATGGAAAATTGGGATGAGCACTCCAATGAATACTTAATGAGGGTGTAGATGCGCAAGTACTGCAAGCACGAGCACTCCGAAGTGATGGAAGCAATCAAGCATGGGTGGAGTAAACCAGCTTGGCTAAGTAAAGAAAATTGGAAGATTGCAAAGAGGGAAGCGCACAAGAATCCCAACAAGTGGAAGCAACAAAAGGAAGCGGCCAGAGCGCGAGCAGAGGTAGGGAGCTTGCACCACTTGGGAAGCAATATATGGGCGTCAATTGAGGCCAACTTTGTAAGGGATATTGCATTTCTCCCCTTCTTGAGCTCAAAAAGCATGAGGGGGTTCTAATTTGTGGCTCTGATATAATCATTAGGGGGGCAACTTGTGGCTTGCAAGCATGATTGAATGTAATTGATTAGGAGCACCCATAATCTGGAAACAATGTACAGAGTATCCTCTCTTGAGTAATTAGAAGTAGAGAGGCATAAGTATACACAAAGTGGTCATAAACTTCACTAAAAAAAACTCTTATTGACAAATTGAGTGCATTAAATTGGGTTCTGCAATGACAATATCCATAGATAAAATTGGAAGGTTAAGAGAAAGCTACAAAATAAATTATAAAAAATTAATGTATTCATTTCCTTTTATGGTTTGGAGGAGAGGGAAATGAAAGATGCACATGGGAAAAAGTGTCCACGTCATGGAGTTTGAAAATCTATGAGGGCTTCACATTTTACTATGCACTTGTAAATGTTCCCAAGGAAAATAATAAATCCTTAGAGCAATGGGGTGAGCCAACTATGCCCCTTTGAGGTGCAATTTCTCTTTACACCCCCAACCCCCCCCCCCCCCCCCCCCCCCCCCCCCCTCCCCCTTTCCAAATAACAATAACCTTTCCTTGACATGTGGCCATCACATAGTATTGTTAGATTTTCCCATCTTACAAATTACCCCCTACCTGTGGGGGGAACCTTACCCAATACGGGAAACACATGTAAAATGGAACTAGGGGTACACCTACCTCACTATGTTCCACACAGTATTTTATGAAGTTAGAGAGATGGGAGCAATGACTATAAGCCGAGCAGGGGAATCTTGAGGGAGTTGAACGATAAAAGAAAATACTGCAATCAATGCCCACAAGGTGACCCGAACTCACCACCTGCCCGTTGATAGGTTGTTGCCCTAACCACACTTGCATGTAGCTTTTGATGGCATCTAAGGCAAATCACAACCTTATATTGTGAATGCAAATGAGAGAAAGTAAACTCGGCCAAAAAATTTAAACTCTGACAAAATTCATAGTGTCGATGGTTTTTTATTTTTGAGCCCTGACTTGCGTGTTGCTCATCCCATGGCTTGGGGTATATTAAAGATTGCATGTTCTTTAGTGTTGAGGGGAGACATATTCTAGAGTCTACTTTTTGTGCACGTCGTTTCCTTTTCCCAAAAGCTGGAGCGTGCAATAAATGATTTGGTGTTGGCTTGTTTGGCACGCTAACTAGGCTACAAGCAGCCTGCATTTTGGACGTGGGTGCTTTTCATTTTGATGTCAAAATTTCCCAGGTCTATATAAGAAACTTGCTATTGTGTTTCTGTGATTTGCATCATTGACATCGACATCGACATCGACATAGACCTAGCTCACACCAAAGGTATGTGCTATGCATCATTGACTCGATGGGATAAAGCAATTCTACACAGTAGAGGAAGAAGAACAAATTTACGACAAAAGCTTCATTAAGGTGTCCGGCAACATCTTTCCTTGCACCATCTGCTTTCCACATGAGTTGTGCTCTCTTTGCAAACGGCACGTCCTTTGGCAGCCATGAGCACTACTTCTCTCTCGCCGCCATCACGACTACTTGCTCGTAGGCACCTCTTGCTACTTTTGTGCAAATGCTTGCCAACATGCAAGGCCCCCAGCACATTGCCGGCCGTTACTTGCAAAGACACTACGCTTTCAGTTACAGGCAAGCAAGTGCTTCTGCTTGAAAAACCCTAACATTATGACATGTAAGCAGATATTTATGTATGCTACATCAATATTTCCCTACACAAAATTCCAAACATACTTTGGCACAAGAACATGTTTCATCATGTAAGCCCACATTGGGTAGTTATCCCCATCCAAATTATCCTCAGTAGCAAACATCACGAACACATCTATGTTGTTATCAACCATGGTGAGTGACTACACTTGATGTCAAAATTGTCCAAGAAAGAGGTAAAATGAAGTTGGACCAACATGTTCTATATAGCAAAACCCAAAGAAGCTCTTTAGAAACTTAGGACAAAATTTTACACAAAAGTACAAAATTGCATGTGCAATAATACCCATAGTGGAAACGAAGGCCAAAATGAGCCTGAATAAAATTCACAGCAAACCTAGCTTATAAGTTTTTTCGAAGGCATTGTCGACCTGTTAACACTCACCAAAGCTCACCCCAATCGGAGAAAGTGAGCGAGCGTGGCGACACTGGCAACTATGATTGGGAGGATGCAACTTGCTCTAATACCAATTGCCTGAAATAGGATTGCAAGGAAACACACATAGCTTGGAGAAGATGAAGAAGCTCAAGAGACAGAATAGAGAGTATGTTTCTAAGTGCATAATTGAAAGATAAGTTAGCCCTAGAATGATAGGCGTATATACAATGCAGATGGGGAAAACCTTCTAGTGAAGGAAAAAATACCCCGATGGTCCTAAGTGTGTTTGCACACATCACTACCTCATATATTGTAACAATGATGATGATGAACCACCCTGGGGTGGTGATGAGTCCACTTTTGTGATCTATATTGGTAGCCGTTTTTCGGCTCTCCATAATTGCCATACTAAGTTACTCCACCCTACCAAATTCACCCAAACGCTTTGGCTATCCCTACCATTTCACTGTACATAGGCGTGTGTGAGTTAGGGGGCTTTTCCCATATCTTCTTAAAAACCCTCAGCTAGCTAGTCACTGGGCTAGTTGAGCCAAAAAAATAAAAAAATAAAAGTATATTATGGCCTCTTTGTGTGTAAATATTTCATTGTATATATGGCCTAAATATAGGGATTTTTTATTATTATTTTGGTATTTTATTTAAATATTTCTACTTAGGTGTGTGATTTATTAAACCTATGTACACCTTCTTTCATCCTCTTACACCATAATTATATTTTTTGCCAATATGTACATACTCTAACCTCATATTTTTCCTTTATACAAATCACTCCCACATTTTCACCCTCACCCTCGTGAAAACAAAAAATTGATTTCTACTCATTGGTTACGTTTATTATATTATTTACTTGCATACCTTTTCCTCTTTCACCCAAAATAATTCAAGGAGGGACCATATCATATGATTCCAATATCTTTCCATATCCATAACTCCTCCATATTTTTATTATTATTTTTACTAATTATTCTAACACCATGTGCTCACTGAGCTAAAGTCCATGAATAGTCCATACACTAGTCCCACCATGTATATATTTCTTTATTCACCAATAATCCTCCTCCATGCATGGGCCAAGGGTAGCTTGGATGCTTTGTATTATAATATGACAAAAGAGGGGCTCACTCTTGGATGCATTGTACAAATTCAACAAAGGAGGGGGCCACTAAAAGACTTTTGCAGGCATAAAAACAGGCTTTTTTGGTGAGAATTTTGGCACCTATCTCCACTCCGAATTTGGAGCGGTGGTCAAAAGAGAAAATATAGCCCACGCTCTGAATAATCACCTCAAATGTTTTCATGATTTTTGGAGCTACCAGCAGTGAGCTATCATTTTTTGAGTGGACCCCAGTCTGCCCACTTTTCTCACAAGTAGCCTTAGTCTTTTCTCACCCTTCCACACACCTACTCACTCTTACACATCCCTCCCTCTCCTTCCCTCACTCAAACCTGCAATTTCCATGGCTTCTCCCACCCTCTTCACCATTACCCTTCTCTCTCATCCCTATAGTTCTTTTATGAACCTCTACATACATACACCCTCTCCATGTCTCTCTCTATTGCTTCTATGTTACAATTTCATTTACCTCTCCTAAAAATATCTAAAATTCAGCATCTTAATCATGATAACTTCTGCAAATTGAGGATTTTTCATCAACAAATCCTCTTTTCAACGTGGTGGTCAACCGTGGCGGCGGCGTAAAGAAGCGAAGAAGAAGAAGAAGACCTGCGGTCATTTTTTCCACAATCTACACAAGGGTGAGTTCAAGCTTCTTCAAAGCTTCACCATCTCAACGATTCTCTTTTAATTCACCCCTCTTCCTTCATCAAATCAACACATCCTACCCATTGTAAATGTATCACTAACAATTCTAGTGATTATTACCACTAACAACTAACTTCTCTTGTAAAAATGCACCCACACTATCAACATATGGAGTAGGCAACCGCACAAGTAAACCAAATTCACTCACTCCCATGGAAGTTTCTCTCCTTTCACCACATCAATAATTCTCCTACTTGAGCCCACATCCATGTGACTCAAGAGAAAAGAGAGACCCCATTATCATTTGAAATTCATAAAATTCATAATCCTTGATCTTTCCTAATAAAATTGATTAGGCTTAATCCTAATCAAGGCTTCTAAAACCTATAAATAGAACCCATTCCTCCTTGTAAAAGACATCACTATACCATTGCACACTAAATTGAGCGTACCACACGCCAGTTCTATCTTGGTTGTAAAGAGAGAGTAAGCTTTCTATACACCATCACCTTGGTGCATAGAAAAGCTTGAGCTAGTTTGAGTGAGTGCGAGTAGAAGATATTCTTCCTACCATTGGTGTATCTACCCCAACATCAATGAATTTTTAGTTTTGGGTGCAATTCATGTCCAAAGGCTCACGCTTCTCCTCCAATTTGGCTTGGCAAACTCATTCAGCTTCATAAGGTGACTTGTTTCATTGAAGGTTGTTGTTTTGTTGCTTGTGATTCATTGGCTATTGTTTGGCTACCATTGTAAGAGGGTGGATGGTGAGAGGGCTCCCATAACCCTAAGACAATGTGCTAGTGATGCTATAACCAAATCTTGTCACTTGATGCCGCAAGCTCTAAGTTCCTTTTTGTGCAAAATATAAAGTTGAAGCTAAGTTGTACACCATCTTGCTCTCTCTCTCTCTCTCTCTCTCTCTCTCTCTCTCTCTCTCTCTCTCTCTCTCTCTCTCTCTCTCTCGTGTTTTAGTGTGTGAGAGTGTTCCATTGGTGTTAGGTTTAGTGTAAATTCCTTGCTTGTTTGTGGGTTGCTCTAACGATTCTCCTCTTTTGCGTCCTAGTTCGCTCTTAAACTAGGTGGTGCCCCTTGTGTAGTTGGGATTTGGCTGTGGGTTTGTTGTTTTGGTTTGTGTTGTGTTGTGCTCCAGCCCCATTGAGCAGCACGGGAGCCTTGAAGGGTGTCTAGAGGTTGCTCTTCTTGTTGCCCGCCCCGGACCGCCTCAATTTTGGTGCCCCCACTGAGGACAGGCTTGTGTATGTTTTGTGAAGGCTCAACCTTTAGCATAATCAAGTAGCTTGCATGAATCACGAGAATTTGTATGATCCCTTCATTCCCATTCCAAGGCAAAAGGTACACATAATTGTTAGTACTAAGTTGCAATTTCAGCGAGTAATTCGTAGAATTTTAGGTCCTCTTAGGTTGGTAGAGATAAACACATGAGTAAATCCTTTTATTTTGCCTCTCATTAGGTACGACCTTATTTTGGACGTCTATATTTTTGTTTTGTTTTAAGAATTAGGTCATGCATAGACCATGGATAATGGCCCAGGAATACAGGTTTTTCCCTTTCATTTCACTCCACACATTAGAGTAAACATTGCAATTAGTAGAAAAATCCATTTTCAACAACGTATTGTATTCATGTTTGGTACCCAAAGAGTAGGAGAAATTCTCGCGTCACCAAACCCTTTCATTCTACCTCTTATTGATTATCATAGGTAATTTGATGTGAATATTTTTATTTTGTTGTAGAATAGATTGCAATTTAGAAAATATTATTGTGTAAATCTTTTAAAGAAAGAAAAAACAAAAACCCGTCACTTTGAAATCAATTCAATGGAGAGCCAACACCAAATGTCTGGATATCCTCTTTTCTTTGGAGAGCCTGGAGAGGATGGAGAATTATTTCTAGCGAATTTCAAGATGTCTTGCCGTATCAAGAGGATAGTAACTGATCAAGAACGTGTAGAAATGTTTGAGGTGGTCCTTAGGAAAGATGCTAGCACTTGGTTTGACTCTTTGCCTGAGGAAGTTAAAGGGAATTACACGGAAGTTTTGAATCGTTTCAAGAAATACTTCTTTGATCCCCAAAACACTCAGAAATTATGGCAAGACATTGTTTCTCATAAGCAAAAAGACTTAGATGACTACTACTTGTACAAGCAAGAGTTCCTACGTCTTTGGGCTCTATGGATAAGAAATGTTGCTAACCCTGGTGATGGTGCATAATTTCTTAAGAAGGAGAGGTTCATAGCCGGACTCTTTCCTGACCTTAAGGTAAAAGTTGAGGCGGGTGCACCTGCTACCTTTGATGCAGCTGAAACTAGGGCTGCTGAGAAATATAGGAAACTCAAGTGCTTAAGGGGGGAGGTTCCAATAGAAGGTCTTAGACCCAAAGGTAAGTCACAAGCATCAACATCTAAGGAGCTTCCTGAGGTAACGGCGGAAGTGATTGAGAAGTTAAATGAATCTTTAAGCAGCTTGTCAATTCACCTTGCACAAGCCGTAGGTCCAAAGGGACAAGCAAAGAAGTCTGAAGAGCGAGACCCACGACCTAGGAGAGTCTTGCAATGTTGGAATTGCGGTGAGTCTGGACATGGGATGTATAATTGTCCTTGGCCCCGTGGGGAGCCAGGGAGACCTAACTTTAATTACCCAGTGATGAATGCAGGTGAAGGAACTAGTCAGCAACCACGGCTTATACAAAGGCCAAATGGAGCAAGACCACCTCCACAAGGAGTGGAGGGAGTTCCACCTTTGCCAGACCCAAACGTGCATGTGGTAGAGGTGACAAATTCAAGAGAGGTTGACATGGAAGCAAATGGCATTAAGCGTGGCCGAGGGAAAGGTAAGGAGAAAGAAGGAGTTACATCACAAAGTGACCATGGACGAGAAAAGAAGGCAAAGGAGACCAAGGAAGCTAAGAGGACTCGACGTCGTATCAACCTCCAAGACTTTCCTCTTGGACATGGAATGGCTCCATACAACATGTTGGAAGACATGAGAGGTAAGGGTCCTGATATCTCATGGCCTCAATTTCTTGCATTATGTCCACAAGTTAGGAGGGATTTAACAAGGGCAGTTAGCACTAGGAGAAAGGTAAAAAAGAGTGTGCCTGTTGTAAAAATTACACAAGCTGAAATGAATGAGGACATTACACCTGTGCTAGATTGTTACATAAAAGGGAGATTGGTTAGGAAAGGTCTAGTGGATGGGGGTGCACAAATTTGCATCATGACATAGGGACTCATGCAAAAACTAGGCATGCACATCCATGAGACACCTGAAATTAAGGTCAAGATGGAAAAAAATAGCAAGGCTAGGTGCGTAGGCATTTGGAAAAATGTTTTTGTGGAGGCCTTTGGCATTAAGAAGGCAGTGGATTTCTATGTCATGTCTACCAAAGGAAATGGTTACCCATTTATCCTAGGGAGACCATGGCTAATGAAAATGCGAGCTTTGTAGGATTGGGAGAGTGGAAAGCTAATTTGCAGGAACGACAATCATAAGAAGGTTTTCTTTGACATGAAGGAGCAACGCCAAGAGGAGCTCCATGAAGAATCATCTCAAAGTGAGACGGAAGAAGGTTGGACCGATAACACTTCAGAAGAAGAAAGTGGCGGCAGCATTACTGAAGAGGAGTCTTCCATCGAAGTCATGGGGGTAAGGTTTAAGCCAACCAACCAAGAGACCTCTTGTCAAGGTTTGGAGGAGGCAGGTTCCCAAGAGAACCAAAAAGTGGAAGATGAAAGAATGCTAGAAGATGCTGTTCAACACAAAATTGAGTTGAAGCCAGAGGCCACACCTAAGGCTCAGAAGCTACGAAGGCTAGGAGTCATCAAGGAGCAGGCTTTACTCAAGGAGGTAAGAAAGCTTCTGGCAGCAGGTTTCATTTATCCAGTGGAGAATTCAGAGTGGGTCTCTCCCGTTGTTGTCACTCCTAAGAAAAACGGAAAGTGGAGGGTGTGTGTGGATTACCGTCCACTCAATGAGGCAACAAAAAGAGATCACTTTCCCCTCCCATTTCAGGATGAGATACTAAATGAGGTAGCTGGTCATGAGAAGTACACTGTGTGTGATGGCTACTCAGGCTACTTTCAAATAGGTATCGCATTGGAAGATCAATTGAAAACAACCTTTATCACTCCTTGGGGTTGTTATGCTTTTAGAGTCATGCCATTTGGTCTGACAAATGCTCCTGCAACATTCCAACGTTTCATGAACATGGTGTTTCAAGCATTCTTTGGAAAGTCAATTAGGGTGTTCATTGATGATTTCTGCATTTATAGCTCAAAATCATTGCATCTACAAAGGGTAGAAGAAGGTTTAGAGAAGCTCTACGACATGGGAGGTCAGCTCAACCCCGATAAGTGCCACATAGGTGAGGATGAAGTGATCTTGCTCGGTCACAAGGTTTCCTATAAAGGCATTGAGGTGGATCCTTCAAATGCAAAGGCTCTTATTGAGCTCCCATCACCGAAGAGTCTTAAGGAGGTCATCTCTTTCGTTCAGAAGGTGAAGTATATGTCACGCTTCATTCACTTAACCTCGGAGTTGCTTCATCCTTTGCAAAAGTTGACACAACAAGTAGAATTTGCATGGTCTAATGAGCTTGAAGAGTATTTTTGTAACATTAAAGTCATTTTGTCAGAGCTACCAACACTCATGCCTCCTTGTTGGGAGTACACATTCTTTGTTAGCTCTAGTGTTGGAAGGGAAAAAATTGGTGCTGTGTTGCTACAACAAGATCCCCACAGTACAAGGATGCGACCCATCTACTTTGCTAGTAGGGTCATGAATGCTTTGGAGAGAGACTACACAGAAGCAGAACTCATGATGCTTTCTCTCATGTTTGCGGTGAGAAAGTTTAGATCGTACCTGCTACCAAAACCTTTTGTAATTCTCACTGCAAATTTTTTTTTCCCTTGGGTGTCATCTCAAATGAATCTTAGTACTAGGATCTCAAAGTGGATTATGGAGTTGCAAGAGTTCCAATACTCTTTCAAGGGAGAAGATAGTGTGCGTGCACAATTGGAAGGGATTCTCACTTATAGGGTACATGAGAAGGAAATTAAGGTGCCTCAAGTAAAGACCCTACCATTGCCACCACCAAAAAGTATTCCCAATGCTTTTGCCTTGTTCTTTGATGGAGCTTTTCGACGAGCCACAGAGAAAGCAGGGGGAGGGCTAGTGTTGCTCAACCCAAGTGGAGAGGTGGTCATGAAAGAGAAGGTCAATCTACCAGGTTCAACTAGCAACAATGAAGCAGAATACGACACACTACTTCATGGTTTGAAGATGTGCATTGGCCAAGGGATAAAATGTCTCATGGTAAAGGGAGATGCACTTCTCATTGTTAAACAGATTTTGGGCATTTGGGCATGCAAGAATGAAAGCTTAAGGACAAAAGTTCATGCCATTCGTAAGATGTTTAATCAGTTTAAAGAAGTGCAACTATATCATATTCCGAGGAAACAAAATGAAGATGCCGATTTACTTGCACAACAAGCAGTTACATGTGTTGAGAGAGAAGTGCAGGTCATCATGGTGGCAGCAGCTATCAAGCAACCAAGATACCAGGGATTGGAGTCATTGGCTCCCATTATTGGCTACATTTTGGAGGGTGAGTTTCCACAAGACTTCACGAAGGCTCAGAAGAGGAGACTCATGAAGAAGGCAAGTTTCTATCTCTTCCTAGAAGGCTCCC
This sequence comes from Adiantum capillus-veneris, assembly GCF_014529385.1. Classification (NCBI taxonomy): domain Eukaryota; kingdom Viridiplantae; phylum Streptophyta; class Polypodiopsida; order Polypodiales; family Pteridaceae; genus Adiantum; species Adiantum capillus-veneris. Next base: position 16,744,804 of record NC_140944.1, read on the forward strand.
TCTATCAAAAAGGGAAGGATCAAGTGTGCAAAAGAGTACCAACTATCGAGGAAATTCCAGCCATTCTAAAAGGTTTGCATGAAGAGGCATGTGGTGGTCATTTAGCCCAAGAATCAACTGTGAAGAAGATTTTGCTTGCGGGGTATGTTTGGCCAAGCTTGCATGTGGACGTTCAACATTGGTGTAAAAGCTGTCACAATTGTAAGATAAATGGAAATAGAAGGTTGGTGCATGGCCCGAGGCAAATAGTTCTTGCAAATGGACCCTTTGAAAAGTGGGGCATTGATGCTATGGGTCCTCTGCCTAGGACAAAAAATGGTAAACTCTACATTCTAGTGGTTGTAGACTATATGACTAGGTGGGTGGAAGCTCAAAGTGTGGCAAGAGTGAATGAGAGGACAGTTAGCAAGTTTGTGTACAATCACATTTGTTGCAGATTTGGCACACCTTTGGAGATTGTTTCTGATAATGGTCCAGGGTTTAGGAAGGGCTTGCTCATAGAAGTTTGTGAAGAGCTTCACATTCTACATCGACATAGCACACCATACTACCCACAGTCAAATGGTTTGGTGGAGAAGGCTAATGGTGTCATTGCAGGAATCATTAGAAAGATGGTGCAAAACAAGACAAAATTATGGGATGACTTCTTGGATGGTGCCTTGTGGGCATATCGAACCACATATAGGGAAGCCACGGAGTTCACACCATTTCACTTGGTCTATGGTCAAGAGGCTTTGCAGCCTATCGAGCTCAACATTCCAACAATGCGACTTCATGGCAAAGGAGCACAAGATGATCAAGAGGTATGGATGGATCTACTTCTTACGTTAGTGGAGCTTGAGTGGAAAAGAGAAGCAGCATATGAGTGCTACAAGAGGAAAGCCACACAAGCGAAAGAAACGCACGACAAGAAACTGAAGGACAAAGGCATCAAGGAAGGAGAGATTGTGCTAAGGTATGACAATCGACTTGACAATCGTTTTGATGCCAAGTTTGAAACGAGATGGTAAGGGCCATACATAGTCAAGAAGGCTTTCAATTCTAATTACTATCAGCTTATGGACTTGAATGGTAAAGAGCACTCCAGGAAGGTAAACGAGTATCGCTTGAAGCCCTATTTGCGTCGCCTTCTACCAAAGGATCTACCAAAGATCTGTCCAAAGGCCGCTGTCTCATGTAAGTATTGTTACATGAAGCATAAGTGTAACTCCAACCAAAATTCTGAGGGGCCAAACAATGAAGATCTCGTCAAGGACTCTCAAGCACTCTCTTTAAAAAAGATGCTCTATGATGGTACATGAATATACCATCATCCTGGGGAAGGGCTAATGATAGCCGTTTTTCGGCTCTCCATAATTGCCATACTAAGTTACTCCACCCTACCAAATTCATCCAAACGCTATGGCTATCCCTACCATTTCACTGTACATAGGCGTGTGTGAGTTAGGGGGCTTTTCCCATATCTTCTTAAAAACCCTCAGCTAGCTAGTCACTGGGCTAGTTGAGCCAAAAAAATAAAAAATAAAAGTATATTATGGCCTCTTTGTGTGTAAATATTTCATTGTATATATGGCCTAAATATAGGGATTTTTTATTATTATTTTGGTATTTTATTTAAATATTTCTACTTAGGTGTGTGATTTATTAAACCTATGTACACCTTCTTTCATCCTCTTACACCATAATTATATTTTTTGCCAATATGTACATACTCTAACCTCATATTTTTCCTTTATACAAATCACTCCCACATTTTCACCCTCACCCTCGTGAAAACAAAAAATTGATTTCTACTCATTGGTTACGTTTATTATATTATTTACTTGCATACCTTTTCCTCTTTCACCCAAAATAATTCAAGGAGGGACCATATCATATGATTCCAATAACTTTCCATATCCATAACTCCTCCATATTTTTATTATTATTTTTACTCATTATTCTAACACCATGTGCTCATTGAGCTAAAGTCCATGAATAGTCCATACACTAGTCCCACCATGTATATATTTCTTTATTCACCAATAATCCTCCTCCATGCATGGGTCAAGGGCAATTTGGATGCTTTGTATTATAATATGACAAAGGAGGGGCTCACTCTTGGATGCATTGTACAAATTCAACAAAGGAGGGGGCCACTAAAAGACTTTTGCAGGCATAAAAACAGGCTTTTTTTGGTGAGAATTTTGGCACCTATCTCCACTCCAAATTTGGAGCGGTGGCCAAAATAAAAATGTAGCCCACGCTCTGAATAATCACCTCAAATTTTTTCATGATTTTTGGAGCTACCAGCGGTGAGCTATCATTTTTTGAGTGGACCCCAGTCTGCCCACTTTTCTCACAAGTAGCCTTAGTCTTCTCTCACCTTTCCACACACCTACTCACTCTTACACATCCCTCCCTCTCGTTCCCTCACTCAAACCTGCAATTTCCATGGCTTCTCCCACCCTCTTCACCATTACCCTTCTCTCTCATCCCTATAGTTCTTTTATGAACCTCTACATACATACACCCTCTCCATGTCTCTCTCTATTGCTTCTATGTTACAATTTCATTTACCTCTCCTAAAAATATCTAAAATTCAGCATCTTAATCATGATAACTTCTGCAAATTGAGGATTTTTCATCAACAAATCCTCTTTTCAACGTGGTGGTCAACCGTGGCGGCGGCGTAAAGAAGCGAAGAAGAAGAAGAAGACCAGTGGTCATTTTCTCCACAATCTACACAAGGGTGAGTTCAAGCTTCTTCAAAGCTTCACCATCTCAATGATTCTCTTTTAATTCACCCCTCTTCCTTCATCAAATCAACTCATCCTACCCATTGTAAATGTATCACTAACAATTCTAGTGATTATTACCACTAACAACTAACTTCTCTTGTAAAAATGCACCCACACTATCAACATATGGAGTAGGCAACCGCACAAGTAAACTAAATTCACTCACTCCCATGGAAGTTTCTCTCCTTTCACCACATCAATAATTCTCTTACTTGAGCCCACATCCATGTGACTCAAGAGAAAAGAGAGACCCCATTATCATTTGAAATTCATAAAATTCATAATCCTTGATCTTTCCTAATAAAATTGATTAGGCTTAATCCTAATCAAGGCTTCTAAAACCTATAAATAGAACCCATTCCTCCTTGTAAAAGACATCACTATACCATTGTACACTAGATTGAACGTACCACACGCCCGTTCTATCTTGGTTGTAAAGAGAGAGTAAGCTTTCTATACACCATCACCTTGGTGCATAGAAAAGCTTGAGCTAGTTTGAGTGAGTGCGAGTAGAAGATATTCTTCCTACCATTGGTGTATCTACCCCAACATCAATGAATTGGTAGTTTTGGGTGCAATTCATGTCCAAAGGCTCACGTTTCTCCTCCAATTTGGCTTGGCAAACTCATTCAGCTTCATAAGGTGACTTGTTTCATTGAAGGTTGTTGTTTTGTTGCTTGTGATTCATTGGCTATTGTTTGGCTACCATTGTAAGAGGGTGGATGGTGAGAGGGCTCCCATAACCCTAAGACAATGTGCTAGTGATGCTATAACCAAATCTTGTCACTTGATTCCGCAAGCTCTAAGTTCCTTTTTGTGCAAAATATAAAGTTGAAGCTAAGTTGTACACCATCTCGCTCTCTCTCTCTCTCTCTCTCTCTCTCTCTCTCTCTCTCTCTCTCTCGTGTTTTAGTGTGTGAGAGTGTTCCATTGGTGTTAGGTTTAGTGTAAATTCCTTGCTTGTTTGTGGGTTGCTCTAACGATTCTCCTCTTTTGCGTCCTAGTTCGCTCTTAAACTAGGTGGTGCCCCTTGTGTAGTTGGGATTTGGCTGTGGGTTTGTTGTTTGCGTTTGTGTTGTGTTGTGCCCCAGCCCCATTGAGCAGCATGGGAGCCTTGAAGGGTGTCTAGAGGTTGCTCTTCTTGTTGCCCGCCCCGGACCGCCTCAATATCTATCTTCAAGTCAAACATAAGAAAGTGCATGACAACTTCATGACCAAACTAATCCTTGGCAACGACTGTGCCGAAGGACTAGACTCCCTAATGGCACCCAAGCTGACTTAGAGACAAGCGCAAAGAGCGATCCTCTTGCAAAGGAAATAAGAGATCTATGTGAGTATATTGTTTTGGGTCTTCATGAGGAATGGCTAGATGATTAAGTTAATGTACTCAATAATCCCTCTAATTAGTTCTCTCAAGAGCAAAACACATTTGGGATATCCCATCACCTTGCCTCCCTCCTAGCCATCCACTTAACACACCATCAAACTTTGCATCTTCTATTGAATGTGCACTTACGCTTCACACTCTACTTGTACTCTCTCTCTCTCTCTCTCTCTCTCTCTCTCTCTCTCTCTCTTTCTCTCATAAGCAAGTCACAAAGTGTGAGACCTTGTCTATAATGAATAGCAAAAAATATAAGTCTTCAAGTAATGGTCTAGCTGCCTCATAGGGCATGGCATTGTACATGGTTTCATGGAATAAAGCTTCATAGCTCATGTAGATTCCTTGGGTTAGGCCATTCTTTTATTATCTCAAGCTTTGTTAGATCCATACGGATACCATCTTGAGAGATAATATTACCTAAGTATTGAATCTCTTTCACTCTTCTTTTGGTTAATGAAAAGTTTATTTTCCCTCATAGCTTGAAAAACTACCTGGAGGTGTTTCTTATGCTCCTTTTAATATTTGGATAGATGATAATATCGTCGAAGAACACTCTAGTGAACTTGTAGTAGAGTCTAAATATTTTCTCCATTAGGTGGTTGAACATGGCTGGAGAATTCTCAAACCAAAAGGCATGATAAGATATTCATAAAGACCAAACGTTGTATGGAGCGCGGTCTTTACGATATCTTCATTCACTATCCTTATTTGATGATAGCCACTTTTAAGGTCAATCATACTAAAGTAGGTCGAACCTTGTATCTTATCAAACAAGTCTTCTACCCGCAATACGTGAAACCTATTTTTGATAGTAATATGATTTAGTGCTTAATATTCCACACACATGTGGTATGTGCCATCTTCCTTTTGCACTAAAAGGACTGGAGAACAAAAGGGAGAGGAGCTAGGCCTCACCATCCCCTTCTCTACCAGCATGACAAGCACCTTAATTATCAAGCACAAGAAGCACCTCAAGCATCTAACACCATATTAAAGACTTTAGAGACAATTTGGGAATCACTAATATCTTAAAGATTTGTCCATATGGGCAAATGTCAAACTATTTTTTCAATGCCAAATCCTTCCACAAGGTACTACTAGAAAATCTCTTTTGAATGATGCTCTCAAAACTTTGGATAATATTTTACCATGTGGTCAACTTAATTTGAAAGTGGGAATTGAGAAATTCTCAAACTCACTAATATGGTGTTAGCTTAGTCAGCAAGCACAACAAGCACCTCAAGCACCTTCATCAACAAGCATGACAAGCACCTCAACCTTGGGGCTAGGCTCCCACCTCAAGCTCAGTCCTACCTTGCCTACAATCCTAGCTCTAAGGAAATTTAACACTAACATTTGGAGGTCTTTCAAGCTCCATTAGCTAGCATTGCTCTTTGTTATACCATCCCTCATTTGGACCCATTGACTCTGGTCTTGTCGTCATGCATCTACGATCCCATGCTAAGAAAGATACTAGAAAGATGCACATCAAGATTTATTGAAGCCTACCTGATTAATGATCATTGTTTAGGCCTTCCTACCAAGATATTTTTACGATTAATATATGTCAGATGCACCTTAAAAGAGCCAAAAAAATACCTTAATGATTCTACAAAAGAGTATGTTTGAGGTGATTATAGATGAGAGCTTATGATCTAGAATGCAATGCCTGAAGTGCTCTACTGGCTTGTCTTTACGGCTCATCAATTGAAACTAAGGTGAAAAAGTTATGGCAGTTTGAAGTTTGAGTCAATTGCAGATCCGTACCGGATTGGGCAACTACAATTGAGTGGACAAAAATGAAGTTAATGCATGATCTTGAAGTGCTCACTTTGTGGAGCACATTGTCTTTTCAGTTATTACTAGGTTATGTTTCCTTGGAGGCCAGTTTCATGCCAGGTCGGTCGCCTCGGTACGATCTAGAAATTTCACAGCTTCAGCATGGTTTGTATGTGTTCTATGCAGCTTGAGAAGTCGACATGAATTAATAGCTCATCAGAGAGAGTCTGAGTTGATGAGATAATACGGCTTGAGGCCGGTGTCAGATGCACGCACAACTGAGCTAGATGAATTTTTGGCATTATCCAAGACACTGATATGAGCAATGAAATTTGAGACGTTATTTTCATTTTCAGGTTGCCAGATCTAGATAAGGTTGTGGCAAAGAAGCTCACTGAAGTTCTAATTGAATGCAAAGGGAATGCCTTTGGGCAAATGAAATCACATACGCTTGAATCTTGAAGGCAAGCTCTACCATGCAAAACATTGGCATGTGCAACAAAAACTCACAATAATATTGTCAGTTAAGGGCTAGAGTGAAAATATGTCATGTGAGGAAATGCCTTGGTTGACATGTAACCTAAGTGCCCGTACGGGAGCATACTGAGGTCTTGATGATCTCTTGCAGGTGTTGGTGCTTGCAATGCTTTTTTGGTTGATATGTATGCCAAATGTGGTGTCCCTTCAGGGGAGCTGGCTACCCAAAAAAAACTTAATGGCCACCCGACTAGGAACCAAATGGCCACCCAGTTAAAGCCTTTGTGGGTGTGAAGGGAGAAAAATGAAGGGGAGGCATGGCGAGTGAGCAAAGAAGGAGGTACATACAAAGAGAACGGGACTCGTGCCGGGTGCCAGGAGCATTAGATGGCAACAATGGTGAAGGAAAAAAATGCCAAGATCACTGAGGCACTGGCATTTGGCACCGCTCTTGCCGCGTTTGACCCTCCTCCTTAGACTGTTACCATGTGATCAAGCACACTTTCCCGTTCCACTTCAATCACGGCGTCATGATTGTCGTGGAAGGGAAAAAGTGGGGAGAGTTTTTTTTGGGGCATAGCAAGGGGTGGAAAAAGCATCAAGGAGGGGGAGAAACGGGAAAAAAACACGCTCTGTGTTGCTCTCTCTCGCTCTCAACCAAGAGGATAAGCAAGGCTCTCAAGTGAGGGGCTAGAACGATCTAGGAAGGAGCTTTGATATAAAAACAAGGGCAAGATAGAAGGTTGCAGGAGACCAGCAAGGGAGTAGGGGGAAGAACTTGAGAAAACCCCTCTCTCTCTCTATCTCTCTCTCTCTCTCTCTCTCTCTCTCTCTCTCTCTCTCTCTCTCTCTCTCTCTCTACCTTGATGAGCAAGAAAAGGAAAGATCCTTGGACAAGGAGGTGATCAAGGAGAAGGCAGAGATGAAGAGGAGGAATCAAGAAGAAGGGGAGGTAACCTTTTTGGGCTATAAGAAGGCAGATCTCTTGAGCAATAGGAAGCTCTTGAAGGCAATTAAAAAAGAGGATATTTTAATAAAATAAGTAAAGGAAAGAGCCGGATAAGAAGAGAAAGATGGGATTTGAGAGAGCTCTTGGCAAGCCGCAGAGGAGCTTCTCCATCATCATCATCAAAATCATCGAACAAATCACCAAAGTTTTTTTCTATTAACAACTAATTTAAGTCATGTTAACCCGTTGCAATAAGCTTAAACTCATCAATTAACACTTAATTTAAGTAATCATTATGTTAACGGTTTGCTTTGCATAATCAAGCTTTGGAATCTTGTTCAAGATGCCAGATTCAAGTGTTTAAGATTCATCTACTTTGATTGTGTCTGTTGTTCTCTCCCTCTCATATCTCTCACAGCTAGAGGCCCCTCGCCTTCCCGGCTCACATTTCAAACCCATATCCCTCGATATCTTTGGTAAGCCTGACGTGAAATGAGTCCGGGTGGGAGGTAAAGATGGAGAATTTAGAGCAGATGATGAAGTTGATTGAAGAGTTAAGTGCAAATGGTTTTGATGATAAGTCAACAGTTCTATATTTTTCAGAGATGTTTCAATTGGTTCAAGGGTCTCTGCTTGAAATGAATACCATGAAGAAGAAGAATCAAATGGATAGAGCTTTAGATGCGGTATAGGATGAGAGGCGAGTCTTTGATGGCTATGATCCAAAAGGTTACCTAGAGTGTTATGAGCTGGAAACCAAGTTAAGAGAGATACCAAAAGAGTTAATGATCAGATATTTTGAGCAGTTAGTGAGTTCAAAGTTGAAGGAGAAGATTCAAGAGGTTACCAAAGCCTAAAACGACGACTTGGAATACTTCAAAGAATCTACTGTACAGGTAAGTCATGATCATTATGCAAGCTATCAAGAACAAAGCCCAAGTCTATCAAACTACGCGAGGACAAGTACAATCAAAATTAAAAGATGTGATTGATGAGTGTATTGTACAAGACGCTACCTTCTTATAGGCTAATGATGAAGATATAGTTGAAGCTGTGTATGAAAAGCTGGGTTTAGCAAATGCCTTACATGAAGTAGAAGTCTTTGAGGGTGAGGCTCTACAACCTCAAGATACACAGGGTGAATTTTGCAAAGAACCTAATACATGAAGTACAAGAGGAAAAGAAATTAGGGGATCAAAACAAGGAAGGGGCTAAAGCTCAAGAAGAAATTGTGCAGGTGCATGAGTGGAACCATATTCAAGTAAACATGCATGAAGATTCGGTTTGAACTGATAATTTTGCTACTGACTCAGAATTAGATCAAAATGTTTTTGTTACAAATTCTACCATAGAATTGATTGATGATATTGGTACAGATTGTGCCATAGAATTGATTGATGATACTGGTACAAATTCTATCATAGAGTTGATTGATGATACAGATGTTATAAGTCAAAGCAAGGCTGCAATTGAGAGCAGTAGGACCATGGATTTGCGTATACTAGATTTGCCAAATATGGAAATACCAGATTTTGAGGACTTGGTCAAGCAAGAGTATGTGCTTCATGATCCGCAAATGCTGATTCAGAGGGGGTGCAGACTCCTTCATTGTTGACAGTTTGTTGTGACGCACAACTACCAAAGTGCCAACTGATCTTGAATGTGATGATAATGATTCAAAGGGGGTGTGGATTCCTTCTTTGACAAGTTTTTGTGATCCAGAGCTACCGATGTGGAAAACTGATCATGGATTTGTTGCTGCTAATTTAGAAGGGGAGCAAACCCCTTCTTTATCAAGACTTTGTGACATAGGGCTCACACTATGGCAAAATGATCATGAACTTGATGATGGTGATTCAGAGGGGTGGCATAGTGAAGTGAAATCTCTTGGTGTTGAATATGATTGGTTTCATTGTGTCGATGACACAGACAAGATAGTAGATTATATTTTCAATGTGCATGCTGAACTTTCTTCCACAAAAGTGCAGAGATGTTTGGATGAGGGTGAAGGACTTGAAGAGGAGTTTACAGCAGATGTGTTTAGTATGCATGTCATATGTGGATATCTTAGTTTACAGCAGCCTGAGATGTGTAGGATGGAGGGAACTTCTGAAGCAGTGGATCTAGATCTTATGTGCTTATTGGACAAAACTTTGGAAGATTTTCAAACACAGATGCTAAGGATATCAATCAATCTAGATTCATGCATGAGCAAGATGTAATTGCAAATGATGATGACCTTATGCAGTTGTTGGATGATGTTGTACTTGATTTTGAGCCTCTAGAAGATAGAGAATTGTTTTCTGATGCATCTTACAAGCCTAATGAAGAGATTTTTGCTAGATACTTGATGTATTCAAATATTCATGATTGGGATTCCAATACTAGTGAGAGTGAAGGTGCACTACCAATGCTTTTACCTGTGAGACTGATGATCAACAATTGGATGAGCCAGCTGCACAGGGGATATGGTATCTAGTGATACTTGATGCTATATGGATTTGATGTAACCCTATGATATAAGAGATTTTGAGCTAGCTTTTGACCTAGGAGGTGACACATATATGCATGGACCGGGGCAATTCACTTATATGCCATATGATCCTAACGGCTTTCATGAAGATTTGTGGGCTAATTTATATTTATGCTCTATTGATTGGAAATTATTGTATTTTCCCTATGATTCTAAAGGATGGTGCAATTTGTTTTTAAGGAATGCTCACAGTGGTGCAAATGATTGGTTTCTTGTTTGATCCTGGGGGCTACTAAAGTGCAAGTTGCAGATTTGAAGAGTAGTACCAGTTATCTGCTGTAGCAGATTGCATAGTACAAAGTTTAGGTTTCTAGATTATGCTAAGTCAAAAGAGTTTTTGGTTATGCGTTCAATAAGATTACATGGCTGGATTTGAGTTGACTTTTTTGGACAATTGATGAAATATCTTCACATCTTTTGAGTTGGTTCTGCTACCAAAACTTGATGTAAAGGACTTGACATCCATTCTGTGTGCAGATAGAGTAAGACATACTTCAGCTTGATAGGGTTTCCTAATGCGAGCTTGATGGTCAAGCCGTGTGCATCATTAACTAGAGCACTTGAGTCTAGCGGGGTTCACTAAACATGGTTTCCATAATTGAATGATTTGGAGATACAGCAGATATAATTCAAATATTTCTTATGGGTAGCTACCTAATGATTAAGATGGAACATTGATCATAGGACATAAGCCTTATATTATTTTTCATATGTTTACCAGTCACGTAAGTCTGATGATGGAAAAGAGCTTAAGGTACGTATAGCATATGCAAGGGGTGTATGTTGTGCAGTTGCACTTCAATGCTAAGAAAGAAATAAAAAAGATGCACATCAAGATTAATTGAAGCCTACCTGATTAATGATCATTGTTCAGGTCTTGCTAACAAGCTATTTTTATAATTAGTTTATGCCACATGCGGCTTAAAAGGGCCTACAAATACCTTAATGATGCTAAAAAAGAGTATGTTTGAGGTGATTACAGATGAGAGTTTATGATCTAGAACTGCATTGCTTGAAGCACTCTACCAGCCTATCTTTACTTCTTGTCAATTGGAACTACGATGAAAAAGTTATGGTAGTTTGAAGTTTGAGTCAATTGCAGATCCGTACCAGATTGGGCAACTGCAAATGAGGAGGCAAAAATGAAGTTAATGCATGGGTGTGAAGCGCTCACTTTGTGGAGAAAGTCGATCTTTTTAGATTAGCAATCGAAGATCTGGTCACCAAGTTATTACCAGGTTAAGTTTCCCTGGGGGCCAGTTTTGTGCCAGGTCGATCACCTCGATTGGTCTGCCATTAGGGAATTTTACAACCTGAGCAGGGTTTTTATGCATCCTATGCATCTTGAGAGGTCTATAGAAATTAACAGCTCATCACGCAGAGTCTGGTTTAATAAGATAATTTGGCTTGAGGCCGGTGTCAGTTGTTGTGGGCACTACTGAGTTGGATAAATTTTTGGCATTATTCAAGACATTGATATGAGAAATGAAATTTGAGACTTTATTTTCATTTTTGGGCTGCCAAATTTTGATAAGGTTGTGGCAAAGAAGCTCAATGAAATTCTAGCCGCAAATGCAATCACATATTCTTGAATCTTGAAGGCAAGCAGTAGCATACAAAACATTGGCATAGGCAACCAAAACTCACAATGATATTGTCAATCGAGGGCTACTGTGAAAAGATGTCGTGCGAGACAATGCCTTGGCTGACATGTAACCTCAGTGCCCGTACAGGAGCATATTGAGATCTTGATGATATCGTTGCAGGTGCTTGGCAATGCTTTGTTGGTCGATATGTATGCCAAATGTAATATTCCTTGAGGGGAACTGACCACCCAAATTAAAACGTAATGGCCGCCCAGGTAGGAACCAAATGGACACCCAATTAAAGCCTTAGTGGGTGTGAAGGGAGAAAATTGAAGGGGAGGCATGGCGAGCGAGTAGGGAAGGAGCCGCAAGGAGAGAGAGTGGGCCTCGTCTTGGGCGCCACGAGGCTTGGATGGCAGCAATGGTGAAGGGAAAAATACCAAGCTTGCTGAGGCACTGATATTCAGCACCATTCGTGCCATGTTTGACCCTCCTCCCATACTGCTACCACGTCATCAAGAACACTTTCCTGTGCCACATCAGTCACGGTGCCGTGACTGCCGTGGGGGGAAAAAGTGGGGAGAGTTTTTTTTAGGGCATAGCAAGTGGTGGAAAAAGCATGCAAGAGGGGGATAAACAGGAAAAAAACACGCTCTCTTGCTCTCAACCAAGAGGAGAAGCAAGGCTCTCAACCAAGAGGAGAAGCAAGGCTCGAACGACCAAGGAAGGAGCTTTGAGATAAAAGCGAGGGCAAGATAGAAGGTTGCAAGAAACAAGCAAGGGCGTAGGGGGAAGCAAGAGAAGATGAAGGAGGGGGAAGAACTCAAGAAAATCCCTCTCTCTCTCTCTCTCTCTGTGTGTCTTTTTTAATTTTTTGAGCCTGCAAAAAGACTTATCGTAATTATAAAATCCAATTCCATTGGGTATATACTCAAGCACCAATTTTCTCTCTCTCTCTCTCTCTCTCTCTCTCTCTCTCTACCTTGGTGAGCAAGAAAAGGAAAGATCCTTGGACAAGGAGGTGATCAAGGAGCAAGAAGAGATGAAGAGGAGGAATGAAGAAAAAGGAGGTAATCTTTTTGGGCTACGAGAAGGCTGATCTCTCGAGCAAGAGGGAGCTCTTGAAGGCAATTGAAAAAGAGGATTTTTTGGTAAAAGAAGTAAAGGAAAGAGCAAGATAAGAAGAGGAAGATGGGATTCGAGAGAGCTCTTGGTAAGCGGTAGAGGAGATTCTCCATCATCAGCAGCAAAATCATCGAGCAGATTACCAAAGTTTTTTTTCTATTAACAACTAAGCTAAGTCGTGTTAACCCGTTGAAAGGATCTTAAACTCCTCAATTAACACTTAATTTAAGTAATTAATTGTGCCGTTAGCAGCTTGCTTTGGATAATCAAGCTTCGAAATCTTTTTCAAGCTACCAAATTTAAGTGTTTAAGCTTCATCTACTTTGATTGTGTGTGTTGTTCTCTCCCTCTCACATCTCTCACCGCTAGAGGCCCCGTGCCTTCTCGGCTCACGTTTCAAACCCATATCCCTGGACATCGTGCTGAGAAAGATCCATAAGCATGTGTCTATATTCTAACTCTTGTTCTCATTTATTCTCTCACATTAAATGATGAGTTTAATATGAGAAAATAATTTGGATTAGTTAGATATTAGGTTTTATGACAAGCGAAAACCAGAAAAAACTTTAAAAGTTAAATTTTTTTTTTGACCCTAATACTTCTGCAAATGGACTAAGGTATTCTCAACCAACGCTTTTTTCCCTCTATGTAAGTGAGGGAACAACCACTGGTGGACTCCTCTTTCAGTGAAGAAATCTTCTAACGTTTTAGTGTGTTTCCTAACTAATCAGGTCCACCCTTCCATGATTGACAACTTTAGTCAATCCCCACTTACCACCTCGCACTCACACATTCTTCTTTGTTATTTAATTACTACCACCTTTTTTCCATATTCAAGATAATAGTTCATTTTAACTTTCCAACACAAGATTCATTAAAACAGGTTTTGAAATCAATATCAAAAACATTCTTTAGCAATCAAGCACCTTTAAACTTAAGACAGGGTACGATCAACCAAAAATATTTACCATAATAACCATGACCAATACTCTTCTTGTCTCAAATACCACCTACGGGTAAAAACAAGCACACAATCCTTATTCATACTTCGCGGTGATTATATTACCAGAAGTTTGCGGTGCGCAGAAGAACAAATCAGTTACCCATAAAATCAAGAGCCCCTGCTAGAATAAGAAACGGTACCCTAATTTATGAGAAACATCAAGACATGACAGAGTAAAGACTCATTGTTCATGGGGGTAGCTGACTTAAATATGGCCTTATAGCCATCCTTATTCATCAAAATATACAAAGAAGTTGGAGGTGCCTTGAGACAAGTTGTCTTAAGGATGATCAATCATATCTTTCTTGGTTCAATCATTCTTAACTCAAACATTTATTTCCTAATTTACAAACAAGTGAACGTTGGTTTCTTGAAAGATACCCTTCTGATTTTTGGTCAATTTTACCTTTTCCTAAATCCTTACCATGGCCACTATTTAATCCAAGCAATGTTATTACTTTAAAACAAAATTAATTACTTAAAACTTAAATTATAATGAAGACCCACCTAGGATTGATCGCGAAGCTTTGGGGCCGGAACACTCTCCTCCAAAGACCTATTGTTGGGTTTGGCCTCATGATTGTGGGAGGCCTTAGTCCTCTTTGGAATACTATCATCTTCCTCAATTTATTGGTTTTCCTGGTCCTCTTGGGAGCCATGAATTCTATCCTTATAAAAAGTACGTCTACTTATTAGGTAAATTATCAAAACACCTAATTTTTACCATTCTATAACGTACTTCCATGACTTAGCATAATTTCTTGGATCCTGAAGTAATTTGACTGGTTATAGAAAATCCTTGGAATTTAATATCATTGTTGTAATTTTTCATACCTTATTTTCACCATAAGAAGTTCTTAATTAACTTTTCAAATTAATCTGCTATTTTTTCTTTAAATTATATTCAAAATTAGTAATTATTTGACATAGTAATTTCTTAATTATTTATATAGGTAAGATATTTTATCTTATCTTACTTATAGGGTTTCTAGGCTCTAATAATTATTTTATAAATTTTTTAGTTTTTTCCTAATTTTTTCTTTTATATTAAGTCTAAAAATGGCTTATTTTTTACTTGATATTTATTATAGTAATGTCCTCCTAAAGATATAACTATCTTAACTCTCTAGCTGTGTTTTACACCACCAATAATTTTCCCAAAAACTTCTTAATGGATTTACTATTTATCCTAGTTGATTTTAAGACAAAAAAGAACTTTTAGACTAAGATAATTACTTAGACTAATTAAGTAATTATGAGCTAATTATAATGAGATATTTACACTCAAATCTTCCTCTTATAAATATCTCATTAACTTTGAACCATGTTTACTAACTATCTTTATTATATTTTATCCAAAAATAGGATTTTTAGGCTAGAATAATCACCTAAACTAATTAAGTAATTATGAGCTAATTTTTATCAGTTATTTATACTAATGTCTACCTCTGATCTCATTAATGTTTTATCATTTTTATTAATTATCTCTAGTAAATTTTAGCCAAAAAAAGGTTTGTGGGCTAAGATAATCATTGCAACTAATTAAGTGATTATGAGCCAATAAGCATAGGTTTTTTATGCTTAAATCTACCTTTGATATATATATCTCACTAGTTTTTATCATATTTACTAGTTATTATCATTAAATTTCAGTCAAAAAGAAGGTTTTTATATCAAGATAGTTACTTAAACTAATTAAGTGATTATCAGCTAATTTTAACCAGTTATTTATAGTTAGAATATGTTTACTAATTAGCTTCATTAATTTACAATTAAAAATAGAGTTTCAAGTTAGGATAATTAGTATTACTGATTAACTAATTATATTCTAGTTATCACAAATTATTCACACTTAAATCTATCACTCATATTTATCTTGTGATTTATTAAGCTAGATTACTCATTTTTCTATCATTTTTAAGCTTGAAAATAACTAACTTTTGCATAATTTTTTTTTGAAAATAAATTGAGTATTCAACACTAAATTAACATAAAAGAATGTAATTTATGATAGAGAGAGGTTTAATCTTTCTTAATTAAATAGATAGTTTTAAAAATAGAGTTATATTAATATATTTTTACTTATCTGCTGGAATTAACAATAATTACCTTGACTAATCAACTAGAGTTTTTCTCTCTAGTAATTTTTGGGCAGAATCTCTCTATGCTAGAGAGATTTGGATAGGTCTCCAAGTCTGAGTGAAAATGAGAAGCCTGGGGGGTCTATTTATAGTTTTTTGACAAGGAAGGCTCAAAATAGCAACCCGGGGCAGCCCCCCATCTCTAAGGAGCACCCTTCACTGCTAAACTTGTCTTTGGCACCTTCAAAATATCACCTCACAACACCTACCCTGCTTGGTTGGTTAGAATTACAAACTTTTGTTCACTTGAATAATTTAATTGGAAATATATGGCCCATGTGCTTAAAAATGTCTACTAAGCCATGAGAAAAGTCGTAGGATGCCTCATAATCTCCTCTTGTTGAGCTTGAGAAACTCTATAAGGAGGTTTATTTGGAGGGGAGCTCCCAAGTAGAAGCTTTATCTTATGGTCATCATCCCCTTGTTTTGGAGGTAACTCCATAGGGATGTCATCAATAAATACATATTGGAATCTATTTAGAAAATTAAACAAGTCTAATTCTTCTTGATTCCTACCACTTTGTTTTGCTGAACATTATTTGCATTGGCACGTTTCTTATATAGAGATGGGAACTTCTTGATTCCTACCACTTTGTTTTTCTCAACATTATTTGCATTGGCACGTTTCTTATATAGAGATGGGAAATTTTCACGTCAAAATGCAAAGCACCCACGTCCAAAATGCAAGCCAAACAAGCTTTCAGGAAAAGGCAACGTGGTTCCCATCTTGGGGTCCATGTGAATTTAGCTTTTCACATCACATCTTGTCAATCTAATCCTGCAAAGTACCCCCTCTCATGGAGGGTCCCTCTATCGTGCTCTCACAGAGTTACAAAAAAATAGAGGATAGCGTCCCAATACATTTGGTCAAGGTGAAGTCGCTAAGGGAGGGAAGACACTAAGCCCACTTGGATGGCAGGCCAAAAAGGACACAGAGAAGCAATGGGCGGGAGAATGTGAACAAAATAATCCTTTGCCCCTTGTTTAAGTTTACACATATTTCTTGTCTTGGTAACGATACATGCACATGCATGTTGGTTAGTGCTTTCAACAATGGCTAGGTAGCAGATTTCAAAGCGACTGACTTGCAACAGGGTACTATCCCTAATATTTTCACCATTGATCCTCGCATTGATCCGACAATTCAACATGAGAAAGTTAATTCTTGGAATTCTTCTCATCGTGGAAAAGCATCCCAAGCCAGTTTGTAGGCGAATGGAATAGCCCATTATCGGTGACCAAAATATTTCCTTCAAACTCGGCACCGTTGTGTCTCAATCCACGCTCTACCCACTACCTTGACCTATGTGAATTTGAAGAGAGACTACATCACCACATGATATCAATTAAAAGCAGCAGCCCCCAAAATCTTATTTAACCATTGCCAACTGGCCCAGATTTGTACTTGCATGAGGGTAAGCGCTCCATCATTAGCCACTTCCCAACTTTGCACCATGTGCCCTTTAGTGCCTAGCATCACATTGCACTAAAGCCTTCAAAAACTAGTCTGCTCAAATTTAGGGATTCTTAGTGCTCTCTATATAATGTTGTCAAAGTAAGGGCATGCATGGGATGGATATGGGTAGGGTTCTCGAATTAACAGCTCTTCATTTTCAAGTCGTCTCATTGAATAGATCTTTGAGATTTCATAGGATTTCTCTCGAAACATCACAAATTTTTATTTTCCCTTGTGTGTGTGTGTGTTTCTAGGATAAAAATGGTTAACAAAGGCTCCTTTTCCATCCCTATGTTGGCAGATAGGATCGCCATGTGATGCAATGAGGCAGATGGAATTTGACATAGTGCTACTGATGCAATTTGGCTTATTATTAGTGACCAATTTAGAAAGTTGAATGCATCATATAGGGTCCCAAATTTTTTTGAGCAATGCATCATTCAGGGTCATTGCCTAGTTTTTCAAAGTTGAATGCATCATACAGGATCCTTACTAGAGATCTTTGCCTACATCATGGCAAAACTTTGTAACGTTCATCCAAGGAGTCTTTATTTAGCCTAGGGTACTAGATGATAACGATCCTATGTCAAGCATCCTGACATGTGACTTAATTGTAAAAGAAATCCCACTTATGACGGTTTATTTGATAAAGTGAAGGAGAGTTAGATCATTTTGGCTTGAGCATACTATGTAAATGTCTGCGAATTAAAAGATAATTGTTGGAAATGAATTGGCACAAAAGATTAAGTCAACCATTCCATGCACTTGATGAATGTAAGATAAGAAAAGTTTTCATTCTTATTATCATAATTTCTATGTACCATTTACAAGTATTATAGCACAAAACTTTTGCGAAAAAAAAGTAATGCTGCATGTCTTGAAATTCAAATAAAGCTAGCACAACAAAGAAATATATGGCCAAAAACTCAGTATTATTCTTTTTTTCATAGCTCTACCCCTATGAGAAATTAAGATGATTACATATCAATAATAAAAAAGGACACTATGTGGGAGTTAAAAAGGCTACCATAGCAAGGCATCCACTACCCCAAAGGCAGTAACACCATTTTCCTTATAAAACTCTAACCTGGAAGCAAGTACCAACCATCATAATAACTGCTTGTCAATCATCCATGAGGACAATGACTATACTTTTGATCATAATAGGACTGACACTCCCACCAAATAGGAATAAGAACAGACAACAAAATTAGCATGGTTTGCTACATTTCTTAATTCCCATATACTTGACTCATACTTCACTCCTTATGATGATACCACTAAAAATTATGACATCCTACTTTCCATCCACTAGAATATTGTTTAACACTAGTTTGGTAACCTACCATGACATAAAAGTGTCCATTTAGGATTCTGGAAAAAACAAATACTCATAGTATATGTGTGAATTTTCCAAATTCCTTACATGAGATTTAAGCTAAGAACATGCTTTTCAATTTTGATAAATAAGTAACATGCCTATCTCTTGATTTCTTGGTCATGACAAGCTTCCAAAGCCAATGTAGTGTTACATTTTATCGAAAGCAACATACTTTCATGGTTACCCCCATGGTACACCATATATAAAATTGTTCATGCTACAAACCTATTTTTCCCATGAACTTGAATGGATTCCTAGTCTTAGTACATGACTACTATAGACACAAAATTTCTTAAACTATGTGTAGAAATAGATTTAAAAAGTGGCATTTTTTGCATTCTACTGACCTATCCTGCGTGTTTGCTTGCCCACACTCATATTGTGCACTATATAACCCATCTATTGATATAGCTCGTACTCATATTGACACCCAAAAAATATCAAAGACATGCAAACATGTCCTATTATGACCATTCTAGACACAATCACAAGACACAAAAACTGCGAGAGTGAAAAAACTGGGTTCCACATTGTGGCCATTCTAGCCTCCTTGGAAAATAGCTACTTATACCCAAATTGGGTTTGTATGCTTAATTATGGACCTAAGCTAGAAGTTGACAATGTTCATTAAATGTAATGACCAATTTCAAAATGAGTGCGATTTTGGTAAAGTGGAATTTTCTTTCCGACTTTGTATTTTTAGCTCTTTGGGATATTAGGTTCCCCAAAAATCATGAAAGAAGCCATACATAGTTATGAGACTTTATGCAGAATCAAAACTACCTTTTTAAAGCATAAAAATATCCAAAAAGTTCATGAAAGTGTAAAAATTCTTCCTAAATCCACATGGCAAGTTTTTAATAATTAGGCAATAACTTTGAATATATACGCTTATCATGACTTAGAAGCATTAAAAAAACTTTAAAATGGCAAAGACTAATTATCCAACACCCTAGAGGCCACTTAGAGATGTTCTAGGGCGGTCTATGGCCAATTTTATGGAAAATGGTAAAAAACAACACAATTTTTTGGGGACACTTTAGGTTGGAAAATCCTTGTCAAAGACAATATTATGCTAGAGCCAAAATCAATAGCCCAAAAAAAACTCCAAGTTTTTTTCAGCTCATAAGTTATCTTTGTGAATATCATACATTCAAAAACCAAATTCGCATCTTCTACAATAATTTTAGGAAATTGCGTGGTTAATAGGACATAAAAGGGTCCAATGACATAAAAGTGTCATGCTACCAATCTATTGTTAAATTATGATGGTGTTGAGAATTTTGATACACGCAAAGCTAAAAAAAAAGATAGATTGATCCCTCACATTTTAATGCGCGATGTTATATAATCCCATCATTTTCTTTGCACTTAAAATGTTGTTCCTAGTACAATGCACGAACAAAAGTGGCCTCCTCTTAGGTATGCCCGCAACCAAAAGATACAATGATATGGGTATTTTGAGCATTTGAAGTTCCTAAATATATGAAAAGTTACCAACAATACTTTTGTAAAATCACTTTAATATGTTTGTGTTATGCTTTGTTATTGCAATGTTCAAAAATTTAATGTTTAAAAGCTCCTTTTTAAAACGCATGGTAATTTTGTGATTCTTGGAAACCAAAATATTATATTTTACGAGTAAATTATATCTAGATGGTTTCTTGATAATGGAATTGTCTTGATGAGTCTAAGGTGATCAAAGTAGAGATCATTAATGGAATAAAAACACTCTAAAATATTGCATGCTCCATGCCATGGCATGTCCATATTGTAAAAGATAGTTAATAGATTCTTTTTTACATGGTTTTGGATGCATGGGAGTGGATGCTACAATATACATAATGTATATATGTGTGAACGCAGACGTCGTGGTTGGAGTTGTGTACATACCTTACTATGAAGTTGGAGATTTGGGTAAAACTCCATTTATGCTTTATGCTTCTAAACTATTCACAAGATGGTTTGGAATGTCTTCAAGTATTGTGATTTGTCACGATGTATAATCTGCCTTACAAAGTTCTCTGCTCACAAGTACTTCAAAAAATAGTAGCTTACGTGCACCACCATTCAAGTGAACAAAAGTTAGACATTTTGACCAACCAAACTGAGCAGGTGTTGTGAGGTGATATTATGAAGCTGCCAAAGATAGGTTTAGTAATGAAGGGTGCTTCCTAGATATGGGGGGCTGCTCGGGGTTGCTAATTTGAGCCTTCCTTGCCAAAAACCTATTAATGGATCCCCTAGGCTTCTCATTTTCACTCAGACTCCGCGACTTAGCCAAATCTCTATAGCATAGAGAGACTCTCCCCAAAAATCACTAGAGCGAAAAACTCTAGTCAATATGTCAAGGTAATTATTGTGAATCCCAATTGATTAGTAGAAATATATTAATCTAAGTCTAATTTTTTAATTATCTATTCAATTAAGAAAGATTAAACCTCCCTCTATTATAGCTTACACTCTTCTATGTTAATACACTGTTGAATACTCAGATTATGATTAGGATTATTCATCTATTTAATTATTGAATCATATTAGAACTAGAATTGATTAATTTTATCCTTAATTAAGGAAAATTATATCATTTAGGATTAGATAATTTTGAAACTTGTTTATATTGTTAGAGAATTGACAAAATTATATCATAATTTTTTGTTTTTTTAAGTAATAGTGTAAGAAAATTTAGTTATTTTCAGTCTTAAAATTGATGGAAAGTTGAGTAATCTAGCTTAATAAATCACAAGACAAATATCAATGATAGATTTAAGTGTGAATAATTTGTGATAACTAGAATATAATTAGTTAATTAATTATACTAATTATCCTAACCTAAAACTCTATTTTCTAATGTAAACTAATGAAGATATATATAAAAGGTAGATCTATGTATTAATAACTTGTGATAATTGGGTCATAATTACTTAATTATTTGAAGGGATTATTCTAGCCCAAAATCTTATTTTCGGATGAAATTTATTAAAGATAATTTAAAAAAATCAAAAATTAATGAGATATTTTTTAGAGGTAGATCTTAGTATAAATAACCCATGAAAAATAGATCACAATTATTTAATTAGTTTAAGTGATGGTTTTAGCCCAAAACCCCTATTTTTGAATAAAGTTATTAAAGATAATTAGTAGGTACGGTTCAAAGTTAATGAGATATTTATAGGAGAAAGAATTAATGGTGGTGTAAAACATTACAAGAAAGTTAAGATAGTTATATCTTTAGGAGAGAATTACTATAATGAATATAAAGAAAAAAATAAGCCATTTTAGATTTTAGTAGAGCCTATAAACCCTATTAGGAAGTAAAAATATATTATCTATGTAGACAATTAAGAAATAATTATGTCAACAAATTACTAATTTTGATTATATATTTTTAAAAAAACTAGCATATTAATTTCAAAAGTTAATTAGAAACTTCTTATGGTTAAAATAAGGTATAAAGAGTTACAAAAATGATATTAAATGCAAAGAATCTTATATAGCCAATTTAATTACTTCACGGTCTAAGAAATTAGGCAAAGTTGTGGAAGTACATTATAGAATGGTAAGAACTAGATTTTTTGATAATTTACCTAATAAGTAGATGTCATTTTTATGAGGATAGATTTCATGGCTCCCAAGAGAACCCAAGAAAACCAACAAATTGAGGAAGATGATAGTATTCCAAAGAGGGCCAAGTCCTCCCACGATCACAAGTCCAAACCCACCAGTAGGTCTACGGACGAGAGCATTCGGGCCCTAGAGATTCACCAGATAGTTGATCAATCCCAGGTGGGTCTTCATTGTAATTTAGGTTTTAAGTAATTAAAATTATTTTTAACTTATAACGTTGCATACGTTAAAGAGTGGGTAAAGATTTAGGAAAAGGGTATCTTTCAAGAAACCAACGTATACTTGTTTGTAAATTAGGAAATAATTGTAAGGATTAAGAGTGACTGAACTAGGAAAGATATGATTGATTATCTTTAAGATAACTTGTCTCAAGACACCTCCAACTCCTTGGTATATTTGATGAATAAGGATGGATATAAGGCCACAGGTAAGTCGGTTACCCCCATGAACAATGAGTCTCTACTCCGTTGTGTCTTGATGTTTCTACATAAATTAGGTATTGTTTCTCATCCTATTGGT